>NW_028256789.1:1260000-1890000 GCF_048593485.1 Apis florea
ATTTAGGATTAATAATTGGAGAACAAGGCTAGATACGATTAAA
This sequence comes from Apis florea, assembly GCF_048593485.1. Classification (NCBI taxonomy): domain Eukaryota; kingdom Metazoa; phylum Arthropoda; class Insecta; order Hymenoptera; family Apidae; genus Apis; species Apis florea. The sequence goes on from NW_028256789.1 coordinate 1,260,044, forward strand.
ACAAAAATACAGTTAAAAATACGTATTATTCACGATAAATATTCAAACGCGCGTTTCATTGCGTATGCCGCGAGCGGAAGTACAGAAACTGACACCAGATCGCGATCCATTTCTGTCGAACCGCGGTACAATATGACATCAGGGTTCTCATGTACTGCCACGTCGCTGCGACAATAAACACGCGGTTTACGGCCGCAGGATCGCGCATGTGTTCACGTGCACACGCTCTTACGCATTTACGTACGCGTAAAGAGAGGTTGGCTGTGTGTCGTGAGCGAACACAGGAAACGTGCAGCCCTGTGCTACCCGCATGGCTCGGAATGCACGAGAATAGAATCGCGTCCATCGTATGCGTATACGCCCCGTACACGCGCGTGTCCATCCGTCTTGGTGCACAATAGAAACGACACCTACCAGCGCTCGTGCACTCAGGACAGAATTTATGTTTGTAGAGTGGTGGATGGATGTAGTATCAGTGGACGCTTGTATATTATAATGCTCGGTTAACTACATCCTCTATACCGTACCGATCGTACGTGTACACGCGTGTACACGGTAATGGTGTGTACGATACACCTGTGTACAATGCTCGCGCTTAGAGAGCATATACAGGTTGTTTCTCGACCCCAGTTAGCACGGTGACTAGGCGGAAAAGACGATTTCTTCGCGGAAAAAATGATGGAAGACCGATATATATCCTTCGCATCGGTTTAATTGCACCGCGATATAATTATACGCTTTATGTTTACCGATTTATTGTATACATATGCTGATTTATCGTGGCACAAAGGGGATTTTAGCTTTCTAAAAAAGGAAAGCGCGCGACCGTGTGATTTTTGTCGACAATTAGGAAAGTAAGATTTCGTTCACGATCAAATTTCTTCGAGTGCGACTTTCTTCCTTTTTCTTTATCCGTGCCGATAATGTGTTTCCTCGTTCGCGCTTATGCGGGCACACCGTTGCTTTTTTGCGCCATCGAATCGAATTCCTACACCTTTTAGTCGGACGCGACGCCCCAAGCAACGGAAGTCTCGCCGGTTCCCCCGTTCAACATGTGTGCAAGTAAGCTGCACGTGTTTCTACCGTGTATATGTCGTTTCGTAGCAACGTGTGAGTGGATTGTGTCGCATGCGAGACTGCTTCGTACGGTATCACGCTGCTTCTTGGTTGCTACCTTGTCAGGAATTCAGACGGAAACCCGACGACCTATGTGATTGAGATGTCCCTTAAGTTTCCTTCGATCGTGATCGATCTTGCTCGTATCGAACGTTGAGAGTAATTATTCGTAGATGTAATTATTAAGGATCTTCCCTATAGAACCAGTGAACGAGTGGAATGTTTATAACGAAAATTAACGTCGGCACGTAAAGATTCTTTTTCCACGCGGTACACGAAACTCATCGAAAGTGGCACGAGACTTTACGAGTTTCATTAGCAATGCAAATTATGGCTCGTTGCTTCTTCGCGTGAAACCGTTTCGATAGATAAAGAAGATTTAGCTAACAACGTCGAAATTCACGATAATTTAATTAAAATTGAAGATCTTAACTCTTTGGAGGCAATAACCCATTCTGCATGCTATGTATTGACAATTAAAATTAATTTTTTTTTTTTTTTTTTTTTACGCATAATTGTAAGAAATTAGTCGATCAATCGATTCTAGTAGAAGCTCTCACGCGCGAGTCATCTTTGAGTCATCAGAGGTACTTAACTCCGTCTCAGGTTACTTTCTATCGCCATAAACGCATCTTTATCCTCGAATGCTGTGAGTTTACCGAGAAAATAATCGCGGCACATTCGCGGTTCCCATCCATCTTCTGCAGAAACAATGGCTCGTCCTAAAGGAGGAGAGACGAAGAAAGACGGAGAAGGCAATCGCTTTCCTTTCTCAGAGGTAAAGAACGACGATCGTAGCCAGGCTTTCGCGATCTTGAAAACAAGAGGAGATCTCTATGAATTTTAAAACGTCTAATCGATAAATAATTAATTATGGAATATCCGTTTCTCGAACGATAAGGAAAGAAAAGGTGAAAGTGAACAATAAAGGAAGTCTCTCGGAAACGGTCGAGGAAATGGCGAAGCTTGCGTGATCTCGAAAGCAAGAGGATAAGAGAACCTCACAACGCTGGAAAATGGACTAGAAACTAATGGAAACAAGACGAATTCGTTTGCCCATAACCGTGGAAGATGCGTATATGTGTAACGAACAGTTAATTTGCCTGTGTCACGCGATTCAGGAAGGCCGTTATACGCGAAGGACGCTTCCCACGTTATTTCGCGTCAGATGCTACGCTACTCATCCAGGGACACGTTCGAAATAATTTTTCGAGTACCGTTGAAACGACCAATTTAATTCAGCGACGTCCTTAATTATACGTACGAAGGAAGTTCCAATTAATATTTTGACCATTGGATCTAAAAGAAGAGTTGCAATTGCGATGAACGAATTTCTTGCACTGGAATGGATTGCGTTCGTTCGTGTTTTTTTTTCTTTTTTTAGGATCTTGCAACGATTACGCTTTCTGCCTTTGAGGTGAATAATTGAGTCTAGTATCTGTGCGAAAGGAAAGTATACGGTTGCTATGAGAATACGAACAGGCTTGATGGATCAATTGAGTTTGAAACGAGGATGCAAGAGGATCTCGTTGGAGGAAATTGGATGGTTGGTATTACTAATTAAAACGAAGGAGCACGGTTGGCTTGAGAAAAAAATTAAACATTTGGGGACCAGAATTGGACGTCTCGGTTCGCGCGAGATCACACGAGATGGTCACGCGCTACCAGTTCCAAGGTATGGATGTCGAAACGCGGTGCGTTTCAGAAGGTTTCGGGTTCCCAGATTCTCCGTTACGTCTTATACTAGGTCATCTCATAAGTTAATTACTAATAATTAACGTATTTATTACAAAATTTTCCGTAACAGAACTCCGTTTTCTGAGAAAAGAGAAAATAAATTTATTACAGAGCGAGAGCTGTGTAGATGATTTCATTATGGCAAGGAGAGCCGAGGGAAAAATGGCGAATTTGTGCCGGAAATATGAAATTCTTAAGCAACGAAAGTATAAAGTATGCACGGTCCCATATTGCACGGCGCCGGAAATGCGTAACACAGCGTGGTGAAAACTCGATCGCACCTTCATCATATCCTGAAATTAGTTGGCTGGTTAAAATTCTCAGAGCTGGAACAAGTTTCACCGCGATTAGAATTCTAATAATTTATGTCACTTGTTTCTTAATTACACTAAAACTATTTTCCCACGTATTTAATATTTAAAAATTTCCAATTGAAAGTTATTTCGCTACTTGATTATAGAGTTTGTACAACTTAAGTAAGTTATCCAGATTCGTAAAAAAAAAAAAAATATTCAAAGCTTTATTGCACTATAATCTTATACCAATATTTTTTATTTTATAAAAAATCCGATTATAAGAAAGTTTCGTGGTAATCGATGGAAATTGATTCGATCCGATTCGTTTCAAGTTTGCACGCGATCCCTCTAATTGTGAATCACAGGAAGACATCGTTGCAACTTGACCTCGAGCCAATCACCCCGTTTCTCCAACTCATACCGCGGAAGTTCGATTTTCAGAAAAGAATTATCTTTTGCCGACTTATTGCCGGAAATCCTTCGATGCCTTTATCATACCTTATACGGAATTATGTCTCATAACTTCGATAAAATATCGTCCCTCCTTCGAGAAATCTGTGTCACGTACGCTTGACCAATGAATAAATGCTAGAATATCATAATTAAAACGATCGGTATGATTCACAACACGTATAATTAACGCTTCGCGATATATTCGCGTTCCCATCTTGTCTAAATGATAGATGATACAGATCAACGATCTTTCCATTCCATGCAACAACGCCATATTTACTCATCGTCACTTTACTCGTGTACAGTTATCGTTGGATTGCACGAGCCACGCTTTGATCAAAGATCAACAAACGAACCGTGATTTATTGGCCGTTGCCGTATACTATTAGCATATCTGAGATATCGTCGAATCCTGTAGTAGCTCGCGCCAAGAATACGTGACAAAACGCGGGACTCGATAAATGTCCACGCGCGTTTTCATACGAGTAACGAGTACCATTGTCCAACTATGGCTTTACAATTCTGTTGGGGAACAATAACTAAATAATAATAATAATAATAATAATTTCTGCTCAATCCACGTTCCGTATAATTTCACGACTTAACTTTTTCGTAAATCCCGTAACGAGTGGTGCACGAGGTAACGGCACCTGACCTATCGACATTAATTAATCGCATCTCGCACATGTCCGAATGCATACGTCGTGGTAACTTCCGACATTCCTGCTTATTTGAAAAGAATAAAATTCATGCGTGTACGAACGCGCACTATAGTTGACACAGCAAGATACGATCCTGCGTATGCGAAACATTGTGCAAGAAAGGCAGTTGCGTGCGTAACGAAACACTTCGGTGGCGGAATTTAGACACGGAGACAATTTTCAGTAATTGGCATTGTTCCTTCCGACTTGTTTCCCGATTTTTAGTTCACGGATAACGGTAAAATTAAATTGTGGTTTGCCAGCGTCGCGGTATAACGTGGAATAACGTGATTGGAAAATGTGAAGGAATATTGAAGATCGTTAAACGTATTAGTCGAAATGAATAAAAATTACTTAAAGGATATAAAAGGGTTAATTACGCGCAATATTTTCCAGCAGCGTACACTTATAAAATAAGAAAATTAGGGATGAAGAGGCGGGCGTGTGCCACAATCGAGTATCAAACACCACACCCTTGGTAGGGCCGCACCCTTGGCAAGGCGCGGTCTGTTGCACCTTTCCACCCTCGCGACACGCAAACACACGCTCCGGATCATCGCTCCACCGTTTTCACGTAACGAAGCCACTTTAGCATGATTACACGCGAAAGCATCCTGATGAAAGAGGAAATGGACGTCACGCGGGAATAATGGACGTCTTTCGAGGAACAGCTCGTATATCTTTCGTGACAGAATCTAATAATTCTAATGACACGAGCGACGACCGAATTTCTTTCACGTCTCTCCCGCTACGATTTCGATCTCGATTGTCAATCCGAGCGTGGCCGAGGATCTGATTAGAAATTAGAAATGGTTTGACGCACGTCAATCGTTCGGAGAGAATATCACTTTCCGTCTCGTTAGAGCCGCGATCTTGTCAGCCATTTTCACCTTCTTCCGGAAACGAGCCCCCACTTCCGGGTGCACACGCGATTTCGCGACGAACAATGCCCGTTCGATTCTATTCCACGGCGTGTGCCCGTGTATTTCCGGCAATACTTAAATCGCTTCCACTTCCGGCGGAACTTAACCTATCTAACCGTGACGACGAAAATAAAAATCGACGAAAAATGAAGCTTTGCGAATTTCTCTTTTGTATGCAGCCTTTTAGTCGTTATTTTTTGGATTGCGAATATCAGTATCCTTGAATTTTACTTTGAATCTCAAATTTTCTCGATCCTTCGAAAATTCTGAAAAAATTAAAAATTACTTACTGATATTTATCGTTCGTTAACATTAGGATACGAGTTTCTCTTTCTTTGATATTGCAATTCCATTTTAAATAGGATTACGAGCTAGGCTTTGTAAAATTCGTTTTATCACCGAGCTGCTTACTGTTACGCAAGAGAATTTATTGGCATTGGTGAAGTGGCTTGTATCGGCCGAGCAATGGTTACTTCCATCGCGCAAGTACTGCCATTAATTACAACTTCGCGTGAACTTTGAACTTTTCACGGACGTTCAGAAGTTCCATCCAAAGTTCTTCTGAATCTGTTGTACATTCTACATTTTCTACGATCATCGTAGGTGTAAAGGTGTAGGGCACAACGAACGAAACTCGCTGGATCCACGAACGGCGAACGATGATATACGTCCCGATTCTCCGGTTACGATAGATCCGCGGTTGAAACACGATTTATTCCCTCGCGGCGTCTATTGTCAGTGGATGTTTGTCAGTGGGCGACCAGAATTGTTTACCCTATGACATACTCGCCGGCCTCTTAGTCATAACTTACTCATCATACGATATTCAACCAAGTTACAGCGGCGTAAACGTGACGTACGTTTAAGATAAAAAGTATTTTAACAATGGAACACGAGCGTATGCCTCGATCGTAGAATTATCAATCGTATTTGTCGAACGTGAGATGCGCCTCGAATTTCTTCTTATACGCAATACATAACAGGAAGTCGAAGATTAAATAGAATTCTCGTCCCATCGTTTTGATACGACTTATCATCTATTATACATTAGAGAAGAGAGAGAGAGAGACAAAAAAACAAACGAAGAGGAATAAAAAAAATTGCTGATGCGCTTGAATAATCGAGGATAATTTTACTTCCGCTTGGAGGGTTTCCTTTTCGATATTCGTCGCCCCTCGTTGCCCTCAACCTCGTTCGAAGAAATCGGAAAGTTCACGAACCGGTAATGCAAGTAAATAAGTCGATGATCAGAGCGCAAGTAGGTGTTGCTGCGTTCTTCTGCCGCTCCCGAATTGCCGATCCTACACACTCGGAACCAATTAATCCATTATATAACGCCATCGAGAATAATTACTTTTGTCGTTAATTAAACGCCCGTGACGTAACGCTCGAGCTCCCTTCGAGATCGCTTGCAAATATTCCGTCTGAATAATTTCGATGTGATACAACGTACGTTTCCCTTTGTTATAAATTCAAATGCTTCCGTTTGGCCCAAATTGCCCAAGGGGGTATTAGATATATTTTTTTGACACGTTTTCGAGAACGGCCTGAAAGGAGCGGAAATTGGTTATTGAGCTTATCGATCGATAGATTTAACACCTGGAGTGTGACTGGTCTACTTTCGCCTGCCCTCGATGACTTTTCCTTTTCCCAGCTACGAATTCAGAAAACACTTTTGAGAATAAGAAAAGCTGATCGATTTTTGCTGCTTTCTGAATTTACGATAATCTATTTCCTCGTGGGATATTCTCATACTCTACAAAATTGGCATCCTCCAATGTAGGCATTCTAATTCATTCTTACTACGGATACTTGAGCGCAAGATCAATCAAATCCCAATTGAAATGTAATTTTTATCGTTTTTAGCGATATCTGACACATTTAATGAAGTGGGTCCGAAAGAAACGACAAGGCTTTAAACGGTTTCGAGTCGATGAAAGCAACACTCATGGGAATGAAGAACTCATCGAAGAACTATCTCGTGGACTCGTAGATGCCGTCGGCGAATCTTGTTACAACGAATGCCGCGGGATATGCAATCGAGAGATATGCTTCTCTCGATCCACTTAAAATTTTTTGGACTCCGTTACTCTGGTTTTCTTGCGCTACTTGCATCTAAAGGATGCTCGCATTACAGTACATTCGTATCGCGCATAGGGCACGCTTACTTCTAAGAATTTCCACTCGCTAAAGTAGATCGTCGTATAATAAGAAACCAGTCATTTCAACTGTGACACATATTTTATATCTCATAAATATATATTTATTTAATGATTTTATTCACGTTGTTCGCGTGTTTAGTGAAAATTTCTTTACAGTTTCGTCGTTTGTTCACTCTATCTCCGATTAGAGCGTTTATTCAAGTGTTATCGTTACAATTACACTATTTACTTCTCGACTGACAGGATAATTGTCTCGTTCGTGTCAGTTGGAAAAAAGAAAAATCGCGTGTAAGTAATTTATAAAATTACCATCCGATTTTCAACGAGTGGACAAATTATCGATCGACGTAATTATCAATTATTTAATCTATTATTCTAATCTCGAATTATCTCGAGGATAACACCTTGCGTTTAACAACAAACCATTGAACGAACAGCGCCCTGTTATCGAATTTAGTGTACAGTTACAGACGAAAAACAACACCCATGGGAAACGAGAGGAACTCGACGATGACCATGGGGAAAGAGACCACTCGATGTTGGGGTCCCTCTGAATGCATGCAGCACGGAACGGTCCCGGAAATCAGTCCCGTCACGCAGACCGGAAGCTGAACGATGCCACGTAGATGGATTGACACTAAATCCCATCGCCCATTCTCTTCTTTTTCTCTCTCAATTCGACACAATTACCCTTTCCGTGTTAACAGGTTACGAGACAAAGTAAAATCCTCTCTTATTTTCAGAAAAAAGAGAGAAAAAGAAACAAATGTTTCCCTGTACGACACATTTATGGATGATACGTATGGATGATTTTTCCACGAATATTGCTTAATAATTTTTTGTCTCATTCCTTTTCAACGTTCCTCTTCGAAAGGGCTTGCAATTGTCTCGTCAAAATCGAACTGCGCGTCGAACAGTTTACCGATACGCGGCGCTTTGTCGGCCCGTTTCCGCCACAGTCCCGTAACCTGAAATTTAAAGATCCTCGGGGCTAACATTTTCAGGTCGTAACACTCGGTTTAAGGCGATATTCGGTTTCGATACAGGTTCGCCTTGCAAGGTGAGATGCGTGCTTCTCCCGTTCTTTCATTCTCTTCTCTGCCGCGTTTTCGTCTCGAAACCCACACGAGCCCTCTATATTCGTATGTACGATTGGTCGGTGTGTGTGACGCGCACACGTCTTGGGCTCGTGCAGGTGCACGGTGGGCGTGCGCCGTGCAGCCTGCAAAAGAATTGCACACGAAGGAAGAGACTCGGCTGTGGGAAAGTAACGCAACACCATGAGAGCCTGGACCGCCGCTGCCAAACTCCCATAGCGGCGTGTATATATAGTGGTGCTTGGATGCGCTCGCTGCGTGCACGAGGATAAAGTGGCTGACCACCGTGGTTCCGATATGCTCTCTGCCTTCGCCTTTCCTGTCTGTCAAGTCTCCTCCTCTATGAATTGTTGAAAATATTTTTAATCCTTTTGTGCGACTCTTTAACAATAATGATTTAAATCTTTCGTAGAATATAATTTCAAAATATGATCTTTGGTATTTAATATTTGGAATTTAGCATTCGAGAAGATTGATATGTTCTTTGAAGTGAGGGAAAAGTTTCCAAAAAAAATTGAGATTTTTTTTGTAAGATCTTAGAATCAAACGTTATATAACCAATTTTTCCGCGTCGAAATAATCTGTAATCAAAATCTATTCTAGGAATTTTATTATCTTACCAATCCGTGTAACAGTTTTCTTTCATCAAAAAGAGTCCTTTGTAAAGCGAGATATTTTTGTCGGTTCAAGTGGTAGTAGGACTTTTCAGATATGAAAGAGATTTTTACGATTCCGGACCTCGTTCGACTACAATCCTCCACATTGTACGGAATTTAAGTACTCTCTAGGTTGGTCACGACGCTTTCATTGGTTAAAATGTGGAACGTTTCATGGAATGGAAGGAGATCTGAGTTACGGCGCGCCACGGAGGTGCCTCCATGATGGACGAGCGAATCGAAAGTCACACTCGAGTGCTCTTTTTCGCATGACATACATGTTTCAGACTTATCTGCCGATTGCAACTGCGACGAGTACGATCTAGTTGCCGAGGCTAATTGAATTTTCTCCTTGAGATCGTCGTGGAACGAAGCCAGACCGCCGAGGGAAATGCTTCTCACAGGAGGCTCGTTGTTCGCGACAAAAGGGAAGAGCGTTGCACCGGGGAATCGCGATATCACGCGTCTCTGAAACGACACCGACTTTCGCCTTGCACCGTGTTTACTCGTTCTTACTACTCACTTAAGGATCTTTATAAAACCCATCACGATCGTGCCGACACTCAGAATCAGAATGCTGTATATCAGCATCTTATTGGCCTCGAATAATAAAGAACGAATAATAAATATATCGATAAGAGCGATAGAAAAGCTTCTATGAAAAAATTCTACACGCAAGGAGGACGTAATTTTTAAATTTGGCGAGTGAGAAGTATAATTTTTTTCAAAATTTCTGATCGACGTATTTTTAACAATAACACCTGTATTATGTGTACAAGCATCGAATTACCAGGCCACCCTATAGAAAGTCCCTTTGCTAAGGATATTCCGCTCAGGTGTAATGATACGCTTCCTTTTCTACAATTCTCCACCCAACCTATTCTAACGCTCATCGATTTCGTTCGTGTCGGCCCTCTTCGTTGTGCCATTGTGAACGATCGAAATGACGTTCGAAGAGAAAAAAACGTATAAAATATTTTCATCTATTTTAAAGATAATCGTTCAAGGAATCCCAATAAGATCTTGGAAGAATATTCATATTACGTGGGGAGAGAAATAAAGTAAACATGATTATGACCGGCAAGAAGGAAATAAGAATTGGCCGCTTCTCTTCCGGAATGAAAGGAAAAATATAACTTTCGTTCGTATCTCATCTTCGATGGAAACACAATTTGTCTAGATTGTATCTGGAGCACTAGAAAAGGAAACGTTTCTTTTTTTTTTTTTTTTATGGATCTGGGAAATAATCCTAATTCTTCCGTGAGTACGAACATTTTTATATAACGAATTATGAATATTAAATTTATACCTTAACTCCTACGCGAGTTTATCGTTTCTCTTCGAGGGAAATCAACGTGAAATCTTTTTCTTTTTCCCTCCTTACGTACGTATGTAATCCCCGCCCATACGTTCATATGATTTCGTGCGATTACGTAGGAAGCGATCCTTGTTCTTTTGCAATTCTATTCCCGATTTGTCAATGCAGCCGTATAAATAAAATATCGAATCTTCTTTAAGTCCAAAGACGAAACTTGCGTAAAAGATAACTCGTCGTGGGTGATTTAACTATCGCGTAGGAGTTTATCAGAAACCAGACTGTTGTAATCTTTTTTATTTCCTGTTAGAAAAAAAGATTGTCTTAAAAAAAAAAAAAAAATCACATCTAAATGAGAAATATTTTAGAATATCGAAACAGATAGCGTTTAAATTATTTGTTTCGAAAGATTCGCATACGATTCATCCTTTTCGAAGAAAATCACCCATAATTTTTTGCTATTTATATTATAGATTTATAAAGGCTTGGCGAGTTTTCTGCTAAACGAATGGAATAGAAATAACTAAACGTGGCAGCTATTAGCGGCTTGACTGCATTTTTTCAGAATCTCGAAAGTTGCGCGTGACATCCATTAGTAGGTAGAACTTGTTGTTCCAAAGACTTTTGTAATTTACACGCTTAGGAAGCTACACGAGGCGTTTACAGAATTTCAATCGTCATTTAAGGCGTCACCTGTCACAGGTGAATTACTTCTCACCCCCTGGATCGTCTTATAACGTTAAAAAAAAAAAAAAGAAAAAAAGAAATACCAATGAACACTTGTACCCACGTACTTAAAACCTATGTAAAATATCAAATCTAGGTATCTTATATTCCCCTTTTTTATACGACGTCGTTAAGTTCGTCGATATTCAAATTTGATCACGTATCTTCTCGCTTACGATGTACATTCTTGTCAAACCAAAAAAAAAATCAGAAATAACTTGTACTACGAATAAATCATTTACGATTCTATTAGATTGAATAATAAGTTTAGTTATAAAAAATTAAAAATGAGTAGAGAGTAACTATTTTTTTTTATTAAAAATTGAAATGTTTTTTTTTTAATATTACGGTGAAGATTACCAAATTTTTTTCAAAGTTATGGCGGAAAAGTTTGCTACGTTAAACACAATATTTAATAGGAAATAATTACGAAACACGAATATTTAAAAAAAAAAAATTACGTATCGAAACACGAAAATTTGAAAAAAGTTTACCAACCAACACATTTCGTTCTTTAAAAATAAACCTCGTTAAACCCCGTTCCGTCCAATTCGCGTATCCTTTATTCTCGCCGACTTGTGCATTTCCTAATATATGCACCCCTGAGAACTAATGAAGGGTCAGCGAAACGAGACGAAAGCAAAAAGCGAATTAAACCCCGGACATCCTTCTGGCTTACGAACGCCCACGCGTTGTTGAAAAATTGCAATCTTCGAGATAAAAAAAGATAACGCGTAAAGAAAGAAAATCGAAATAAAAAAAGGGAGAGAAGGGTGGACACACGACCATACGATATCCAAGCTTCACGCCCCCGCACTCACAGAGAGAAAGAAAGAGAGAGAGAGAGAGAGAGAGAGAGAGAGAGAGAGAGAGAGAGAGAGAGAGAGATAGCGAGTATAGAACGGTCGACGAGTCTCGTACGCTCGCAGGAAGGTCGTTTTCTTTCCTCTACGCCTCGTAAGTTTACTACGCCGACTTTACACAACGGCACACGCGTCCCCTTCAGTCGTAGCGCAGCTCTCGTCGCGTGTGGAACGGTCGCGTATTCGGTGCGACGGGTGATTTCAACGCTGGACGAGGCGCGTCGTTTTTTTCACGTATTTTTTCTCTTCGTCCGTGCATCGAATTTTTCGCAATCGTTTTTCGAGGGGGAAAAAGCAAAACTGAGAATATAAAAAAAATAAACTCGTATTTCGTGAATCGTGAAACGTCGACGAAGATAGTTTTTTTTTCCTTTTCGCGTAAAGTGTATCGTACACTACAGTGCGTCGATCCAGTTTTTCGAAAATTAATATTTTAATGGACGAAATCGAAGAGGGTTTAACGACAGTGACTGTTCAATAGATAATGTGTTGTTAATCGAAGGGACAATCTCAAGGGGGAAGAGAATTCGTCTGGAAGCGTCGTAGCGGTGTAACATCGTATTGGATGCACTCAATGCCACTTGTTCGCCAAGTGTAAACATGATTCCCGCGCATTGACGTATGCACCGGACCGCGAGTGCGGGCTGCACTCAGCTGTGAATTCGTAAAAAGTGAGTACATGCGTGTGAATATTCATAACCGTTGTTGTATCGATAACGTTATCGATCCTCGTCCATCCTTCTCTACACGTGACGATATCCTATTAGACTGCGTTCGTCGGTATGCCCCTCTAATTCAGGGGGATATAATTAACACGATCGATTTTATGATATATATTGAATTCATATCGGATAGGAAATGTTCTTAGAAACGTAACGTGTTACCGTTTTCATGCGTTATCGAGTTTCAAACGTAGAATAGTTGTTTATTATTAATAAAGGGGGGTGTACAGTTAACGCTGTGAGAATGGTTTTTATTCTTCTTTTTTCGCTTCCTTGTTATGGAAACATTTAACAATCGGGCCACGTATTGGCTTCCTCCTCTAGCCGTTTCACGCGTTTCGCTGATGTTTCTGGCGCGCAGCTGCGTCGTTCTTACGCTGTTTACGCGACGTTCCAAGGGCTTTTCCTTCGTCTATTTAGTCATACTGTTTTCGCCAATACATACGAAATTGCTACGTCGATGGCACTTAATCTTTTCTAAGAAACCACTCGGTACCAGATTACCTCGGCAATCACCCGCTGCTCCATGATAATTATCCAACGTCCTTCACCACGCTTCTTTCCTTTTGCGGCCTTGAGGAGAGAGCCTGAAGAGATTATATTATATTATAAACGTTCTATTCTCGATAAATATCGCATACATATTACCCTATCTGGGATAAAATAGCTTCCGAGATAAGGACGGAATTGGAACGACCTGTTTTCAAAATTTTTAATTTTCTTTGCCTGTTGGAAAAATCTAAATTTGTAATTAGTTATTATTACCGTGAATGGCTCGATCAAAATCTTCATTTTAATAAAAATCAAAATTCCTTACGATAATAATAACTTCGAATTTGTAATAAATAAATCGACAGCAATATGAGAGTTGTACTTTTTTTTAAACGGAAAGATAAATTTATACGGCAAATATCCGAAAGAATATTTAACTATCGAGTTAAAAAATATATCATTTGACGCTTAAATCATATCTTGAACATAAATAAAAGGAAGAACAATGGAATTGTGGTTCCAGGTGAGATCAAAGAGGCATGCTGAAGCACGTGTCAGTCTCTCCTTGGAGAGGACGAGCGGACAGCGTGAGTCTCGCTTCGAGCGGAGGTACGAGTAGCTGCGGAAGCGGAAGTCCTACCCCTGGACACACACCGCCGCCTTCGAGAGCGTCCTCCTGCGCTTCACTTGCACCCCTAACCGCCCTTTCCAGCTTCTCACCCTCCGATGCGACGTCACAACAGGTAAGTCAGCGATTGTCAAAAAAAAAAAAAAAAAAAAGAAGAAAGAACAGGAGTTCTATTCTTTCTATTCGAAATCAAATCGCATAAAAGATCGTGGTAGATGAAAGAGTGGCGCGTTTAAACGGGTAGAGAGCGAGGCAGGAGGGTACAAAAAGCAATGACGTGGTTCCTAATAAAGCAAACGAGCAAAGAACAAAACCGTTATCCGTGACGGGCGTTGAAACGAATTTCTCGTGAAAACGAGAATAAAACGATTCGATTGCACTTATTAACAGCTGGACCACGTGTGTCCTTGCTCGCTCGTGTTAATGAGATTCATGGAAGAGAGAACTTCGTTTGTTATAATCCGCGATTATATTTCTGATGTCGTTTAGATTATTTCATCTCTCGATGAAAATAAATTATTCTCGATCGAGCACAAAATTATAAGCGTTAAAAATTATTGTTAGCATCGATTCATATTTCAAATTATTTCGCCGTAGCAAATTTTTTTTCTTAGTTAAGAAAGACGAATAGTTTATCCCGATTACGATAGCATATACTTTAAGCAATATTACAATAAATATTTATCACCGAGGAACAATTCAAGAGTAAATCTCCATTATAAATAAAGAATTCTCGCGTGCAAAAATTGAAAATACTCCGAAACGAGCGTTAATTGATTCAAGATTTACTCTTGAATATTTTTCACCGCTTTTGATATTGTCGCTGACAGAAGTCAGGTTCGGGAAGAGGGTGAATTTCTCACGATCCAAGTGTCCCCAATTTCGTCGAGCTGCAACTGCAGGCAGCTCGGTTTCGCATCCCTTTTTTCGCTCGTGGAAACACGACTCTCCCGTCGTGTTGGCCCTTGATCCAAGCAAGATGTTTAGGGTGGCCAGTTTCGCCCGACATCTGGGACCGAATCCTCCGTCCATTTGAATACGAGCGAAATTTTCTACGAACACGTTGTCTCTTTCCATAGAATTTCGATCTCGTGCACAACAGGTTGATATAATTGGCATTAAGTTCGTTTCATATCGTCGCGAATCGTCATCGTCGATATACAGCCGCGTAAATAAAAATTAGGGTCACCGCATTTAAAGCGCGAACTTTGCATTATTGCCGGCATCCTAGTTTCTGTAGCTCCAGATATTAAATACACGACTGTTGAATAGCTCGGTTTTCATTGTATCTACGTTTGCCTGGCCTGTTTCGCACGAGGCCACGTCAAAGGTCGTTGCAAACGTGGCTTCCGTTAGCTTCTTTCAAAGAATAACTGTGCGCCCCAACATCCTGGTCACAATAGTTTGAATATTTTTGTACCGATCTCTGGAATCCCCGTATTACTCAGATCCACCAGAGATGTTATCTAATTTACACCTTCGCGCAAGATCTTTCCACGAACGCGTGGAAAAAAGAAGATGTTTTAATTTTTTCTTCTTCGGGAAAAAGATATATCCGTTTTCGAAGTTTCTTCTTGGGTTTTCGGCGGCCTTTCGATGCGGCCTGAGTTTATCTTCGTCTGCTTGTCCCGCAGTTTTTGCCCATGGAACCGGGAATTCTCTGTGAGAATCCCGCATGCCAAGGCGTCGCACATTGCGGGCGACGACTCACAATGCGAAGTGAAAAACTATACCGCCGTAACCCTGGTGGATCCACTTAATCGCGCTTGCTCCCTGTCTACCGACCTTCGTTTCTTAGTAGATTGCTCGGTATTAAATTGGAGGCTGCGTTAAGAATAATCGAATCGAAACGAAAAACTTTAACGCGAAATGGCAGAAACATTCTCGTATCGTATTTTCGTGAAAATTTTTCTAAAAATTGATATGGAAAATCTTTTAAAAGATAGCGAAAGGGATAAATCGTCGAAGGGAGCGAAGATAGGGAGGAATGTTTCCCGGACAAAAGACGAAGAATAAACAAGCGTGCTCCGTTATAGATACCGAATGGCAGTCCGAAATATCGGCGCCGTATGGATTACAGCATAATCACTTGTGATGATAACTTGTCGTCGTAGCTATTCAGTCGTGGACGACAAGATAACGGGTTGTACTTTGATATGTCACTCCAACTGCAATTTTTATTTTTCTTGTATCCTTTGACCCTTGTAAGAATTTTTTTAAAAGCAGAAATTTTTCACGCACCACTTTTCGTAATCGGATTACAGCATAATCACTTGCGATGATAACTTGTCGTCGTAGCTATTCAGTCGTGGACGACAGATAACGGTTGTACTTGATATGTCACTGCAATTTCTTGTATCCTTTGACCCTTGTAAGATTTTTTAAAGCAGAAATTTTCACGACCATTTTCGTAATCAGTAATTTTTCTTTCCTTTCTCTCTCGAAATTGAGAATCGAAACGTTAAAAGATGTTATTCGAATTTCGGTGCAATGCGATCATAGAAACATTATCGTATCGACGATAAGATAAAGAAGCCGCGGAAGTGTCGTGATCTTAGGATTCCGTTTGCTGGTCGAGAAATACGTGTTGTTGGAACCGGTATGGAATAAAATGAATTCTGGTCAACGTTTTTTTTTCAAAACTTGCGTTAAATAACTGTAGAACGATCGCTAAGATGCTATTGCGGCTTTCACTATACCGCACAGCTTTACGCAACTTGGACGAAAAATGAAAAATCGCCGATTCGCGTGCAATGATCTCGATAAATGTCAATGTCTTCTCCATTATGGTACGTTGTACAAAATATTCTTAACTCTACGCAAAAATTGATAGGATTGCTTAATTCTCCCAAGACCAATTTCTATTCCTTGTTTCGTTATAAAATTATCGCTTCGAAAACGCTTTTTCTTATTTTCTCGATAATGCGTTTTCTTCTTTCCACGTAAATTTTCTACCATCCGTTCTCGAGGTACATTCTCTTCCCATAGTATCAAGGGGTATCGAGGCGAATTAAAAACCGCAAGACTTTAAAGAAACTCGATCCCGGGGAGGATCTGGATCATAGCTATCCACGCCGATCCTTGATCGATCATGGTATACGCGAAATCATGTTCCACCTTTTCGTTCCGCCTCTTCATCCCGGACCTGTCCCTCGCGTTCTCGGACTTCGCAATATCCGGCGCGGCGGCCCGTGGTTCCGGCTTTCTTGTTTACGTATACCCTTTATTCGAACCGGTCTCGATAAAACGTTGTTCTTCCATCAGAATGGAATTCGACTTTTATCGACGTCGATCGATCGACCTTCATCCTTGTGACGATTCACTCTTGGATCCTCTTTTTTCTCAGAAAACAGCTTTCCTCGATGATAAATAAATATTTGACAGAATTTATTTTGTAATCCTTTTTCTTTTTTTTCTTTTTCAATTAAGGGAAGATCAATAAGGGAGATGCTCGATCCTCTCGTTCTTACGGATGACTATAATAATTATCTATTATTATCTATAGTAGCATAACTGTAGGATATTCCAAGGGTTTGTCGATTTTTCTTTGACGATAGGTATTATAGTTTAATAGATATTGTTTATCGGGCAATGATATTTTAGAAAAGTAAATTTCTAATCATACGTTGGCAATTTTGAACAACTAAATTCTTAGAACTTAGAACAATATTTAAAAAAAAGGAAGAAAGAACTTTTAATCATCGTTAAAAGAGGGAACGAACAAAGAGACGCTTTTTCACACTATTCAGAACTGATCTCACTTTCGACACGACGGAACAACGATTAACTTGTCTTCACGAATTTCTTGCCGCTCTGGATAATAGCATTGTCTTCGAAACGATAATCAAAGTAGTAGTCGTTGCGTGAAAACCGTAGATCTCCAACTGTCTCTGTCGCGATAGAAGAAAAACTTGTGGAAGTGGAAGATCTCGCGTCTTTCCCATCGATCGATCCAAGGGTGTAATAAATTGTTGTTCGATTATTACGCGCTGGCGCGCCCGCATGATATGGGAAGACGAACCGGAGAACCTGGAGAAAGAAAAAAAAACCTCGTCTGGGCAAACAATTTTTTTTTTTTTCCTCTACGAAAACCGGTAGAAAGAGTGACAATACCCCGTAATCAGGATACAAACGATTCCTTGACCGGTTCCAAGGATGCTACTCTTACAGAATGCATAATCGTGTAATCGTCAAAGTTATGTCGTCCTCCGCCAGAAGTCATCTTTTTCTTCTTTTTATGTATCCGCTCGAACGACGGACGATATTCACACGATCAGAGTTGGAAAACTGGAGTACGAGGGGTTGTTCCACGGTCTACGTTGATTTATTATCATGCTAATGAGTTTATGGAACGCTGCCTGTTACGTAACAGTATTAAGTGGCGCTTTCCAACGACGAGGGAATGTTATTACGTCACGGCGTAGGAAAGCGTAATCGTTGCAACGATCGTTCCTTATCGAGGGTACCGCTACCGAAGAAGGAAAACAACCCTTTAACTCGATCATTGTTTTACTCGACGTAATCCAAGCGAGATGAAATTTCACGACCGTTGGAAGAAACAATTGGATGGATCTCAAACGAGTCGTCGAGTTTTATTTTGCTGAACCGTCGAATGAAAAAGTGCGATCGATCGATTTTCGATGTATACGATTTTTGGAATCATCCGTTCGTGAAATATTTAAAGAACTCGCGTAGTCAGTCAGAGTCAGAAGAAGATTCCGTTCCCCCTCTTCCATCGCGTATAATTATAGGTCATTATCCGGGTCTAAGTAAGAGGAACAACTCGCGAGGAATGAACTCTTCTGTTGGAGCGCATCGGGGATTTTTTTGAGCGAGTGCTACCTCTTAAATAAACACGCGTGGACTCTAACAAGAACATGGTTGACATGTGTGAAGGAAGAGAAATCGAGGGAGGATAGAGAAGAATTTTCTTCCAATGTTTTATGGATGGATTAGAACTCGTTCCTCGCACAACTTTTTCCACTCGTCGGATCGTATTCAAATGCAAGCAGTTGTGCTTATTTTCATTGACAATTTCGTTTAGAAGGAACAGATGTACGGCGACGTATTCGGCAAAGCTGTTGGCAATAAATCGTGAACGAATCCAGATAGATAACTCGGAGGAGGAGAGTGGTCGAGCGATTAAACTCGGATGGAATTCTCGTGCAATCTCGATTCGTTTCGTTTCTTTCGAGTGTTGAGCTTTCTCGAGATAAGGTCCGATTCATTCGCGGTTAACGTATAAAATGTTGCGAGACTTCCGTCATTCTTCAATTAGTATACCGAGAATCGGTGATTCGGCTTCCGTCGAGATAAAGCCGGCCGGCTATCGATCATCGAACATAAATAAGAACGTTTTCTTTTCGTTTATCTTGTCGTGTACAGCCTCCTCCAGTGCCACCCTTTTCTCCCGTTATCTGTGCCGTTCACCCGTTTTTCCTCGAACTGCTCGCGTATCGGTGGAAAGAGGACAATCTGAAGATTGGCGCCAGTCAGAAGAATCACGCACCACACTTTAAATAATTCGTTATTTATTCGAAGCAGAAAATCTTATTCCCGTCTCTGCTGCGATTCTTCAATCTTTTTTTTTTTTTTTTCATACTCTATTATTCTTAATAATTCTTTTAATAAATTATACGCTTAAATATCTTTTTTTTCCTTCGTCGAAATAAGAAGACAGAAGTTCGAAGATGATCGTAAACTTTAACAATGATCGAATTTCGAATTTTTTTCTAATTTATGGAAAAAATAAAAAAGAAATTAAACTCGATGATCTTTCGAATCAAACGAAGGACAAGGTAATCGTTCATTGTCAAGCCAATGCTAATTTCGAATCGTATTAAAAGGAATGCCTCGTAATCGACGATCGTGGGCGAACGGTTTGACATTCAGATGGCGAGATCGTTCGTTTTATTACCGTAAACCGATCCGGTCGTTACCTCGTTCCCGGCTATATTAATCGTCACGGTTGATTCCGCCATTTCTGCTCGCTTTCAATGCCAGACGCAGAATTGCGAATTCGGAATTGAAACCGTGCCCCTTGTTATACCGCCTTGTCACATCCGCGATTTAACGTTTGTGCCGATCGTTCCAGCCGGAATTCGTTGCTTAACGTGCGCGACAATCGCCGAATTACGCAACGTCGTGTGACGCACGAACACCTTTCAGCTACGTTTCTCGACGAAATCGACCGTAATGAATTTTATCACGGGGCGAATTCTCTTCACGAACGATGACGAGGTCGATTAACGAACGCCGCGTGATTCGCCGCGGTTTTTTCCCTACTTTCGATAACTTTCAATTCATTACGTTGCATCATTTGCAAGGTTATCGATAGAAATATAAATAGAAATTGCACAGTGTCACCAGATCCGTGCTGGATATTTCCAACGAAGGAAATGATCGCGTGTATTGCATCGAAGACAACGAATTTATTCGAAGGAAAACGATCGATAAGAATAGAAGGAAAAAAGTTCATCGATTCTGTCTCTCTTAAAAATAATTTTTAAATCGTGAAAATTAGATGACTCGCTGCTTATTTTGAAACGAAAGTAAGAAACAATGGAGCAAATGGAGCTTGGACAAAAAGCGAAGAGAAAGTAAAAGGGCTTCTCCAAGTGGAATACCTAAGGGTTGTATTTCATTACCTCTGCTTTTCTCCTCGTGCCGTAAATCTCAATAAATCTTATCCCGCAGGGTCACCACCACGTTGCAAAATCGCATCAGCGTCAGTCAGCTTTGGATCCAAGGCCATGCACAAGAAACTTCACGAGTACAAAGACGTACGTCGTACGTTCGATCGAGACTCGCGACCCATTCATGAGCATCGCCGTACGAATTCTTTAAGCATGAATGTTGCTTGGGATTGGTCACAAGTTGCCGGTGAGTGCTTTCACCGGCAACTTACTCACACACGTGGCGCACAACGAGTATGCGAAACTACTCTTCGAATGGGTGAGAATCGGCAGTGCAGCTTGTGACGCATGGCGAGCAATTAGGCTACTATTTCTCGTGTTTATCACGTCGTATCAGGCTTAATCATCGTTTTTCCCGACAACGTAATTTAATTTCGAAAAATTGCAATTTTTTTGTTACGATATAAGATCAAAAAAAAAAAAAGAAAAATTCGACACTAGTATTTCGCAACGCATATTACACGTACTTTCTCTTTCAGAAGTGGCAAAAAAGTGGAAAAACGAGCTATTTTCTTGGGAAACACCCACAGAGTGCATAACTTATCACCCGGATAACTATAATATCTTCGTGCCCTCAGATTCGCTCGCATCTACGCACTGTTCACGTCTCGAGCACGTGGCAACTAGCTGATAGCGCGGTATACACATCGGTGCAAAGGCGCCAAAAGGTCTTGTGACACGAGGAATTCGCGTTACAAGAGACAATTGTGGCGATGCGTGTGGGTCGTGTGCCGCGTTCTACGAATACCGTCCTCGATTCTTTCAACAACCTGGCGACGATCGATCGATTATCGTGTCTCGTTCAACATCTAAATTGTTCGTTAAAAGGAAAATGGTAAAAAGAAGAGAACGTGTTTTACGAATATCTCGATTTCAGATTTATACATCGGAATTTTTCATTTTATTTTTCTCCCAATTTCCTTACGCAATTTGGTTTGGTTTTAACATTAAATTCTCGCGCGTACTTATTATCGAAAACCCTTTTGTTTGACAGAGCGCCGTTCGACGTCGATCGACATCTGTTCGAATAGGAACAATTGCGGTTCCAGTGCAGATGGCCGCGCTTCGTGTTCCTACGAACGTCGAACAATCACGATTGCGACACTTAACATTCTTCTTGCATCGCTCTTGCTATCCACGGCCTCCCTTTATGGATCGAATAATGATACCCTCGGTGGCTGGCACAATGTTCGAAGCGAGGAGGAAGAAGAAGGTGGGACCGCCACGTGTGGTCAAATATACACGCGTGAAAGATGTTTCTGCGTGTCATTCTTCAAAACCTCTTTGTGATAGGTGTCTGGTAGCTTAGGAAAGTTTGCTCGACTTTGCTCGACATCGATACAGATCGAAACAGGATAACGACAATGGAATTATTTAATATATATTCGCGAATGGGAAGAGTTCGATCGGGACGTTGATGAAAGCGGTCATTCATGGTTGGTACTCGCGTACAATTTGGCACTGACAATGTACAATAAGGGCTTTCAGTAGTTTCATCGAGGATACGTTAAAAATTTATACCTTTTAATTTTTTTTTTTTTTAAATATTCTTGGAAAGAATAAATTTTTTATTTCCAGTGCCTTTCAATATTTTAGAATTTCGGAAATTCTGGAGAAAAATTTCGGCTCGCTAATATTCCGTTTCGTTAACAAATTTTTTTTTTTAAAGATTTGTTCAATAACAATCGAAAGGGAGATGCTGTGCTCGAAATTAAAATTTTCAATCCAAACAGAGTTTACCATCGTAAAATAATCTAAATCTAATCGTTTCTACGAAATCTATCGGAGTACTTTTACGCGTGGAATATAATTCTCTTCCGGAGTCGTGCATGAGATAAAAATTTCGCTTCGAGAAGTTTCGTGTTACCTGCTCAAACCGCAACACTTAATCATCTCGTCTTCCCTCGCCTTCAACTTATATATATACATATATACGATTCCTCTTTTCGTCGCTGCTACCCACATCGCACACACGCTCTCGTTAACCTCGGTATATATTTAAAATCGCGATGAAAACATCGCGTATTTACGAACCGCAAAAGTGTTACGATTTCTCGAATCAATGGATAATTCGATGGTGTTATGCGCACGTAATTTCACCACGATTCCATTGTAACGTGCATATAATAACACGGCATTCACACACACACACACACACACACGGCTTTTACCCCTCCTTGTGTCGTGTTTCGACTCGAGATAGTCGAGATTTATCATCCTCTTCTATTTTCAAAAGATTTTTCCATCTTGTCATTCACGCTCCCTCTTGGAACAGACAGTCCCTATTAATCGCCTCGGTTTATACGTTTCCCTGACTACGATTCGATAAATTCTCATTAATTATCAGGGGTCACAGAAGCCGCGCATAATAACGGGGAGCGTCTCGATTGTATGGTACTGGTTGGACGAGATTTTGCGTGGTGTAACCACCGGCACAGATCTTCCTTCATCATTGGGAAATAGTAATGGAAACGGGGTACGGAGATCGCGGCTCGAGCCGACCATCTGGCGCACAGTGCTCCCATTCACTCTTTCTTTCGTGAATTCTCCTCCCTCCTCGTGCACTCCCCGTTGTCGTCGCCTCTATCCCTCCTCCTCTTCCCCCCTCCCCTCCTTTTACCGCCTTTGTGCTCTGTTCGCAGTGGTCCGCCGTTTTATATCTTGGCGCGATATCAACCGGGGCCCTCGTCAACGCTCGTCTGATAATCGTGTTTGCCTTATGGCGAGTCTGAATCACTGAATCTTGCGAGGAAACAAACTCTCGACCGAGTTTTCGCCACAAATTTTTGTCTCGCCAAATCTTCGTCCCAAGAAAATTGTTAAAGTTTTTCGAATTTTTGTTTTAGGAAGAACACACGGACGGGATTTTGGTCCCCGTGCTGGGTTGAACTCCCTTAACGCCATTAACCTGAATCCAACGTTTTAAATCTAGACCCCGATTTATCGCCGTTTTAAAAGTCTATACACATTTTTTAGTGGACGTAATAATATCTTAAGTACTCGGTTCAAAAGTTTATCTTAATGGAAGTTTCACTGTATTCTCTGCATCGAATGATATTATTCTAGTTTTTCCTTCCTTTTTTTTTTTTTTTTTTTTTTTTTACGTACAAGTAAAATCTTGTCCTATCGGCGCACGTGGAAAATCCTAATCTTGCTGCATGAATAAGTTCGGTGCAAACATTCGGTATGAATCACCTTGATTGCGCGCTAATTAGTCTATTACGAAACGTGTGAGTCATTATAACAAAGGGATAAGAGGCGGAAACCGCATTGACGAGATGCATAGAATGCTATCGATTCGGAGAATACAGGCTGCTCGAATCGAATGGAAGCCGGGCAAGGATTCCGGCAACAGCCGGAAATGTGTACGCAAAATGACGACACTTGTGGTCCCGAACGGAACGGATGAGAAATTCTTCGTAATTTCTTCTCAAATATCGTCAACTCAACACGAAAGTCTTTAACTTCAACTTCCGTTTGCAAAGAAATTTGCAAATTTCACTTCGATATCCCGTGAAAAACAAGGTGAAAGATAATTTTTAAAAAATTTAATTTTAATCGTAAAATTTCAATTCAAATTGAAAATATTCGTAAAAGGGGAGAGACAAGTGTTCGCATTGTTGCCACACGCAACGAGTGTGGATTAAAGGAACTCGCGCGATGGCCGGCGCGCAGCACAGGATCGTTAAGGCGCGCTCGTCGAAACGCGTAAACGGTTGCGATACACGCTGCAGTAGCGTACGTGTTACGATGTATTATGAGTTAAACAACGTAATGATAGGCACGGCGCCAGTAACGCGGCGTATCTCTTGCGTGCCATGTAACGGGTGTCTCGAAACACGCTCGCGAACCCGCCCCCCCGTCGAAAGTATCTTTTCCAGCATTCGTTTCCACCGTCTTATTGCCACCCGACCGGTTATAAATACCGTTACCACGATTTCACGCGTAAGCGATAGATGAAGTTGAAAGTTTTCCATTGTTCTTGGGAATCGTTTGCACAGCGAAGTGATAAAATTAATCGAAAGCTGATTAAATTATATATATTTGAACACGTATGCTCGAAGGATACAAATGGGAAAGGATATATCACGCGACTCAACAATGACAAAATGATAGGGAGGGGGGCGGTCACAATTTCCCACAAAATCCATGGTGAGTGCTTCTTATCGTCGCGTTACCACGACTTCAACCTTCCCCACGACTACTTGTGACGAAAGAGTTAAAGCACGGACACGAAACTTCCGGTGCAATGAACCCGAATGTTGAAGCAACGCGCGGCGTTTGTTACGACACACCAATATTAGTTTTACGACCAGCTTCTGGAAATAGATCGATGAAACCGTACGTCATCGAACGGTTGTTCGACAGCCTATGCTTAGTGGGGATAGTTGAAAAAGAGTGCAGAACCTGCACCTGCGACCCTCCAACTACGAGGGTGGTACTTAAACAGACGTGACCGATCGTGGCAATATTCTCGGTTCCTTTCCTCGGCCTATCTCAACTCGATCGGAATAAATAAAGTTATTCTATTTTTAGGGATTACTGGGAAACACAATCTCTTCAAATTCAATAACGATTCGCGATTCGCCAGTTTTTAAATATTTTCTCGCGAAAGTGGAAGAAATGGAATTTCTTCGAAACCCTCGATTCGAATCTTTAATCTATTTTGATTGTAGATTGAACGAGGAAGCTTGATCGATTAATCAAGAGCAGAAAGATATTTTGGAATCGTGAATTTAGAAAAAGCTGGATATGGTCGAAACGTATCGTACAGCTGTTTTTTGGTCTTGACACAGTGTGACGACTTATTGACACTTGGTCAAGTGAAGTCAAGAGGACGGGTTAAATGAGCGTCATTGCTTGCAGCCCGTTTATTTTCGACTTATTGGCAATAATCTCGATCGCGGGGATTCCCTCCTCGCGTGAAAACCTATTTGGATTAATTTCACCGCGATTGGAAGCGATGGAGAATGGAATTATGGAATTTTAAACGGTTACCTTCGATACTTCTTGCATATATTTCGCGGTGAGTGCCTAAGTTTTGCATTATTCATGAAAAGAACCACCTTCGTTCCAGATAACCCTAGCCAAACCGACGACCTTATCGCCTTATGGTTGCGGCAATTCCAGTCAGGTGTATGCATTGTGTGCACCGACCGAACGGAAGGGCGATTTTACGGGCCAGGTTTGAAGGGGGATCCAGAGGGTTGGAGGAAACAGCGTGATTATGTACATAGATAAAAATAAGGGAACATTTTCGTTCTCGTTCTTTCGTGACTACTTTCTATTTCTTTCTGGTTACGTGTCTTTGAAACGACGCGTCGATTTGAACAAAATTACGCGTAAAATTTTTCAATTGCGGCGCAATTTGGTTTGTATGTATAATTTTAAATAATCCACGATTTCGATTTGAACGACATCGAATCAAGATCGATGTTGTTTCGAGATAAAAATAATTTTTCCATTCTTTTATCGAAGAGTGTCTCGAATTAAATTATTTCTATTCTATTCGAGGAATTTTATCGCGTTTAATTTAAAAAAAAATTTAGAAAATGAAGATATATTGGAAAGAAGTAAATGATGAAACAATTTTACCATTTGACAATATAAGAGTATCGCGAGTGAAAAATTGTGTCGAAACAAGATTAGAATCGTAACTTACCTCGAGTTAATGCTAGAATCGTATTGTCACCCTTCCACGGTCCACGAACCGGATGTAAGCGTTCCGTGCGTGCTGGTTGTACCCGCTAATAATCGCGCGCGTGTTGGTGGTAACGGGGGACTTAAAGTTGGTCGAGTTGTTCTCGTTTAAAACAATCAGCAGCAGAGGAAGGACCAATTATACGGACCTGCGACCGTCTGTCACCGACCTCCTGTTCTCTTAATATCGTAGATCAGAGAGCACTAGTAAATATAAACAAGAATGAAGCGAACAGAAGAGGAGGAGGAAGAAGAAGAAGAAGAAGAAGAAGAAAAGAATCGCCCTCCATCAATCACGGATGCAATTCGAGAGATTAAAATTCTTGGAAATAATGTCGATTCAACGTCACGAATCCCCTTTAACGAAATAATACCCTCAATTAAAACCCTGCTTTCTCAACAATCAATCCCCCATAGATCCATCGCGAGGATAGATAAACAAGATAATAATCTCACGAAGCAAGGCATAAACCGAAAATAAAGGCAAAAAAATTTAAGAGTTTCTATCTCGCCTGTAACGAAAAAAAAAAAAAAAAAGAAAAAACGGAGACAAATTCTTGCGAATAAAGGGGCAATTTCGATCAACGATGTTTCGCACATCTCGAGAGATCTATGATCAGCGTGGAAGTAAAAGTAGTTAACAAGAAAGTTGATTGTGTAGCAATTAGTCGCCGTAAAAGATTTAATTACGGGGAAATTCTAGCTTAGTAAACATCGACAGGATACTGTTTTCAAATTTGGGACAATTACAACGTGTGATTAGAACGCCGTAAATTAGCCGAAGACGGTTGATGCACACTCTCTCTGCCCGTTTCTAAAAGAGAGTCGAACGAATTTAAGCCCGACTTCCGAGCTGGATTCACGATTCAATTTATCCGGCCATTAAGTCCTCGCGACCCACAAAGCTCGCTTCGACGATTGTCGTTCCTTAATTCGGATCCCGTGCTGAGAACGGAACTGTGCGGATGGAAAAGAAAGAAAAAAAAAGAGAGTAAGCGTGGAAAGCGACGAGGCTGGATCTGTTTAATACCTGTTTTCACCGTGTCGATGCGCGTGAAAATCTGATACAAGATTCCTTTCTTAATTGTGCACCAGCAATTTCTTCTCTCCTCGAGAGAATTCCTCCTCCACAGTGACAATTAGTTTCACGTCTGCCCTCGCTCGCGTGGCGCGCGACCGACGTTTTAATTGGACGCATCAAGTGGGCTTATTTCTCGAAGAGCGGTGCTAGAGGTTCGTCAGACGTTTTACACAGAGTAGAAGCACGCGTCTCGAGATCGCAGAAAAGAAGAGACGTGTTTCGGTGGGAGCAGCCCGCTACTTGAAAAGTGGAGGAGGAGGAGGAGGAGGTCGAAACCAGCAGCCGTCCACTAGCTCTCTCGAAGTGGACGCGTTCCCGTGTAAACAACAGCTGCGCTGATTTCCTGCCCGATGATTATTATATATATATTAAAATATCGATTTCGAATTTCGAATTGACTGCCTCGAAAGATTCGGGAAATCTTGGTGGAGTTTTACAAGTGAAATTGTTATCTGTTCGAACAATCAGGTTCGAACAATACGCACGAAGAACGATTCGACATACGCTTTTCTCCGGTTCGTTGCGCGAAGCGTTTATTATCTTCGTTATACAGTTACTGAAGCAAAAAATTGGCGCAACAACGGCGAAGAGAAACAGGATTCAATTAAATTAGAATCCTTTCGAGCAATTTTTTTGATTCTCTCGTTCGATTTGTCGAGTAGCGTTTACATGGATAATTTCTACGGGGTTATTCCCGGCCAACGGCCTGTCCAAACAGACGAAAAAGTCGATCCCATCAAGGATGCATTAACTCTCGATCCAAGAATGAATCGGCTCGCGGTGTCCATCAGCCGGGGAATCATTATCAACGAGCATGCACGCCCGAGCATGCATCCCGTTTCGCAGTTTTGCTTTCATCTCGTGCCAAGAAGCCTCGACCGCCATATGGCTCGAGATAGAAAAGTATCGGTAGGAAGGAAGTTTTCCACCATGACCGTATTATGTTGCAAAGAACATATTGGGAGGAAGACGATGGACGAGAGAGGGCGGTGCGTGCACGTGAAAGCGGGCACGCGATGAGGGCACGTGCCCTATATTCTTGGAGAGCGAGAGAGCTCCTCCTCCGCGTCGCTTCTTTTGTGGAAGCGCCGGAAACGGGTGTCAATTGTCAGCCACTTGGACGTGCATCACCGGACATTGTCCTTCTCCAGAGCTTGAACTCGAGAACGCCACGGTCTGTGTGGTCCTACGCGAATAATTGCATCGCATTCTGGATATTTCCTTTCGTCTGTCTTTCGCGAATAATTGCGCTCAGCGTGTTTATGGATACCTCATTTCCGTGGAAAAGAAAAGAAAATTTCAAATCGGACAAAATTTAACGAATCACGATTAATTATCTTGTCTAAACTAATTTTTAGAAGGGTTCTTATAACGCGATTTTTCCAAAATTCTCTCCATTTATTAAAATTAATATTAATTAGCCCTTTGCACTCGTATGTCGCCACATAGTCGCCATCCTACATTTTATTATTATATTAGTATTTACTAATGTAAATATATGTATGATTACATTCTAACAACTCTCGTTATTTAATTGGTAATCTTCTTAAATGTAAATACGAGTGCAAAGGGTTAGATGTCTATCAAACACGTCTTCTCACAATCGTAAGAATTTCTTATGACGATAGAAATCGTGCATAATCGGCTCACGTGCGCGTTAATCAATTGAAATCCGTGGGAAGGAGGGGAGGTTTGCGCGGTTCGAAATTCGAGTCTCGTTTTCTCGTGCGTTTTCGAGTCTTGCCGCGTAATTTCACTCACTCCTCGGACATTTACTCTTTAATGAAACGTTCGGTCGTCGATCCGCGATAAGGATGGTTGGCGTGCCACGAGGAATGGTTCATCACGGCCAGTCACGGCGAACACTTTCTGCCATTTGTCGAAACGGTATTCGATTGCATCGCATTAGAGGCTCGCTCTCGTTTCATACCTAATAATCGTCCGTGACGAGAGACGTTAATTAATCGTCTCTACGCGCTCCACGGATCGGGGAGCTCGAGCACACACAAGACACCCAGGGATACGTGCATCAATCTGGAAAATGTGCTGCCGCGTAAAAAGAAACATCTGATTGACGGCGAGATTACTCGCTACAGCCCGTTTTACCACTTTCGTTAATTCACGTTATGCTCGTTATATATTCCCTCAGAGATTGAATTTCTTCTTGCCGTTCTCCTCTACATGATACATTTTGCGGCCAACATCGAAGATCGTGTTCTTCATCGATGAGATTTTCCGTTATAACCAGTATTTGCACCGGTTACACGTTTATATATGAATTATTTTGTTTATCAAAACGTTCTACACGACGTTCATCCATTCCCGCTGGTCGAGAGAAGAATTTCTCTTAGACTTCAACATGATATGTTGAACTTAAAATATTTCTGTTGAGCAAACAGTTTTATAACTATTCGCGTACCTCTGATTCTGTTCAATGTAAATCCACTAAAAATATTCTACTTTGCTGTTATTCTCAAATTGATTGGAAGAAATCGAATTGGAATTCCGATTGTTAAAAAAATTCGCCTCGAAGCTTGTGGAATGGAAAAAATCTTGGGACGCACGATTTGCAGCGTTCGTAATTGCGACGTCCGACGATAGCACGAAACGCTTGCCTCCGTTAATGCAAGTGACAGTGATTGACCCTCGCGAGGAATTCTCGACCTCGCCACGCGAGCTTCAGCGATTGACCCTGTTGCGCCTCTTTTTCCGAGGCAGAAAAAGACCCAATCTATTCCTCGACTGTTCGAACGTAGCAAACATTCTGTTTCGAGAAATTATACTCGGTCGACGAGAGCATTCCACCAAGACGCTCGATACTCGCCGTTTCGTTTCAGATTCACGATAAGTTCGCTCATTGTTCGCGGTATCGTCCACGACTGCATAAACAGGATATGCAAAACTAACTTGCAACGCGATTACGAAATCTGTTTTCCCTGTTCGAATGCTATTTCAGAATTAGAATCTATTCGTCGTTCGATGATTCACCGTGTGTGTTATGAGTCAATTTGTGAATCTCATTCCCTTTACGAACCTACCGAGAAGAGAGACAGAAGACCGTTCCTCGTTGGAACGCGAGCTACGCGATGAAATACGAGAGGATTCATATAAAATTTGCGGAAAAGTAAAAAACTCTTCCAATCGAGCAGCACTCTCTCCCTCGCCAAGTTTCTGGGTCTCTCGCTGCTCCTTTCAGGATCGTTTCGACCGATTTCCAACCAGGCCAATCTCGTCGCCGGATTTGATGAGAAATCACCGTGCTTCTCTGGTTTCCGCCGCGGATTCTTACTTTCGCGCCGCCACTTTCCCGCAACCAAGGAACAATGAGCCCACGAAAGCCTGGGAAGACTAATTGTCGACGGATAAAGCACACTTCGCACGCTCGATGCGAAACGCGTGTACGATTGGTGATGGTGGCGGCGGCGGTTCGTTCGTTCTTTTGTGCCTCGATCCGTCGCACGACCCGGTTTACATAACTTCGCCCGATGTGTAACGAGGATAAAAATGGCGGATTGGGTAACATCCATCCCAGCTTCCTCCACTCGCGTAAGGCTAAGGGAAATCTTCGAGGGAGATCTCTCTCGTTGGTGTTTTCCTTAATTAACAAGTGGCTTCTTCGCGTTCCAGGATTTACGATATTATAATAACGAGACAAAGTATACGATACTTTGATATGATGGATCATGTTTGCTTTAGACTCTCGAAATCTTTTATTGTATTGTAACGATAATAATTGGTATTATATTACAGAAATCGATGTTGCAACACAAGAGAAGTAAGAGAGAAGACATTTTAACGTTTAAATTGTTCAAATTGTTTAAGATAGTTGCGAGTTAAAGAAAGAAATTTTCTATTTTTAAGTAAGTAGGAATTGAGTTGAACGACTTCTCAAAAATTTATCCTTCGGCAGTTGTTATAGAATATCTTGGATTAATTTAATTACAATTTTTTTCCCGCTGATTAATTAAATGAAATCGATAGGATCGAGCAACTAACAAGGAGGAAACACGATATTAAAGACGATCGATTTTTCGCTGACTGCCTTGGCGAACATTGACGACACCGGTAGCACAAGGTGTCCGTCTCCTGAATAATATTATATACGCTCGTCTTACGGCTCGTATTATACCTGGTCAGCGAACCCTTTGTCGCTGCAACGAAACGCAAGCAGCAACAGGATCGCTCTTATTTTTATTACAACTGTATTTGCACCTATTGGATATGCCCTTTCCATAACGTGACTTGTGGCGGCTATCAAAAGCAACAGGATCCTTCGAGGAAAATATCGTTCCCAAGAGATCGTTCAAGATAGAAGTCACTTTCTATCTTCAATCCTTCCGACGTTAAATCCCGGTGAAGAAGCTCCGGTGACCTTGATTTCCGTCCAGACCAAGGGCAACCGTGCGGAACAAGCACGGTTTCGAGGAGGGAGGATACGTGGAGGGAAGGATATTCCAACCCGTATTCAAGGACGAGTTTTTGTTCTAAGCGTCGCCGGATCCTGCTCCTCCTTCTGCTCTTCCACGTTTTCCTCCTCCTCCATTTTTTCTTTTTTCTTTTTTTCGGCCGGAAATCAGAGAGTGGGGACGCGTGCTCGAACGACAGCAGCACCTGAGGACAGCAGCGAGGAGGAGAGAGAGAGAGCGGAGGCAGCTGAAAAGCACGTGCCAGCGCGGAAAGGGGTGAAGGAGGATCCTGTCGTTCGGGATTCAATGGTGTTCTGGGATAAGGAATTTATTATAAGGGAGTTGCTACCTGGGACCGGCCGATACTGCCACCATTCAAACCGAGGTCGTGCACCGCGTCTACGTGGGCTCGCATGAAAATTAATGAACACAAGCCGTGTGACGAAACGAAGGGGAAAGAAAGAAAGGATCGAAAAGTCGCCAAGCGAGCTGTAGCACCGCTTTATTGTCTTCGCTATATATCTCGCCTTTCATTCTCTTCGCTCGCAGGTGCGCGCGTATAAATGGACGAAAAGTTCGATCGATTTTTATTATTTTTACTTTCTATTAATTATCTAGTTCGGTTTATTATTATATAATAATATATGGATCGTTGTTAACGCATTTTATTTTTTTTTTTTTTCATTCTCGCGGTTTTTCCTCGCGGATGGAAATGTGCTCGTAAAATTTTATGTGCTCGGTTGGCGGTTGAAAAGACCGAGACGTGTAATAACGTTTGTCGCAACGTATGCCGGTCGATAGGGGAAAAAAGGAAAGAAAGAAAGAAAAAAGGGAATAGAAAGGGAAGCAGATAATGCATATTACTAGGCGTTGAGTGGTTCCATTGGCGTGGGACAGAAATTCTAGACAAACCGGCCCACCACGATTTTCTTCGCGCTCTAATTATAAAGCGAGTCGCTTCTCATAATCCCTCTCTCCATTTCCGGAAAATCGGCCACGCTTTTCTTCGATATTCAAATTTCGAATCGCGAGTCTCTTCTCGTTTTCGAAGAAATTTCCATTTGCCTGGGAAACGCGAACTCTCGTTTTGATCCGATTAATTCCAATAACGTTTCACTCATCACCATTATCATCATCATCATCATCATCATCATTATCGTCGTCGTGAATTAAGCAAATTGTGCCTGATGTTATTAATTACAGTGAAAAATATAGTTACGAGTAGGACGTAACGAGTTTGATAATTAAATACGATTTATCGAAAAACGATACTTTTACTTTTGAGAGAAACGCTCCTCGATTAATCCGATGAGAACAGTTTTACTTTTAATTACGCGTAAATATGCAAATCTGTTGACGGATTAGAAAAACAGCAAGGCCGTTCAACAGCATTTCCGTTGAAAGGTGTCGTTTACCTTGCCTGGAAATCGGGGATACGTGATATACCGGGTGTCACGCCGGGTGTTGCCATTCTATTTGAACCGGTGTAGAAGTATAGATAACGATAAGCTCGCGATATCGCGATCTATTTTCAGCTCATCGACTGCGTGTATTTATACATGGAAATTCGCCGTGTCATTTTTTTCAACCGCGTTGAAACGAAGCATTGTGCGAAAGATTGGAGGACACCGTTGGACGGTGATTGAAAACTCTAAAGTGCGCGCATTCTTCGAAGCACGACGAAGATTTATAAGGGGTTTGATGAATTCCTGTTAAGGAAAAAGACCCTTGTAAGTTGTAACGCATCCTGCGAGCATATGGCGTCCTCCTCCATTCCACCCCAATGCTCTTCCTTCGATCTCTCCCCCTCTCCCCTTGAATTCTTTCTTTTTAGAGAGTTTCACACTCGATACGCCAGATTACCCGCTGGATTCTCGTTTAACGCGGGTGGTGGACTTCCTTTTCGTCGAATTCCTGTTAATTCCACCCCATTAAGACGATTCGTTTACACGAAACGAACGTTTTTTTGGCTTCCACGAAGGGAACTGTTTAATTCTTCGAGTTTAACTGTCTTCTTCTATTCTTGCTCACTCGCTCGCACACTTGGAAAGTGGATTGAATTTTTATTGAAAAGAGAAGAGAATTAAATTATTCATCAAACGGATTTATTTACATATGTTAAATATATATATATATAAATATATACATTATAAAATAGAAAGTACAATGAATTTTTATGATACGTAAGATGAGAAAATTTGCTGTACATTCGAATATCTTAAAATTACAACTCAAACTTATTATATTAGCAACGTTTTCGTCGTGATGGATTTGAAAAAATATTTTCACACTTTTCATGGAATATATATTATAGTTAAGCGCAATCTTTGATGCGAAAATTAGATTTTCCAAAATTCATGCAGCGAGAAAAAGAAATTGAAATTATTTCTTCTTTCGAATATAATTCTAACGAGGCGATACTTTTATCCCAGACGAACACCTCTCCTCCAAACGGAAATATCCTGATGCGTATTTCGGTTCGGTATAACCGGCTGGAAGTTATTGATGTCTCCTGACGAGGTGACTTCTCTCTCTCTCTCTCTCTCTCTCGAAACTCCTGACGAGTGACAGACCCTCCCTTTGACACTTGTACGCGGTCGGCTACACGCTTTTTCTATCTTCCGTATTATTTTCTCTTTCATTAGCCGCCACCAACGAGGAAAATACGTCCAACAGTTTCTTCTTCCTTTAACGCGATCGGTGGCTCGGCATTCTCTGGGAATGCACCATATTACTCGTACCGTTATGTAAATATCGCGACGAACACGATCGACATTGTTGGCCCATAACAAAAATGTTATGGCCACTGCTCGTGTGGTTTTATAATGGACCCCTCGGTCGTGTCGTTTACAGTTTGTTAACCCATTAACTGTTATCTTCTTGTCCAAGTTTTTGTAAGATTTCATCGGGTCGTCCATTTTTATTTTTTATCCACTTCAAATTAACCATTATATTGTTGGATATCGATACGATTTCGAAGTAAAAGATTTTGAATAAGAATTGAAATAATAATCGAAAGAATTCGATCTCGCTTAAACGAATCCAAAAAAATAATTTCTTCTAGATTAAAAATTCTAATAAAATACGTTAAAGCAAGATCAGTCATCTCTGAAAGAATAGAAGGCAGGAAGAATACAGGAAGAAAATGTAGGAAGACGCGAAACAAAGAAAAGTATCGCACATTGGGAAGTGGTAAAGGAATTTGAAATCGTGGAACAAGAAGCAAAGGCTTCGTAGCCACGTCCAAGGGGCAAAAAATGTCGAAGAAAGATCGATACTGGGTGCACGAGCACCTGAGAATTCTTCGTAAACCGCATTTAATGTTCGCGCGTAAGCGTATTGGAATTCCTTCGATGAATCAGAAATCTCGCAATTCTTGGCGACCATCTTTCTTCCCTCTTCCGCGAAGATCATTATTTATCGCGTATCTGGTAAAAGCCGCGTCAAAATTCTACAACAATTCAGACCAGAGTTTCGAGCTTTGTGTTTATAAGTGTACAACCGCTTTGTTCAAAGTTAGAAACGAAACACTCTCTATCGATTCTGGGTCCTCGTAAAACGCCACTGAGAATTCCACGATTCCAAGGCGTGTTAGAACCCCGCTGTTTGTTTAACTGAAACGCAAATACGACCACGAGCCTGGCATTTACGTTCTCTCTCGTGCGAACGAAATTGAAATATCGAAAGTATCGAAAGGTCGAGAAAAATTTCTTGGAATAAAAATGATACTTTACGTACTCTGGAATTACGTAATGCGAATAATATCGAGAAAATATTTCAATTTTTCAATTTCTCTCTCTCTCTCTCTCTCTTTTTATCTATGATTATTTAATATTATCTACGCAAATCATATTAGATAAATCAAATTAGATTTAAAATTACATTACATCGAATGAACTTGTATATATTTAATTACAATATATCTAATTCATTGCAGATAAATATTTGATGGAACACGAGCGATCCTTAAATTCGGTTCAGACGCCTTGTAAGTGTAATCTATCCATTTTCAATCTATCCAGAAAGCAAATAGCGAAATGGGGCCGATGCGTAAAAGGATGATATTGAACTGTTACGAAGTGTACACGATAAAAGGATAATCTCTCTAGTATCCTCTTTGAAAACGTGCTTGCAAAGCGTGGCCGTGGCTTAGCGAAAATCCAAACGAGCTCGATCATTCATTTCACATGATTTCGCTCGGTACACCGATAGGTGAAATCATTGTGCGTTGACACGTAGCCGTGATTCGAGCAGCGGCAACTTTTATCACGGGCACGATTCGCCGCATTTGGCCAGGAGATTGTTACAGTTGGGGATAAAAGCGCGGCTCGTGGTCATAAAATCTGCCTACACGTGTTTTCGAAACATGGAGTGGCACTTGCGAACGTGTGGGCCAAGCCTTGGACCGCCAACATCTGGCCTATTGATAGATTGCATTTTCTTATGCTTATAATTAGCCTGTTGCTAATCGTCGATCCCGATTCCCTGTTTCGCATATGAGGATTAATCGAATCGTTTGCGATCGCAAAGTCGAAGATTTAATTTTAAAAAATTGGAAACCTTGAAAACGATCGTGAAATTTTGCTCTGGGTCCACAATATCAATTTTCTTCAACCCTCCCCTCTGTATTTAATATTATTATAGGCTACCGCTGCGTAAACGGGGCTTTAATCTTGACATATGAATACACACAAGGACGAGCATTTAACCATCTGCGAACGGGGTGATCTGGTGTCTGGTTTATTTTCGGTGCACGCATCCCCTCGTAGCCGGCGTATCTGAAGGGTTGATAGCGTTTTATGCACCGCGCGTGGCCAACGTCTGTCTCCGGGTTAATTATGGACTAATTGTCAAGCTTCTTGTCGTGTCGGGTTTTTACCATTTTTTTTTTCCTTTCCTTTTTCTTTTTTATTGGCTCCTCCTTTCGACAACAGAGCGTTCGTTTTAAAACCTCGTTTCCTTTCTTAGAATAATCCCCTCCGACTGTCTGAACCTTAATCCTCGAAGCCTCTCAAGCCTTTCATAACAATACTTCAAAATATTGCTCCTACTATCCGAATAAATCCTTGAAAATCTTGATGAAAAATATTATTTCTAACGAAAATTTCGCGATCTTGCAGACAACCATAAAGGTGTACGCCAACTGCCTTCGGCCAGACATCGAGTACAAGACCCTGAGCATCACGTATGAAACGACTTGCCGTGAAATCGTCCAGAACCTATTGAACAAATACCGAATGAGGCACCGTGACCCGAGACTGTTCTACCTCACCATGGAGGTGACCGTGAGGAGACCGAACGTGAGGACCGTGCTTCCACTGGACGAGGACGCGAGGCCGGCCGTTCTTCAATCGTGTCATCCTCGTGGCGATTCCAGGTACGATCCTCTCCATATTCGTTCTTCTTTCCTAGGGCTCTCCTTTCCCTCGGTTTCGCTCGGCTTCGTGACGTAATTTCAGGGCTTGCGACGGACCGTAAACATGACTTCTTGTGGGTCGATGAGCACGAGCCAACGACGAGCAACGTCCTTTCGAGAGAGAGAGAGAGAGAAAGAGATTCCCTTTGTTCTTGGTCTCTCTGCAGTTGTCTCTGCTTGACCGCGCATCAGACGTGCCTTTATTTATGCTAACGAGAATGAGAAGAAGGGACACGTGTGTCATTCGTTTAAGATTTTTAATTCGAAGCGCCTCGCTTTTCTCTCTCTCTCTCTCTTCAGATTTCCAGAATGGAAAGAGATTGTTGAGAAACAATTCGATCTTGCAGAAAGGATGTAGTTCTTTTTTTTTTTTCTTTTTTTCTTTTAATCGAAAGCAGGAGGATGGAATGGAAAACAAATCAAGTTTTCTCGTCAGGGAAGATTTTCTTAATTTTGGACAAATGTTTGTAAATCGAAGGGAGATGAGACGTTTGGTTATCGAAGGTTTCGTCGCGCGGCAGAAGAAAGACTGGAAGTCACCAATGTTTTCTCGGTAGTTCGAAACTTCCGGCGAAGGTATACGTTACGTAGGCAGACAGTGTTTGACTGGAACGTTGGTTGGGCCCTTGTGTTTTTACGCAGAAGTAGCGTTCGTCGATCCCTTTTGAACCTCACCGGCTTCTGCGATGATCCATGGGATGTTTTCTTGTTGCAGATTCTCGTTGCAGACCCGCCGCGGAGGACTTGTCAAAATATACGACAGCGCGCTCATGTCCGGAGTAAGTTACTCACACACGCTTTATAACAATTTTTCACGTTTCCCTACGTAAAGCTCGTCTACTAATTCATTTACGTTCATTCTAGCTATGTTTATTCTCTTTTATTCATATATTTCCATTTTGTTCGCAGTCGAAATACAAAAGTCTGCTGGTGTCCGAGCAGACCACGGTCGATGAATTGATCCAGATGTTATTGAGTTGCTACAGTTCTAAAGAACGCGTCGAGCAATTCTCCCTTTACGAGGTCTGCGAAGGTGAAGAGTATCAAAGGAAGTTGCATCCTGACGATTCACCCCTTAAAGTCACGCAACGATGGTCAAGCGCCGATCGTCATCTTCGCATAAGACGCAATCCAGACTACAATCCTCATAGAAGAAAAGTAAGTAAATTGCATTGATCGTGCTTTTCGATCCTGCTAATCGACAATTGTTCGATAAATTTTCAATAAATGTACTCATACTTTGTAAAACAAAAAGATTCAAACTGATTAAAACACGATTTCTATGCAAACGCATGTATATATATATATATGTGTGTATATTATGCGCATTCTCACGCTTCAACACAAAAGAATTCCACATCTTGGATGTACTCCAAGATGGCCGAATGTAATTACGAGTACAGGCGCATCTCGAAGCAATGCGTCAACTATTGGCATTATTCATAAGAATATAATAGAAAGTCAAATTTGTTACGCAATCGTCTTGTTTGCAGAGTATGTGGGCGTCAGACTCGAGCATCAGCATGGCGATGTCAAGACTGAACCTACACGGCACCCATCAGACTCATTACAACCAAGGGAATGACAACAACAACCATTTAGCGTTGTATCAGCGCAAAGATACAAGTTCGATCAATAATAACAATATCCATAAGATCGATCAGCATCTATCTTTAGGCTCTTTGAATCAGCAGCCAAGAATCGTGGTGCCCCATGCGACGCAACTTCCGCAGTTGCAAATCCCACGGTTGCAACAATTGCCTCAAAGTGTTCCATCAACGCCAATCTCGTCGAAACACATTACGGCGACCTCGTATGCGGACTATGAAAATTATTTGTTCATATAAATATTTTAATTTTACAATTTTATTTCGTGTATATTTGAATTATAGATTGAAGAAGATTACAAGACGCGAAATGGATTGAGTTGCAGCTGTTCCAAATGCGCTGATAGTTTGTTGCAGCTTTTAAATCGTATTGAACAGTATTTAAACAGTTTGATTGAGCAGTGAAAGAAAGCTTCGTTATAAGCAGAATTTGGAATGATTTTTTGAAGTAGAATTAATGAATTTCTTCTTTGCAAAGGAGCATATTTAAGATTGCACGAATTCTTTAGATTTGAGTAGTTCGATATGATGATAAGTGGTAGATGGAACACGGTTCATGTCTCAGCTTTTCGCGTCGATAAAACGGAACAAAGAGAATTTACAATTATAGTCAATAGCGAGAAACAATTGTACCAAAGGTAGACGTACGAAATGTTAGATAAATAGTATATTCATCTTTATATTGTATAAATGTGTTGCGTTAGAAAGATACGCTAAAAATTGATTAAGAGAAAAAAAAAATATAACGTATAAGTCTTTGAGACTTATCTAAGAAAATAATCGAATTTGAATTTTACCATGAGAATTGTACCATGAGAATATTTTACGAAGGAAATTTGTATAAAATTTATACAATTATGGTATAAAACAGAGTTTAACATCTCATATTTATATGTCGAAAATTATATTTTATCCAAGAGCGTTGCAGAATGCAACCTCTATTATTTATTTATAACAATCGTGTAGTGTCTAAGAGAACGAGCCTGAAATTTTAAATTATTTTATAATAGAATCCTGTGCTGTAAATTTCGTCGTGCAATACGATCGAACAGGGTTCGAATATATTCGTGTAAATACATCCAATAAACGACGTGTTACAACAATTTTAATAATTACACTAGCCAGTCGCAAATGTAAATGTTGATATAATTCTATATTTTAATTCTATATGTATACGTCGTTCCTGTGCGAAATTATCGTATTCATTTAGTTGGCATTTAAAGACGCTACATATTATTGATGCGTTATTTTTTTTTTTTTATATATAATTCATTGTAAATAGAAAAGTTCTCTTTTACTATTACGTTTCGTCAATGTTGCACTGATTGCCAAAGAATCGTTATGGAATGAAAAATAAAAACAATACGTTTAATCGTACGACAAAACGAATATAAGTTATCTTCTTTGTCACTTGCACGTATTGAAATTAAAAATTATCACGAGTCGCATAGAAATTGTAGAAATTGTGCAAGTAGGACTTAACAGCGTAACGAGTACAATGAATAATTTGTATTATTTTGAATAACAAATAGAGTGTAAATATTCATTTTGTATCGTCGTTTATAATTCACCTAAGAAAATATCGTTTTACGTGTCTAAATTTTGATCGATATTTTAATTCACCTACCTACAATCTTCATGTTTCCTTATAATCTTATAAAACTATAATAATAATAATAATAAATATATAAAGTGAGAATTTATCCCCAAAATATGAGAATATTATGAATATACTTGAAATAATTTTAAACAACTTTCCTTTACAAAAATTTAGGATTTTGTTAACAAATTATTAACGAAAAACCAATCATAAAGGAGCATAAACTAATATGATGATGGAATATGGAAATAAATTCAAAATAAATGTGTCGAAAAAATTTGTTGAATATAGTAAGTAATTTAAAAAAAAGAAAAAAATTATATCAAATTACATCCTATTTAGGAACAATGAATAAACTAATTAATTGTTATTTGTATAGAGCAGAAAAAAATCGAATTCAAAACGAATAAACAATAAATATTGAAAGGAGAAGAAAAAGAAGGATGGCATTAGAAAATAGAAGAAAAAAAGAATTGATGAAAGAAAAGATGGAAGAGGAATTGATATATGAAGAGGAAGGAGAAGACTGATGAAATTTTTAGATTATCCATGCACTAACGAAGAATGACATGGTAACGAAGATCAATAAGTAAAATTTCAAATATAAATATTTCGCTTGTCTGATCTCGTTCAAAAATGAAAATGAAAATACGTTGCATCGTGTGATGATAAAAATTTTATTTACAAATGCGACAAATGTAGGAATTTTGGTTACCAGTGACGTGTCGGAGAGAAACGAACGTGTAACGGGTTGGTCGATTATCGATCGCTATATATTCTCAGTATAATCCTTAACAGTACACCTCCTTTGTGTCTTCCCTTATGAAATCTTAATTTCTTCCTTGGTAATTTGAACACGCGTTCTCTTCTCCCATCTTCGTTCTCTCCGTGAGATCACTGATAGAGGAGAGAATCACTGAGATGTAACAATAATAAACTTTACATTAAATACGATTAGAATCTAGCTATTTTTTTTTCTTTTTTTCTTTTCAGGACTATGCGGAGTGTTACAATAATAGAAATATTCATTTTCCGAGGAGAAAGGATTCTTCTTGCGCGATACTTTCTGGAAAAATTTGGATAAGGGGGCCGTGTCGAAGGGAATTTCTCAGGAGTGATAGGGACAAATAGGGAACGGGGAATATACTTTTTTTTTTTTTTTTTTTTTCGTTTGAAGTTTCAAAGGATAACATCACAGCATTGACATATTAACATCGAAACGATCAAAGCATCGCGCCTCTTGAGATTCATCGAAGATGAAATTAATCCCGATCCATCGATCGAATCGAATCCCCAACTCGCTGTTTCCAAATAATAATAATTTCGAAGCTCCCTCGCGTCCCGGTCAAAATGGACGGAGAATTTGAATCGTCGAAGAATTCTCGAAGGGCGCGCTGCCACGGCCGTAGCACTTTTTCATTTTTGCTATAGAACAATTTACAACATCTCGATAATTAATCGCCTCAAAACCATCTCGTCGAACAATCGCATTTTCGCGCACGCTGAACCGTAATCTTCTCTTCTCTTCATCTTTGCATCACCCGTCTTTCTCTTTCTCTCAAAAATTTCGTTCACACAAACGCATACAGGCATATACACACTTTCTCCACTTTTTCATCTCATTCGTCACACTTACGATACGATTAAACGAATCGTTCAATTCGTTTGTAAACAGCGAAGCAAAATCAATTTATTCCTTCTGAATAATAATTATTCTCCCTCCTCTCTTTACTCTACACGCTGATTCCTCCGCGACAACAACGAAATAAAATTCTCCTCTCATCTCTCTCTCTCTCTCTCTCTCTTTCTCGACTTTCTTACATCTCTTTCCTTCCTTCGTTCGTTTGTCCGCAATCGAAATCAATCGCGCGGGGGAATAATAGACAATATACACAGGGAAAAACCTTTGATCCAACGAACCAGCCGCAAAAGAAAATAAAAGTGACTGAGGGCGTGGGTGCGCTACGTTTCCCATTTTTTTTCTTTTTTTCTTTTTGGGGATACATGTACACGCCACGTGGGATAGATACGCGTGAAAGCGTCGAAATTGAACACGTTAGAATTCATGTACTCGCACAACAGGACGATCGTCCTCGGTGTGACGCTGGTTGATTCGAATCGACGATCGTATTATACGAGACGGCACGAGAAAAAGTGGCTTAGAAGTTGCCATTTGATCGTATCGACGCCATTTCTTACTTTTTATTCATCAAGTATTAATCGTAAGAAAAAAAAAAAAAAGAAAACTATAAAAAGAAATTCTCCAAACTGATCGCAAATCGACGAATATTTAGCTGCATTTTTTTTTCTTTTTCTTCTTTTTAACAATATTTAAATCACATGCAATTCTTATATTTGTCTCTATAACAACTCGTCAGCTAATTCTAAAACGTTCTAAAATGTGTGATCGACGATAAACACCAAATCTTTTACGTCTCTTTTCTTTTTTACTAATATTTTTTTTTTTTTTTTTTTAGGTTATGTCTACTCGAATAAATCAAATACGGAAAGCAGTAGCAACAACAGCAGCAACAGCAAGAAGAAGCCGATAACTCGCGTCGATTTTTTTCTTTTTTCGTATTCAATTTGCATGTTTATCAAAATTGTACGCACAATCGGAGACGAAAATCACGATCATCGAGTCGAACCGACAATGGCGTCT
Organism: Apis florea; assembly: GCF_048593485.1. NCBI lineage: Eukaryota > Metazoa > Arthropoda > Insecta > Hymenoptera > Apidae > Apis > Apis florea. The sequence goes on from NW_028256789.1 coordinate 1,303,098, forward strand.
ATCGCATCATAATTTCTTCTCTCTTACTCTCCTCTCGTATTTTCTCACTGTACACACGGATATACTTTCGAAACCACGCAACCAACAATATTTTATTGCGAAAGCCTTAAGGCTCGTTTACAAGGACAGGCGTTTCGCGATATCTCTAAAAGCACGTCGAGGCACGGTCCGCATCCACGAAGAGGAAGATCTTTTGCTGAAAAAAAGATCTGTTTTAAAAAGAGAGAATAAATTTTCGAGGAAAATATTGATCGTGAAGCATTAATCTTTCTTCGTCGATGCTTCGCGATTCTCGCGGTTTTTTATTCTTCTATTATTTCTTCTTCTTCTTCTTCTTCTTCTTCTTTTTCTTCTTCCTCTTCTTCTTGGACCTTCCAACCATTCGTAATTAGGGGGGGGGGGAGGGTTGCATTCTTCGAGGAAGGCGTCGATCGATCGCACGAAAATCGTTCGCCTCGACGCCGGCAAAAAGCAGCCTGAATTTTTTTTTATTTTTTTTTTTTTATTTTTTTTTTCAACAACACGTTCACGTGCACACGGTGCAAGCCAACGCAACAACACACTTCTAATTAATTTTTAAAGATCAATTCGCGCCCTATTTTTTTTTTCTTTTTTTTTCTTTATACATCGAACGAATTGTACTTGCGCCCTTTCGACCCTTTCACTACCCTTGAAGAAAGGCTCGCCCTCGCTTCCAGTCTTCCCTCTCTCGTCTTTCCGTTTCATCGTTAAACAGCTTAAACATCGATAATTAAACACTCGTAGTAATGTTCTCGTTCGAGTCTTTCAAGAGATATAATTCGATTGTGTTCCCGATTGGACTTTCAACGTTCCTGCGTGTCATCGCGTATTATTTTCCGGTGAATTTTCTTTTTTTTTTTTTTTCATTTTTTCTTCTTTTCTTTGCGAATTTTTCTTGTTTTCGTCTATTTCCTTTTTTTTTCTTAATACTTTTTTTTTTCTTTTAACTTTTCTTTTAAGAGAAGATGTTTCTTTTTTTTCTCTTCTTGCTAAAAAGTAAAAGAAGTAGCGTACGATTTTGTAGGAGTATCGAACGAGCTTCTCGCGTGCGAGGTTTTTCTTTCTTTTTTTTTCTTCTTTTTTTTTTTCTTTTTTTTAATCCTAAATCGGAGAAACACTACAGAGACTTTTTTTGTTTTTTCATTTTACGTAAATTCGAATTGCTGTCTGATCGAAAGCTATAGAGTTACGATTCATATTATAATTTATTTAATTTTTTTTTTCCCTCGTTTTGCATCTTAATTTAACGCGCTAATGGACGTGTTGCAGATACGCGTAGTAATCCAACGATATCATCCAAAAGAAAGATCGGACTGGAAGCCGCTAATATTCCTAATAAACGAAAGAAATCATTACGAACCGACGGATACTCGGCGACTAGGGGGATCGTTTTGTCGAAGAAATATCAAGGGTATCTCGAAATCGTAATATGATTCGTGGATTGTTTATGTATATGTGGCTCGTGTAAGACGTCGTATTTCGTATTTCAGATCTGCGTGACGTGGGTTTTTTTAATAATCCGTTTGCCTATCGAGACTCTTAGAAAATATTATAAAAAATTTCCATTTCGCTATAGGCGTCAACTAGACACCGTTACACATCCTCTATCGATCGCTTTAATTTACGTCGGATGACGTCTAGAAAAAGTACAGTATACAATAGCTATACGATTTAAAAATCGGTTGGCCTAAGCGTCGCAACGCTATTCGTATTTATAATCGCAGGAACAGATAATTTTGTTAAAATAATCGAGCAGACGTGCGACAATAACATGTTTTTGATACGAACAGCTTCGGCTCGACACGAGAAAACATAGTTCGAAAGAAACTCCAGCTACTATCCGGCATTCGTTTGCATCTCGAATAAACGAAAATGCACGCGCTCGTTTTGTACTTGGAATATAGACTCTCTTATGCCGAAGTAGAAGCACGAGTATCCTCGAAATAGACATCACCAGTGGTTTGCAAATATATATATTTCACCTAGTATTTACAAACGCTGGCAAACAAGAAACATTTTATTAGTCAGCGATTAATAAATTCGAGCAACCAATAAAATACTCGAATAAAATCGTTCCTCGCGAAACTCGAAAACGTGGAAAATCGGATCGTTCCATTATTCGGCTTCTCTTCTCATTTTACAAAAAGATCTTCGACAAGCAAAAAATTATCAAAAGAGCAGCATATTATCTCGCCAATAAAATAAAAATTCGTTTAACACCGTTATCAAGCGAAGAATAAGAAATACTTGTCTGATCTCATTGCTCTGATGCCATTAAAAAATTTAACGAACAATATCGCGAAGATATCACTGTGATCTTCGATCATCGAACAAACGATATGATTGACAAGAATTCGAATTCACTTTTCGATGAAACGATGCTAGCAGATAAAAGGATGAAAGGAAGCGGAAGATATAATCGAATCGCGATCCACGCTCGAGTTTCGAGGGAATCTTTCGCCTGACGAACATGTGAAATGCGAAAATTTCGTTATTACCGATCGTTTTCTTCCCTCTTCTGATTCTGTTCTCAAAGGAAAAAAAAACCAGTGCCAGCGATCGGTCGAGATACAGTTGCGGAAACGGTGTGAAAACGATCGTTGTGAATTAAATTTGGCTAAAATTTCACACATCAATTTCGTGTCTTGAAAGTATTGGAACGTAATCGTTTCTAGAAAGAAACGCTTCGTATTCGCTAGTTCTAATAATGCATAAAATTTGTAGCTAAAATTTCCTAAAATTATTTTTTAGAAAAATTCATTACGTTACGTTTCGTGTTTTTTATTTATTTTTTTTTTGTTTTATTTTATTATTATTTTTTTTTTGTTTTCGTCTTTTTTACTTTTGACGTTTAATTATATCGGCCGTGCGCAAGGCTATTTTTGCAAAGAGAGCGGCGTGCTCGAGAACTCGTTCGTTCTACTTAAGAAACAACGTTGATGCGTGCCTCTAAAAAAAAAAAAATCCAATATACACGAACGATCGGAACACGATCGGTGTTATCGCGATTGCACTCGAGTAAAAATCGGGCCTTCTTGCGCGATTAAAGTAATATTATCGGCGTGAGAAATGTACAAATTATCAGAGTTGTCGGAATTAATTGAACTCTAATTGAACATGAGGAAATTTCAAGGGGAAAATTTTATAAATTTCAAGTCGTTCAACATCGACATAAAATTATAAAATTTTTAAAAAGATTATGCAACCTATAACTCGTAACTCGTCAATTCATCCTAATATTATCCTGCACGAGGGCGCTAGTGCAATGATTATTGTATTTCTATGTGTACGCGCGTGTACGTGTATGCGTATGTATATGAAGTGTAATATATGTATCGAATCAATTATATAATAAATATTTCTCGTATTTTTAGTTGCAGCAAGTTCGTAGTGCGTAGTCAAAAAGCGTCCACGCTTGATCACGAGGAGCGGAAGTGTCTTAGATCCGTAAAAACAATGATGAAATCCGACAAATATTTTTCAACCATCAGACACTGTCACATTCACGAAAAGATCGGAAACGGAAAGGACTCGTCTTTTTAAAGGTTTCTTACAATATTTACACGATATCTATTGATTCTATGGTATCGTATAGTATCATTTTTCTCGCTTCTTCACTTTTTCACCTTCTCTCACTCTTCAATTTCTTTCATTTTCTCTTTCACTCGTCTTTTTCATTCTCTCACTCGTTAATCTCGATCGGAATTTTTGTCGAGCGACAAATGTGGAAGTGTTCATACTGCGTACATACGTATACAATATATATATATATGTATATATATAATTTTTCTTTATATATATATCGTTATTTTTATATATGTATACTATATACACAAAATGTGTTTCTCCGTGTTTCCATGTATCGTACGTCCTATATGTACGTGTATGTCTGTATGTATATGTGTAACCTGTGTATGTGTATACCTGTATTCATTTCACCAAATAGACTCTAATAAAACGTATAAACACGTCAACCTAGCGCGGCGATCATCAACGCGCCATCGAAAATCGAAAACTTTCAATCGTGTGCACGATAATTGATTATCTGATTCCCAACCCATCGCCACGCATCTTTATATTCGATTCGTTCCTGTATTCTTTTTTCTTTTTTTTTTTCTTCTCTCTCTTTTTTGTTCTCTCATCACGCGAAATCGTGAAATTTTTTCGAATCTCGCGACGAACGCGCCACGAAATTTCTATATAATAAATTTCTATATATAATAAGAATTTAATCATGCGATCGATCCTAAGGTAATCGGCTAGAGTGATTCTCGATCTTTATTTTTTTTTTTTTTTTTTTTTTATCCTTTCTCACCATTTCTCCCTAAAATCGAAGCAACCATCGTTTTGTTCCGAATCGAAATAATTCTACGCGAAAAATTCCTCGATGATCCTTTTCTTTCTTTCTTTCTTTTTTTCGATTTTCTTCCCTCTCGTTTTTTTCTTTTCCATCCCGTTTTAATCGTCTATTATCGAACGATCGTCTATTATCTATTAATTTCGAGCTTTAAGATCTCGTGGCGTTTTTTTTTTTTTTTTTTCTTTTTTTCTTAACAAAGACCCGATGCCGATTCACGAGTTTCTCCTATAAATCATCGATCTTAAAAAATCTTATGATTCTCGTGGGGGTGGGTATAGGGGCCCAGGAGGAGTCAGCGCAAAAATTAAGGCCCCAGGGCTCTTTTTTCCTCTCATTCTTGTTTTTTCCCTCACACTCGTACGTAATATAATTCTTAATACCTCTTTCAACATCTCTCTCTGATTCTGTATATAATTTTTCTTTGGTTTTGGTTCTCGTGTACATACTCATCTCGTTGAGCTGGCTCCGCGAATGGGGGATTTATCCTGTGCGTACCTTCATCGACAAGGACATTCGATTATCAACCCGCCCATCGTTTTACGGAATTCCTGTTGGAAAAAATTTTCTCGTGAAAGTTTTCGTTGGCGTCATCCACCATCACCATTCTCTCCCTCTCTCTCTCTCTCTCTCTTTCACTCAACTCACAATTCTGCACAAACTGATCTAAAGAAAATTCTGTAAAACGAGGGGGAACGGAATAAAGCCATTTTACTCGACAATGATCTCTTTCTAGAATCTAAGATGTGTCTACGGTGTGTCTACGAGTATACAACATAGAAACGAGATTTTCTAATTACGAAATCAATCAAGGCTTCTTTTCTTTTTTTTTTTTTTTTTTTTTTAATCCATGAGATACCATTAAGAAAATAGAATCTACATGTGTGTGTGTGTGTGTATATGTGTGTATATGTGTGTCTGCTATAGATACGTTACTCTGTTACGCCATGTATCTTGCATGTACATATCACTCGAACTAAGAAAAAAAAAAAAAAAAAAAAAAGAAATCACGCTAATTCGTTAATTCTCGTTTCAGGAGAGAGAAAGCTCCGTGTACAAATCGCAACAGTGGAAAAAAAGATACACCCGGTAGAAAACAAGTGGGGCGGCAAGCGTGCACGCTAACATTGTCTCAACAATCCAAACAAAATAGGGACGAAAGCAAGAACGATCGAAACTCGAACGAACTTCTTCTACCGACTTTTTCTATTCACGATATTCACGGATAGTAATAAAATAGTAATAAAATACGATACGGATAATCTCACTACGGCAGCGTACACGCTTTAATCTCGGTTTTACGATCAATGGCTTTCAACGATGCAGTGTATCTATCTATCGTTACGTACGTATAATAAGATCTACATCGAGATCTCGAGATATTATCGAGAGAAACGTAACAGAACGAGCATAACAAAATTGATTACAAAGAAGAGATATTCTGCGTAGTAATTAAAGTAACATACGTGCAACGATCGCACGCTAATAAATACACAATTGATAGTAAACGAAAGAAAAAGGGCGATATAATATCTAAGAAATCGTGGAACAATTACGAACAACAAGGAAGGGTTCTCTAACTACCATTGTACAAATAGCGATTCGAACAAAGTCTGAACGATCTGAACGGGCAGCGACAGGAAAGAAACCCCACTAACAGGCCAGAGCGGCAAATATATTATTATTGTTATTATTATTATTTTTTTTTTCTTTTTTTTTTCTTTTTTCGTTTGTTTTCCTCGCTACGGTAGCGTAAAAAGCACGTTTCTCGTACGTTCAGTAGCGTACCAGGTGGCGACCCCACTAAAGAGCGGTGGTGCGCAGGTGGGGACAGCGCTGTAGCGACAGGCCCCGGGGCCCCAGCTCCTAAATGGCGTTCAATGCGCGCGGGTCTTGCTGCTGGCGACGCCTAGATGCGCTCCCGTAATCGACGCCACTGACGTACGATTCCTCCTCGTTCCCGTAGTCGTGTTCACCACGATCGCCCCGATCACGATCCATCCTCTCCAGCCTCGACTTCCGGCTCCCCTCGCTCACGTGTCCACCGCTGTGCCCTGCATTTTATTTTCGTTATTTCGTATCATTCCACTCTTTAAATTTTCTTTTTTTTACGAGATTGTTTCAGGCAAGGAGCCCGAATTACGTGGAGCCTGAATTTTTGTAACTTTCATCAAGGATCCCTCTCAAATCCATGGGAGGAGGGATTTACTCGTAGAGTTACAGAAATTAAGCTGATAATAAAATTAACCCTTGTTTGTCAATACCACTTTCGAACCACTTTTGGAAAGAAGTTCAATTTTGAATTTTGTCAATCGTGAAAGTGATCGTGAAAAAAATTGAGTTCGATTGAATTTTTCAAGTATTGACGTTATAAGGGTTTTATTATTTTATTAAGCGGATAAAATTCGAAAGGATAGGAAGAAAGTGAATTTTTCTTTTGCTTCGATAATATTGAATTTTAAAAATTTCAAAAGATGTTGTATATATACATATATATATAAATTGGAACGATATTCCTTTCGAATTTTCGAAATCAAACTCGACGAAAAAAATAAAAGCAACGCAGGTGTCGAGTTCGATATCGATCAATGTCACTCGAAAGCTAGATTACACACACACAAAAAAAAAAAAGACAAGTGTTATTTTGAAATTAAGCTAATTGTCACAAATAGTTTGTGAAGTATATTTGTTAATTCATCTACGCGTCATACTTAGATACACCGTGACGACATATCACTCACACAGTACATGCAAGCAATACTAGCTATGCAAAAAAGAGGGATATCGGATAAAAACGAAAAAAGAAAAACGAGAGGGGCAAAAAAGACACGGTTTGCAAAGACTCCGACGTTCGAACGGATTATCATTGCGCTGGAGCGCGAGCATCGACAATGTGGACGAGTTAAAACCTCGATTTGCAAGTTCTCCTTCACAGACTTGCTTCGACTGAAAAAAAGAAAAAAAATGCTCTTTTAAGGTAAAATTTCGACACGTTGAGTTGAGGGAAAGAAAAAAAAAGAAAAAAAAAGAATGAAAAAAAAAAAAGAAGAAAGAAAAAAAAAAGAATAGAACAAGGGGAGAGCATAAAAACAAGCCAATGACCAAAAGAAGATCCATCCATGACGCTCAGAAATTCCTCTTCGAAGTAATCACGTGTGTAATTCTATCCAAAAGTGTATATAATCCTCTCGATTCCCATAAATCTCGTTAATGCTTCTCGTTAGACTATTCTATGTGTCAACCCTAATTCTATGTGAGAGGGGTTGGTGAAGGGGGGTTTTTGCGAGACAACCAAAAACAAAAGGGTGGAAAATAAAAACGAACAAACAACAGAATTGAAAAAGAAAAAAAAAGAAAGAAAAAAAGTTCTCTAGTTAAAATTAGAATATTTGCAACGACAACGTGAGGAATCAATTCAAACAACAGAAATTGTCTCAACGAGAGAATGGTGTGTGATACGAGAAAAATAAAATAAAATAAAATAAATAAAAAAAGAAAAAAATATGAAAAAATGAGGAACATTCGAGGTGAGAATGAAATGTAACGAAATGTAATAACCAATGGATTAATCGGAAAATCAAATCCTTCTCTTTGGACAAGAGAGGCAGGGTGTGGGATCCGGGTGTGATCCCCGGCTCTCAAACCCCGCCTGTACTTACTACGCGGCCTCATTTAAGGAGGTTTCCCTATAAACACAGTCTCTAATTCTCTCAAACGTCATCCTAATCCCCTCTCTCGTATCGAGAATCCGGGAGGGGGATGGACGACAGACTGTACAATTGGTCGGCCGATCTATCGCCGTAAAATCTCATCCTTGATGAGGAGGAAGTGTGGAAGAGCGTCGGTCGTTCTAAGCCCCGACCGTCGTCGTGCGTGCGAGCGTTCTTTTAGCTCGACTCTTTGGGCCTGTTCTCGTCACCATAGGACAACTGGCCCTGTTTTCGGATGACTCCCGTGGCAGCCACCGCCTCCACGGCTTTTACACGTAAACAAAGAGAACATCGGAGTCAGAGCTGATTGCCGATCGTTGATACGTTTCGCTGATGTGTTTTTTTTTTTCTTTTTCCTTTTTCTTTTCTTACATTTTTCATATTATTAATTTTAATCTTAATTCTGTCCGGAAATGATGATTGAGTTTTTCACGTGGAGTATTTCTCTTTTCGCGTATCGTCGTCGTTTGGTCGAGGAGAGTTGTTGAGATTCGTCGAATTTCGGGGAAGAGAATATTTTTTTTTTTTTTTTTTTTGCGAGATGAGAAACGAAAGAAAAAAAGACAAAAAACTATGCAGAATGGGCGATTTTTACGTGATGTGTTAGTTCTTGCGTAGCATGAACACACGCGTGGATTTAACCCTTTGATCGTGACCCTTTTCGATCGTGGCGTGGAAAATTTAAAACGAAAATTTTGCTCATCGCGATTCATCCTTTTTTCTCTTATCTTATTATTAATTATCTTTTTTTTTTTTTTTTTTTTTTAATACAGCTCTTCGTCTTTGATAAAAAAAATATTTGTAACAAATGCAAGGTTCAAAATCTCGAAAGTATACTAAAATACGATAAATACGATATTCCCGAAATGACCGAAGAACATCCAAGAATTTTTACCACTCCAGTTGAGGAAGTATACGAAAATACACGATTCCGTGAAACGTGCTAACTTCATTCACGAAACTGTCAAGAAGATTGAAGTCATTTCCTCCCCTCGTCGCGAGCCCTTTATCCGCGACAAGGATAAACTCGACGCCGTGAACGCTCGTTCACGCGACGTATCTCTTAATGAATATTAATGATCGAACAGATGTCACGGGTAAATCCACTCGTGTCGGGATAGTAGACAGAGCGCAGCGTGCACGAGGTAAGCTGCACAACTAGAATATAATAAACGATCGTGGAAATGAGGGTGAACGTGGCAAAGAGAGAGAGAGAGAGAGAGAGAGAGAGAGAGAGAGAGAGAGAGAGATCGTCTTAGAAGGGATGATTGTATCTTCGTGATAGAGCGCATAAGGAAAGAGAGAAGAATGAAGAAAAGAAAACAAGATGAAAACATGATTGAAACTAACGAGAACGAACGCGCCATTGTCTTGCAGTGGTTGGTACAAGTTTCCCGATCCATATATCGTCGCTGAAAAGAAATTCAATGTAAAACGTGTCTTGTGTGGGAAACCAAGTATTTTCTTTCACCGTGTATATCTTTCATTTTCCTTCTTCAGTTTCATTCAAAGACTGCTAGTTTCTTCTCCTTGTCTGTCAAATCATGCTGAGTACGGAAATATCACGATTCAAACCAGCGTCGTTCGTCAAACGTTGTTCACATCACATTTCTCTTAGAAAGAGACGTGATATTGAAAAATTGCTATTTTTTTTTTTTTTTTTTTTTCGTTCCCAACGACGCTGATTTAAAATAGAAGAAAGAAGAGACAGAAGAGAGAGAGAGAGAGAGAGAGAGAGAGAGAGAGAGAGCAGGGTATTTACAACGAGAACGAGAGACATAATTTCTCGCGCGTCATTCAAATATGCTATATAGCGTGCACAGTAAGAGAGTGAGAAATACGTGCAGCGTAACATCGAAAGTATCGTAATAATTTTACAAGGCTTTGAGTACAGGTTGCGTCCAGCGACTAGCAGTCTTCCCAATAAGAATAATTCTACATTCTAACACGAATCCATGCAAACGACTACGTGCAGCTAATGATACAAGTTACACTACAGACGTGTTTCATTACTAGCTTCGAATGTCGCCAGTGTTCATTCTCGAGGATCGAAGGATCGCGACGAGAAGCGTCGAGAAACGTCGAAGAAGACAGGAAGTACAGTTAACGCGTGTTTCGTTCGCGTGTTTTTTTTTTTTTTTCCTATATAGACGTTTATTCGAAATAATTTCACCTCGATTTCTCTTTCTACCTTTCTATTTTTTCTTAAGCGAGTAACGGAAACACAGGCTGCGCGACAATTGAGCTCATAGAAAAGACAACTCAAAAAAAAAAAAACCAAAAAAAAGAAGGAACGCGCGTGTACAATGTTGCGCTCGAGGAAAAGGTTGGGTTACCTCTTGGCTCGTGGCCGTAGTAACTCTCATGATGGGCACCTGAAGAGGCAAGAAGAAAGTGTCGAGTGTTAGTTGACGGAATTGGGGCTCGTTAGAGTTTCAAGTGAGCTAGAAACCTCGACCTAGCCATTCAGGGCTGAGGGGTTAGGATCGTATCGAGGCGAGAAGGATCGAAAATGGTGGTGGACGAGAATAATGAGATGATGATATGATATCGCGATTATTCGCCGTTAACATCGCGCGATATATGATGATAGAACGCGTGATGACGGATTTATACTTTCGTCAATTGGTGCGTCGATGGAGATCGATGTATGTATAATATCTCCCTTCGGGAAAATGAAATAATCCAATTATCGAGATGTATGAATCGATTTAAATACAAATACTCTACCCCCTGATGATCGATCGAGCGTATCAACCCTAACCAGACCATTCTCCGCGATAATGAAACTCACGTAGAATATTTGTACTTGGAAACATTCGGCTACGAACTCGGGGGGTGACGAACTCCGATTTTTTGTCTAACATTGTCTATTATCCTCGATCTTCGAGAAATGAGAAAACTGACAAAATTTCATTATTTCACAGCATTTTGTTGTTCGATGGATGAAGCGGACAACAGGCTCAGTAGAGCCTGCCCATCGATCGAGGATAATCACAAATGCCTCGCAAACGAAAATTTGAACGGGAAATTAATAAAGAGTGTAAAAATCGAATTAATATCAAGACCATGACGGCTGTACGGAGGCTTGGAGCGAGAAAGTAAGGAGACAGGCCGCCAGTTCGTCACCCCACGGCTACGAGATCCCCGACGATGATATATACGACCATAATGAAGCAGAATCGCGTCGAGATAAACGTGATACCTGATGTGACGCGGGGTGTGAGCACGTCGACCGGTGCATCCGGTGCAGGAATAGGACGTGGCACGGCCGGGATCACTTGGGGATGCGTGGCCCTCCAATAAGCTTCCAGGTACTCTGCCACGTGCTCGCAAGCCTCCTCCAACTGATTCTCGTCCAGGATCACGTCGAACATCTCGGGCGGACACTGGGCCAGTTTCTCGGCTGCCACCATCTGCACGTTCAGGTGTCTGATCTGCGACTTTCCCCGCGACTTGATCAACCTTTGGAGCACTTTGGGCGAGGAGATCTTCAGGTAGACGATCGTCGGCGCTAGACTGGTCTTCGCCAATTGCGACGGGTGATTGATCGTGTCGCAGTCCAACACTACCAACTGGAGGAAATATAATTTTTGTTAAGAGGATGATTATTTCAGGGAGAAAATGTATGGAAAAAGGGAAAAGTACCTGAAGGGTTCTGGCAAGCTCGAAAATCCTCTCGATCTCGGCTTGAACCTCGGCCAAACAGCTGCTTCTGCTGGTGGATCGTTCCATGATCGCTCGTTTCGTTGGATTGTTGAGTAACGATCTCTTCGCCAATGAAATGTCCGCCATTACCCTAGTGATAATTATTCTGAAACGTATCGACGTATTACACGATTACAAACGATTCTACTTACTCTATTAGAGTAAAAAGGAACGGAAAGAAATTGGAATGAAAGATGTACGTACCTGCCTCGGAACCTGTGCTTCAAGTAATCGAACAACGCCTTCTGCATCATATCCGTGACCTGATAACCCTTCAACGATGGACCGACCAACACGACAGGCCTCATGGATGGTACAACGTCGTAAGGTGTGGTCGTTTCCTGAAATCGTGACGTGGAAATGAGCGTAGACCGATCAAGAGGAGGTCCTGCGCGCCAGGATCAGCCCCAAGATAGTCTCTCACTTACGTAGGACTTCGTGAGCACGGAATGCAACATTGAAAACATTGAAAACAGTTAATGGCCATGTCGACACGAGACACGATACGACCTATCCTCCTGCACGGCCAAAGACCTTTCTTCTTCTCGTATCCATCGTCATCGTCATCGTCATTCAAAGACACTTTGGCCAAGCAGTGTGTTCGATAAACTAACCGATCATACCTAAGCTATCAACGATCTCCTACGTACTCTAAATATCGTATAATCTAGAAGCTAATTATATCTATATACATTATTGACGAACCATTTTCAACGAATAGACCGTGCGTTTTCTCTCGTTCTATCGAATCATCATCGTCGTTCTATGATGAACGATGATGGTAAGAAGAAAGAAAAAAGAATGGTCCGCTAAGATTGATACACACTCGACGCTGTTATCCGATCGATGCTAGAAATCTCTACTCGCGCATCGACACACTTGACGTGGAAAATAAATAGGAACATTTATCGTGTTCACGGAGCAGCCAGCTGATAAACGATCGTGAATGGAAGTTTATACTCCGTGTGGAAACTGATCGTGGAAATTATTAGATAAACTCTTGGTGAGAGTTATACGTGCGAGTCTGAATGCTCGATGATGTTACGATGATGCTCTGTCCTTTCTTACTTTCCTCTTCTTCTTCCTCGTTCAACGAATATCACAACCGATGCACCACGAGAGAAAGAGAGAGAGAGAGAGAAATAGATATAGAGACTGTTTCATACACACAGTCGCATACTCACAGAAATAAATCTGCTAGTCCTCGCGTGGTCCACGATATTTTCTAGCACCGACAGATAAATTTAGACACGTAAGCCTCGTCCACGTCATCAAGTTTTATCACATCGCACACGACGAATCTTTGCCAAATCGACGAAAAATTTTGATCGGTACTCGTCCAATTATTAACTTGCTAATCCATCGTGAACGTGAAGGACGAACGTTTGAAACGTTGGACGAGACATTGCACTGGTATTTTCGAACTATCGTTTCGACTAGTATCGCCGAGATCCAAATGATCAATCAAAGCGATCACGATATCGCGTGTGTAAGCATAAGAAAAAAATAAAAAATAAAAAAAAAAAGAAGTAGCCACAGACATCGCGATTCGATTGTCGAAATCGTTTACCGGCTTCTTGAAGAAGTTCTTCCTTTTCTCCTTAGCCGGTGGTGTGGTCAACGTTGCCTTACCGCCCCGCACGCTGTCGCTGTCGTCACCTGTCGAGAAAAAGAATCGCTCGAATTAATCGTGGAAACGATTCCTGGTCATTATCGTGCATCGATAAGTGTCCCTCTTTCTCTCAAGGAAAATTATGTTACATATGTATTTGTGAATGAGAAGCGATCGAATTGCGAACACCAGGAAGAACCTAAGGACAATTCTAATTAATTTCGAATGTATTGCTCGATTCGGAGAGATCTATCTGGAAAGCAACTAATAATGAAAGTTCATTTACAGCGGAGATATAACTAATATGGTGGAGAGTTCGTGTAGAGCATGATTGCCGGTGGGTTGGATCGATTGATTTCGAATCTGACTGAATTGCGAGGTGAGTGAACATTGCCACTAATGTCAAGCGTGTGATCGTTGACTTGTGCGTGGGTCATTGACGGAATTGCGAATCCTTCCAAAATCCCATGTTTTTAAAATGTTTTTCAAAAAGGTTTCTCAAAAATTCTTATAGAAAAGTCAGGATTGCTCGGTTAACTCATCCCTATCTATATATGGATCCAAGAACGTTATTGGAAAAAAATTAACGAATCGAACAAAATGTTACGCAAAAGTTTTCAATGACCAACGCGAGCGAAAACTTCCTCTAATCTAATTCGATCATTTCTAGTCGAGGATCTATTTCGATAACTAAAAAAAAAAAAAAAAAAAAAAGAGGAAAAACGAGCAAAGAAGAATGGTGAAAGGTAAGAAAGAAGCTCGCGACAAATGCGTGTGGAAAGAAACGAAAGCTAATAGAGTGTATTTGTTCAGATACTTAGGGCCAACTCTTTCGGGAGATTTTTTTTTTTTTCTTTTGATATTCTTTCTTTTCGTTCTTTTCTTTTTTCCATTCTCGGTCTCTGTTATGTTTTTCGCTTTTTCTCTTTTCTCTTTCCCCTCACTCTTTTTTTTTTTTCGTGTTTTGCATATTTTTGCACGAGGACCTCTCCCTCTTCGCCTGTTTTCACCGTCGGATCATCGATCGGTCGGGAATTGCCGTACAGGTACACCGGTGGTTTTCGAGGGGCGGAAAGAAAGAAGGACGTGCTAGGATACCTGGTGTAGGTGGTGTGGAACCACGTGAGGGCATACCACTCTCGCCAAGGTTCCCTGAAGACCCTCCACGCGTCGAATAGAGACCCTTTGTACCACGTGCAGCGCTCGCCTGCTGCCTCAGGGCCTCCAATTTCACCGGGGATGGGATGAAACCGACGTCCGAGTTCTCTTTCACCAGCCTGCCTATCCACCAGTTGTTGTCGTACTTCTCCTGCACACAGTTTCGTACACAGATTCTTCTCACTTTTCTCTTTGATTCTCTAGATTTTATTATACAATTTATATAGATTTGTATTACATCGTCGTTGTATCGTGGATTTTTGAATTTCTCAAGATTTGGAATATTTCGATTACCGACAACAATTTTTAATCCTCTGTTCACATAACGTACCTTGATGTGCAGGAAGTCGCGAACCTCGAAGCTGACAGCCGAGCCATGGACCGGCGAATCATCGTCGACGGATCCGTCATAGCTCACATTGGTCCGCACTGCGAACGCTACCGGTTTCGTCTGAATAATTTTACAAAAATTATCCCATTATTTTGAAGAAACAATTTTGGAATTTTAGATTGGAAGGAAGGATCGAAAGGACGGTCTGTGTGTGAAAAAAATTTTCTTCGAGGAGGATAGAAGGATAGTTTCATCGTTGGCATTATCGATTTCTCTTTTATTGGGTCACGTCGCATAATCCATTATACCGTAACGATACTCCGTGCAACTGCAATTTAAGCGTAAATGCCGATCAGATCATGGATGATCGGTGCATTGTCAACGTGTACCACGTGACGGAGAATAAAAAGCGTAATAAACCGATAGGGTTGTCGCGATGCGCCTCGAAGGTCGTCGCTTAGTTAATCAATATTCATTTAATGCTCGTTCGAAAGTGATCGGTGCCGTTTTATACGTTTCGATGGCGACTCTTCATAATTCGATTCGTACCGCTCTAAACAAAACGTTTTCGTTTCCTCGGAAAATTAACACCGATTCGATACCGAGGAATGCGACCGATTCGGAATCTTAATTTATTTTTAGAGAATTGGAAACTTATTAGTCCGAAAATTTGGATTGCTTGGAATGCAAAACGATCGAGAATTCGAACGTTCGAACATTTGATAGTGTTGGAGAGATATCTCAGTTTCCCTTTCGGTTCGAAATGTCATAAATCAACAGCCTAATCCAAGAGTTCGTCGACACACGAACGGAGGCTATTAGGCAATCGTGCACGTAACACGGAGCCAAGAAAGAAGAGAATGGCGCGAAAGCTTTGAAACAACGGTCGGATAATTGCTCGACCTCGCCGCGTTTCTAACACGATCTATTAGGAAAAAGGGGGGAGGGCCTGTAGAGGGCAATAATATCACGGATGGCGGCCGGATAATGCATCTGCATCCATTGTCGAAAAACAAAGGAGACGCGTTAATTCGATTTCGTCCTCCGCGGATGAAATCTCATTAGTCTGGCGCGCTTATTCATTGACACGCTTCTCGTTGCTTGCGGGCAGAGAGAAGGAACACAAGGCCGTAGACGATGACGATGGAAAGTTGTTCGATCGATACGAAACGATTTACGAAAGGCTTGTGGAAAAACAGACTCGGGGATGGAGAGAGAAGAAAGGAGAAAGGGATAGAGAGAGAGAGAGAGAGTGATGTGAAACTAGAACATGCGAAAGATCAATGACTTACCCTGGCTTTTTCAAGTTGATTGAGGGCCTGCCTCTCCTTCTCACGACGCAAGCTCTCTTTCTCCTCGTCCAGCGAGAGATCCGAGCTCGGCTGTGAGTAGTTCGAGTCTGCCGAGCCCTGAAAATACAAAACAAACTCGTTTAAATTGCGCCTCCAAGCGGCTCGCATTGTTGCGTTTATTCGGATCGTTGTCGAATCGATCTCAGTTCGATCGATATGCCCCTTTTCGATTTCTCTGTCGTAATTGTGTCGACACGTTTCTGATCTTTTCTTCTTGGAAGTCGTATATAACGTAACACTCGTCAATTCTCTACTCCCCTCCCTCCAATTTTACTTTATCGATATTATTTTTATTTATAAAAATTAGAGTTCAAGTGAACGAATTGAATTCCTGGATGAATAATATTATCGTCTATAACGATTTATGAAATTTAAACGGAAATTGGAAATAATTTCAAAGTGGCGAAGTCGTTTCTTTGTTACTCGACGATCCCATCCCAAATGTCTGCAATTCTCGCGAGTGAGATTTTTCATCAATTCTCGTGTTCCGAGAATTGCGAGGAGCCGTGATATTTTGCCCGCCACGGAAACCCTGGAGAAGTTGTCAAGGGTTTGGAGTGTCGGGGACCATTAGCTTAAAAAGAGAAGTTTCGCCGGTTCTGAAGCGACTGTCCTCCCTCTGAAGAGTCTACCTCTTTGAAAACATCTTAACGCGCTAGTTTGCGATGATTTGTCGGTTCGAAATGGAAATTGCACAGGTAGCGAAATCGTTTCCCTGCAAATAATAATAAATACGAATTTTGAACACGCTCGTTTCAAATTCGATCCCTGCTGGTTGCTCTAATAATCACCGTTCTAATTTCGCTTGATCATCGCTTAAATTCGAAATTATATGTACGTACGATTTGGAAAAGAAAAAAAAATTGATCTTCTCTGGAACAAGTGAGTCGAGGAACGCGGAGGAATAAGTGGAAACGGATCATGTTCGATCAGACGTATGATTCATTCTCAAAGAATCTCCTTATTTCGTCACACAGTAAGTGACAGGATTAAATTCGACGATCATATGATCATACGAGTTTCGTATCCTCGATTCATGTATCCTCTTTCGAAATATTACGTGCTGTCAAAAGCCTGCCAACAATCTCCTGTCTAAGAAGAATAGAGAGATCCATCGACTGAGATTCAAGAAGCACTCCCTTTTCCTCCCCCCTCGATTTTCCATCATTTCCATCATCTATAGCCTGGCCGTTTTCAAATCTCAATGTAGCGTATCTCCAAAATTAGGCGTCGCGAAATTTATGACACGTTTATAATTCACCGTGGCCCGTTGAGTGCAATTTCTAGAATAATCGAGTGCAAACGATTGGGCAAACGCCGAGAATTATCGGCGACAAAAATTAGGATTCTATCTATATACGATACTATACGGCGCAATTCGTTGCGTCACCACGCGAAACGCGTCCTGGCAAACGATTCAGGAGAACACGGTTAACGCAACCACGGTTGGCGACAATGCGAGCGGCCTCGTAAAAAAAAAAAAAAAAAAAAAGAAAAAGGATGCTCAATTAATTCGCCGTACGAGGAATTAATTGGATCGATCGATCCCAATGGAAGACGACGTGTCGACTCGTCGCGTTCGAGTTCGTCGCTACGAGTAGAATAGAAAATGAGAGACGCTGAAATTCTCTCTTCGTTCGGCGAAGAGAGAGAGAGAGAGAGAGAGAGAGAGAGGAGACGCAATTTCTAACAGTTTTATCGATCCCGAGTTGCCGCGACATTGATGTATTGATCCACTTTTCAAAGTCAAAGCTTTTACCTGTAATTAGATACTTAATTAAATGCAAAGGATGCTCGGATGTGTGTGTGTACGTGTGTCGCGCCAAATTTGCATCTTAACGGTGTTGCATTCGTCTGGTGTTGTAGATACGAAGAGAGTGATACGAAACGATTCGTTGCTACTTCTCCACTTTCTCACCCTTAAAAACGAATTTCCTTTTTTTTCCCCCCCTTTTTTCTCCTCTCCTCTCCTCTCTCTCTCTCTCTCTCTCTGTCGGGACGATGAATTCATTCGTTCGGGGCTTGTAACCATGCCAACGGCCTTTACTTAATCGTCTTTCTCTCTCTCTCTCTCTCTTTCTCTCTCTACCTGTTTCCCGTGCGTGACTGTGTAAACTCGTCTATGCGTGCTACCACGACCTTCTTCGACCCTCTTGGGGATCACGGGGACGGGAATTCTTTCGAACAATCGTGATGACGAATTTTTAGACGAGGAATTTTATATGATTGGATAACAGGGAGAAGAAATATAGGATATTAAATCAGGAAATTTTTCTGTATCCTAGTATAGTTAACTAAATAGTTAGATGAAAGATGAAATAGCGATAATGTGATTCGTGGTGATTCGTTCGTCGAAATAAGAGAAAGGAAAGACAATAATAAAAATCGAAGCGAAGCGAAAGATCGAGTCGAGTCGAACGGTACAGAATTGACAATAAAAGAAAGGTAAACCGATGATATCGATCGGACGAGAGAAGAAAGAGTGGAGAGTGGAATGATGCAATTTTAACGATAAGTAGAAGAAAGAAAGTGAGAATAGACGAGAAATGATAAAGTTCACCGGAAGAATGGCTGAGTAACACGTAAGTAACGGAGTAAAAAAAAAAAAAAATAAATAAAATAAAATCTGGACAGAAGATAAAAGTGTAAAAAAGATGTGAATAGGACGTGGAGGAGCAATGGAGCATACAGGGAACGCTCGGTTTCACGCTCAAAATGTAAACCGGATCGATTTAGATTGCAACGTAAAGGATCGAGGCTGTGCAACGATGGCACGGCTGGCCGCTTTTATTTCACGCCAGGCTGATTAATGTAAAACTTGTGCGACGCATCGCGCGGCGTGGAAAACCCTTTATAAAATGGAGAAAATTGATGAAGACGCCTGGCAGGCGCCCCCGTTCATCCCTTGCAACTAATTTACTTTGTGTAAGGAGGCCGATTCATTGACACCCTTTATCTGCTTCCTCCCCTCCCTCCCGTTACAACCGTTATCCTCTTACAATCTTATTTGCGTCACATGTAATAAAAAAAGAAGAAGAAGAAGAAGAAGAAGAAGAAACAACGGAAAGTAAAAGAAAGATCGTTCTTCTTCGAGGAATACAAAGAGAAGATGATCGTCCAATCAAATTATCGCGAGAATAATACGACGTTCGTGCAATCTTCAATTTAATTCGAATTAAACGAATAATTCATTCGAATTTCTTCTTCTTCCCTTCAAAATTAATACAAAAAAATTAATACATTTAAAAGAAAAACGATTTTCCAAAGAAACATCATATCCTCTGCCAAAATTAAAGTATCGATCAAAGATATAAATTCTACAAAATTATCTTCTGGTAAACAATTAACACAAATTTAAGCAAAGAATCCTAGAACGATTTTCCACGAGCGTTCTATCGTTAAATTTTCAATGACTACAGATGTCTAAAGATTCCTTCCTGAACGCATACGCAAAAGATTATTATCGAAAGCAACGCGTTTCCCTGATGGTGTACCTGCGTGAATAGCTTGTTGTAGCCAGAATTGTGTTGATTGTATCCGATCATCGCCGGAAGGCAGGGTCGTCGTCGCCTGGGCCGTTGTTCGAGTGGCTTTCACCCACTTCCGGGCCCTTCGACTCCAAGTATTATGGCCCAGTTTCGTTCACCCTGCGTGAACTCTGTGCCGGCCACGTTGATCCGCTAAACTCTCGCTATTCTACCACATTGCGCTACCGCATTGCGCCTTTCTCTCCTCGGCCCTCGGTCGCTTTTCACCAAACTAGAAACCCCAAACTAAAGAACACCTTGGTCGGTCGGAAAAGTTACGCGCGGCGCCGCCACGCCATGCTGGCCGGCGCGAGAGTCACTCTCCGCGACTTCCCTCGGGCGACTTCTTCCACGACTTTTTCCGCTTCCGTTTGCAAGCCATCCAAACGCCACTGTTCTACTCGCGGCGCACATCGGGCTTCATCGCGCCTCGGCCACCTGGTGCTTCGACTTTCGCGTGCATCGCGGATTTCTGCGCGAGGCGAGCTCACTCTTCCACGACACCCTCTTCGTGTACACCCTCGAACACGCTGCTGGCAAGAGGATCGTTCGGTGAGAGGGGGAAATGAGGCTTGGAAATGGGGCACACGAACGCAGGCAAAGACGAGTTCGAGATCGAGATGGTTTGAGATTCGTTCACGAACCGTGATTCTGCTCTCGATTATGGATCGAATCGTTTCTTTTCTCGATAAACTTCGTCGCGAAAACGGTGATGTAAAGTTTTTTTTTTACCATTCGAATCGCTTGCAAGAATATTTTAAAAATCGCCAAAATTTCGTTCTAAATCTTTTCATCGATCCATATATTCCTTGTCTGTATCTTTCTCCCGATTCTTCAGATTCTTCAGATTCGTCCAACTCATTCTCCGACACGTTACTCGAACGAACCATCTAAACAGAAGGATCTAAACAATCTAAACCTCCGCCTAACCCCCCTGTTCGCCTCTCTCGTGGATCCGTCGTGGACGAATCGTCCAATATAAATTTACACCCCTTTTTCTCGGTGCCAGACTGGCGGTCGTTTCGTCGCTGTCACGAAATATGCCGATATAATTGCTCTCGAGGATCTTAACGAGAAAGGGCGAGCAACGTCTTGGTCCGTACACGACTTCGACCTCGACTAACGACTGCCACCGCCGTTAATTACATCGTAGCAATTAAAGTAACGACCAGGTGGATCCACGCTGTTGCCCCTGGACCATTCACGGTCGATTTGAGATCGGTCCCGGAGGCTGGTCACGTATATAACAACCTATACATTCATATCTGTCTTCGACCAAGCTTTTTATCTCGCGGCTTTAGAAAAAAAAAAAAAAAAAAGAAAAGAAAAAAATCGGTTTAAAACCGATTCGAAGGTATTTCCATCGAACGAATTTTCAACGTCCATGAAGTATGAACAGGATTAAAAATATCGGTCGAACGACGCTTATGTAATTTAGAGATGCGCAAAGTTCTGATTATGTGTCACAGGTCGACCCGTAACACGGTTAATAAGGATCGAGGATCGAGAGATCAAGCTGGTAAGGCTTCGATTATACGTGTGGCCACGATCGAAGGATCGTTAAGAGAATTCCAGATTTTACGGTCGAATGGAACACGCAAATTCCTCTCGGGATAGAAGAAGAAGGAGAAATAAAAGAAAGAAAATAGAAATTACATTACAGGGAAAAAGTAGTTGGCCGAAAAGAGTTAGAGAGCTGTCGTGCGATTCCCTTGATCCCTCTGTAATAATTGATCAGGCTCGTTGTTATGGACAGCCTCGATATCCAACTGTGCAATTAAAATTAAAGCGATAATTTTCCATCGAAAGAAAGAGAAACAGACCGTTTGGAATTATCTTTGGAGGAAGGGGAAGAGGGCAATCGATTCCGTTGACCTCTTTGTAACTATGTGTGTCGTTCGAGTGCGCTATCCTTTTGTAAACAGTGGACGATTACTCGACGGGAAACGACGACGAATTCACCATTCCGCGATAACCAACCACCAACTTCCTGCAATTGTTACTCGAGGCGTTGAGAAGACTCTCCGTGGGCAGAGGGTGGAAGAAACGAGTTCCTGTTCGTTCCGCGAATAACGCCAGTGTCTTTTGAAGAATAATAGACACTCTCCTTATCCTTAACCGTGCACCCTTTTCGTCTTCCCTCGA
This sequence comes from Apis florea, assembly GCF_048593485.1. Taxonomy (NCBI): domain Eukaryota; kingdom Metazoa; phylum Arthropoda; class Insecta; order Hymenoptera; family Apidae; genus Apis; species Apis florea. The sequence goes on from NW_028256789.1 coordinate 1,325,019, forward strand.
ACGCGAAGCAATTTGCCCCAAGATTTCATCCGTCGTAAACACAAACGAGCGAAAAGCGTAAAAAAAAGGGGGGGGGGGGAAAGAAGAAAAGGAAATGTAAGGAGAAGGGGAGAAAAATGGAGATGCGAACGGGAGCGTAGACGTTCCTTCGCCTCCTTCGTGGATACACTTGACCGGTTGCCTAGATTCAGGAGGAATTCACGGGAAACTGACAATTCAGAGGGCCTGTAAAAGCGGAGGAGGACGGTCTCGGAAGCGGGTCAACGACATCGTCGAGTGGCGAGTTCACGTTCATTCGATCGACTCAGACCCGTCGCGTTATCAACATTTATCGAGAAAAGAAAAAAAAAAAAAAGGAAAAGCTGCCTGCGCTCGTACCCTACTTCTCTATCCCTATCTCTCTCTCTCTCTCTCTTTTTTCTAATCTCGTAACGTCTTCTTCTAATCAACGGTATGATGAATGTACCTGCGTTGGATCGTCTCGCGCGGAAGTAGATAAGGAAAACAAATATCAACAGCTTGGAAACGTCGAAAAGTGGTCGCGTGCGTGGTACGCCGAGCCTCCCGGCACGACGCGTGTTCCCGACCAGAGAGAAGATAAAAAAAAAAAAAATCTTTCCTCGAGATCCTCCTCGATCCTTCGTTCAATAACAATCTTTCTTTATTTTTCTATTCCTTTTTCTTTCCCTTTCTTTCTTTATTGTTATTCCTAGTCGGAGCACAAGTGAACTCACACCACAGTCGGTTTCGAAAGGCACACGCGCGACTCGACGGGGGACGACGTATCTCCGCGTACTGACACTCTACGTTTTCCCTACGAACGCGTTCCTGGCCGGGTTAGTTGATACATACATCGGCCCAAGGGTTTGCCGACTCACCCGCTCTGTGGCGCCACCGAGGAAGCCGGACGACACCCCCGTGACTATATCGATCCACGCCCCCCCCCCCCTCCACCTTCTCCTCCCCCTCCCGATCTTCGCCACCCCTGTCCGACCCGCACGACAACGCCAGGCCACTGCACCCTGAAGGCAACGTGTCCTATCAAACCTTACTTACGACTGCACACACACACACACACACACACGCACACACACGCTTGTGAGGGGACGGGCGGAGGAAGAGGAACGATTGGGTAACGCGTGCGTGTATGGGGCGATCGGAGTCGAATCGCGGAACCACGAGGCGTGTTGGACGCGGTCAAACAGTTTCCACCAACCGAAACTGTGTCATTCGAACGACGAATCGAACGACATATTCCCCTTACGACGAGGTTGCCGCCTCGTCGAGGATCGGTCTCGAGGAGGGAACAAGAGTTTCGTTTCGATTGCGGATCTTTAAGAATGGAATGGAATCGGATGTGTCTTTTATGTTTCGAATTTATCGATTTTTATTAATCAGTGACAATTCGTTGGATCGAAAATCTTTTTTTTAATTAAAGAAAATTAGGATATTAGAGGTGGAGAGATTACTTGTAACGACAGAAATACAAATTTCTGGAATTTCGTTAGCGTTTCGTAAAGGAAAAGAAGGAGAAGATAAAATCGAAGATAAGTTCGATATTGATTTTGAATTAGCAAGAGGGACGTGTACAGAATCGGACGATTAATTGAATTTTCCACGTTGATAACCCGTCGCGAGCCTACTTTGCCAACAAACAGGATTGATTTGACGAGGATTTCATATCGGATTGGCCGTGTTAAATATCGTCGTGGAATCCAATTTGCCAACAAATCCCGCCACTATCTCGTTTCCACGAGAACTTTTTCTCCTTTCAAGCCGGGTTACAGGTTGATTCATAAACTGGGTTAAGCTGATTTACTCTCGCCACTTGTCCTCTTTTAAACTTTCTCGCCGGAATCACCATGATTATTACCATGAAAGGAATGAAAAGAAGAAAAGACCCTTCTTCCTCGTGCAAAGTGTGCAAAGTGGAGGATCGTTATTACGTAAAAAAATTTGTCATCGCGACGAACACGCTTTTGTTTGTTTCGAGTCGAAGGGAACAACGACCTGCCCCTGTTTCTTAATTAGACGAAAGTAATTGGAAGTTAAGTTTCGAGTCGCTGTACAAAGCGCATGCCTGTTTCGCCTGTGTCGAGTCGTAAGCCGCAAACCGATCGAATCGAAGGGGCCATCCTTACTCGTAGAGGGACACGTTGCGAAGAGACACGTTCGAGAAAATAGGCGGGGAGAAGATTGGGATGGTTTTGCGCGAGAAGCCGTATACAATTTGCAAATGATGCAAAACACGCGTTGCAGAAGGCTGATTTGGCAAACTTGGCGACCGAGAGGACACTCTTCGAGCATCGAAGGACGTCGCAGCTATTTCAGTAGAAACGCGGCATTAGAGCATCCTGTCATTTAAAGTACAATTTTAAGAATAGATCGGTTACACAAGTCGTTCCTGTGAAAACAATTTTGTCGTCCCCTTGTTATTCGATCTCTGTTATCAATCTTTTCGCGCAACGATATTAAATTTAAATTAATCTATATATATTATACAGGAATAGCATTTTAAGTATTAATAGCTTTTTTTTTTTTTAATTCTAGTGTTAGAAGGAGGAGACAATCTTGTTCGTCATCTTCAAAGTTCCATTTATCCTCTGATTAATAATAATAATAATAATAATAATAATAAAAATATCAAGACTCGACGAATCGATTCAATTATATCCAAATATCCAGAGGGTCTTGGTTTTTCGTTCTTCCCCCTCCCTCCCCCTCCCCCAATTTGTTCGATCTGTATCGGTATTAGTAGTATCAATATGATAACACAATGGTTCGTTAGTCTCCGTTCGTTATTTCCGTTTACCTTCCTCCTTCCAAAGGGTTTGTAGTGCTCCCGCCTGGCTGGTCGACGAAAATGCGCCATTTTCTTGCCCCGTGTATCGCGGCGAACCCGTGAAAGAGCGGAGAACTCGCGCGTACCTTGTACTCGGGTCGTATAAACAGAGAAGGGTGAACAATCGGATGAACGAGCACCGTTTACACGATCGCCTACGTGGATCAGCTTTCGTCAGCTTCGCGAGTCCATCGACTTCCGGCACGAGGCGCGTCTGGTCCTGGTTCTAAACCGCATTTATCACTGGCCGACGACTGTCAGTTCCTTTATTCACTTCGCGCACTCGTCTGTCGCACGGGATCACGACTCCTTTGACCGCGGAGGATGCATCGAGGATTCGTTCTCAAGATCTCGCCGATTTTTCTATTTTTTTTTTTTTTTTTTCAAGTAATCAACTGTACGGAAACGAGAAACAATTGTAACGATAGAAGGAGGAACGATTAACAGGCTTGCTCGCGATCTTTGGACTCATGCCGAAAGGTGAACGCGATTGCTGGTGACGTGTTTCGGGTATATCGAACGCATAAATCTTTGGCCTTAACCTTGACTTTTCAACCCGAGATTTTACACTCGAAAGAAAGAGAAGAATTTGGAGGGAACGAGGAGGAATGAGGAGGAAGGATGAATACGTTTTCAACGTTTCTTCGATACGACAGATTTTCGTGGTGTTAATTGTCCTCTTATTATTATTGGATGGAATTTTATATATATATGTATGTATCGAGCTTACGATTGAAATTAGACAAAGGTCTGTACAATTAATCTCCTTGTCTTGTTGTAATCGATCGATACGACAGAACTGTCATACACGATTGATACATAAGCTATTCTCGAATCGCGTGCAATATATTATGCGTCCACTCGCCACGATCCAAACAAACGGAAGAGGATCCACCGCTACGAGCTCAATGCATCCCACGCTCATTCATCCGCTTCTATCTACTCTATCTCTCACTTTCCCAACCAACGCGATCCTCGCACGATAAAGAGATCGACACTTTACACACTTTGCGTCCCGTTCACGAACAAGCCACGTAGTCACGTGTGCGGAGAAAAAGAGGAAACGCGGAGGAAGGACACGGAGAAACGTGATTTCTTTTTCTTTTTTTTTTTTTTTCTTTTTCGGACGATTCACGTCGGTCGATTCGCGGATTCGTTGGAAATTCTCGGCGATTCTGTTTTCATCCGTGCCTCGATCAACGAATGGACGCTGATCGGTGGAAACTGGGTACGAGACGAGGCCGGTTCGCTCGAGCGTGTGCTACTGGTGCGACGAGTAGCTTTTGGAACGCATCACGACCTCCTCCGCTATAAATAAAACGGTGGCCGCCACACCGAAAACTCTGCCAGCCAGCCGGAGAGTGCTCGAGCCGTCGTAATTTTCCTTCGTTCGACCGAGGAACACGGGGAAGAGGAATACCAGCCGGCCTGTACGCCGATTCCGCGGTATGTGAATCAACCGGATTGCCTTTGAGCGATACCCAATCCACGCGATGTGTGTGCTTGGTATTATTGGTTATGGACGGTGTTTGGACAGCTATGGAAACAGAGGGTGGAACGATCTGGGAGAAATTTTGAAATCATTTTACCGGAATTAGAAGGATATTTGTACAATGGAAGAATCGAAAATTACTTAAGATTAAGTTAAGATTAATAGGGATAAATTGATATTGGTTCTCTGATAATTCTCGTATCTTTGTGTGCGCGTGGGTGTTTTCAATTCAAAAATTGATTATCAACATCTCCAGTGCAATTTGAAATTAATGGCAGGATCAATAAGAGGGTTGTTTTCATCGCGATGGATAGAGGTATCAAGGTATGCAAAAGCGGAAGCGAGGGTCCCAAGAATACCAAGGAACCGCGTAATTTATATATATAATTTGTTACAGTCATTTTATATGACGTAAATGCAGATTCCACAATGCAGATGTTGAATAGACTTGTCAGAATTGGCCAGTTGATTCATCGAGAATTTTCTACCAATGGAATTTGGATCAGAAGAAGATTTGAGGGCGGCGCGTAATTGTTGATTCATTACTTCCTTGTAATATTCGTGCGAATAATTTTCTACGAAATTTTGATGTCATCGTTTGCCACGGAATTGAATGCGCGCAACATTTACAAAGAGATGTCTCTTCCCTCGTCTCGAAGAAAGGAAAGCGGGAACGAGATCGCACGACGACCTTCCAAGATTCTGTGACAACGATGGTCTATCGACAATTCGTTACGAACAACGAGATACAAAAGAGTTACTGTGCAAAGAGTTAAATATAGATGTGATAAAGCGTGAAGCAGCGTAAAGAAGATTGTAGCGGAGGATCGGAAAAGTTAGATAGTTGACGGCACAGTTAGGATGAGTGGAATGGGACTAAGATCGGATACAAACGGGCATTGTAATCGATAAGTAGGTCTGGGTTGTGTCTAAGGTTGAATAAGGCTGGCGTGCTGCTAAAATTTGTCAAAGCTGAACAAGTAGCCTCACGCCAAGGCAAACAATCCCTACAACGTCGTTGTTCTTAACGCTAGACCTACTAAAACTGTCAGAATGACGAGTTTCAGATTTTATATATTTTGTAATTATCACGTGCAACGACCGATTTCGAGAAAATTAACGGCTGACTTTTATCGAGACGTGGATACCTATCTATTTATTTACCCTCGCAGCGCATCCTTATGCTTTGTTCTTCCCAATTTTCGCCTTTCTATTATAAATTCTACTTATTGCCCACTTTACTCTTACCCTCTCTGACAACGAAATTTATAGATCGCCACGTTTCTCGTGTAAGAATTTCTCGAGTCAACCATCTAACCTATCTTGAGACATTCGTTTCGTAATCCTGTCAGGATCACGAAGACACGAAGATCGCTCGACAAGCTTATATAAAGATCGTCTTTAAACCCGTAGAAAAAAAAAAAAAAATATAAAGTGGAATACCGAACCGCTGAATAAAAATTACACGGAATAGGTAATAATAAGTAATAGTTAAAATAGAATACGTGATGCAATAAATTGGTAAAATGAAAAAAAAGAAAAAAAAAAAAAAAAAAGAAGCAGAGAGGAAAGCTTCGAGATTAAGTTTTTCAGTTCGAGAACTTTTTAAACAGATCCTCGTCGAAACTATAAAACTATAGAGGAGATATTTTTCCAAGATTTAAAACGCGATATTAAATTAAAATTCTTTATCTAGCTATCTAACTGTTTAAATTAAGAGAGATGGAAATGCAGATTGCACTCCTGTTCAATTCTTTTCGAACAGGATCAAGGATTTAATTGGGGTCAGTCTTCTTGTTTCGTTGCTCGGGTCAAGAGGTCACCGATTTTCTTAATCGTCGTTAATTTTTTTGTCCATTCCTCTCTCGAGCGAACGAATGAGTCTAGCGCAACCGGTTTCCTCCTCCGCTTTTTTTGCGAAACGTTTCGCCTCTCTGTCCGCTCTGAAGCTGCCTCGCGAAACGTCTGGAGGAAGTCAAAAAGAGGAAAACGAAGAAATTGAATTATTTAAATCCGGATTCGGTACGCACAAAGTTTATCGAGTGCTTGAACGTTTCTTCGTTTAAATGTCAGATCCTGTAGTCGCAGGCGAATCGCGCGATGGCGCCTTCAAGTTTCTGTGCCAACAGACGCCACTCACCTTTGGCACTGTACGGATGTCTGGTCTTTGAAAAAAATTCCTTTACGTGACAGCATGCTATTAGTCACATCATACTTCGACGTCACAAGATTTTGGAAATATCTTGGAAATATGATAAAGTTTTATGGGAAATTTAAACGCGAGAGCACTCGCTTTGATCTCGAAGAAAATTTCAAGAAGATCGATTTCGAAGAAAAATTTATGATATTTTAATAATATTCGGATCGGAGAAAATTGATTTTTTCCGAAGGAGATAATCAACAAAGAAGATCTGAGCGAAATATAGTTACGGAACAAGTATAAAATAGATTTACTTATTCAATGTCACGTGATCCAGAGGCTACACGAGTCTCGTTATCATTCCGGTGTCACGTGCGATATTATCGAAGGAGACAAGAAGTGGGACAAAAAAGAATCGTAATTAAGAATAATAAATTTTGATCGATCTCAATATTGTAATTGTGACATGTGGAATATTGTTATTTATTTCACAAAAGATTCTGACGGCGTAGTTACTTCTTAGAATCTTCTAAACCAAAAGATACAAAGTTTTTACCATAGACAAATGCAAACACTAGATCTACCATCTTATGGAATTTTATGTATCATATTCTGAATTACCGATCGTGCAAGAAGATCTTGAAGTGCCCTCTACGATTTAGAGCCATAAATTTAGAATTTATATTCGTTCTTATCATCAAACTTGATAAGTATAAAAATTAAGAAAAATTCTTTTCTTTAAATTTCAATACAAATATGTATTATTACATATTATTACATATTATATTCAGTTACATTTTTATTAAATCTTCCTTAACTGTAGAATTTTCTCTTACCGACATTCGATAAGGAAGATATAAAGGGTTATGAAAGATCGAACAGCCCGTCAGATGACTCAAAATCGTTCTGACGAATTCGCACGAATTTACATTGAATTTATTAAATATCGTACTTATATACTCTGTTCCTGTATAAACATTACAATTGTTACAATTATCATAAAAAAACAAAGATGATAAAGCATAGAATTAAGAAATGATAAGACGAACGATGATAAGACGAACGAAAATGCACGTGAAAATCAACTGGCACAAATCTCGCGATTAATTTTTCTTTTTCATCACGAGTTTACCGTTATTATCTCACGAATATTAAAGCGTTGGATATCTCTGTTTCGTCAGAAAAGAGATCTGAAAAAGCTATTAGCAGGATTGTCATCAGACCGGAGGCTCTTTGAATAATCGTCTCTCGTTATTGTCTTCGAGCGGGAACGTCTGCCTCTGTGTCGGAAGAATCAATGCTTAAATGTACAGGCACCGAAAGTCTGCTTGCTTCTCGACCGGATGAATTCACAGCATTTTTAAGCGGCGCTTACCGAAACGTTTTAATTATTCACTGGTTGCCGGCGAAACTCCGCCGCTATTTCCATAGTAATTACAATCGCTAACTTCTTCTTTGTGCCAGACATTTTTCACCGCTATCTGCTCATCGGATCTCCAACGATTTCTACGAATCGTTCCAATTGGACCCTACTCCTATCTATCTTCCATTCCATCACTAGCGAGAACCTCGACCATTTAACCGACAATTGAATCTTTCAAGTAGTCAGATAAAATCTAATTTAAAGGAATATTTGGATGAAAAATTTGTCTACTCGAAATATAAAAAATTCGATTGAAAAATATTCCAATACCAACCCCAAGTTCCGGAATTTTTTTAAATGAATAACGAGGGAGCAAACACACTCGCGCAATTTTTAAACATTCAACCCTCATCTCAAGCAACAACAAGCTTCCCTAATTATTCACCTCGGCAATTGCTTTCCTCCGCAAAACAGAAATGCTTCCCCTTTTATTTACAACCGCGAGATTAAGTACCACCGTCACACTAAATTTCATTTTCGCACGCCACGTTTTCGTTTGCAACTCCGCGGTTGCATAATCGCAGTTATTGCATCCGGGAATACGAGACTTGGTCCAGAAAGATCCCTCGTCGTCACGACGAGGCGAAACGAGCGCAGGATTCAACATCTCTCCTCCTAATGCATGTCCTCCAACCATCTCCTCTCCCTCCCCTCTTTACCTCCCTTTCAACCGATTCTTCAGCTCAACAAAAAGGAGCACGAGCCTCCTCCTCCTCCTCCGAATACGATATTTTTCCAGAGGCACGCGAGACACGATTCCCCCGATTCCGTGACACGGATCGCAGCTGCGACTCTGCACCGGCGGCAATAAACGAAGGTCGAGCCGTAAATTGTTCTCGATTGCGGCGAATTAGCGAACGATCGCTATCGCCGGGCCTGAAATTATTTCCTCCAAGCGCGCGCGATAATCACGATCGACGACGAATGCCAGCTCCACGTAATTGCTCGACGAGCAATCAACCCTCTTCCCACGCTGCTCCTCCCAACACTCCTCCTCGAGTTGAGAAATTGAAAGAAATCGGTTGCAAATGTCAATCAAGACGCAAACGGGATCATCATATATCGAAGACGAGCGTAGAGGGCAGTTTGTGATGAGATTCGTTGAACGTGATGAATTATAGTGAATCCACAAAGTGGTTTGCAACGCGTGCTGGAACGGAATTTTTTCCTATGATCCATTCACAATAATGAATTGCTCTAGCACAGCTGAGGATGCATCGTGAAATGAAACAAGGGACGGATAATTGTTCGTTCGAAAGTTTAAATGGAGGAGGGAGTTTACAATAGAGCTTTCACGGCGCAGAAATGCTCGTATAGAATGCTCACTGAGCGATGATCGTCAATGAGGGAGGTACCGCGGAAAATGTTGCGCGTTTTAGAGGGAAGTTTGATATAGTTAGATATAGTATGGATACACGGCCTATATATGTATATAACGGCTCTATGTGAAACGGCTCTATATACACAATCTCCACAAATTGCTCCGGGATGGCCTAAATTCACGGTCTCTTATATCCGGTAATATATAACAGTGTACCATTTTTCTTTTTTTTTTTTTTTTTTTTTTTTACGTTTGAAATTTAAAATTTTCTCCTCGAACATGAATATTATTCTCCATCCAAAAAAAAAAAATATATATATATTTATATAGCGATCCTCCTTCGTTCCTTCGTTCATTTCGTGCAAAAACGAAATGCCTAAGTCTCACAGAGTGCGCGGAGTGTATTCAGAGGCGAGTATTTAGAGGCAATTTCGAGAACCCGGAAATTCGAATTGTATTCCGTCCGTGTCAATTTACTCGCGAGGCCACGATCCTCTCGAGTTACCACGTTCGAAGAACAACAGCAAACTCCGCTGTTTTCGGCTGGCAACGGTAAACAGGGACCCCGCGGTAGGTTTGGTTCCCTGAAGGGCCAGTCGACAGACGGCAGATGGCAAGCACCTGACAGAGTTCCCTTTTCGAGAGGTTCCTTTCCCGAAACCCGCCTCTCTCTCCCTCCCTCCCTCCCTCTTCCTCTCTATTTCTCTCGATAACATCTTCGAAAAATCTTGGAGAAATTGTATATATTATGCCGTTTATATCGAAGCCGTCGAGAAAAAGAAACGGCAGTGTGAATACGGCAGAGCTGCGCGGCTCGATACGTGCACCGCCCTTGAACCGAGAACGAAGACGACGGGGAATCGAATATATATATATATATATATATATGTGTGTGTGTGTGTGTGTATATATGAAGGCGAATTAGATCCAATCGAACGATTAAGGACGACAGCCGACTCACCTCGAGACAGTGTTGATTCTAGAACACGAATACGCGGATGGAGGGGAAAACGAAAGAGTCGAATCGTTTTTCCCCAGAGGAGATATAAGTAATAGACGAGCGACGATTTATTAAACGGCCGCCTCGTTGGAACAATACAAATTATCGCCAATTATACTTCCACGCCTGATAGTACCACGCTCGGATAATTATACGGGCTCGCGGAGCCAGCCCGTTGTTCATTATCCCTGTCATCCTCAGACGAGGCGAGGTACAATGAATATGACCCACGATAATAATTATACGCGAAGATTCTAATTTTGTGGGTCACAGACAGTGCGTCTTTCTCTTTTCTTCAATTACGTAGCGTCCGTGGTGTTGACGGGACAGAGTTGTAACGAGAAAGTGATGGAGAAGAGAGGGATAATAATAATTAAACTAGTCGATCCCAGACTATTGTGAAATTATATTTTTAATCGAGATTAATTTACAACGACATATTCTTTACGAACTATCGAGAGGATTAAGAAAATATCGTTGGTTAACCTCGTCGTCCGTTTCGCAATCCTCACTCAAATTCCTCGAGAAAAGGTATAACCACACCGAACGAGGATGATACTCGTTCAAAGAAATCGTCTCGAAGTTTTATGCAAATTCCGGGATCGGGTAAGATCCTTTCTGTTCCTAGTATTTCCGACAGAGAATTATATGCGAGCCGGGGTATGGAGCCCCTCGTTAAACGAAGGGACGGGGTTCGTGAAATCGGGCAGAGAGAATTCCTGAGACGGCTCGGAAACTCTTTTATTGCGCCGACTTTGTACGAAATTTCGCCGTTTCGTAGAATTTTACGATCCCACAACCATCGCGATCCGTACTCGCGTCTACGGATACGAATAATGCGTAAAAATCTCTTCACCTCGGGACCCGATCATCACGGAATCGTCTTCACGACCGGCTTCCTTTTTCTTCTTTCTTTCTTTCTTTTTTTTTTTTTTTTCCTCTTCCTTTCTTTTCGCTTTTATCGCAATTTCGATATAAAACTTGGAAAGAAATTTTATTACACCGTTTTATTTCCTGGGCGGAGAGACACGACGAATGCGCGCACAGTTAAGAAACGATGTTAGGATAATCCCGTCGTACGTTTCACCGGCCGCGCTTACACGACCCTGTTGCACACCCACCCGGCGTCTACGCACGCCGTTGTGTAAGCGCGTGTTGTATGCCTCTCTGTATAGAGAGGCCAGCTTTCTCTTTTTATAGCCTTCTAAGCATCGTGCCCGCCTCCGAGCCCTCGCCGCCAACCCAAAACTTGTGTGTACCACCGTTGCACGGACACGGCTTGCACGCGTGGGTGTGACGCTGCGGTTAGTTGGACGCGCGCGTTCGTGTGTGCACGGAGAGGTATCACGGAGGCGGATAGAGATTCATCGAGGTACCATTTTTGTACCAACGTTCGTCCGTCCCTGTGCCCAGGAACAGGAAAACACCATCTTTTTCTTCTTCTCTTTCTTTCCTTTTTCCTTTTTTTTTTTTTTCGTCTCGTCTTGAATTATTCGAAGAGGTAATACTCGAATTATCGGGATGTGACGTTTTCTTTTAAGCAGGATTAATTATGACGCGGGATCATATATCATATACGATCGAAGATTTAGAAGATTGTATTGTAGCGTACGTCCGCTTGTTTTTCGTATCCAACAACGATACATTTGACTCAAAATGGTTCGAGAGAGAAAAAAAAAACAGTAAAGTTAACAAAGTTTCGATATTGGAAAATCGATTTCATATTGTTCCCCACGAATAGCCTGGAGATCTCGATCGGGATCGGTTCTCCGCGTGTTTATCGCAACAACAACAGGCTCATTCTCGAAAACTTTTTATGACCAAGTTTAACGTCCAAGGTAACACGAGCAGTTATTCGTGGCTCCCTTTCTCCTTCGGGGAGGAACACGAGAGAACGCGATGATCTTTCTCGGAGCGTGTATCGCAGCCCCTCGCATTTAGGCCCCTCTAATCACGGCCGGGCTCCGTGATAGAATATCGCATCGAGGTTGCAGTTTCTCATGCAAATGGAACGACAGATAAGCGAAGCAAGTGGCCGAAAGTGCTGGTACAGGCATATAACGAGGCAATATTTTCCCTCGGGCCACATTGCCCTCTCTTCAATCGCTCGTTTCTGCGTTAAAACGGATTTATCGCCCTCCCAATATCTCCTTACTTATCAATGACCGATCCATTTTCGTGAATCGCGACGATTTTGGGAAGAATACGAATCTGGCCAATTTCATCGCCTTTTCTCCTTTTAGAAATTTTATCGATCGAATCGAGTAAAATTAATCGTTTCGTTTCTCTTTTTCTTAGGAACAATCTGTAATCTGTCGTAATAAAAATTTAATTGATCGCGCGGTGGGAAAGATGGATAGACAAGATCGGGTAATTTTCTTCTTCGCCTCGTTTTATCGATTCGATCTCTTAGATCGAATATAATAAAAAGAGGAATTTGGCAAGGACGACATCGATAGAGTCGTAGCAGAGACACTCGAATTAGCCTCTCGACGAAAATCGAGACGAGAAATCGGTCGATACCTCTCGAATAACAGGAATCCGTTCTGTACTCTCGTTACTATAAGTGGCACGAGTACTCAGACACGCGCGAGCCACACAAATTACTCCTCGCCCGGTTCCCTGTTTACAGTCATTGGCACGTAACCGCACGGCGCACGCGGTCGTGTTTGCACGCGCTTGCACGATCATCGAGGAAAGAGAAAATCACCGAGATCATTGTTGGCCATTGCTGTGATTACGCAATCGACTCTGCATCCGCACGATTCCGGTGTTACTTTTATTCGGGAATTTATCCAGTTCGCTCTCTCCTCTCTCTCTCTCGTGAATTGTGTTTGACTTGTGAATAGTAATGATTTTCCATCGTTGATAAAATTCCTCGATGATAGCGATGAATGATAAAACGATATTTCTCTTAAATTTTATTTTATTTCGAAACGTTCGTCGCGAAAAATTTGTGAAAAATAATCGTAGCCGATACTCTGCCATCTGATTAATTCAATGGTGAAATTTTACATCGAAGAATCGCAAGTTTCTTTCTTTCGTTTGTCGAAACGAACAAAGGGTCGAGGAAACAGTAAAGTAGTAAAAGTATTCGTGGTAAAGATCGTTGATCTTCTCTTCTTTTTATTTATTTTTTTATTTTTTTCCAATTTTATGGATTATGGATTATTCGAGGATGTTGAGGAATAGGAAAAGATGTCGAAGTCGACTTTGTCAACGTAATGGTCAAACGTAATGGATTCCATCGAGCTGTTTACGACTTAACCAGCTTAATGTTTGAAGCATGGCCTTGTTGATTATTCCGTACACACCAATTCGTAGCGTTCTATGAGTCATTTCGACTCGTTCTCTCCGTAAGAATCTTTTCTGTACTTCGCTTCGCGTCACGTCGTAAATTTTTCAACGAGGAAAGAAAAAAAAAAAAAAAAAAAGAATTTCTTCAAATAAAATCTTCGTAAAAATTATCCGATCGAATAGAAACTTCGTTCCTTGTACGATATAAACTTTCCCTGCCGTTTCTCGCGAATAATCAACGCGAATCCAATCCAAGTTGAATTAAGGCAACGACAAAGAATTCGAATCAATAATTCCTCTCTTTTTAAGCTTAACTAATCGTGTTTTCTTTTTTTTTTCTTTTTTTTTTTAGCGCTCCATCCAGTCTTAATCGATCTTCTCTCTCTCTCAAATCCGCTAATCAATCGAGAATACTTCTAATCCCTCCTCTTCGACAATTATTGAATAGACAAACCCCATCGAATCGCGATGGAAGAGGCTGGTATTATAAAAGGAGAAGAAGAGGAAGAAAGATGGTGAATCAAGCAGTCGTTCATTAACGTGCAAATGCGGGGATCGAAAAAAAGAGCGGGATGAGACTTTTCCCTCGCCCGATTCTACGAAGCGGCAATTAAGATCGGTGCGGCAATTCCATCGGCGACAAGCCGCGCTCGAGCAACGTATTTTTCTTTCCGCGCTATTAACGAGCCTCTCCCGCGAGAATAATAATTTAATCCAGCCGCATCCTGGTTCGTTTTCCTTTTTTTTGCGGGTCGAGAGGAGCGGACCAGTCGGGCGCGCAAACACGAACATGAAACGACACGACGGTTGTTTGTCCGGTTATTGTCATTATGCGCAACCTAATTATCGGCCAATGGACTTGATCGTGGAACGCCGTCCGAAATCCAATTGACGAGAGATGTCCACGATCACAGATTCAACGAGGACGAATTAAACGGCCGCTCTTCTGTCGACCGACCGCAACATTTACATATTTAATGCCAAGGACTTGGCGTGAGTTACGATACACGAAATGTGGGCGTTGCCCACGGCTTATTTTCTTTCGCAAGTGCGTATATATCGTTCTTTCTTTCTTTCTTTCTCTTTTTCTTTCGACGGAGAACTGCGTAGACGTGGAAATTATCCGAATATTGCTCGAGGTACGGCAGATACATATTTCTGCAATTAGAACGTCTCGCGAACGTTTGTGGTTTGATTTTATCTACCGTGTTGATGTATCCACGTGGAATATACGTGGTTGGTCGGAGAAACTTAAGTTTTAAGTTGCTTGGCAAAGAGGAGGAGAGCGATCAAAGGAAAAAAACAAAATTTAAATTTCGCACCTCGTCATTGTTTTCTTCCTCGCGAATTAATTCAACTTGGACGCTGTTAATTCGATGACGAAGCGCGTTTAAGCGAGACATGCTCGCGCGCATCGCCGTGAGTAATGTCACTATACAACGACGCTGGCAAAGTCATCCCATTGTCAACACGGTGAGAGCGCATTTTACTACACTGGAATTTACTCACGAATCGACGATCGAGCTCTATCGACCTACCAACTCGATGATTTCGTTCGTCCACCCGCGCAATTCGTCGTTCCATCGACGAATGCATCCTCGACCGTCGTTCGTTAATAAAAAAAAAAAAAAAAAAAAGTATCCTTGGAAATATCCACTTTCCTCTTACCATTAACCGTGCAATCTTCGTCGTAAAACCGGAGGGAACGAGCGGAGTCAGGTAGAATTCCCGAAAGAAATTCAAAAATATCGTTTACTCCCGTGCACGATGAAGTTATTTCTCGATTATAACCCGGCCTCCCCCCTTCAAATTCCTCCATCCCGAGTTTCTTCCTTCGAGAACTTGCGCGCGCCCAGTTTCTCCCGGAAAAATTTCTCATCATCGTCTCCCCCCCCCGTTGGAGGAAGATGGAGGAGATGCCGATCTCGAGCCGTGGGATAGATACACACGTAGGGCAGGAGGGATGGAGAGAAGCGCGATCGAATCGTTTGCACCGTAAACTCTCGATTTACAGTGCATACGTCTCTGCCAGTGGCGATACGATAATAAACCTATAGCCGCGATAAAGATAAACAGGTATCTCGGTAACAGAAGCGTAAACTTCCACGAGGCGAATATATCAGGTAACGATATGCTTTTTAAGGCGGCCATTATTTTCCAACTAGTTAACAACTTCTGCTTGAAAGCGGCGGGGAAAGAGGAGGATGGGGGGGGGAGGAGAGGAGGATATCGATTATCAACCGCCATAAATATCGTAACGATTTCACGGGGCCCTAGATGCCCGGGCCGCGTATCGCCAACCGATCGCGAACACAACCGAAACAGGTCTTGGGTGTACGGTTGTTTGACGTTGGCGCGTATCCAGCAACCACCACCAACCGTGTATCGTATACACACCGACGCCATCACCGACACCATAAGCGCACGTGGGTGTTTAAAGCCACCTCTGCGCGCGCGCGCGAGAATCGACTTTCACGAAACGAATCGGTGCCGCCGTGCGAGCGTAAAACGGCCGGGTACGTAGCATGTTCCGTACATGGAAACCCGTTTCCACGTTGTGTTGTTTCCTGCTCGCTCCGTGGTTCACCGTGTCGCCCTTAAATAACGCAATTAAAACGTTCCTTCACGCGGCCGTAGTCGCGGAGGAATCACTTACCGTCCGCCTTTATCTTTGGACGGATGAAAAAGTTAGCGGGTAAGACTGGTTCCATTACCGAGGCCCCGACAGCCACGAAATTAACTTTAACGCGCGAGAAACCTGGCCAATAGGGGGATAGCCGCGATGAGGATACGCCATGAAGCTTCATAAGGCGTTGCAATTAACGAGGAATATTTCTTGCGAAGGGACCTGTGTAATTAACTATTATGATTAGGTATTGTGTTTATCGTGCAAACAATTGCGCAAGGGGGGAATTCTAGGAATTCTCGTTCGATTAAATTTTTATACTCTCCGCTAAGAGTAAACTTGGGATAAAAATGAGAGATGTTTTAAAATTAACGTGGCGATCTTTACGTGGAAAACTTGATTGAGAAATGAATCGCGTGTTATTCCGCTATAACGCTAGACGGATAATTGCGCGCTTCGTTGATTGAAATGCGTGTTTAATTTAACTCGAATTACAATTACTCTTAATATATGTCCGATTACGAGAAATCGACTGCTGCGTATTCGGAAAAAAACCGAGAGAACAACGCGAGAAGTCAGACACGTGCCGGTAGCTTTTATTCATATTCCACGGATTTAAATTTTTAACGAGAGACGTAAATTATATTCCAGCGTTGTTACCAGCGAGAGTTTGGGGACTTTGGTGAAAGCCTCGAACGATCTTTTCAAACACGTCACACACGTTCCTCCGTAACCACAAACACGATCCCTGTAATTCGCTCCCTGTTTTAAAACTATATTCACCGACACCATACCATCGATCATTTTTCATAATTTCCTCGACAACACATCGAACACATTTATACCGATCGAAAGTTTCCCCGAGTTTTTTGATCGAGCCACGTTTGAACTCGTGAACATACATACATAGATAACGCCCTCGATTTCCTTCCTAATTTATATCCTTCGTTAAAGCCACGTCGAAAAAAAAAGGGAAGAAAAGGAAAGAAAGAAAGAAAAGAAAAATAAGAAACACACGCCAATCGTATTACACGAAAGGCAATAAAGTCAATAACGTCTCTTCGAGTATCGCGTTATATCCGTTTAACGAGCGACAAAGCGTCATCCGCGTAGAGGGCGCCTCTAATCTCTTTTAAGTTCCACACGGTACACAGTACGGACTCTTCCTTTAAGTTAACGTTTTATTATTGGCTCAAGGTATTTAGACTCGAACGTGTCGAAAGAGGAAAGACCAACGTCGGTTACGTGTGTACGTGTATCGACGTACTCGTAGATATCCGACTGTGTATGTGTACACGAATACGAGTAGCGATAAATTCAGCGAGACGCTCTCTAAAGTGGCGCGGGTGAATCCGTGAAACGTGTTCGTTTTTTAATGGCTCGCGTGGTGGAAGAGAGAAAGCGAGGCGGAATTACAGTCGCGCCTTGGTATTTCGCCTGATTGGAATTAGCCCGTGGTTTATACTTTCCTAGGCGGTCTCTGTAAAGAGACGGCCGACCGTCTAGAACCTTGTCGACCTCTCGCGACGGAATAGCGCGTAAGAACTCGCGCGCGCGCGCTGTTCTTGCTCGTTTGCTCGAACCGTACGATTTATGGCGCGACAAAGCGTGGCTGCTGCACAACCCGTCGTCCTCCCTATGATAAAATATATCTCGTGGACCGCAGTAACGATGATAATTACGAGGAAAGCCGATGTTTCGTGCGACACGCGTGAAAGACAAGGGTGGGGGGAGGGGTAACTGCATTTTTCCTTCCTTTCCTTACTTCGCCTCTCGTTCCAACGAGGGGGAGGGAGGGAAGGGGGGAGGGGGGAATCTCGTCTCTCGTTGCTCGCGTGACAAACTTTCTAACTGGAGCGGAGACTGGATTATTAATCGGGGATCGCAGGCCCCGAAAGATCGGAAACAGCGATGGCGTACGGTGAGCAGCAGCGGGGGGAACGAGCGGAGTAACGAAGAAAAGGTACGTCGTTTAAAGAGTCCAGTCATCTCCGCAAGAGTTGACCTTGATCTTGAGAGAGGAGGAGGAGCGAGGAGGAGAGGAGAAGAAGAAAGAGAGAGGGAACGGTAAGGTGCACCACGAGGGCCAGAAATAAAGGCGGCAGTTAAGGCGCGTTTCGTCGTCGCCTTCTTCTTATTTTTGGCATTCGCGCGAATTCAAGGGGGACGTGCTAAAAATTCAATCCCACAGCTAAGAGTAACTCGTGTGTCACTCGGCTGACGTGAATGCATTCGACAATGGCACTTGGAAGAATTTACAATCCTTCTCTTTCCGTCTCCGGCGATCGTTCATTCCGAATGGTCAGCGACTGGTGGTCAGACGCGGATCGACGCGTTAAAGAGAGGAAAAAGAGAAAAAAAAAAAAAAAAAAAAAAAAAAAAATTTAAATTTTAAGAATACCGTAATTTGCTGCGAAACAGCAGATAATATCCTGAAAGAAACGATCTTGTTGATTTCTCTTGTATTTCACGACCCAAACCGTTCTGTTCAAACTAACAACGTTCTCTATTCCAGGGGTAACTGCGTGGTACTGGTATCACGCGTAACAACTACTCACTCGCTCGCCCGAACTCGAGCGAACACTACCAATTCCAAATGATCAACTAGAAACCAGAACCTATTCCAAGAAGGCCTCGAAAACTCGTTCTCCAACAGAAATCGATGAAAACTGGTCGGCGTCTCGAGCCCGGCCTAAAGATTGGCGTAGTCGTAGAGCAAGACGGGGAGGGGGGGGGGGGGGGATGGCCGTGGGGTTTTTTCATGGCGTTGCGAGGGCCCGAACAGCGGCGTTGCGGGACGCGACGATGGTGGCGGTTTTCGGCTGTGCACTCTCGGCCTTAGAGAGGCCTTACACCACCACCACCACCACCACCACCACCAGACGTAGCGTTTTCGTTTTCTCTCCTCTCTCGCGGTGCGCGCCGCGGTATAATGGCAACGTGTTTTCGTCTAATGTACTTTTTGTGATGTCCTTGATGGAGGAGTCTGCGAATGCAGGAGGACTACAGGGCAGGCCCGGTGGGGGCCTGCCACGGTGCGGCGAGGCGGGAGAGTGTATCCACTCTGGATCGAAGCTAGAGAGAGGCAGAGGAGGGAGGGAAGGAGTTAAAGAGGAGAAGGGTGGGGAAGGTGGGCAGGAGGGCCCGGCAGCACCTCAACCCACCTCAACTTCGGGCCTAGTCAAGGTCAGTGCGGCAGGCCCCACCCTCCTTGTCCCCCTCCTTTTTCTCCCTTCTTCCTCCTCCTCCTCCTCTCGCGTTCGCTCCTCTCCTTCCTTTTCTTTCAACTCCCTCTCCCTCTCCCTCTCTCTCTCTCTCTCTCTCTCTCTCTCCCTCCCTCTCTCTCTCTCTTCTCACTTGCCGAACGTGGCCCCGTACCGCATTATCGCGTCATACCATGTTGGGACCCACGCCCTCCTCCAGGAGTTTTGCTTCGCCTTTTTTTGTTCTCCCTCCCACCCCCTGTCCCCCCTCCTCCCGAGAGCCCCTCGTCACCCGAGAGAAAACCCGCGAAATCCCAATTAGATAGTAGAGATACTCGGTCGATACCGGTCAGCCACCAGTATTGAATCGCGACGCGTCTTGAATCGCGAGAATGATCGGGCACGATAATAATCGGCACGATGATAATGATTATTCTTGGACGGAGGGAGAGAGGGAGGGAGGAGGTGTGGAGGAGGGAAGGAAAGGAAAGGGGAGGGATTTTTACCGATGAGGAGCAGACACGAACGTTCTTTTCGTATCTTTTCGAATGATGGATTTTGAAGAATGGAGCAATTTGAATCTGATGGAGGATGAGGCTCGGTGGTCGGCTAATGATCGGATATCAGAATGATCCATATCGATAAAAGGAAGAAAGAATTAGGAGTCGTCCCTCTAATGATCTGTTTAATCATAAAGGCGAGGCAGGGGGAGGGGGGGGGCGAGTGGATCCGGCGGTGTTCCGGACGAGCCGGTCATGCTCACACTTTTGCATCATGCACGTACCTGCACTAGAACCGTGGGTTAGGTTTCAAAGAAATGAAAGAAACAGAAGCGGCCGACGTTGATGAATGAAGCTGATGAATCAGACATCCTTCGTGGAGTATCCTCGAAAGACCTTTCTTTACGATCGCGGGTGTCATGATAAATAGACCATTTTTTTTATTCCATCGTGTGATATCCGACGGAATTATGTATGACGCGCATCCCGTGCATCCTTCGAACCACGAATTCACTCCGCTTTCAGAAACTATAAATGGAACGAATCTCTCTCTCTCTCTCTCTCTCTCTCTACGAATCGAACTTTTTCAACTCGTAGAGAAATTCGTCTTCTTCTTATCCAACATCGTCTTCCAACGTCCGCTCGATCTTCTCTTCGGAAGAAACGGAAAATTCCTCTTCGACTTTTCGCCTATCATCCATATTTTCCATATATATTCCATATCTCTTCTCAAGAGATCATCGTACCATCCGTTAAGAAATGTCAAGAAACACTAGTTGATCGAGATCCATCGTCGATCCATTTACGATGTTGTCGTCGATTCTCCCTGCATTGTTCGCGTTGCATTTGCACCGCGGATACAGCTCGGAATGTCTGGCCGATAATGATCTACGACGAGGTGGGGGAATATAACGTTCTCGAGGGAATCAGCGATGAAGAGGAGCGATGGAAGAGGAAGACAGAGGGATTAGGGAGCGGAGAGGAAGGTAATGTGGAGGCTGAGGAGGTGAGTGAGCGAAGGCATGCTAGTACCAAATGAGATTGGATGCTGACCGTGTAGGACGACTTTCGGGGCCCTGCTAGCCTGCCAACAGTCTTTTAGATTCGGCGAACCCGTCGCCTCCCCCCTCCTCCGGCCGAATGTGCCGCCATTCGTCGGGTGTCGAAGTTGCATTACCATCGACGCCATTCCATTTCGTTTCACGGTTTCGTGGTTCTCGTATTGTGGCTGAAAAATTCTCTGCCCAACCGACCATTTTACGTTTATTCGCCGTGGACCCATTTTATTGGGGCCCTCCTTGCGTTCGGGTACGCACGTGTGCGTGGAGTGGCTACCGTTGTGCGACAGGCGGCGATAAAAATTTTGACGATTCGAAATAGAGGATTTATGCGGCTCTAAACCAGCCGAGTAATCAGCCTTCGATTCGTTTAATTGCGTTCCGACCAGCCATCGATCCTCTATACACACGCCTCTATAACCAGTACACCTATACACCACAATTCGACCGCGAGGATTTTCTAGCCCTCCCACCCTACTCCCCTCCCCTTTCCCTACTCTCGATCTCTCGCGTTGCCTCGATCGTTTCCACTCCCTCCCGTTCGTATTCGACGTCGACTTTTCGACTTTCTAGCGATTCCTGTGTAGAGGTCTCGTGTACGTGTGGCCACATTCACGAAACACACACACGAAACGCTTCCCCACTTTACCATATGGTTTACAACGTTGAACTTGCACCGCCACCATCGGCGTCGGGTTACCCACCCTCCCTCGACTCGTTCCTACTCAAAAAAATCCGGCTGTAATGCGCCAAATGCATTCTTTGTCCGGGTACGAGTGTGAACCGTGTTGCCTGTTAACCGTGTATTTTTGGACCGAGGATAAATAGAATCCATTTTCAACGCGACTTCTCCGGGTTCCGTGATAACCATCTCACATCGAGTAAAAAGTATTATATTCCAGAATTTATATATATATATATATTTGTCCTGTTCGTCGAAAATCATAATCGAAAATCTACTTGGCAAATATATATGAAAATATATATTTTCTCGAGGAGAAAAGGAATAGAAGGGCGGCGACGATCCGGAATCGAATAATTTCATCGGTTGTCCGCGGTTGTCTATTTTTCGGCATTCGGTTTAATTACCCGTTTAATTCCCCCTTTTCCCGGGGGAGGGAAGGGGGGAGGGGCGTGCGTGAGGCCGCATTAATTGGGCCAGGCGACGCGCAGATGCGCGTTATGGCGTGTGCGTGATACATACGAGTACGAGCGGACCGAATGCGGTGCAGCTGCAGGTATATAAACGAAAAGAGAGGCCAGTGCAACGGTTTCAATTGTCCGCAATATGGCTGCCGCCTCAGCTAGGCCTCATAGTCGTTATCCTTGAGAGAGGCCCGTGCAGCGGTTTCGTTTTGTTTTAGAACGCGGGATGCGCGCGCGCGGGTGCGACTGTGAAAAGAAGAAGAAAGAGCGAAGCGGTATAGGTATAGGTGGTCGAGGAAAGGACGGAGGTAGAAAATATCGGGGAGAGGGGAGGATGGAGGAGCAAAGAGAGGAAGGACGAGAGGAACCACGCCAAAATGAGGGCCCGAATGTAGCAAAACCGCCTATATCCGTGACTGTATACCCATACCGGCGGCTTGTACAAGAAATGATAATTACCTCCCCCTCTCCCCCACCTCTTCCACCATTTCTTCCACGTCCACTATCCACCCGTATCGTTTCCTTCCTTCCTTCCTTCCTTCCTTCTTTCCTTCCCTCGACAATTACTCGTTTCATTCGAACGATTCGATTCTGCGGCTCTCGCGATTTGCGGTCGAGCCGAGCCGGTCATGTTCCTTCGAATTATCGAGTAAAAGTGTTTTTACCGTCGTTTACCCTCGGTAGTTTATTAACGCGCAAATGACCGGCGTTTCGACGATAGTTGGTTTACGCGTGATGGAGCTTGTAATTCGGGATGATTGAGTACGGTTTAAAGTGAAAAATAATCGTTCGATATCGCGTCGATCGTATTTGGAGAGGGATACCGGGGAGATGATGGTATATAAAAAAATTAAATGCTCCATTTTACGGATGATCCGTAATCTAACTAATTAGCGCGTTGATCGGTATTTTTTATTTTTTTTTTTCTTTTCTTTTTTTTTCTTTTTTTTTTTTTTTAACGTTCAACGAATTGCAACAGGGATTTCGCGCAATACGAATTGTATAAAAGTACTTGTACGAGAGGAGAGGGTTCAGAGTTTTTATGGGCGCGGTTCCCATGAAAAATCACTCCTGCTCTCGCCACAATACTGCCCTCTGTGAGGCCAGTCATCCTCGATTCAACGGTCAGAAGCCATATGTTCCTGACCGAATGTGCCAAGAAATCATTGAAGGAACCGCAGTAATGAGAGACCACCCATCGCGTGTTTCGCGGCGGAATCACCGGAAACTCGGATCGAAGCAGCTTCATTATGCGATTCAATGCATCGATGTTTTCGCTTAGCCACTTTTTTCCACGCCCGACCCCTCTCCCTCCCGATAATTGCATTCGCGAATTATCTCCTTTTGCGAGTGGTAATGAAGATACACGTTGCATTATGCATCTCAGCTTGTTGCCGTCGAGGAGTCGGTATCACGCCCGTAGAAATGTTAATGTTTCCAACGTCGCGAGGAAAGGAGGAAAAGCTATAATAATAGAGGAAATTGTTGAAATTCTTGACTTTCTTCTTCTTCTTCTTCTTCTTCTTTTTTTCAAAGTTGAAATATCCTATTCATTCTGTTTGCTGCGCTATTATAAATATATTTTCTTCTACTACGATTGATGAAAATCGAATCATTGGGAAAATTAAGAGGACCAATGAGGATCTTGGAAATCTTGGAAGAAAGTTCTCGAAGAAAGAGATAATGCCTAATAAATAATTGGAACGGAGTCTAGAACGTTGAAAATCATGAAACCCTGTTCGAGGGTCTTGTGTACCTGGCATTCGAGAAATACGGTATTATGGCGGCCGTAAAGCACTAAAACACCCCGACAGTTGCGGAGGAGAAGTGAGGGAGGCCGTAAGTGGACATTAGCGGTGGCATTGTGAATCGAACCGCATCATCCAGCCGAAACCAGCTAGCTTCCATGGAGCACAAAGGGAACGCCGCCTTGGTTTGCGCCTTCTATCCTCTTTCCTTACCAACATACACACACACACACACACACACACACACACACACACACACACACACACACATACACACACACGCACACACACACACATACACTTGCACCTATCCCACGATCGAAGCTAACCTTAGTACACACAGGTTCAGGTGTATTGGAGAAAGTCGTAGTAGTCTTACGCTTCTTGGATATTTTTGGGCTTCGTGGCCTACTGGTCCACGAGTAGAGGGGATCGTTAGAGGCGAGCGACAACGCTATTGGTTACCGAGATTACCAGCGTGAACCAGGGCTCCTGATGGAAGACACGATTGGTATTCATCGATGGCCGAATCGAAGAGAACGATGAATTCGTTAAAATCCTCGTGGCTAATTGATCGATCGGTAAAAATCCGCTCCACGATACTTTCCTTCCGTCGAGGATTGAATTGCCAAGGATCGGGGCACCGCTTCGATAAATCCCTCGTCAAGGGATGCGAAGTTATCTCGAATCGAAAATGCGGAAATCTATTCGGCGAGCGGCCGAAGAGTTGGCAGGCGCGTTATTTTAAGAGATTTCGAGATCTCCAACAATGAAAACCGATTTGGTTAGCTGGAATCCGCTTTAAGCAGGGGGGGGGGAGAGGGGGGGGGTTTAACTTTCCAAGAAATGGGAGAAGGAAATTCGTCAGGTTCGGAACAATGGCGGAGAGCGCGCATTTCGCAGAGTTTCCATTTGCATCCAATGGAAAAAATCATCATTTTGGAAGGGTCGAAAAATGACGTTTGTTATATTTGGCAAGATGGAAGGTTTCGATTCGTGGTAGGTTTTCCAGTCATTTGCGTGCGCACACCCGTGGGGATGGTCAAGAGTTAGGTCAGGTTAGGGCTATCCCGACCTGTGTATCTCGTTCGGAGGATAAATGCTCCCTTCGAAGAGGCTGGACTCCCGCTCGTCAAAAGACGGTTTCACCTGACCCTCTTCAACCGTATTCGGAGGGTGCGTACATCTCACGCCCGCCATACTTTCGATTTTTCCGTCTCGGACGACGGAATTCTTTGATAGAAAGACAAAAATTCGATATCTCATCTCATTGAAAATTCATCTTCTACACGCTTTCTGCTCTATCTCGTTCGTTTGAATTTTTTAACTCTTTGATTCTTCTTTAAAAAATATTTTAGAGAATATAATGAAACGTACTCAAGGCTAGCAACTGAACGATCGATTAACAGTATTTGAAAAGCATATTTTTTTAACAGGCATTTCTATTCTATTCTATACGACTTTTTAGTAAAGATGTTCGATCTCTCTCTCTCTCTCTCTCTCTCTCCATCTTCTACACGCGCACAAGTTAATTTCAAATATTCTACGTTGAAAGTAGAATAGAATTGTAATCGCGCGAATAGATGTATAAAACTTGTTCGATAATCTAGCAAGTAGGTTGAATACACGCGTTCGAGATTCGATCCTTACGAAACAGGTTTCCTTAGAATCTGGCCAAAAGTAAGTGACTGTTAACGGTAGGAGCGGATGTGCGCGAGACTTATCATCCCCGGCTTAATAGCCGACAAGGACGGAGCGTCTTCTCGGTCTCGGTTCAATGTCGATAATAAAATACCAATGAAGCCGGAGTCGAAAGACCTGTTTTCACTCTGTGATCATTCCTGACTACTCTTTCCCTCCTCCGTCTCTTTCCTCCTCTCATTCTCTCGATTCTCTCGACGTTAATCCGTGGAGCGTATGTAGGTGGGCGCACGCACCACGCAGCCTATGGTACCTGTCAAAAACTGGCGCTGCAACAATGCCAGGAGGTCTGGGGGACCCTTGGCAGAAGTTAACCGCAGCACAGCAGGGCTGCAAGGGCCAGTTCGCCAGTTCAGACGGGCCTTTTGCGTATCGCGAGAGAAATAAGTCATCCAATGGCGTGGAACTCGAAGAATCGCCCGTTTAATTGAATTTCTCCTTCGCTTTCTCTAACGTCCATTCTATTTTTCAATCAAATCCAATCCGACGTAAAATTTCTCAAATATCTTAAAGAGAAATCTTAATCTTGCTCCTCTTTTCAACGGAAACAACATTTCTCTCTCTCTCTCTCTCTCTCTCTCTCTCTCTCTCTCTCTCTCTCTCTCTCTTTCGCGAATAAAACGAGAATACGGTTAAGAATAAGGTATTTACGAGAAATTGATCTTTCGTATCTTTGGTTATTTTATTCTATGCTATTATATTTATCTATGAATTTGAAAAGTTGACGAATAGAAGAACTTAACTCTAATAAAGTAGGATGATTTCGATGATGGAGACACAGGTGTCTACGCCAGTGGGGCAGCAGGTCAATGCTGCCGTAAGGATCTCGGTGAGGACAAAGAGATCCTTTCCCCTCTCTGATCTTTTCCTCCCTCTTCAACAATCTCCCCTCTCTTCCCTTTCCCCTCTGGACTAGCCGTCATTGCACCGATGGTGCAAGTGTGGCCGAATCGCGCACACGTTAACTCCAACGACAAACTGCAGCTGCCGAATGCAACACCCCACCGAAAAAGAAAAGAAAAGAAATTACAATCTCTCTCTCTCTCTCTCTCTCTCTCTCTGGTTGTTGATTTCTTTCAAACCGCTGGAATAAAAATTATTCGATCAGAAATATTCTTCTGACAAATCATCGTGGTTAACAGCGGCCACGCAACTTCCTTCCTTCCTTCCTTTCTTCTTCACTTTTAATTTAAAGCGTGAGCCAACCGTGCAGCAAGCAGTACAGTAATATTATTCTCGATCTTGGAGGAGACGAAACGAATGGAAGAGGGAGTACCTACCTGCCTGCCTGCCTGCCTCTACATTTCTCTCGACGGTGAAAACGAGAGCGCGGTTTAGGAATTTACACTTGAAAGGTCGGAATTAACGCTTTCTTTTTCGGGCCCGTTTAGGGCCCTCGTTAGTACCATTGTCGCGGCTCGCGCGTCCCTAGCCTCACCGATTCTCTTCCCCGAAACGAATTAAGGCGGTGCCATTATTCCGGCGTGTTTTCTTTTGCGTGCGGACCCCGTGAGTTATATTATTTTGCGGTTCGTTTTGCCAGTCTTTTCGAATCGAGACGAGTCACAACCCCCCCTCTCCCAAGTGCAAACGTCCAAGTGCAAACGGAAGATGCGAAGAATTGAGAAAAAGTGCGAGGAGAAAAGTAGTTTGATAAGAAGCTGCTCGAAAGAGTGATTTCGACTGTGTGCGTGTGTGTGTGCAATCAATCGACTGTCATTGTTTTTTATTTCTTTATTTTTTTTCCTCTCCCTCCCGTGATTTATTAACAGAGAGCCTCGTTGTTTCAACAGAAATCATTAGTTCACTTTTGGTGCTTTTGGTCGGTGAAAGCTTTCAAGCTTTCTCGCGAATTGAATTTACTTACGACGATCGTCGATCTCGGAGGCACGCACAGATTCACTAATTGCAGATCATCGCGACCCTCGTGCAGCGTGGCTCTTCCGTTCGACCTTTCCTGGAAAGTCCATCAAATTCTTTAATATTGAAAGCGATTTTCTCCCTTTCATTTTTGTTTGTTTTCTTTTCTTTTTCGGTGCAACGGTGCTTCGCTGTGCGGGATAGGATTAGAACAGAAGTTAGATTACGCGTAATTGTGGCATAACCTCTCCCTTCTTCCCGAGTAAAATTTTCTCTTCAAAAGACTGTTGACAGCGAGACGAAAGAACGAAGGAACGACCTGTGAATCCACTCCACTCCTCCACTCCTCTCCAGAAACAATCTCTCGAAACTTCGAACAACATTCCATATTGATACATTAATCATTATTGGCGAATAATTTGCATAGATCCAGCCAAGAGATGCGCATATATCTTTCTCTCGCCTCGCTACACGAGATCCTTCATCGAGCGCCGTTTCATCGGCGAAGGGACTCCCAAGGACCTCGAGCAAAAAAGAGGCGGAGCCAAAAAAACGAGTGGGAAGAAAAAAAAAAAAAAAAAAAAAAAGAAAACATTTCTTGTACAGTTGACCCTGCCTTTTTCTTCTCCCTTTACGAATCTAGTCCCGCGCATTGGACGGAACGATCTCGAGCATAGAAGAAGAAGAAAAAAAAGAAAGAAGAAAGAAAGAGGACGATTGGGTCAAGAAGTCTTGCGGATTCCCTCCAACAGTTGGTACTAATGATCCTCCAACCTGGCCGAGGTACATCAACGAGGTATCCGGTATCGTGTAACCCGCTAAGTGAAAATGCGCGTAGATCCAGCTGAGATACAAGATCACCACCACCGGTCCGCCTCCTCCTGTCGCCCGCCTAGTCCTCTTCCCCTGCGAGAAACAATAAAAGCGGTAAACCGGCACCGACGTAATCCCGCAGGACCCACAGGCCTCGTTCCACGTCCGTGCACACAGGAGGAACACAGAGAGCCAGGATCACGACGACACACACGAACGACGAGAGCTCCGTATCCAGATTTTTCGGGTGTGCAGCGTGTCTAATCCTAATGCGAGGACTTGGAAACGTTGCACGACGCTTATGGCCGCTCGACAAAGGAGCCGTGACGACGCCAGGGATCTACCAGCCGCCATTTATCCGTCTGTTCCGTTTTCTTGGCGCTGCGTTTATCACGTTTATGGGCTCGAGACTTCTTTTTTCTTCTCCTATTTATTTATTTATTTCTTTCTTTTTCTTCTTCTTCTTCTTCAAACCGTAATTATTCGTTTCGTAATCGTTGGTGGAATTTTTGTTTTTACTTACGATTTTTTGTTTTATCGATTAACGTGTACGATACGAAAAAGGAAACGAAACGACAATCCTTCGAGCATCGACGATCTTTCGACGAGCTATTTCTTTTTTCAAGCTGAGAAAAGAATCGACAAAAATTGGTCTCGATCGAATATTCTCTCTAATCTCTCCCCCTCCGTGAAATGGACGGTTGGCAGACGTTTCGAGGAATAAGAAACGTTTCCCGCCGCGTAATTCGTTTTGTTAGGCCGTTGGTTGCGGCTGAGGGCGGAAGATTTTCGCGTGTCATCCTTCCCGCATCAGCAACGTTGGGATAGGTGAAAACGAGACGGACAATCCCCTTCCCAAACCCCCTCGACTTTTCGACTTCACCGGATACCTACTCGATCTCGACGTGAACCCCGGAAAATTTATCTCCTCCTTTCTTTTTTTTTTTTCCTTCTCCTTCTTCTTCTTCTTCTTCTTCTTCTTCTTCTCCCTCTTCCCATTTTTCGAACACAGACGCCAGAGAGAGTTTCCCATGAGCGTAGTACTCTGGCATCGACACTCTGGAAGCGGACGAAAGAGACGGAAAGATCGAAACTGGGGGGGGGGAGAAGGGGAAGGAAGCGAGAGAGCGAGAACGGGCGCGAGGAAGAGAGACGAGGAGAGAAGAGAGCAAGTGAGAATATATACCTGCTGGTGGATATTAAAGCGAACATCATACCCTCGTCACTTTTACTGGCCCTCTATCTATCTCTTTCCCGCTCGCCTCCCCATCTCGTCCTTGTTACATCCAGACAAGCGGTTTCCAACTCTCCTCCTCCTCCTCCCCCCTCCCCCTTCATTTTTCTATCCTCCTCGTGCCAACCTCCTCGTATCCTGCAAGTTAAACACATCGAAAAAAAGAAGGAGGATGCCTTGCCCGGACACAACTGCGAAGTCAAATCCTCCGCGTTTCCCTCTCCGCCTTGGTTCGTAGTAACCCAACCTAAAGCCATCGATGATGGGGGAGAAAGAGAGAAAACGAGAGGGAGAAAGGAGCTCCCTTCTCGTGCTGCACTTATGCTGCATTCCAGGCTTAGACGCTCGTTTCTACTCTCCATTTTCATCGTTCTCGCTTTACGGTCGCGTCGTTAGCCCTAAAAGCGACCCGTGCTCTCTCTCTTCTCTCTCTCTCTCTCATTCTGCGTCCCCTACTCGACGTCGACGTCGGTTTCAGAGGATGCCTCACCTGCTTAAGGATGGGCCGCGGCTTGATCCCCCCGCGATATCGACCGAGCGTTACCTCGCCGATTTAGCAACGAGCGAACGCGCTACTTAAACGTCGCTCGTCTTCCGTCTTTTCACCGTAGGAAATTTTTCCAACTAATTAAAATTCCCTTTCTCCACTGCACGAACGATATTAGATAGTACTAATGTTAACTACCTCGACTCGATGTTAAATTGGAACATCTTGCTCCATGCGTTGGATTAACGAAGTTTCGAGATCAGTCCTCGCAGGTGAAGTCGATAAAACGTATCAACTCGTCGTCAGCCTGCAGCTCTCCTGTCAGCTGTTGCAATCATACACGCACATTCGATTGATTGCGAGATCGTAATGAGAGATCGGTCCTATAATTACTCGCCTCGAGTAATGCTCGATGTATCCTCGAGTCGAACGAGGAAGGAAAGGAACGAAGAGAGTGGTGAGAGAAGGAAATGGAAATTTCGTGACTAGAAGGTGAGAGACAAAGAGAGAGAGAAAGAGGAACAATGGCGTTGCAACATGTGGTTATCGAGGCACGAACCGTGCGCCCTCTCTTCGATCCTTATTCATCGCCGCGCGTGTCGAGATTTGTTACGAATGAAACGAAAACGATCCGCTTCCTTTCAACGATCGAGAAAGATCCGTATATATATTCTTCTCGAGATGAATGTGGACGAGGGTTGGAGTCACGCAACGAGGCAGAGTTCTACGTGACCCGTCACCTCCGCAGACAGATTATCGCGAAGAAGTTTGCGCTTTAGTTGCTCGGAAAAGTTTGTAAAAGTTCGAAGAAGAGAGAAACGCGGGGAGGAAATCGTATTTTTTCGGTGGCGAAGGTTCGGTCTGAAAATCACGTGACCTGCGCGGTGGACGTGACCTTGAATATCGAAAAGAAAAAAAGAAAAAACGAAATTCGAACGGCGCGTTCAAGAAGAAAAAAAAAAAAAGTTTGTATTAACATTTGTCGGACAGTATGGAACAGTTATCGCCATTATCCCTCTCGTCGCTCGCTTGTTTTTCTCGTCGCGGTGAGAGTAATTGGTCGGAATCACGTAGGCCGTGTCGACGGAAAAAGGGAGAAGAATGTTAATCGAAAGATAAAACAACAAACGAGGGGAACTGTTACTTAATGTACACGCAGCACGGTATCGACAGCCGGGCCGAAAATTTATTAAACTGTCGCCGTAAGAGCCGGCAGAGCAGACCTGAGGCGATCGTTTCAGCGGAAAAGCCGTGGCCAGTTAGATGGAGGTTCATTAAAAACTAGTTCTAACGGTACCGGTAGGACAGAGATTTTCTTGCAACACGGTATTTCCTGATAACGCAACTCACCTGGCTCACCGACGCGCCACACATTTACAACGCTCGTATTTATAATAACATTTGCGAACGTTATATATATACGTAATAACCAGTCCTTCTGCAATTGCCCGAGCCACACCGCGTCCTCCTACGCGTATCACGGATTCCTTTTCGATTCCCCCTACCCTGCCGCGTTGAGGAATTCCACGGGAATAAAAAAGAGAAAAAGAAAAAAAGAAAAAACCGGAAACCGAGAGAACTAGTTCGACAGAATTAATTACATCTCTCGGTATAATAATCAGAATCGTTTTTCTTTCGACTCGCTTTCTCTCTCTCTCTCTCTCTCTCTCGACGATTTCAACTTTATTTCAACTCGAAGCAAAATCCGAGCGGGCGAATAATTTTCTACGCGCGCACACCGGCGTAACCTGTAATTACAAGATGGATGCCGATAGGCACCGCATTACTATTTATTTTCGCATTTCCTTTTCCACAGCCATTCGAATCCCCGATTAATCACGATTCTTTCCAATTTCGAAATGAAAATTTTATCTTCCGCTTCGTCTCGATCCATCTATATATCGCTGGAGGAAAAGGGAGGGAAGAGAGAGAGAGAGAGAGAGAGAGATTTCGAAGCGAGAAGCAGTTAGTCGCGTTAGCGCCGCAACGAAAGAGCGGCTCGCGCCCAACACGGCGCAATCTGGTCCCGATCGGTGCACGCTCGAATGCGTCCACAGCCGCGGCTGATCTTAATTACAATCGCAAATGAGACGGCGAGCGGATAATTGCGGCGCATGTCGCAAGTCGCTACAATGTCGTCCGGCTGGTGTCCCTACGGTGGAACACGGCCACGTATCGGCCACGTTTCTAAAAGCGAAAATAGCACCATTATTCGACGGTAGGAACGGTCGATCGTTTCGATCGTCCGTATTTTCGATCATCAAAGTTGAAGAGATTAGGATAGGGTGGTTTATTTATTTATTTATTTGTAGATCAATTTTGATTGCGAAGAAAATCGGATGGATTTCTTTGTTTTAACATAATTATATTTTTATATGAATTTTGTATGAATAGAATCAGATGTATGTATGTATATTATGTATACAACTGCTGCCTACTATTACTATTACTATTACTATTACTAAGAATCTGGAAGACGACGAGTCCTTGTCGAGGTCGAAATAATTGATTTAATAAAAGCGCGATGGCTTGTTTCCCGGAAGAAACGAGCGCAGTTTCCGGAATCTCTCGAGGAGTTGAAACGTGTCGAAACGATGAATTCAATTACTCTTGTTATTTTATGCGATAAACAAGCGAATCGAGTAACGAAGAATTAAGAATATAATCGAGGAAAACCTTCTCTTCGATAAATATCTTTAAAGTTTTCCTCTTTCCGAGAGAAGGAAAGCGATCGAGAGGAAGAATATTTAATTTCCGTGTTGCTAAAAGACGAGTTTTTAATCTCGGCTGATCTATCCATCTAATGCGAAATGCTTTTCGAAAACGTTTAAAAAAAAAAGAATTAGTCCGAGCGAAGCGAATTCGCGTCCACGAAGGAAAACGTCGTCCCTAACGTCGCCTTTCAATTTCGAAACGGTGTCATAGCGGAATCGTGAATTCCGTGGAGCGGTAAAAAACGTGGAGAAACGCCGCGTACTGGATAATTATTGGATTATCCCGCTTTTAAGCGCAACTTTACCGTCTCTTTACACGATATATTTATTAAACAGTGTACCCGGCTCGGTCTCGTGCATTCTAGAGACTGCAGTCGATCGATAGTTCGCCAATGCGTTTCCGTTGACACCCTTACAGGCGATACAGTTGCACCGGCGCATAAGTAATGCTTATATTTAGATCTTATCCACCAATTCGAACCTGTCCACCACCTTTGTCCACCACCAAACTTTCCTTCCACCAAATCTTCCACCGTTCTTCTTTATCACTTTTCTTCATCGCGTCCGCGTTGCGTAAATTGGCGAACAATTTTATTCGAATGCGATATCCAAATTAAAACTCTAAAAAAAGAAAAATTCGCAGAAGAGAATCCTTTTTATAATTATTTTACGTGACATCACTTTTTTTTATATTCGAATCTCTCGTCGAACGTCTCTTTCAACGAGCCCCGCACATTCTTCAACCGTAATCCGCGGCTATTTACCGAGCACACTTTCGCCGATTCAACTAAGATTTCACTTATTAAACGGCGGTAAATCACTCGGCCGTGTCACCTCGTATCGTTTATCGCCTCGCCTCTGTTAATAATCCGTTTTGTCCGTTTGTCCAGCCATTTATTAAATATGTAAATCGCGTAAACTTTCATTTTTTACGCGGCACAGCCTACAGCTTAGTTGCATGCCAAAACGATCGCCATCCAAACCGATATATCGGCCGATATTTCGCCTCCGACAGTTGAAACTAAAAACCGCCCCTCGAGTGGACGAACGATCGATTAACCGATGACGCGTATCCGACGACGACTTGTGCTTTGTGCTCGCCACAATTCTTTCAGCGACAAATTCACCATTCTATTCTTTCGTGAAAAGAATATTCCTTCTGACCCATCCTTCCCCCCTCCTCCCTCTTCGCAAAAACGGTTTTGCGCTTTCATCGATCCCCCCCTTTCTCCCTTCGACTCGGATAATCTCGACGACGACGATTATCGACGTTTCGTTGCCGCGTTCGAGATACGAACTCATTATTCGAGCCGGACTTTATCTTATCTGGCTTGTAAAGCTGGTAAACGATACATACGTGGAAATAGTGGTTCTTGCTCTCTCTCTCTCTCTCTCTCTCTCTCTCTCTCTCTCTCTCTCTCTCTCTCTCGTCTCTCGTATGTCGCGCGCAAAAATGATGTAAAGCAACGAGGGGACAAGCAATGTCTAATAGGCCGGCTTTGAGCGAGCCTTGTTTTTACAATTACGACCGATAGAATCGAAGCAATTAGTATTTCCAACCACGCGAACCTAGGATTATTCGCTTATTTTTGATCTTTAACGAGGTTTTTAAAGATTTTGCGAGAAATATAATTAAGGATTTTTTTCTTTTTTTTCTTTCCAATCTTTTTCCCTCGTTATATCAAGTGTAAGTTATTGGTCTACTCTTTTTTCCTTCTTCTTCTTCTTCTTAAATATCTCTTATCACTGTGAAAGTGAATTTACGTTAATGAATTTATACTCTATGAATTTTACCACTTTTATTTACGAATACTCTTTCATATTCCGTTCTTTAATTATGTAAATATCCGTAAATTTTGAACTATATCGTGAATTATCTTCTTCCCTTAAATGATATTTCTATTCAACCTTTTTCTAAAGGAGATTCTAAAGGAGTTCGATCGTTGAATAATCGAGTCGAATAATCAAATAATCTAAACGAGAGAAATAATTATTTCGAAGGAGAATTTGATCCAGAAATATTCATTGAAAAAAAAAAAACTCGAAATCCGAAAGGAAGACGATGGCCACCTAACCTCGTTCCGAATTACGAGTGAGAAATCCGAAAACAGAAAAATCCGTTAATGAAACGCGGGCAAAGATCCGTGGAAAGACGTGTATTCAGACGTTGTGGAATGCCGGCTTATAAAATGATACGCTCGTGCGTGATCTATGAAAACGATTTCTGGGCCCACGATTTCCGGGAATAATAATAGAATACACGCACGAAAGAGTCGTCCCTACCTCGAAATGAGAAAGAAAGAGCACCATGGTGGCCGTGGGTAATGAGTATAATCAAAACGATTTTAGTAGGGAAGTGGCCGCGAGCTATATACACGCGTTTCTACACACGTATATACGTGCATAGTTGAATTTGAATTTCGGCCGAGACGAAAGTTTTACCTTTACCTTGTAGCGGGGCCGTAATATTCGCCGGTCACGAAGACGCCATCTGATGGACGACCAAATTGCCGGGTCCGACCAGCCTTAGAAGAACTGCCCTTTTCCTATTCGTCTCTAGCTGCTTCTGCATTATTCTCTCTCGTCTAGCTTCCTCCATACTTTTCGCGGCGCATAGCTACCGGCGAATCCAAATCCATCCACCAACCTTCTTCTATTCGCAGATGTTTGCCCGCCGTCTACGAGCCGCTTTATCCCCCTCCCCCAATCTGTGGCGGTGGCGGCGAACCGCAACAAGATTCGGCTAGCATTGCTTCGATTCGTAGCTGTATATCGCTCTATATCGAGATAATCGAAGCTGTTCGAGTCTTGCCCGTAATAATTCGTTGTGTACGTACATTTAGAATTAGTATAGTTAGGAGTCGAAAGTTGATTTTGAAGAGATCGAATTTGACTTTATTATAAGCGTCGAGGATAGGGATAAAGTGGGGACGAGTTCTATTTCCATCGCGTATCTTCCAACGCAATTTTCAATTGGTTATAACGGGATAAATAAATCTCCAACCGAATATATATTTTTCTTATATACACCGACGCTTGTGTTTGTCTTGGCTACCTCGGAATCGAGTCTTCAAACGTGTCTCGAAAATATATTAACACCCTGTACATGCGACGACGTGGAAACTTGCCAATACGTGGAAGGAGAATACGTAAAGGTTCGATTAACGTCACCAGCAATAGAATCGTTCCATTCTATCGACAAAGTGATTCGAGTCGAGGAGACGAATCGCGTTTCGGACCGTCGTCTCTCTCTCTCTCTCTCTCTTCCATCGAAGACTCGCCTCGAAAATTACGGCTCGCGAATTACGTTCGAGGCTCGAGGGAGATCTATTCCAAGGAAAAATTCGTGTATAACCTCTCCAATAACTTCATTCCTGGCCGGGTTTCGAGGCAGGGAGGGCCAGGTATAAGAACAAAGGAGCGAGGAGGAGGAAGGTCACGAGCGAGGAAGAGAAACGACACGTAGATGGAATTACCGTCTGGTCCACCGATACTTGTATGCTACACACACATATATATATATATATATATCGGATGTTGGTAGATTTATGTAGGTGCACAAGCGGGAGGTATTATGGCGGATAAAACTAGGAAACCGGTGACCTAACTGCCGCTTTCGAATCGAAAACGTATATATACCACCCTGGCCAAACACCCGTCCAAGGATCTTTGTTCTCTCCGCCCATTACGGTCCCAATTACGGTGCCTACACACGTAATCATCTCTAGGTATTCGAACTTAATTAAAATTCTTCCCTAAGTTTTTTTTTCCCTCCCTCCCTCCCCCCCCCCCTGCTCGTGAATTATTTACACGATAATTACGCTCCTTAATTAAAAAACGTCCCAACGTTGAAAGAGAAAATTGAAATTGAAATATTCCCCCTTGGTCGGCGGGGGGAGGAGAAGAAACGAAATGAAATCTAATTTTAAATGTCGTTCACTTTCGCTCACCGATTGCGTAATAATAACTGTAATGAGTGAAAAATCGATCGTTATTTCCCTCCCTCCCCAACTTTTCTCATATCTACGTGTATATATAAATAAACGTGCATCGAGACGGATAGTGAAAAAATGAAACGACGAGGCGTGTTATGTCATAGAAAACGGTAACTGAGTTCAGCAGCCTTTCGCAACAACAACAATAATAGCAACAAGAACAACAACAACAACAACAACAGCGCAAGGAACGAGAGAACGGTCGAGAAGGCGACAGAGAGAAAACCGTCTCTGTTCGCCGAAGGGGGTCGAGATTATGGTATCGTGGGCTGGAAAGCCGAGGATAAACCGATGAAGGGTTGCTCTTCCAAACCAGTGGCGCGTGCCTGCTGTTGATCACCCCTTCCACGCTATATTATACCGATGCAACCCCGTTGAATCACGCCCCAATAGCCCGTTCAGCTGTCGCAAAAATCGGCTACACACACACAGACAACCGATTTCTCTCCAAGAACGAGATCTCTTAACGGAGGAACGTATTAATTTCTTTTTGTATCTTTTCGTTTCTCTTCCTTTCTCTCTCCCTCGATCCACTCGGTCGAATCGTTTATCGGCCACGTGAACGATTCGAGAGATGCAGAAAAAGGTTTATTAAAATACGATAATCTTCCTCGCCGCTTACCTGAACCTTGTCTATATATACATGTATATGTATATATAATATAAAAGTTTTGAAAGGGATATAGAAAGGAAAGGGATTGTTACGTAATAATGGCTCGATGTATATTTATTTCTGGATCGCCTTGGTCTGCCTTTGGTCTGGAGTCGAGTGGAGAGAATATCTGCAACGGGTACTCTGATTATTCTTGTCCTATATGAACGAGGAGGAAGTTTCCGTTTTATTTTAAACGAGTAGTACGATTCATCCTCCATCGCGAGATTGATGTTTAATATTCGATATTCAGAATATCAGAGAGAGAGAGAGAGAGAGAGAGAGAGAGAGAGAGAGAGAGAGGGGGAAGAGATCTCGATTAACATAAAATGGAAGATGGAATTTTACTACTTTTGCATTCACGTGACTTTCACATTCTTGCTCTTAACCACACTTTTCGTTTTCGTTCAGAGGATAATGGACGGTAAAAATCGAAGTTTGAACGAAACGAAACAACGTTCAACCACACGTGTCCTATGAAACTGTAGCCTCGATAGTGTTCACGCGATACACAGGCACCTGGCCGCGCGCGTGTGTGTGTGTGTGTGTGTGTGTGTGTGTGTACGTAGTAATCCCCGCTGCTTGTATTTCCGCCTATTAATTTGTATAAGGCGATTGTCTCTCCTTCTTTTCCATAGTTTTTTCTCGGTCGAAAGCCGCAGCATGGTAACCAGAAGGTAATTCGAGCACGGTTAAACGGGGGCCTGGGGAGCAAGAAGTCCCTTATGCTCTCTAAGTACTTAATAAGGTCCGACAAGGGCGTCCCTAAAGCCACTTTAACCGTGTGTTCCCCTTTTGGGATTAAGATTCTCGACATGCCGGAAGAAACGGCGGAGAAGAAATGCCGATAATCGTTTTCTAAACGTTTCTGTTTCTTTTTTCTTTTCTTTTTTTTTTTTTTTTTTCACCTTCCATTCCGTTTACAAGGGGTTAATATTTATTCGAGCGATGCGCTTGTGACGTTTATTACGACGTACGATCCGGAAGATCGGCGAAGGATGAAGAATCGAGGGCCGGTCGGCGAAAATAGAGCGTAACACCATTCGTTTTATATATATATATACGATGATGTTCTCGAAATTTTGAAGTTGCCTTTCTTTTTTTCTTCCTTTTCGATAAATTTTCAAAATTTCAAACTTTCCAATTTTCTTCAAATTTTCATGATTTCGAATTTGTTAAATTTTCAAACGTAAAAAAAAAAAAAAAAAAAAAAAATATGAGAGGTTTTCCGAATGTTAATCGATCATGCGCCGCGAGAAGGGCGATTTAAACATTTTTCTTGCTCGTCGCGACGAGTGTTTTAATCGCATCTTCAACTGGCGTACACCTAGGACTGTCGTGGGGTCCCATCCGGACTGACCGCATTCTCACCCGCGTGACGTCAGCATCGAAAGAGATCCTCTTTACCACGGAGCTCGTAGAGGAAGCTCATGAATTTGCGCCTGGCTACATGTCGGCCGGGCGACCTTAAAAATTCCCGGTGTTCGTTTATGGCCAGCTAATTAGATTTTTATCTTCATTAACGGCCCGCCCGACGAATCCAGTCCCCAGTGAATCGTTCCTTCGTTGTTCACGGTTCACGCGTTGCTCCACCCGGTTGCTTTGCGTGTACCGGGTGTCCCGCAATTAATTCTCATCGATTATCAACCGGCCAACATTCTTCTTCCTTTTATTTTCCATTTGTTTTCACAATTCGTTCGTTCGACGATTCTTTCTAAGTTTAAAAACTTAGAGAAGATGAGAGGTAAAAATGGAAGCAGAATTCTAAAAACTTCTTAAATCGTCGATCTTATTAAAAAGTATAAATTCCTCGGGTAAATCGCGTGGAATTTCTCAAAATACGTGAGATTTGTCCTTTCGTGCGGAATGGAATTCTTAAAGAATTCTTAAAGAAAAAAAAAAAAAAAGAAACGATTGTGTTAGTATACGGTAAGATTCGTGAAATCTCCGGGGCAATAAACTATTGACGCCATATATATATATATATATATATGCGTCATAAACAAATCACAAAATCAACAACAAGTCCCTGTACAAACACGTTTCATCGATACAAACATCGTTTCCCTTCCGCTTCTCCCTCTCTTGTCAAAAATATCACGTCTCACTTAAATATTTTTAAATTTCTTAGCGGACGTGCGTATACACGCTCTTCCTTCGCGATGAAAAATCTTCCCTTACGATCTATTATTCTCAAATATCGAAATAGTTCTCAAAAAAAAAAAAAAAAAGAGATATCGAGATTCGTACGAATTTTCTCCGATCGATTAAATTCTCGAAAAAAAAAAAAAAAAGAAAAGAAAAAGACACGCGAACATTATAAACAACAGAGCATTTATAAACTCTGTTTATCCACACGACAGTGATTCGGTGTTTAACGCTTAATTCCCATTTTTCACGTGTAACGTGTGATTAGCGAATCCTGATGGAAAGGTTGACGTTAAATTTAAGATACGTAAGGTGCAGGAGAAGGAGGCAGGTGCGTCGGTTTCACAATTTATTCATGAATTCGTTTAATCGGTCTCTGCTTGTTGCCGGGCTATCTGGTTTCCTAGACTTTTTTTTACACGGGCCGGTTAATCAACGTTTCATTCGTAGAAAATCGTTACCGATAACGAGGACCATAAATTCTTTATTAGCCTGGATATACACTTCCCTCCCCTCTCCACACTTGGCTTTGGCTATTGCCAAACGTCATGCTGTTTTTTAATACGTCGATCGAGCTTTAAGGTAACGAGGAGGAACTCTCGTTAACTCTCGCTCGGTTTCCTCCCAAAGCAACCAAAGAGAGGAGAATTTACTTTACCGCTCTACCGGCCTAGGGAAGTAGAGCCTTTTCAAAATCGTCAAATGTCTTCCATGCCTCTCTCGACAGACCACGACGACGACGACTTCCTGTTCCTAGCGACCTGGATCTATGGACGCGGTTTACAATTTAAACGACGATCTCTCCTCTCCGAATCGGCTTCGTGACTCTCGCGAGAGGTAAAGGAAGAAGAAAGGAGATCGGTTGGATCGAAGAATACGAGGTGTAATAAAGATATCAGCAGAATTTATAGAATCATTCTTGCGCCTCGTATTTCGTTTCTTTGGATGGCTCGCGCGCCAACCAAGAAATTACACAATCCTGGAACACCAGTAAATTGCGGTTTTATCGGCGCTGCTAAGGCAATTATCTCGAGCTAACTCAGGTTAAGTAATCTCGATTCCACTTTTCCACTTCGTTTCGACCGGGGTGGGGGAGGATTGGGGTAGAGTAAAGATTGGCCGCGGAATTGTGTCGCGAGTCCCCTCCCCGAGGAGGGGGAATAAGAGATTTGGTGAAGGAAGAATGGAGGTCGAAGATGGCCACGATAATCGATATCGAGGGTTTCTTCTCTCGTGGTGTGTCGAATTCAAATGTTTGACGTTTGGCTGAATTCCACGAGGCTGGTGGTAGGGTGGTTGGTTTTTCGAACGAGTTGGAAACGGAACTTGGATTTCAACTCCAACTCGAGGTTAAAAAGGAAGGGGAAACAGGGGTCTCCTTCTCCTCGATGCTTGATGGATTCTTGAAATAACGAATAACAGTTTCCTCTCTTCGGAAGATTTTCTCTTTTTCACTCCTTTAAAATCCTCCTATCGCGACGACGCTCGCGAAGAAATTTAATTCGCGCGCCAGAAATAATTATTTCTCAGCAACGATCATCTCGACGGATAGATTCTCAAACGCGACGACGCGAAACTTTGGCAATGGCAGCAGCATCGAACGATTCTCTCGATCCACGAACGAAGACGATTCGTTTTTTGCCACGAGCTCACCTTCCGCACGACGGAGAAAGAGCGGGATCGTAACTGGATCGTCCCGCTTCCTAGAAGTTCCTAGAAAGTTATGTCGCGGATTTCAGCGAGCTTAACGATCCCCTGGAATTCTTATTGCCGCAATGAAAGCCGCTTAGCCGGGCTCCCTCCCTCTCTGTCTCTCTCTCGATTCTAGGCGATCGAAATACCGCGACGAGCGGGCAGGATCGCTCTTTTTGCAGTGGTACGCTTGTGTCTCGAAGTCGCGGTTTCTGGGAAGAGGGTGGCACGAAGCGGGGGCCAAGGAATGCGGAGGAAAAGGACGGGACGCTGCTACTACATATTTATCGTACCGCTTTGTCAAAGGCCTCTACCAACGCAAAACCGAAGCTTAGAGGCGAGCGACCGGTGCGCAAGAAACGGATCAGCCTTATTAATTAATTTAACCGGCCTAAATCACCCAAAGAACACGCGATTCCATTCCGACGCGGCTCGATCTCGATGCGTGTGAACCGGGGGAATACGAAAGTTTTTCGAGAGGAAACCGGTGGACCCGGGAGATGTTGGATCTCGCGTACGTGGAATTTGTATGAATAACGTGGCGTGTAATATATCTCCCCGTGCCTTCTTATATAATAATAATGGAAAATTTCAAAAAAATAACGGAAAACTTGGAGAAAAACGCGTTCGAACGAGCGAATTTATACGCGCGAGGGTTCGATCGAATTTCGAACGGAATTTCGTTTCGTAATTTCAGAATTCTAATTCTTCTGTACATCGAAATATTTTTTCAAATATTTTTACTTATATATACGTTATATCGTATTTCGTTTCTCTTGTGCTCCGTTACGCGATCGGTTCGAAACAGAGTACCGTCGAATACGGTTTATTTTTTCCGCGAATATCTTATCCCATCGTAGGATCAATTAAAAAGTTAGAGAATTAGCCGAGATTAGAACGAAAAGAAAAAGAAAATAACGGACAATCGTCGTGAAAAAGATGAACGAAAAATAAATATCGCGATCGTATTTAATTAACAAAACGATCCTTCCCACGAAATTCACCACTCGTGAATTCTTTTCCTTTCTCCCCCTCCCCGATACGTCGAACGCGGACACGATAAAAGGCGATACGGCATCTCGGTCAAATTTTTGACACGATCCTCCGGGACAAGGAAGGAACTAGTTTCGAGCTTCGAAGGTCTTCTAGTCTCTCGAGCTCGTAATCGAGGTAGCCCTCGCCGTACACAGCCGCATTAATGGCGCGTCTAAGCCGGCCAACGGGAACAAAATGAATTTTTCGAAGGCGAGCAGAGAGGAGAGAGGAGAGAGAGAGAGAGAGAGAGAGGGGAGGGCCCGCGATGGAAAGAGGGGAAGAGGGGGGAGTAGTCCCGGGGCTGGGCATGGCTTACGACCGCTTCTTGCTAGAAACGCATGAATAATGCAACAATTGGCTGGAGACGAGAGAGAGAGAGAGAGAGAGAGAGAGAGAGAGGAGGACGATCCTTTGTTTTCGCAGGCCCTTCGTTACCGGCCGCCAAATTGCTCGCGAGCTATCCATCTCGTCCGCTAGTCACCGGCCAATTTCGTGTGCACAAAGCCTCGCGTACACCTCGTCGCCTCGTCTTCCCCCTCCCCAGCCCCTTCTTTTCGCGAAAATGATCAATCCCTCCTCACCTCCCGTTGGAACCGATTAATAATTACCAGTCCAGACCAGTCAGATCCAGAATCATCCCCGCAGCTGCGTTTCGCTTGGACGGATGGGGGAAGGGATCACGGTGTACACGCGTGGTGAACAACGTGGATAATCTGTTCCACGAAATGAATTAGATTAACGAAAGCCGTGCGCGACGAGGATCCGACGAATACGATAATGGTCGCGTTTCGATTCGACGGATTTCCGCTTTCGATTTCTCCTACGATTATGACTCGCTCGATATTTGGATAGCGTGGATGTGACATATTTTATTACTTGTCTTTTTTTTTTTTTTTTTTTTTTAAGTAAAACGAATCGAAGAAATTTGTTCGTGGACAACGAGTGTGTACAATGGTAGTTTAATAATATCGAGACGAGACATTACTTTCTTTATACTAACACGCGGATTATTTTCTTATTATCCAGAGTTGCGCGAACGACGGACACGTGAGCGAGTTTTCAATAACGAGCAAAGTTTCCTCGAATATTTCTTTTGTACGTTGAAACAAGTGGGAGCCGTTAGTATCGTTATTGTTCAAAGTTCACTGGCTCGAAAGCGGAGAAAGAGGAAAAGAAAATAGGAGGAGGGAGGGGAGGGGGAGGGAGAAATGGAAACCAGGATTTATCGGAATTATCTTTCTAATGAAGTGTCACTAATGTCCATCTTGGACGTTTCTCTTTCCTCCCTCGGAGAGATCCCTTGGAAAGATCCTTCATCCCCCGAGATGTCAGGTAGCCAGAGTCCTCCTGCATTCTCGAAGATTTTTCTATGATAAAGTGGCCGTGGAATCTTGGAACGAGGTACGTAGCTAGCCTTCCACAGTCTTTCTTCTCGTTTGGAAACGATCCAGACCGAGGCTTTTGTAAAGTCGGGCGCAACGAGTTTGACGAGAACTATCCCGGACAGGTGAAGTAATTCGAACCCCATCGTCTATAAATAATCCAGTCTTTCCGGATCCATGAGTTCACCATGGATACACCAGTTACCTTCTTCGCCCGTAACGAGGATCGTTCGACGACCAAGTACAAGATCGTAATAAATTCTTCTAAAAAAAATCCCGGCGGAATCGTACCGAATCGTAAAATGGGCAATCGTATGCGCGAAATTGCGTACGCACAAGAGATATCTTATACATCTTGATGATTTTAATGTGCAATCGTGATTACCGGTTATAATTTACCGATCCGCCCGCTGTATAATTATTACTCGTAACACGTCATTACAATTCGATTCCTGTCATCCCCGATCATGTTTAGAAAAAGAGGAAGAAGAAAAAAGAAGAAAGAAGAAGAGGGAAAAAAGGAGGTATCCATCTAAGAATATCGCGCTAA
This sequence comes from Apis florea, assembly GCF_048593485.1. NCBI lineage: Eukaryota > Metazoa > Arthropoda > Insecta > Hymenoptera > Apidae > Apis > Apis florea. Next base: position 1,369,078 of record NW_028256789.1, read on the forward strand.
TGAACGGACAATCAGGGTTCCTCGTGAGAAAATGTTTTCGCCCAGGTAGATAGAGAGGATGGCTCCTCTCGCGTATAGGAATATTTTTAGCACAGGTAGGGCATGTTATGCGTCTATGAGCGGTAAACACACGGTAAAAATCGACGTTGGAGCGGGTGGAACCGAAAAACGCCCCCTCATCCATCCTCGAGCACGCACGCACACACATTCTCTCTTCCTCCTCTTCTCTCCTCCTTGTTGCATCGACGTTCCTCGGATCTCTCTCTCTCTCTCTCTCGGTGGGACGTTGGTATTGGTAAAAACGTCGGTGATGCCGGTACCTGTTTCGATTTACCTGAGAAAGGACTCTCTTCTCCGTCTCCGTCCTCGAGAGAGGATACACGAAGAAAGGAAAGAGACGGGAGAGAGGCTTCTCGGTCGGAGAAACCACACCACTCTCGGCAGCGAATCGATGATCGAAAGGAGGATAGAAAGGGACGGAGTTAGAGTTTAACCCTCCCGATCCCCTGTCATTTGCCGCGAGCTTCAAGCTTCGTGAAGACCTCGAACGCTTCGTCGTCCACCTATGTGCATCTACGATTCTTTCTCTCTCCACCCACTTATACACGCGTAAACCTCACCTCGGTAGTCGTTGCCGTCGTGGTTGTGCGGTTACGAATACACGACGCGGCGCATACCTGGACGGAGTTGGCGTATACACCCCTCCCCCCTCGGACCATCTCCTCATCCCTACTTACCTTTATACCTGCCACGAACGAGGCATTCGTGCACCGACACGGCGGAGAGAGGGAGAGAGAGAGAGAGATACACGCGTCATTAAATAATCCTCGGCCGACGCTCATCAGGATCTTTACGAGGCGAAATAATATTCGGCCGACCGTCGTGCGGATAGCCGCGCGATATTTTACGTAAGGATCATCCCGACGCCTTGTCCCTCCTCGTCTCTCGCTTCGCAACGATCCTTACCGATTCCTTGTCCTCCTTCTCCCTTCCTCTCCATTATTTTACCTACGTATTTCTCTCTATCCTAGCCTCTCGTCGGCCAACGAATTTCTCTTTTTTCTTCTCTCTTCTCTCTCTCTCTCTTCTCTTATTTTTCCCCCTCTCCTCGTTTTTAGATTTGTTATTGCACACGAGACTCGCCGTGGCGGTATCACGCGAACGCCACAGTGATCATGTTTTATTTATGCCTCACTTACGACCGCTCTCACTTGGAAACCCGACGATCTTTGGATATTACCTCGAGATTTTGATACGTGATGGTAATTACCGGTTTTTAACAAGTTATGGTTATTGAAGCGTGGACGGGAGAGGAGAATAGACGGCGCAACAACGAGTCAATTAATCTTCCAGCATTCGTGATTCCTATTCCTATTGTTTCTTCTTTCCCTCCTCCCTTTTCTCCTCTTCGTACAATAGAATCGGGAAGATGTATAAATTTATCGCGAGGCTCGTTCCTCGTTGCAAAAGCTCGCCGATTCGGAAAGGAGGAGAAAGAAAAGAAAAGAAAAGGCGTTGCGCAACCGATAAACTCGATGTGAAACGCGAGCAATGATTTATCGGGGCAGAAGCAAGAAGCGAACGGAAGTTCAGTGAATCGTGACGGTGGATTTATCGTACGAGTTCTATCTTTAAGCACGGCGAACGAGGAAACGATTGCGAAGCTTTAAATAATGCGGCGTAGAAGAGGGGCGGAAACTAAACTGGAAAGTGCATAATATAACTTGTACTCGCGTAATGTCTCGTTTTTAGAGAAAATGAGGATCGAGAATTTTCCTCCCCAGAAGCCATCGTCTCTCGAGTAAGTTTCCTACTTCCAACTGCTTATAAACAAAGACCAGAATAGATGTAATGGCCTCTGAAATAACAAACAAATCCTCTGGCCAAGATGTGATGGCGCGTTTACTTCACCGTTTTCAGCCTTGATCCTCTCTCTCTCTCTCTCTCTCTCTCTACGAAAAGTTAAATTTTCAAACGATCATCCGATCCAGAGTCCAACTTGTTGTATCTCTTCGAACAAGTTATCGAATCGTGGAAATCCCGATATTCCCGTCGAAAACGCAATTCCGCAATGTCTCCTCTGTCTATCCATGCAATCGAACCTTAACGTTGGAATTGTTTTCGGCACCACCGGTCAAAACGTCGTGATTATTATTCAGTCGGAGGATTCCAGCCGGACCGGAAACTCCAATTTCTCGTGTCGCGCCATCTGCTCCCCGATAATTATTCCAAGACCGCCGTTATCGAGGTGTACTCAGGGCGTCAACTTCTATTACGATTTCCAACTGCCTATCCATCTTCTCCCTCTGAATCCTTCTCTCTCTCTCTCTCTCTCTCTCTCTCTCTCTCTCTCTCTCTCTCTTTCTCAGCTACCATAGAAATTCTCGGCTCGCGTGTTTCACGCGACTCTTGTCCGCAAACAATGCTCGATCTTTCGTGGATCTTTCCAATTAAGCGGGCAGAGGGTCTCGACCGATCAGGTGCAAAGGAAGAGGGGGTGCACACCGAGCCTTATATTCGTTTTTCATTGCCCTTGGGGCACCGGTTAGAAAAGGGAAGTCACGAGGTCCTCGAGAAATCTTCTCCAACTCTTCGCTTCATCCTGCTCGTTATTCGCTCTTCTTCTTCTTCTTCTTCTTCTTCTTCTTCTTCTTCTTCTTTTTTCCTTCGCGTTTCCTCCTTCGATTCCACGATACGAGTTGGCGACACTCGTTGGCCCCGTTCCGAGAAGAATAATAATTCTGCAATTTCGGAGGCACGCGGTCGTCTGGCCCTTCCTCTCCTTCTTCTTCTTCTTTTTTTTTTTTCTTTCTTTTTCGCGCCACCAATTCCGCAGGTGTACAACGCTTCGAGCATAAGCAGCCATCGTCTGCGACGACGATGATTTGCGACCCCTTCCTTCCTTCCTTCCTCCCTCCCTCCCTTCACCCTTTTGCAGTCGCGCCCCTCTATATTAGCGGCTTCACGCTGTCGCCTGTGCGCCTGTCTGCGTGCGCGGACAGACGAAAGGGCGAAAAGGGGACGAAAGGAGCGGGCGTAAGACTCGGCCTTGCGGCTTAGAAACGTGTTTAAGGAGCGGCAAAGGTGGAGAGGAGGAACGAAAGAGTGCAACTATGGCGCGGTGTAACAAAACACGGTCTAGAAGCGGGCCGAAAAGCCTGGCGAGCCTAGAACAACAAAGCCTCTCGCGATCACGTGTCTCTCCTCTCTCCTCGGCCCCGAGATCTCTCCTCATCCTCGCCTCCTTATCCTTCCCCATCTTCTTCGTTTCTCCTTCTTCGTTTCGAGGACGGCGTAAGTCGCGGGGAATCGCTGAATTTTTCATCTCCGAATTTTTGATCTCCGCCAGTCAGCCTCGAAACCTCTTTCTTTCTAGTCCTCGCGTTATATCGTATTCGAAAAATTTTGCAGCTACCGCCGCAGAAGAAGTTCTTCTCTGCGAATCCCTTCTTCGAAATCTCGTTCGAAGAGAAGTGTAGATATCGTCTCGTTTCGATGAAAGCTCGGCCGTTTAATAGCGGGGAACATGAAACGCGAAATCCCTATATGAGATAAAAAAAAAAAAGAAAAGAAAAAGGCGTGGAACAAGATCAAGGACGAGACAAAGGAACGTTTAATTAGCAAACGCGAGAGGCGCATTATACGGATTCCTGGCGGCCGGGAGAGAAGTGGACCGGTTCGCCGCCGCGATATACGTATACGTACGCACACCGCGAGTGGTCCATTAACAATAATTTGGACGGTGGGTCGGGAGGGACCTCACTCCGCGGATAGAGAACGAGGAGGAGAGGAGGGAAGAGAGGGGGATTGTTTGAAGGAATCCTTTCTCGGCGAGGAGGAGGAGGAGGAGGAAAAAGAAAGAGAGAGAGAGAGAGAGAGAAAGGAGGAAGGAAGGAAGGAAGGGAAGGACGGGCGCGCAAACCCGTTTGGCCGTTAGCAGACTCCTTCAGCCGGCAGCACCACGCTCGCTCTAGCTCGCTCCAAAGCGAGGGACGATCGTTTGCCGCGCTCACGGCTAAAAGTCTGAGGTGCTCTTTTGCTCTTGCCGGCTTGTACACTGACCTATATTCGATGGAACCGGGTCTGGAGACTCGAAGCGACCAACCATCGGAGACCCACTAGCCCCAAGAAGTGGGTCTGCGCGTGCATCCAAGTGTGCGTGCTCACGCTCCATCCTTGCATACAAACATGCGTTGTACACGTTGTGTAAGGGAAGGAAAGATCTTTTACTTCCTCTATCGATCGACGAATTTTACAGGCGTTGTGGTTGCGTTACGCTTTTGGGGGGGGGGGGGGAGTGTATCGGCCTCGGCATTTTCCAGCCAGCGTCCAGTGCTCCGTTGCGTCGAATGATGCAGTTAGATCGATGCAGCCTCGGCCTGGTCGGGCAGAAGCTATTTACGTGCCCGCTCCTTCTGAATCTTTCAGCGTGTGACGCACTTCGGGGACTATCTGGCGCGCGATAATCGATCCCCCCGCGGAGAGAGATGAGGAGAGGAATCGATGATCGGTGAACTTGGATACACGCGTGGTGTTGCTCTCGAAACGTGTTGCGCGCATCAGCTATTTCTCACCAGTTATTTCTCATTTTTCCACGGACGGACGCGGGAAAAATTGTTTCTCCCGCGGTGCTTAACGCTTCCAGGGAGGGTTTAATGAAAAAAACGCGCGCGCTTTTTAGACACCGTAATACGAGCGATTTCGATGCACGACGCGGGCCGTGTACAACCGTGGAAATGTCGCTCCGCGACCAATCTCTCGCACGATGGTTTACGACCGGGTGAACGGCTGTGGCAACGATTCGCGTGGTTGTTAACGGTCTAACTATACCTTTCAACGGGTATCTCGATATTGTAATTATAATTGGTGTGGTGCGATTGCGATCCTTTTCTTTTTTTTTTTTTTTTCGAGGAACGTATCTTCGTTTATTTTTTTCTAGGTAATTGCTAGGTAAATTTTTTTAATATGGTTAATTAAAATAAATCGAGAAACTCGTTAGAGTATTTCGGAAGCGAAATTTCTAATCTCGTGTTTTTCTTATATTACAGATGGTTAGATTAGGTGGAAAAATAAAAGTATCGTTCGCTGAACGGCAATTTTCCTCGACTCGATTTCGCGGTGAATCGAAACCTTCGTTTTTATCCTTCCCTGTGACCAGGTTTATATACCCTGAGAGACGACAGGATATAACCCGTGGATCTGGGTTAAGCGAGGATCATCCGAGTCACGCTCCTTATAACTTAGATTGAAACATCCACCCACGAAACTTGATCGATTTCACGGTTTGTGAGGTGAGACATCTTGAATCTCGCCCGGGTCGAGACATCCTCGTTGCTCCAAATCTTAATAATATTTCTGTAAAAATGTTCTTGTGTTTCTTTTTGCTCCGTGCTCTGTCCTCGTCCCGGCATTAGAAAAATATATAGAACATTCGAACGCTTTCCAACAATTGTTCTTTAAAGATTCACGAAAGAGAAAATCTTACGAATATGTTTCAAAGCATCACGATCTAAATGTTCGAAAGTAGCGGATTCCTAAAAATTTAATTTCATGTTGAAAGGGTTAACATATTTAAATATACACGAGGATACGAAACACGTGAAACACGAGCAAAAATCATGAGAGCCTAATAATTACGTTCCATTAACGACGGAACGGAAGTGATAATCAATGGGAAAACACGGCGAATAAACAAACTCGAAGATCGGTGGCTTGCATACGAGCTACGTACCTATATTCCATAAATATGCAAAATTTCATTTGCATTCGCCGCACGAGCAATCCTCGTGTACATCCTCGGTGCACACACAATCGGATGGAGGAGACCTTGTGAAAATTTTGCAAATCGAACTCTCGATTATTCGATTCACTTGCCCCAATTTTCACGATCAAAAGCCGGATGGAAAATTTATAACATGTGATTCTAGAGGCAAACTCGAAAATTGGTATAGAAAAATGTCCATCGAAACTCGTTCTTCGAGTATTAGACGAAACGAGACGACACTACCTCCGTCTTACTTTATCTAATGCAAATTTAACATTTTGCGACGCAAACTTTCAGAATAAAAAGATAATCGCGCTACGAAAAAAAAAAAAAAAAGAAAAAGAATTTTATCTTAATCAAATGCTACGCGTGATAGAATTTTTCGAATTTTTCAATCATCTCTAATTTTAATTTAAACCACAAGTTGAAATATATTCCATCGTATCGTGGTAAAGAGGTGGAACATCTGTTTGTGCCTCGAACAGGCAAAATTTCTTGCCTAATAACAATTTGACCAATTTTTATTCGTTTCAGTCTCTGAAAAACGATTCTTGAGAATATTTCTCAAGATTTCTCAATAGAGATAAATATCAATTACAAATTATAAATATTTAACATTTTGACGCGGTTTAATTCGCGAATCCGTTCACAATGCGATTCCTATTTTTCGCGTTGTTAGCCACTATCTATATATTAGTACGGAGGAGCGATAATCAATCGTTTAAAAGCCGCACACCTCGTCGCTTTTGCGTTCTGGCATTGAAAAATGATCGATAATTGGCTGTATACCGTACGACAAGCCGTGCCGGAAAGTCCCGATTAAGTTGGCACGATTATCGTGGTCGGTATACAGTAATATAGTTGCATTTTAATAAGCGGCCAGTTATTTGCATGATTATAGGTGTATACCGCGATTATAAAGCGTGTGCCCGGTTGAGTATACGCGATCGAGATAAGTGAAGGGTTGCCTTTGATAAACACGCTCGTGATTGATAGCGGAACACGCGTAAAGATGACGATTAAAGACGCGCTCGATACCTGGGAAGGGAAGGGAAAGAAAGGGGAGGGAGAGAAGGAAAACATACGCCGGTGTCGGCGTATGCGAATTATGCGCGGAACGTTTCAATATACCTTCGCGTGTATGTAAATAATATGGGCGATCCGATGTTTCGTAAATGGTCGATGAACCTGAATGTGTTTGCTCGAAAACGAATATTATTATACACGAAAAAGTTTTCGAAAGAACTCGTTCGCGCGCCGACTCGTAAACTCGTGCTGTAAACGAGCCCGTGTTGTAAAACCGATTTGCATATCGAGTAGAAAGCTAAACGGATAAATCAGGGCGGAGTGTCCAGGTGTATAATTTCTTGCATCATTATATGCGCATATATGTGGATAAATAAGTACGCGGCACGTGATAAAACGTTGAAAGTTTTATTGCAAGAAAACACACGAACGTTGAAAGTGCGCGTATGAAAAATTAAACGGCTCTTTTCCAAGTGCGTTGAATCAAGAAAGGAAGAGCATCGAGGGAGTTTAGAACTTAAACTTGGCTAAACTTTTTCCCTCGCAATCACGGAACGAAACAATCTTCCAGGATTGAGAAATAAACTCTCGCGAAACTTGGTTCGATTCGAGCCACGCGGCGTGGAATAATTAAAAACTTTCCTGCCTCTTCCTCTCTCTTATTCATTCATCTCTCCTTTTCTCCTCCTCTCCCGCGTAAATTTATTACGATCTTGGGGGATTTCGAGGTTCGACGCACAAAACATGGCCCAGTTTTCTAAAGCGTATCACGCGAGCGTATCACGGAACTATTTCCATCCGCGGGAATAGAGGTAGAAGGAGGGGGGAGGGGGGGACTGGGTTAAAAAGAAACGTTCCAAAGAGACTCGATTCCATTTTCCACCCCATCATCTCGTGTCTGTCTCATTAGCACTTCTGACCCTCGAGACGAGAGAAAGAGAGAGTGGGCCTGTTCTCCTCTATGCCGCGGAGAGAGCCGAGCCAAGCCCAGCTGAATGCAGCTGCAAATGAGGGGCACCAACGATGCTGCGGTGTATAACTAGTTCTCTCTATGAAACATGGAGAAGCGCTAAATGAAGTGCTTGGTCGGTGGAATAGCGTGGACGACACGACGGTGGAAACAGGCCGAGGAGACTTGCTTTGATCATACTATCCCGACCATCTTTCATTTTCTTACGTTCGTCTCGTCCGTGGTCGTCGCGTTCACGATTCTCTCTCTCTCTCTCTCTCTCTCGCTCGCGCGCGCGCGTGAACGCAACTGGAATAAATTAGGCGACTCTTCGCATTCCTTTCCCGATGAACTAGTTTTCTGGAATTCTATCTACTGTCTGCTGCTACGGAAAAAGTACAGAGCGTATCTGTACTTTTGATTCCTCTTTAGAAAAAAGAAGAAGAAGAAGAAGAAGAAAAAGGCGTGGATGATAAATCACGTCGCGCTCGATGGTTAGTCAAAGCTCTCTATAAATTATCGAAAACGCGATATTGCGTAATTTTCGGCTAATACAATGTTCGAGTAATGGTATAAATTATAGGGAGATTAACGATCGGTAATCGGTACGTGGTATGGAAAATAGAATTCGTTTCGATCGACGAGTACCGAGGTTGATGGAAAGTTTGTAGAGCACAGTACGGGAATGGCGTGCAAACGGTAACGTAATGGTAACGTAACGTTGCGCAATGGTAGGCGAAATATCAAAGAGAAATGTTTCAGACGAATGGTCGCAATTCCCTTCCACATATATAACACGTGTTTTTCTAAAGTTTATTTAGAAGAGACACCCTCTCTGTGCGTGAATATCGCTTCCTGGAAATTTTCATATGTGACGGCACGTTGTGCAACGCTATCTATCACACTCCGTATGTTCAAACTTGGTAAATAGGATGAATAGATGTGTCGTCGATTCGATTCGATAAACGTAAATTTCAAAGAAAAGACAAGTAGCTTTTAACTTTTTCGTAACGTTATTTCTCTTGTATGAAATAAAGTTTGAACTGTTGGACATATTGTTCGGGAATGTTGAGAATACACGCTTCCAACACGCTTTCTTCTCACGAAACTTTCAAAATTAATGAATATTTCGATATGGATGATGAGAGATAACGAGATACGAAAGTTAGATAAAATAGAGTGCCCGAATTAGATAATCGATATCGTTTCCTTGTCGCACGTGTGTATACAAATAATATATCGCTCAGAATATGTAAAATACAAAAGAGAAAAGGAAAAAAATTGTCTCGCGAAACAACGATTCGATTTCAAAATTAATTTCAAGCATTTTCGACGAGCAACTTTCTTCCTTAGAAATGGTACCAAAAAACCTTGACCTTGATACAAAAAGTGGAGTACCTCATCCCCTTTCGCACCTCCCGTATTCACAAGCCCCTTCAACTCTACTTCTGCAATAATGATACCCACTGCTTATCACCATCCGACCAACAGTGGTATCAAAAACCTTGACCTTTGTACAGTCTGAAGTGGCCCTTTTCTTCCCAGCTTTTTATTACCAACTCTCACCTTACCTTAAAAAAAAAAAAAAAAAAAAAACTCTACTCCATTCATCCTACTCTCTACGAGCGAACCGTATCGATCCTAAATAAACGCTTCTCGTCCCAAAAATCGATAATTTAAAAAAAAAAACAAAAAAAGAAAAACACGGATTCAGCGGATCATTGGATCAGATCCAGCAAAATTATGGATCCACTCAGCTATTGTTAATTTCGAAAAAAAAGAAAAAAAAAGAGAGAGAAAGCACAAACGTCACGGATGATCGATCCATCGATTGTCAATTTAAAGAGGGGGGGGAGGGGAAAAAAGCAGAAACTGAAAGTGAGAAACTCACCGGATTGTTGGTGAGCGCCGAAGTGGACGCAGCGGTAGGATGATGATCGTAATCCAGGTAATCGTCCCGCACCCTCTCCACGTCGTCCCTGTCGTCCCTGATATCCCTGTCCCGGTAATCCCTGAGATCCCTGGGGTCCCGGTCGCGTAGGTCCCGAAGGTCGCGGAAGTCGCGCTGTTCTTGGAGGTCGCAACGGCTCACGTGGTCCCGTTCAACGCGGAGCTGCCTCGACATCGCCGTCGGCTCCTCCTCCTGCGAGTCGAGCAGCAGCTGCTCGGCTCCACCGCCACCTCCTCCACCACCGCCTCCGCCACCTCCAGCACCACCTCCGCGTCGGGCGGGATAACGCCGGAGGTCACACCATCCTACCTCGTCCCCCGCCCCCCCGGCGACCTCGCCGCGGGGCAACCGAGCCGTGCCTGGGGCCCTCACCACCGATCTGCCTCGAACCTCCTGCCCCCGCGGCCCCTCGGGGGGCTCCACCACATCACACCCGAACGCTACGCTTTTTGGACCCCTCACGACCCAACTCTTCTTCTTCCACTTGCGATTCTACGCGCCCCTCCCCTCCTCACCGCGATTCTTCTCTCTCTCACTCTCTCTCTTCGTTTCTTTTCTTTTCTTCTTTTTTTCCTTCCTCTCTACTCTTTTCGATTCTTCTTTTTCTTTTTTTTTTTTTTTTTTCTTTAGAGCAGCTTTTTTCTCAGGATTTTCAAGATCGTCCTCTTAGAGTGGCGCGTTTTTTTACCTTGTCTCTCTCTTGCTCTCGCGGAAGGATGGGTGGCTAGAGGCGGCGAAGCGGCAGTGAAGAAACGGAAGTAGCGAGAGAGTGGCGGCTGAAGATGACGCGCTTCGAATGTAAATAGATCTGTAAATAAAGGGGGGTTTTAGAAGGGATCGATTGGAGGTGATTGAAGATGATACGAGATGCGTTGGCGAATTCGGAATTGTGGAATTGGCCGATCGATCGAATTACTTGAATTTATTATTTTCGTAGTTGGATCGGATTTAGATTCACGTATATTTTCAAGTAAGCAAGAACGTGATATTTTTTATTATTTTATTCCCGATATTGGATGAAAAAGTTCAGTCACGTTTACGATAACACCGTTTTATCCGTGGATATGTTTTTACAGAGTCACACACACGCGCGCGCACGAAGAAGAAAAGGCGAGACTATTCGATAAAGGGGCCTATAATTCTCACAGCCTTTGGCGTACGATGTAACACTACCGCAACTACGTAAGATGTAAATTCAATTTTCACGCCGTTACCATACGTCGCGACGGATAATTCAATTTAAATTTAGTGAGCCAAGCTATTTTGACACAATGACACGTGTTCCCCTATTGTTTCCTCGTGTGCTCTCTATCCAACGTTTCGTCAATGTCTTTCGTAGTTTATGTTTCTTGCTTGGGATCGACAAATTGATGTTTTCGTATACGATAACTTATCGATGCAAACTGTAATTCGAAACGATTTAAATAATATGCGTACATGTGTGTGTCTGTATTAAACACTTTCCAAAGTGTTCAAAACTCGATTTCGATTTTTCGACGTAAATTTCTCAAGTAAGTTTTCCACGAATAATTTTCTTTCTTTAAATATCACAAAATTTCATTCACAAGAAAACAAAGCCAACACAAATTTTATCAAATCGTTATCTCAACGATCGTTGAAACATTATTAATTATGCCAACCTCGACTCGTTAAATCGATGACCATTAATTAAAGTGTCACCGTTGGAAGACGAAGACCATTGATAGTGACAAACGTGGAACTTCTCTCTGCCAAGGTCAGACTCGACCATTCGAAAGTTATGGCTGCTCTCCACATCGCTAGCTCGAGTGGTTAGCGCAAAACGTGACGTGTCTCCTGACCACGGGGAGCTATACTATACAAGCTCGACTGACTCGGCAATGACTCGAAGAGAGAGAAACACGGAAGGAACGTTGCGAGGCTGAAAGAATCGAGGCGCGAACTGGCATGAAATCAAACGATAAACCGGTGCGTAAACCGTCCTCTCCGACGTTCCAGCCTTTCGAAGGAGAGAGGGTGGCAACGAAGCTCGGCCCAAGGTGGGGTGAGTTGAGGTTAGGTCACGCCGCAGACCGCGAATGTAGGGTTGTGGGTCGCGCCCGGTCGAGCTCAGCTGCGCTGCGACCTAAAGGGGTTGCGGTTTGTCTCCGCTCAGACACGACCATTAAACCGTTCCCTCCCGTCCTTTCTCCAAGAAAAAGATGCTCTAACGATGCTCTCCTCTCTCTGTAATTTTTGCCCCCTTTCGATCACCACCTCTTTCGATCTTTTCACAGGCTGAAGGAGTAAAGGAACGCGTTACGCGACAGTAGAATGTGACGGTCACGAGTCAGACCGAGAGTCGAGGACGCGTCGACTGGGTATCGTAACGGTATCGCCGCCTCATTTTTCCAGATAATTCGATTCTGTAAATGAGAGAATACGGGGAAAGGATCGATCCATCCTGTGTTACGAGTCGTGATTCGAAAAACGCGAGCGTACGGGACGGAACACCGTATGGAAATTGAAGTAACCACGGAGTCACATCGTATCGCGAAACTTACTCGATCCTTGGTTCGACCCAGTGTCTCTCGGTATAAGCGAGCTTTTCCAAAGTGAAAAGACGAGCACACCACTGGCGATCACACTTTCGCGCGCGGCTCACGTCCCACTGTGCCAGCTATTAACCCGAATAACGCGTTCGATGGCTGTTACAGGGGAAAATGGAACGAGGTTTATTCGCGACCCGAATGACGGATTTCCGCGTGGACGATCCGGCGGCAAGAAAGTGTCCACGACGTCGAAACGACGGTGACGGTTGGGGCCGTGCTCACGTCGACGGCTGCTGCTACCGCGGCTCGCGCTACCTCGGCCGGTCTCGGTCGGCCTCGTCCTCGGTCGGTCTTGCTCGGCTCTTGTATCGTGACGTCGCGCGGGGACGTGAAAACCCCGGCGGTCTAAAGTATCGATCGCATGCGCCAGCGCACGCGAGCTACGCTGCGGCGCGTCAACACGCGCCTTTCTCCACTGGCGTGAGGGTTGCTCGACACGTGGTTGCGTTTCTGATCCTTTCTTTTTGTTAATCTCACCTTGTATCGGCGATAGAGGTGGCTCGATCGGATTGGCGGGTGAAAGTTGGAAATGATCTGGTGGAAGTTGAGGAGGTCTGTAGGAGGCGGTTCGAGATGAGATGAGCTTGCGGTCTTCTGGGATCGCAGGGTGAAAGTGTCAAGGGATGACCTTGCTTTAACCGCATTCATTGTAACAGTGGCGGCAGTGTACATAGCCTTGCTATATGGATACTCCTGCGGTATCATATGGATAATTCGATTCGAGATTCGATTGATAAATTTTAATTTTTTTAGGAATCGTTGAAGATTTCGTTCGATTTATATAAATAAATAAGTATTCGACGAGGAAATAGAATAGAATTGTGGAACAAGAATATATATTCGATATCTTCTGCAGTTCCATTCAAATTCATCGATATTTCTCTTTTATTGTTTCTCTTATCATCTGAATTACAAATATGATGTACAGAGGTACGAACGATTGTTTCAACGATGCTTCATCGGTGGATAATCGTATTGCTGGCAAAAATTTTCGTTTCGTACGAAATGAATCAACGATGAACTTTCATTAAACGTCGCTTTTGTGACGTGTTTTAAGTTTCAATTTAGAAATAATAACGTAGAAACTGGCGATTAAAATAAATTGCATTACAAACATCGTTATTGCAATTGACTCTCGTTGCACTCGTCTACTCTATTTCCAAATGACTATACGTCGTTAAGCTATTTGTCGTGAAACAGTCATTAAGAGTACCGTTTTCGTTTAATTATATGTTATTAACTTAATGCTTAATGCAACGGTCTGAGCTGAGTGAAAATTAATACAATTATTGGATGTTGTAATTAGTTAAACGAATTCATACATAGAAGCTATTCTCATATAAATAATCGATGACAACGAGATACCAAGTCACCTATCCTCGATCCTATCCAGTTCTGGTATTCGAAGATTGTCGCGTCGAAAAGGGGGATAAAACCACCCCCTTTATCGATAGTCCCGACATCTGACGGAGGGTAGAAGAAGTGTCACGAAAGAAAGTACATTTGCAAAAGAGAGGAAACGCGGATCTGCAGTTTTCTACGAGAGAAACAGTCACTCTCCTCATGATTCCATCCCGTGATTTCGTTTCCCTTACCGACCTGCAGTGAGTAACACTCGAGTTTACCCCACCAACTTTCGATGAAGACACGAATTTATTTCAAACAAATAACCGGCCACGTTCTGATCGAACGTTATTGATCGTTAAAAATAAAGTACTACGAAGTGAACGGTAACAGCGTACACCTATGCAGTGCTGCATGCTGGTGGCTGGAATCAGAACATTGTCTTTCTCCACGGTAATCGTTTAAATTGGTCGTTTAAAGACGAAGTGCTCGTTTATGATTCTTTAAACTTTTATGCACGACGATTGTGATCAAAGTGGAATTAAAGGAACCATCATTTCCAATTGGGATAATGGAATAATTAATTAACGAGAGTTTAAACGAATGTCTTCATCGATATCCCCGAATAACGAAAGACTAACAAAATTCACGAAGCCCACAAAAATTCCATCCCTTAATCTCCGAAACCAACAAGCTTCCTTCTAACCTACCCTTGCTACCTAGACACCCTTATACGCTTATACCGTACAAAAAAAAAAGAAGTTTCCCCTCCAAATATAGAAGCATCCCTCGAACTTTCCCCTCTCTGTCAAAAAATAACCCTTTCCCGCTACCTGTTCTACCGCGTTATCCAATCATCGATCAACCGCGACAAAGGATCGTCTGGCCTGGTGACAGGAGCAGAAGCGTCGTGACTTCCGGTCGGAAGTGGCGTTCCTCCATCCCGCGAGCAACATCGCGTGTACCGAGCGAGCCAGTTGTCGGCCGCGTATCGGCGCGAGTCACCGCGCGGCGACGATGCTACACTCTTTTCAGCCGGCCACGTTCATCATCCCCGCGGCTACGCCGTAAGGTGGCAACGTTGCTCTCGCGCGAGAGAGGTTCGTAGTCAGGCGCAAAGGGGCAATGCTACCGCTCGCGCCAACAATACAACGGTGGTAGGGGAACGTGTATGTATAGAGCGGAGTCTAGAAGCGTGTTCGCGTTTCTGGTGGGAGTGAGTCGTCTAGCACGAGCAGAGAGGTTCGGGGTGATGTGGTGGGGGCAAGTCAACAGCCGATGGTGGGGATGGAATACCGGGTAGCGCGAGAGGGAAGCCGATAGCGAGAGCAGGAGAGAGTTAGATGGTGGAGAGGGAGCGAGAGGCCGCCGAAAGCGCATAGCGGCCCATAATTCGGTGCGCCGCCCCGCAATCAGGTTCGTGCTCGATGTTTCTAACCGCCTCGCTCGTCGCAGCCGGGAGAGAGAGACGGTAGTGCACGTTTTTACGTTTGTTCGTCAGCTACGTTTGACTAAGTACAGTCCGGGATAGAACAGAGCACGTCTCGCGCGCTCTATTTTTCTATTTTTTTTTTTGTTCTCTTTCTCCGTTCTTTTCCACGGCGGATCGTAATCTCGTCGCTCGCGCGTCCCTCTTGTTTATTTCGTCCGGTAGATACGCGGCTGACAGAGACGCTATTCTCTCGGGAATCCTTAGTTTGTACATATTCCGTATCGTCGTGTGGAAAAGCCGGAAAGGCTTGTCGAAGGCTACGTTTGTCTATCCGGGGAACACGAAGGACTAACTAGTGTGAGGGAAAGCCTGTTAAACACACACGGAAAGGAAGAAGAAGGAACGCAGTGGCTCGCCGGTGTAGACTCGCAACAGAAGAGCGCGCGTCTCGCTGCCAGTCAACCAGTCGGCCATTCAGTCAGTCAGTCGATCATTCAGTCAGTGCCGGTTCTACACTCCGAACGTTTTCTTCTCTCTGTCTGTTTATATTCAGTCCCGAGTTCCTCAATGGTGGCTGTCTCGATGTGTTTTGCTGGCAACCAACGATAATCCTTTGTCTGTAAGTGAAACGAGAAACGGGAACACGAAGAAAACCGATCGAAAACTTGGATCCTATTGGTGGTGTTGTACAATTTTTGTGTTCCATCGTTGAAGACACCAATACACACGAAGTACACGATATCCCTGGCCAAAAGATTGGAAGGAAAATGTGCCGCCAACGGACACGGCCAGTGAATTGATAAATTTCATACGTGATAATTTTCTTACGTTAGCAATTCGTTGATTGTTGGTGATGATTGTGCTGGTTCGCTATGTACACGCCTTCACGTCGTGAGCGTCGTCGTTAAAAAAAAAGGAGGAGGAAGGAAGGAGCCTTTTCCGCCGATTCAAACGTCCATCCTTATAAACATCTCTCGTCGTGTCTTTCTTCCCTTGGCCCACGTATAGTCACGTAAATATATAAAACAGATAAAGAAAGAGAGAAACGAAATGGAACACATGCATGCTTTAAAATCGCGTCTCGAGCGCACGTGCACACACGTGCACGAAGAATACGAGCGTGTTATGGCCGCGACGCGCTACACCGCTCTGATTATTAACGAGTTATTACCGCGATACTAATTAAGTTTAATCGCAAGGCCGCCGTTCGTTAAAGTTAATTGCACGATCGACCACGGCCCACGTCGTTAACTACGCCGTCACTGCTCTCGCTGCGTAGTCATGCCTTTATAGAAATTACGTGGACTCGACTTCGTGAGTAGGACGCGCGAAAATTCTTGCTTGCTACTGTCGCCATTTTTTTTTTTCTTCTTCTCTCTGCCCGATACACCTTCGAGATTCGTGTTTAAAATTACATCGAAGAATTCTTCCGCGATATTGGATCCGTGGTCACAGTATAATCGTGTTGCAGAGTTGCGTGAATTGCAATTGCACCAGTTTGTGTCACGAGGCTCGTGTTTCTCGCGGTTTCGAGTCCACACAGTAGCCGTGTATCATTTTATCATAGTCCGTTTATTATACGTACGATCTGTAAGTAACGCGTTTTTGTTCTGATCCATAGCATAGATGAGTTTAGTTTCTCTAACCTTTTTCATCTGTGTCTCCAGCGGAACGATCGTATCGTAATCGTCTCGCTCGAATGACTCGTCCGTTAATTTGTTTGCCGCCTTGCCTACCGTTTCTTAGCCGCGTTACGTCGCCAACCGTTTCTCCAAATCCCTTTCCACTCATCTCGTTCCGATTAGACTTTATTATTCCAACTCTTAATGCTACGTTCCTTTTCTTTTCTTTTTTTTTTTTTTTTTTTTTTCATTCGCTCGAATGATTAATCGATGAATTTAATTGTTTGAGTTAAGACGATTAAATCGATAATCGTCTGTGAAAAGATTGTTCGAAACGAATTTTCACGATCGTGTGATTCTTAATTAATCTCAATTTGATACAATCTGTTTTCTTGCGAATCGATTATTGTATTCTTGATTATTTCTTGATCAAGAATTCAAAGAGATTTCTTTGTAGTGATTGTATCATATATGTAGAAAAATTTAAATAGGTATTTAAGATAAATTTTAGATCCTAGCCTCTCTCCGCGTATATTTCGTTTATATAAAATTTCATTAAATTATTGAATACTTGGATTTTCTGAATTATTTATCAAACTTTTTAAAGTTGAGAGTATTGGAGCAAAATAAAATAAATCGAAATAATATCGCGAAGGGTGAAACGATTCTCCCTATCTTTTAACAATATTTTCCAAATTAGTTTCGAGTTATACGTTTCCTAAAATGATTCATCAGCCATTACATTAACATAGTTAATATATTTATCGAATGATACCTCGATTTTCTATCCCCACCCGACGATCGATCGTCGAATTTCGTGTCCTTTCACGGTTTTATGTTAATGCAGGCCGGTTCCTATGCACATGTTACAACTAGGATTCCAGACTAGGAATTCGTTTCAAGTTCGTAGGCCGTTCGTTGCGACACGCACACGCGTCGTATATTGCGTGCGACGCGTGTGATCAATAAATCGGGCTGTGCACCACGTACACTAACTCATCGCCGCGTGTACGCACGTGACTTGCACACTGTTCCAGTCCTAAAACGTACGGTCTAAACGTACAACACCGCTCCTTTTCAACTCGAGCAACAATGTATCAAAAGCAGCCAGGTCAGAACGTTCGTGTGGAAAAATTTCTTGAAGCGACGTCCTCCAACGCGTGGACTAGTCACGCGTCTCAAGATTTTGTTATTATTACGCATTTGGTTGCTAGGAATCCGTCGACGTAGGATTTTTTTTTTTTTTTTGATTTTAATCTTTGTTGAAATCGAAACATTCCACTTGTAAATAGCATAGAATTTTATTATTAACGCGGCGTGATATTTGATTGCGATCTCTCTCGATTTTTTATTCTTTTCATTTATTTTCTACGCTCATTATTCTCTCTGGATATTACATTTTATCCAGAATTGAACTCGTTTTATAATATTAACGGTTTAGGGGTACGGTTTGTAATTAAAGTTTCTGATTAAAGTTCCTCTAAGTATTTTCATTTAAAGTTCTTAACTAACTGTGGATAATGTAATGCTCGAATTTTTGTAGTCGCCAAGGCAACTATGATTTCACAGTGATTGTTCCTGATAGAATTTTTGTCAGCGTTTACCGTACGCTGGCTCACTTTCTCCTTGGCCTATCATCTTATAACAGGCTTCCCGTCGTGTTTTTGATAAATTCGATACGAAACTTCCTGGACGCACGGGATGTTGGACACGTAACAAATGTACGCATACGTATTATCTCGGCAACTAGTACACAACTCTTACGCCGTGCTACGTAGGTCGAATTTTTCCTCTATTAAAATCTTTCCTCGAACCGACTCTCTCGACGTATAAATAGAAATCGATATTTCGAAGGAAAATTTTAATTATAATCTTGCGTGGATTGAAGTTCGAATCAACCTCATAAATGTAACCATGTATAAATTTATTTTCAATCCTAGAGAAAGAAAAAGAAGAAGGAGAAAAAGAGTGATCGAAAAATTTTATTTTTTATAAACGTTTATTTCGTCCTCCATTCTCTCTCTCTCTTTTTTTTTTTTCACTGACGATGAATTTGCAAGGTTGATTAACGCCATGGCTCACACTAGAAACGGAAATCCCCCGAGCCAATGTCTTTCCACATGGCGGCCGATGGTTATTTGATCGATACGAGCCCTCGCTCTCTCTCCGCTTTTCACCGTGAGCATTGCGACCCTTTTATTAATGACTGACTCACACGCATCTCGATAAGCCGCGATAGTCACGAGCCTCGCATTTGGGAACGTTCCACGCACACGAACGTCGTATCTTTTCGGGACGATTTATTAAGTACTCTACCATTGCCAGTACTCTCCCTTTGTACGATTCTCAATTCCATCAATCGTACGTACGTACCATTCGGGAATAGAATAAAAAAGAGGAATAGAAATGATTGTTATTTTTAAAATGCTCAGTTTATCTCGATTGATTATCGATCTTCTATAATTCTATAATTCTGTTATCGCGTATATTGTGACGAAACAAAAAAAAAAAAATCATGCGACGAAGAAGTAAGAATTAAAAGCTCACGAAATTTACGATGTAGAAATCGTGTTGCAAATTTCTTTCTCTTTTAATCTATCGCGATATTAATCGTTGATTTTTATCGTTCCCACGATTCGTGTTGGATAGGAATCGAACGTGTGCGATCTTTTAAGTGCAATTCCCATATTTAAATATACAATTTCTTAAATATCTATTAGATTTTATAGCAACCTCTTAGAATTCATCATGATTCATTCAGAATTCTGAATCGTGGCAAATTTTAAAAGTATCGATAATAATAACAGATCCGCGATGAGAAGAAGATTGGAAAAATTTGGAACGATTTGTCAAGACAAATCGCTATACATTATTTTTCTAGCAAATTTTTAAAAAATTTCTAATCCCTACTATTACGAATTATCGAATTCAATTCTAAATCACGGCGGATTTGGAATAATTTTATCCTGTATCGGTAATAGAGATTAGAATTGGTTCACGATAGAAAATTGAAATATAAGCGGTACACGGTGGCAAAGCGGAGCAAAAACAGTGCAAATTAACCGAATTATGGAAGCGTCACGTTTGCTAATGATTTATGCGCGACAATGTGCCGGTAATTGGCAACGTGCACGCAGCGAGCGACGCGCGGCCTGTCCACCGATTAATTAATGAATTGACGGGCACGAGATTGCGGCCGCAAAATGATGTACATACATTCGTCACTGGGAGACGGTCAATTGTCGGTGCTGGAGCGCAAACTTCGTCGTTTGTCACCGTTTGTCGCCATTTGTCGCGGTTTGTCGTTCCGCGCTTTAAAACAATTCTTAAGCCGCGTTTGCCTCATTGATGCAACAAGGTGCAACATTTTGATAAAGTTTCCATCTTTTTTTTTTCCTTTTTTTTTTTTTTCTTTTTTTTGAAAAAGAATCGACTGTAGGATATTTCCACGCGTTTTTTTATTATTGGCAAGAAGAGAATTGGCTCTGTTGAGTGTTGATCGTTTAATTTTTTAAGATAAAGGATTTTTTAATAAATCCAGCTGATCGGTTTTCGGCTTCCGATCGATAAACATTAGGATGGTTCATTCGTTTCATTGTTAGGATAAAATCCAAGTATTTCTTTTATTGGTGATGCTTCATTGTTGCTTCATCGAATCGCTAACTCCTCGTATATCGTAATCGTTCTCGTACGAGAAAAAAAAAAAAAAAAATAGATGCAAAAGAAAAGTTTCTTCCTTCTTAAATCTCTCCTTGGATATTAAACCGACAGCAGGAAGTACATTTTCGAACCGATACATCCGGTCGTTCCACCGTATTAAAAAAAAAAAGAAGAAGAAGAAGATAGAAAAAGAGAGGATTTCAGGCAGAGAGCACAGGGACTAATAAATAGAGGAGGTGATCGCGCGATGATCGAATAACGCAATAAAAAGATAATTACTGGAAAATGGAAGCCAATAATGGCCGGGTATAAAATTTTACAAGCGGACAAGCGTTTCGTCCACGTTCACGGGCGTTTCTTCTCTACGGTTTCTCTATAATCCATTGTTACAAATTTTTCTTTTTCTCTTTTTCTTTTTTCTTTTTTTTTTTTTTTTCATCCTCCTCCATTATTCTAGCCTCGCCCCGCTCCGGGGGGAGTACATTTTTCGGGGTACTCGTAAAATCGACCGGTTTCGAAAGCGATCTTTGTAATTCGAATACTCTGCCAGTCTCTCCTACAACTCTGAACACATAGTTAATACATAGTTTGCTCGTAAAACGGGTACGTTTTTCGGGGTCAGCCAGTGGGCCTTGGAATTGTTTTAGAGAGCGGGCCAAGCGGCGAACCGCAATGAGATAACAGAAATTAAGGGTTCTAGGGAACCGTGGCTACGTACCTGGCTACGGTTTGGAAAAACACGTACACACTCACACGAGAATCTCGCTCCTAGTCGTGTACATACGTACCTGCTGAGAGGCCGAGAATGGGGGCCTCGAGGGAACGTAGCAGCTGGCCCGATAATTGCGCCGGCGATATTATTAATGGTCCCAAAGATTTGCTCCGGCCCGGAACCCAGGTAGACGAGCTGGTACTGTACTTGCCACGCTCCATCTTAATCCTCGTCTGCTACGTGAAAAATGTACAGGATGTAATCGTGCACAATGATACTTGGCTTGGATTTCTTGGGATTTTGTGCGAATAGTGTTCTTTTTCTCTCCATCTCTCTCTCTCTCTCTCTCTCTTCGTCATCTTTGTAACGAGCTTTTCGAATTTTTCATTCCCTTTTCGATTCTTCTTAAATCGAAGAGATTTTCGAAGGATCGATTATTTGTTAGATCGTAGAATCGTAACGATTCTAATCTTGGGTCGTTTATTTATTCATCGGTATTTTATCATCGAGTATAATATTACAAGTAGGAGATTATTAATCGTATAATGAAAGGATGAGAAACACTGGTTTAGATCATTTTAGAATAGGTAAAAATACTGGAGGTATTTTTTTCAGAGATGAGATTTATGGTGGGATTCTCGTTTTCAAATGTGCGCGTGTTGGAATAGAAGGCTGATATCTGTTTCGGAATAAATTGTTGATTTATTGTACTTATTTAAATGTTGCCAGATAATGTGCTAAGGTATTAGCTGTTTGAATAAAAAGCATGATTTGTATTAAAATTTTATTAAAAAAAATAGAAGATAGATTCCAAGACTTTAGGAATGTATATCAGATAAATTCTTGCCGTTTCTCAAGGTAGTTATCAAAGATTACTCAGAACCTGAAATAATTTACAATCATCAAGGCTATAGATACAAGTAATTCGTTAATCTTGGAAGCTTTCATTTATCGTAAATATTCTCGATATAATCGATTCACCGAAGATAAGATTCCTGCAATGTTGTACAATAAAATAAAAATGACGATTCGGAGAAAGTCGCGCGGATATTCCACGAATATTTCCAAACAAAAAAAAAAAAAATAATAATAATAATAATAATAATAAATAGATAAAATAACGTTTAAACTTTCCAAGGAGTAAAGAAACTCGATAAATCTTCGACAAAGACATCCGTGCAAATTTCCACGGATATTCTATAGATCCTAAACGAACAAGGGAAAAAGAGAATTCTTCTCGGTCCTCCTAAGAAGGGTCAGGATGTAGGGGGGATCCAAGAGAATGTTTATTTTCGGGCGCACAAAATGGAACGCTTGAACTGCACACTTTCATTACTTCGGCTTTACCGAAAAACTTCACATTCTCTGTGCATTCCTCTCTCGGTAACTCGACCGCCACGGCTTGCAGCTTCTTCGTCACCCCTCCCCCCCCCCCTCCCCTCCTATAGCCGATGGTCCTCTGGATATTTTCTCGTTTTCCAACTTCCAACGTGGTCTGCGTTCCGTCCGTTTCGAGGACTCTCGTTGAAAAGGTCGAGTAATACGAGCCAACGTTATGGCTCTCTCTCTGCCCCCTCCCCCACCGATCTAGCGTACACGTGTACACACCCGCAAGAGGAGTACGGCTAGCCACACACGGCACACCCACCGTCGTGAAAATCCATCGTTTTCACTTTCGTCGGAGCGACGAAAAAACTTTCACCGTATCGATCCCTGCGCGTCCAGGGAACGACACTTGGACTCGTACTGAAACAGAATCAAGGACGTTCGACGACGCGTTTCATTCATCGTGTACGCGTTTCCTCGTCCTATGCCGCGTGGCCGGATATTCCTTTTTAATATTTAAGCCGCGTGACGTGTCAGATCCCTCGAGAGAGAGAGAGGGTCGCGAAGAAAATCACGCATTCCCGCGAATACATTTCAATATTTAGGAACGATGCCTCCCGACTGCAAACATGTAGCGAAGTTCTTTGAATAATTTTCGAAGCGGAAACATCTCGCGATGCGTGCTGATTTTTCTCCACATATCAGATGTATATACGTAGCAATGTGCAATAGGTTCTTGAGAATATGCGCGAGATCTTTTTTTTTCTTTTTTTTCGATAGTTATATGTAGATTATTTGCTAAGAGATTGGTTCTGTTTGGACGTGTATCCATGGCTGATAGAGTTATTCGTGCCAGTTGAAACGGCTCACGTTTGTAGTTTGAAAAAGAGCATTTCGTTATCAGGGAATTTTCTCATCTAATACATTACAGATAATGTATACGCCGCCAACTATCTGTCTTCTTATCGTGATGCGTACACGATTCCTTTTTTTTTTTTTTTTTTTTTTAATGGTCAATACAGCGAAATCGATTTAATTTTATATCCACCTATGAGATAAGGGTATTATTACGTTTGTGCATATGAAATGTCTTCTTTCTTTTTTTTTTTTTTTTTTTTTCCAAATAAAACTTTGGACGAGCGTTTCGTTATTATTCCTTTTCATCGTTCTTTAATTTCACGCGCTTTAATTCTACTCTCGAAAGTTTCCACTCTCCAACCAAAAAAAGAAAAAGAAAGAAAGAAAGAAAGAAATGACCACAGCGAGAAACATTGACAAGCTTCCGATCGCTTTTTACCATCTCCTCGAACGGCACAAATCGCTCACAACTTTTCTTGCTCTCCACCTTTTCTCCCTATCCGTCCTTGAAATCTCGTCGAACAACGAGCGCGTAACAATCTCTGAGAGATCGGATCTGTCGCGATGATGAAGATATCTTCGCCATTGATGCCACTGGATGAATCCGAACGTGGTCGATCATAACACGATAGTAGTCGCGAGTAGGTGGAGGAGGAAGCGGTATCCTCGAGGAGGGGAGGAGGGAGCTGAATCGAGAGCCACACCTCGAATTCGCGGCATTCCTGATACGTGTAGCCAATCTCTTCTAGCCTCGTCTCGAGATCTATCCGTGTCACGCTCATCCCTTGCCTCGCTTCTCTCCATCTAAAGGATCGATCGATCGATCGCGCACGCGTGCATTTCCTGCTCGCGCATAAAATACCGCGAGCCACGTTATCTGGTTGGCCGGTCGTTAGCCCGGTTGTTTTTTCCACGCCGCGGAAAAATCGGTTCGTGCGGATAATAATCGTGAATTATTATTATTACGTATTACGGATTACGTTGTTGCAAAGCGATGATGAGCTATCGTTCGTTATCGATAACGAAACGTTTCTTTTTTCATCACGAGGATGCGTCGTGGAGAATCTCGTGTACCTTTCTTTCCGCTTTTCACTTATGGAAGACAGATTGAAGATCGAAATTCTTTATTTTTAGTTTGCAGATAGATTCCGAATTAATCTGTGTAAAAGATTTTTGTAATGTCTCGTTGACCTTTGTACGTCCTTCTGCCTAGAAAAATCACTACTTCTACTTCGAACAAAGTAGATTCTTTTTAGAATTAAATTTTAGAATTAATTCTCTTCTTTTTTTTTTTTTTTTGCATATATATATTAAAATTATATCTTAATATATGGATCTATCGATAGAATTTGACCAATTCGAGGATTAAATTAATGGAAAGATTGTAAAAATTAATGGAAATAGAGAAGTCTTGTTTGGATTATTTGAATGTTGGAAGAGAACGAAGCGATTACGAAGGAATTGCCCAACCATACGAAATTGGCCAGTCGCTTCGCCTTGAAAATCGTATAGTAAGTACGATAAATTACCGGCGACGAATAAAAAAAGAAATTCGTCGAAAGTAATGGACGATCCTTGAAGGTAAACACACAGAATTTCGTGATCGATACGCAGCTCGCGTGAATAATCAAGCCTTGCCACGGTCGTAATACGGCCATTAATCGATCTCAACTTTGTCTTTATCTACGGACAAACGTTAATCGTTTGATAAGCGTCCCTCGATTACACGTATCGGTTATATACGTCTGAAGGAAATGTAATTATTTTCGTCGCGACGGATTTCGTAGATATCGGCAACGTTTGCTCAAAGAAGTTGATTTTATTGTTTCGATAAAATTGCATGTACTCCCTGATGATACGTTCTCGAATGAAATATATCCCGATTGCGATCGAATTTTCGTTCGAGCGAGTCGGGTAGAAAGATAAGATTTTTTTGTCGGCCGTTTTTTCCCCAAATACGAACCGTGTATATATGTAAGGTTATTGAATTTTATTTCAACTAATTACAGCGATACGTGAACCGGATCTTTTGTAGATACAAGGCAAATTTCATTTCGAACCGACGTACGATCGTCGATCGAGTATCGATTCCGTTCGTTAATTATTATAAATTTTCTGGTATTTTCCCTCGAAAACAATAAAACGATATTAACGATTATTTAGATAAAGCATTATCAGTCTCGGCGAATTATCGTTCGAGAAACAAATGCATTCGTTTAATCGATCGACAACAAAGTATCATTCGTCATTTCAATTATTCGAGAAAAGAACACTTTCCGCGTTTATCCACCTTGATAAAAAGAATATAATTATCAATTATTCGATAAACACGCGGATATATATATATATATAAAAGAAGTGGAAAGAATCATAAATGTTAATTAACTGTTCAAAACGATTCTATCGTTCAATTTAATTTTCAATTCAATTTTCTAACAATTAAGAACAAGATTAAGAAGAAAGAAAATAAATAAATCTACAAATTGATGCGTATGGTAGGTGGTTAACGAATGAGATCGAATGAAAAATGCGCTCGACACGGCGAGTAATCGATCTTAATACCGATCTCCCGTATCTATTCCCGCTCGTTCCCTCGCCACAGTACGCGGATCCCGCGGTTTCGCGATAAAAACGCAATATTCTGCAACCGACTGCAAGATAACGCGTTCCATATTGCAGAGAGCTAACGAGATAACAGCACTCGCGTTATTTACGTACGCGCGCGGAGCATTGTGCCGCATCACCAGCTTTTTTCCCTATTTCGATCCCCCTTTCCATCCGCCATTTTTCTTCCCCCTTCGTATTGATTCGCGCAAAACCGCCCCCCCCCCTCCTCCCCGCCACCGTTTCGATATCCGAGTTTATGTTGAATGAAAAAGAAAAAAGAGAAACCCGCTCGACGATCATTTTATCCTCGAATTTCGTCTCGTTTCACCTGGGATCCACCAGGATGAATTTTGCTCTTCTTTTCTATACCTATATCCTTAGCAAGGTATTGAGAAACGATCGTCCGTATAAAACTTGGATTGCAACACTTGGATATTCAATTTTATGCATGAAAAAGAAGAGAAAAAGAAGAAATTTACTCGATGAGTTGTATCGTTTCGTTTCACCTGGCGTTTCGATGGGTAAATTTCGTTCGTTCCAAGAACTTAAGTGATCGTCAAACGTTCACTCATAGATAGAGAGATGGGAGGGAGGGAGACAGAAGGATCGCGCGGTTGATCTGGACGACGAAGACGCACGAGGCTTGAGGCACGGGGGACCTCATTAACGCATCGATTGCTAAATGTCTTCTAATTGGACGGTAAGAGATCGTGGGGAGAGCACGTTGGTTGGTTATCAAAGGGTCGTCAACCTGACGAGCTTCGTTCGTAGAGAACTATCGAGGAAATACCTGTAAACACACGAGCATATACGGGTATATCACGCGTGAATCCGTGAGTCGATGGAGGCCTGTTGATAAGCGCGATCACGCGATCTCTCGCCGCGAGTCTGGAAAAAGTGTTAATGGATCAACAGGAAATTGGAAAACGTGGATTATTAACGATTCTCTTCGTTCTCGATATATTGTTCTTCTATCGTGCATTGTTGTCTCGATAATAGTTTAATATCAATCGCGAATCGATACGACTACGTAATTTCAAGAACAGTCGTGAAATTATTTCGAAGGAATATTTATTTCTTTTGAAATCGACGAGTGGAAATGCAAAAATGTGATTCAGACATCGGTGAGAGAGGCCGATTTAAAATGCAAAGATCCGACTCGCATTAAAATTCAATAATATCAATCCGAAGAAAGAGAGAGAGAGAGAGAGAAAGAAAAAGTCTTCCAAACAACACAAAACACAACCGTAGGAACAAAGAAAGAGAAGAGAAGCAAGGTTCGATCGTTATTAAACTTCTTCGAGTCCAGTTCCCTCGAATTCGAATCGATTCGTTCGAAACGATTCGTAGAGGAAAGAAGAATCACGGTCGTTAACTTTCCTCGATTCGCCTTCGTTCGATTCCCTCGAATTCAAATTAATTAACAAGTATATATATATATATATATATATTAGCGAGAAGGTAATTTCGCAGTCGATGGAACGCGTGTAATAAATTTGTCGCGTTTCGCAAATCGTCCAAAAGCGAAAGCACTTTTGCAACGTGGTGAAGAACGTTCGCGTTCTACGCGAACGGTAGAAAGTACGAAGGTGTTGGCCAGCGGAGAGGAAAGTGTCATCATCGACGAGTTTCGACGACAGTTGGAACGGTTAACAGCGCACGCCCCGCACGTTCGAGACGAGTCCGACGCGGTCGGTGAAAGTCATTTGGCCGCCGGTGGTGGGCTGATTATTATGCTATCCGGGCAATCGTCATTCAATTATTACACTCGGTGACCCCCGTCTTCGCGCCGCGTAATTACGTGGATTGGAACAGAGAGCGGGCCGGCCGCCTACTGCGCCGCGCGAAATTCAACTCGTATGCAAATGATCGGCCGTTCAACACCTTTTCGAATTCAATTTGCGTACACGCGCCTCGTGTCGTTGTACGGCAAGCCTTGGAAAAGCCAGTATCGTTCGCTCTGTGTTTTCCACTCAATTTTATGGCTCGAGAATCGGAAAAGGGGAGTCGCGGAAGAGGAGACGTCCGACCGTGACGGGAATATTATTTACTTCGCGTATCTATATTGTATTTGGAGGAAGTTTTGGGGATTCTTTTTTTTTTCTTTTTAACTTTGAAAAGAGATTTATATCAGGGATATTCTCGAAACGATCGAAAATGTCGATTCTATTTGCTTTTTAATCAGCAAGCTGTTTAAAAGATTCGCATCGTGGTGAAACGGTGGTTAAACCTTGAACTCCCTTTCGAAGAGAGAAATGAAACTGACGAAACTGAAAAGTTGTCGGTGCAAATATTTTTTAATCGAAGTTATTTTCGTACGTTCGGATATAGCCACTATTGACTTTCGAGTAGCAAGTCTGAAGTCTCTCGTTAAACAATACCGGTATTAGAGATGTCGGTCTTCGAAAGATTGGCAAATAAATTGTTTCTTGCCGCGCGAAGTGGAAGGAAGATAATGCTTGGCGTGAAAAATAAAAATATTTATTCCACCAGCGGCGAGGCGATAAGGTTTATTGACTCGCAATTACACCGCGTCGAATTAAATCGAATGGACATGCAAATGATCCCGAAGGTGTTGAACGGTTTACAATTTCACATCGCATTTGCATACGGTTAACGCCGTGAACAATACAGAAACGTCTGGGACGTTTCTTTAAAAAAAAAAAAAAAAAACTCCGATTTATATTTTTCACTCGCGCACGCAAACTCGTCGGGATTAATTAATTGCATCGATGCTCGCGCATATCGATAATTAATCGAACATCTGCCCAAGAAAATAGCGAGGGAGGAAGGGGGTGTCGTGAACGACGAAAAGATACACGGAGGAGCGCGTTATTCAGGTGGAAGCGTTCGCCCGTGGCGAATCGAGAAACTCGATAAAAGTTGAATTGAAAAGTATTGGCACGGTGCGTGGCCACGGGGAGTAATGCGATAGGCGTTGTTGACTCGCGATTATAAACGTGTTGCGCCGCACTGCAATGAGCTTTACGATCGCCCCGTTGAATATAAAACGCGGATCACGGGTTTTCGAGGAAGTTGCACGCCCCGACGTCCTTGATTCGGTTCGGCGAAATTTTTTTTCTCTCCCCCCTCCTGGAACGAATGTATTTAAACGCTTGTATCTTTTTTTTTTTTCTTTTTTTTTTTTTTTTTTGATTTATCGCGCCCGTCTATCGCGTGCACACATTGTGCACACTTTGGATCGTAAATAGCACAGATAAAAAAGAAAGAAAGAAAGAAAGAAAAAACGAAGCGAGGTGGAATGACAAAAAGAAGGGGAGGGAATGAACATTGTCGTCGTGATGATGATCGATAAAAAAATTTCTCAAGAGTTACGCGAACATTTCTTTTTTTTTATTTAATCTACTTTTAATCTACCACTTCGACTTCTATCTGTTATTAAAAAGAAAAAAAAAATCTAATCATTTTGCTCGATCCAAGAAATAGGCGATCTAAAACGAAGTTTCTAACGTTTCGATTCTGATTAATCTTGACGCGTCTCTATTCTTCAAACGAGAACGAATCTCCAGTCCGGATCTCGAACGTTTTAAAAAAAAATTACGCGCATATTTATGAAACCGGACGTACCGTGAATATGATTCGTTCTCTTCTAATTAAAACGAGCAACGAACTGTGGTTGTTGTACTCAGGTACAACAGTGTATCGCGAACAGATCGAAGTATTCGAGCCACGGGCGCGATATAACGATCGCTAATGATGTCGGTCTTCTCCGACATCTCTCTCTCTCTCTCTCTCTCTCTCTCTCTCCGTTTCTGTCCGTCGATCCCATAGACACTGCCTCCATAAATCACTCGCTCGCCGTCAGACGTATGCAGATCATTCTTCGTTTTTTTTTACCTCGCGAAAATAATACCTTCTTTTGTGCGCGCGTGTTCCAAATTACGAAACGCGTGTCTCGTAAAACGGATCGAAGACGAAGTAATTAACGCGTGGGTTCGAAAGATCGGAAGATCTGAGGGAGAGGGGGGAGGAGAGGAGCCCTTAATTATCTCATTCAATATTTGCCACGTCGAAAACGCGCGGTTCAATTTTCAACCGAGAAAGAGAGAGAGAGAGAGAGAGAGAGATATACACATACACTCGGCTTTTGTGTTCGTTTGCGGAATCGGGCGCGATAGGAGAGAGTGGGAGGGGGAGGCGGGCTTAAGCGCGAATACCAGACGAACACGATCGATCGAAATATATTCAGGGACGCGCGATTCATTCATACGATATAATGGAATATGCCGGGGGACGCACACACGTGGAAACGCGACACGATTTAGCACGCACGCGGTCTTCTTGCTGCGAAAACACCTGATCGAGAACCGAGCGTTTGAGAACGTATTTTCGACGAATCTCGTGCGTATAAATCGATGGACCGAGGCACGGTTTGTCGAGGTTTTCTGCTTTCGAAAGGCGAAGGATGGGTATTGTATAATAATAGCCCCCCCCCTTCCCCGCTCTTTTTTTCTTTCTTTCTTTTTTTTTTTTTTTTCGATTAAAATATCGGTACCTCGATATTTTTTCCGACGATTTTTCTCGACAAATTGTCGTTCGATTCGAACGAGTTTTATTTTATCCCGATATCGTACGGAACATTGTCAGGCACCACTTTTAAAAATATCCCGGCAAATGTGATAGTCGTGCGGGTATTAATAGAGCGTAATACTATGCGCTATATTCTGTCGAATGCTATAGCGTATGATACAAAGTTCGATGTATCAACACGCGATTGTACGCGATACACGTTATTGCGTGATTGGTTTCGTGTGTGTATATATATATATATATATATGTATATATATTTCGGATATATAAGTATAGTCAAAACAGAAGCTTAGATTTCTGATAATTTAGCAAAACACGTTTTTTCCTTCCGCGTTATGAAAATAAATATAAACAATCGCGAAACAATCGATATTATGAACGTACCGTGAAAAAAAACGAATGCAGAATTACGATACGTAGTACACGTGTCGTTTGGAAAATCGTAAAAAAAAAAAAAGAAAAAAAGGGAAAAAAGAAGAAAACGTATCGACGTATTATTTCGTTATCTTCATTACGATACGAAGAATCTCGCCATATTTAAAATAATACGATACACACCTTATATGTGGGTCGATCAGCTGGTCCGTGTGAATAGTTGGAATTCCGCCTCTGGGTGGCAATCGCATAGGACTCGCGGGAAAATGCGTATTTAATTTCAATATCGAAACCGAGATAACGCGCGCTCCACGCCTCGTAACGCTTTCTAGGTATGCGGTTGTGAAATCCTCGGCTGGTCATTATGTCAGTTTCATAATGCCGCGAGTGCTCGGAGGCGTACATTTTTGATTCCTGTCGCGTCGCCACGCTATCGTTCCGACATTGCAGTCGGTTTTCTTCTTTTTCTCGCTCGTCTCTTCTCGACCCGGTCTTTCCTCTCGGCGACGCAATTCTAATCTCAATTTGTTAAATATGACGCGAATATTTAACGACGCGCACGATTATTCCTCCACCCGTGTCTCGTGCGCTCGTTCTCGATCGTTTAGAAAGTGTTTCGATAGCGGATTTTTACTCGATTTCTTCTGGTTCGAAACGATCGAGAGCTCCCCTCGCTCCGTAATCCGCTCGCATGTTTTCGATCAGCGTGGCGGGTGAACGCCGCTGTAATTTAAAAGGGATCGGTGCCAAATAGACGCCAAGCATTGGCCTGTTTACAAAGTGTTATTTATCGATGATGGGTAATCGAATTCCTTTATGTTATTTCGCCTGAAATCTGATCCCTCTTTTTGTAATTGGAAGAAGCGGAATCGATTGAACATAAATAGATGATAGATGATGATGATTTTCGTCGATCGATTCTCCGGAGAATATCCAAGCTTCGTTCCGTTACGAGTAACGCGGTCATCTTTATCGCATCGCGATAATCAATTTTTCTAATTTTACTTCGCGTACACGTACACGATCAAAATAGAACCAGACTCATTGAACCCTTTTCAACTTTGACATATTAAAGCGTTCTCTCTTCTTCTTTAATTACGAATGACTCATGATGAAAATTTTATCTTAGTAACGGTAGAAGGGACACAAATTTATCACGACTCTCATATTTTTACCAGTTCCAGTTTTCAATTATAGCTCACCGTTTCAATCCAGTCGGCCAATCTTATGTATCATGGTTTTCTAATGTTTCTCGGCCCTGTTGCAAAGTTAAATTCCGTAAACAACGTATTATTCCTCTAGTTTCTTCTCGTTTCTTTTTCTCTTTCTCTCTCTCTCTCTCTCTCTCTCGTTTCCCTTCCTCTTATCCACCTATTTTTCCTACCACCAAATTTATTCTCGGATAAGGATCTAAGGGTTTCGTGCTTATCTACGATTTTGACAGACGAACGAAGATTCCAAAAGAAATCCGGCCGTCGGATCGATCGTTCGTCGCACGAAGGATAAATTATTCGATGGTTGGAAAATCGCGATGGTATCGGCGAGGAGAGGACTGTTCGTGATGCAACGCACAAAAGAATCGACACGCCTCGTGTAAAACGTATGCGGCACGTTGACGCGTCGAAAGGAACCGGATACCATGCTCTCGAATTTTTTCTTCTTTTTTTTCTCTCTCTCTCTCTCTCTCTCTCGTCCATTCATTCCGTCGGACGGATGCAGGAGCATCCACTTATCTCTTCGATCGAGCCGAGAAACTGTGATAAAACGGGGGGACGAGAGAAAGCGATACAAACGCAAAAGATGCAGGATAATCCAAGTGGACGATGGGGAATCCATTACGGGGATGAGTAAATGAGCGATCATTATACACGAGTGAAAAAAGTACGAGAAAAATTACGATTAAACACGCGTTGCTGCATAATAGATTCCTTATCGATCCACCGTTTCTCTCGACGAAATCGAAAGGCGAAAAATCCTTCTCGGGCGATCTCGTTTGTACCTTTTCGTATTCCCCACGAGAACGTTATATACATACCAGTTACAGAACCAGAACTGACTGAATGTATCCGATTCGAGTCGAGGCACTGCGTTCCCTCGATCGCGCGAGAAATAAATGAACGAGGAATAAATTGTTGCTCGATTAATTTATCCTCACGTCTCGCTTGATCTTACACACGAGTCGAGTTTTTAACGCGAGTTAACCCCCCCCCAAGTCGATCCCTTTTCGATCTGCTTTTCTTTTCTTTTTGCAGAAGAGGAGAGATCGAGGCGGGTAAATAGGCGAAGCGGGCAGACGAGCAAAAGGGGCGATCGAGGAGGAGGAGGAGGTGGAGGAGAGATAAGAAGGGAATGATAAGCAAGGACACGGGCGTTGGACGAATATCAGGTGACACGGTAGACGATAGCCAAGGGCTCGGTGTTGGGGAAGGAAGGACGAGGGAGTATCGACAGATTCGCCGTCTGGTCTCACGGCAACGGATGTCGGAATGACGCGTCGATCAAGCCGTGGCTGGGCAGAGGGTGCAAGGACTTCGTTAAACGGAAGAAAGTGATAGTCGTGGCTCGCTTCGGAGGAGGCGAAGAGGCGGCGGAGTTCGTTGGAGAAGGGAGAGGAAGAAGAAAGAAGCGTCGGAGATCGTCCAACTTATCAGGTATCGAGATAAGGTACTTTACTTTTCTTATTTTTTTCTTTTTTTTTTTTTTTTTTTCGAGTGAAAGTTGAGAGGAATGGTGACGCGAGATTCTAAATTTTTAACGTTGAGAAAAAAGAGATAATAAAGCGTCCATCCTCTTTTTAATCGATGCTCGTAAAACGTAAGGTTTAAAGGTCAAAGAGATCGATCGATTGTTAAAATGAAGTTTAAAGTATAAATAAAAAATATATATATCTTGCCGTCACGTGGATCAAAGGTTCGCAATAAACGCCACGTTATTTTCAGAAACGATCGTGGCCTCATTGTCTCGTCACTCTCCAGCAACGGCGACGGATAACGTCCTCTCGTCGCTATCATGATGTTGTTGTTATGAGATCCATCGTGTTTCCTTATACTACCTGACAGTCTAGAAGAATACTGTTCGATTACACTTCTTCGAGAAGGTGAATAAAACAGAAGAGATCTCGAGCGGACCAAGTAACAAAAAAAAAGAAAAAAAAAAAAAAGAAGAAAAGAAAGAAGAAATATCACGCGAAAATCGCTATAAGAGAGACAAATCGGGGAAAAAGAAACGAGACTAACCAAAGAATTTGATTCGAGGGTCAAAGTTAACTGACCCTGAGAGCGCACGTAGCAAAGGAAATACCGATCTCGAGACGAGAGAGGAAAAAGGAAAGAGATCGTAAGTCGCAGAACGTAATCGCGCAAGGACAGGCAACCGACTGTCCGCGTGGCTGTTGCGTTGGAAGGGTGCCGATAAAAGAATAGAGGGGTGCGTGGTGAAACGCGACGAGAGGGTGAAGTGAAGGTGTCCTCGTGGGGTGCCAGAGTGAGCACGATAGCACCTCTGGTGCCCTCGGCCGTGGGTCCCGAGGGGACGGACGCCATGGCGGCCTCTTCGTCCTCGTCGAGCGGCGAGCAACAGTACTCACTCAGGTGGAACGACTTCCACTCGAGCATCCTCAGCTCATTTCGTCATCTGAGGGACGAGGAGGATTTCGTGGACGTGACCCTGGCATGCGACAGTAGCAGCTTCACCGCGCACAAGGTCGTTCTCTCTGCGTGCAGTCCTTACTTCCGCCGCCTCCTCAAGGTCAGTGCTTCTTCTCCTTCTTCTTCTTTTTTTTTTTTGGATTTTGGATTTTAAGCATTTGTACTTTATACGAGCGTCTCTCGATCTTTGCACAATTTTATTCGTCCATTTCGTGAAAATTAGTGAACAACGTGCTCGTCACGTGAACAATCTATGCGTGAGAAACGAAACCGTGTACAAAATTTGTATCTTCGTCCTTGCAATTAAAATGATTTTCCTTTTCTTAGCCCAATTTGTTTTTTTCG
Organism: Apis florea; assembly: GCF_048593485.1. Classification (NCBI taxonomy): domain Eukaryota; kingdom Metazoa; phylum Arthropoda; class Insecta; order Hymenoptera; family Apidae; genus Apis; species Apis florea. The sequence continues at coordinate 1,403,817 of NW_028256789.1, forward strand.
ACGGTGTATCGGCCATCTCTGTTTTCTCCTCGATCGATTCAAAATAGTGAAATCGATTTGGAGCGTCGAGCGGGTTAATTGTATTGCGAAAAAAAGAAAAAAAAGGGACGACGTTCTCGGTGGAATTCGGCGAACGTGTTACGTTTCGATATTCCACCGTTTTGCCAAATTGCCGCGCGAATAGTGAAATCGCTTTCGCGGGAAAAATTCGTTCTCGGTCCGCCGATGCATGGAGAGGCAATCGTATAACAATTGTATTTTAATTTGCACGAATAATATTTGATGTTGTTCCATCCGTTGGAAACACACGAGGAATGGATATTTCGGAATAACATTTTCAATCGAGGAAAAATCTAGCGTTCTATTCCCCGTTTCCGCGCGAATTGCCGTGGCAAAGAAAAAGTAATTTTTTTTTCTTCTCTCCTTTTTCAACCGACCAAGACGGATAGAGGGCAAGATAGGACACCGATTCCTTCGACCGCTACAATTTCCTGTAACGTCAGTCGCATAAATCGCGTGTACAACATTGTTGCATGAATTAGAACCGTACCGTGTTATTTTCCTTAATCAAGCCAGGATAATTGCTATCATTTCCATTTGCGGTCTTTGTAATAATAATAATAAAAAAAGAAAAAAAAAGAAAAGAAGAATGAAAAAGAAAGAGAGAACGAACGTGTAGAATTTAATATTCATTTCAATGCAAGTTAAATGGACGTGTTTGAAATACGTTTGCAAAACCTTCTATTACCATTCAAATTTTCTTGAAAATTATTCGAGAAATCGAGTATGAAAAGGCCAATTTACAACGTGTGCCAACGTTCTCGTGCGCATAATGCACGCCCGATGCGAGAGTGTGAAATTCGGACGATTCACCCCGCTGGTGATTTCGAGAACGGAAGAGAATAATTACGGCCACCGTGAAGGGAAGAATCGAGAAACGACTTCCGGCTGGATTTACATAATAACTCGAAGTGGACCCCTCCCGCGTCAGGGAATTCGAATCGTTCCCAAAGGATTATCGATCCCTCGTCGCGGTATCGTCGACCATCCCCTTCTTCAGAACCCCCGATTCTTTTCTTTCTCGATCGATAGATAGAGAGAAATTTCTTTATTTATAAATCGGTCCAACCTTGGAAATAAAACGATCGATAATCGAAAAGATGGAAGAAATTCAGAGAACAGAAACTCGATCGGCGAATTATTTCGTATCACCGTGGTATTTTAATTTCATCCGCGACAGAAGCGAAAGAAGAAATTTATGGGAAAACTAGATACGTGTAGATATCCAAAGAATTATAGGTTGGACAGAATTTTTTTCCTTCGAGATATAAATCGAACGGATTGTACAGAACTATATCTACCACGATGCTTTCATTTCGTCCACAAAGCTACAAATCGTTACAGTTTCAGATAAAAAAAATCTAAACCGTTTCTCTGGATTTTGTTTGAAAATTCGTAGATGGATAAATGGAAAAAGAAAAAAAGAAGAATAACGATCGTTCCACATATTACCAGCTCGGCTCGGCAAGAGATTGACATCGACTAGGCCAACTCGACTTTCTAATTGACGTGTACCGCTAATTGATTTTAAGTGTCAGTCACGGTACTACTTGCTCTTGAGTTAATAACGATTCGTCCTCGTGTTTGCGACACTACGTCAGAGGAGCGAGAAGCGAGTGTAATATCGCCGCTTAAATATAAGTCACGCGGACGATGTAATAAAAATCATGCGTTGCCGCGGCCACGAAGGTGGAGTCTCCGCTCATTAACATCCGCGTTATTATACTTTCACCGGCGTCCTAGTGGCGTTGGAACGTTTGTTTAATATTCGCAGGCACGTCGGGTTGGCGATTATTATTACTCCGCTCGCTATGCAAAAATTGTAGACGAAGGAGAGAGGGAAGGAGCGCGGTGTGTGGAGAGGATTGAATTAAAGCCGGTACAATTGGCCAGGATTAATAGCGAGGGACGTAACGGAAGAAGAGGAGAGAAGCCGTGGTTGGTCCATGGCCGCCGCGGTTGTTCTACGTTTTCGAATATTTTCGCGTCCAGATATCGCACGCAACGATAACGAGCCTGCCCGAACCACCTGACAGCCGTGTGTCTCGTTTTGATTTATGCGTTGGTGCACACACCGGTCCCACGATTTACGACAGACCGTTCATTTGACTATCGGCCGGCACTCGATGACGAATCACTGAGTTATCGACTACGTCCGCAATGATATTTGCCAAAATACGACCTCTGCTCTCCCATCACGTGTACACGATCCCGCTATCCGTGATAAATTTCCACCTGTCCTGGATCGATAAATGCATCGGCCAGCAGACAATGCGCCGGATTGAGATAAAATTTGCGGCAATCGATCGATGGAAAATTCGATATCCCCGAAGAAAAATTATTATCTCTGATACTTTTTAATAACTTTTTCGAACGCTTGAATTGTTGAAAAAAAAAAATCTCTATAAAAGAGATCTTTCGAATCTTCGTTTACGGAATATTTAATAATAGCAATTCTCGACACGCCTTCTTCCGCTTATCATAGTTATCATCCCATATAGCGCGATAAATTAGAACATTTGCTTTTTTTGACGGCATCTTCCACCGAGTTTCGATCCAGTTTCTCATCTCTCCCTCTCTCTCTCTCCCTCTCTCTCTCTCTCTCTCTCTCTCTCTCTCTCTCTCTCTCTGTCAGTTATTAACCACTACGTGCAACGAACTTACGAACGCGGCTCGAGGCAAGATAATTGGTTGGACCGAGAACCGCCCTGTCCAAGTTGCAGCAATGTTATTGAAACACGCGTGTCATTCTCCTGAAATAAGTATAATAACGCGTCGGGAGTTACGGTAATATCGCTGCTTGGAAGATTAATTCTTCTCCACGAGGAGCGTGGCTGGTGATCGTGGAGCATTAATGCAGTTATCTCGATGCGTGACAGTCTCCGAAAGGAGTGCCTTCTTAGCATGGATCTTGACCGATCCAGGGGAAGAAGGAGAGAAGGATATATGGTGGAAAACAGGCTCGACTAGTTCTGTCTAGTTTATAGCCGAGTTAATGCCTCCACGATCGTATCGAGCCTCGCAGTAAATTGTTACGCGACTTCTACGATCTACTTGGTATCTTCGATGTAAATTTCACGGATTCCATTCCCGTGACAGTTCCGTGTAATGGAAAATGTAGTTAAAAAAGGAAATCCTTATGAAACCGATCGCGATTTGATCGCTACATTGTGATGCTTCGTTTCGAGAATTAATCTGAATCGGTGAACAAAGGTTCATCTGGAATGCGTTAGGAAAAAAAAAAAAAAAAAAACTCGAATCTTCCAAAACGAAAATTCGTGTTTAATCGAGAATCGTTAGTACGATATTTAAAATCGAGATTAAAATCTGCTTACTCGCAGAATTGGGCGAAGAAGAAATCGTTCGTATATTAATCGCAAGTGTACGCATCGCGAGAAATATGGTGGCGTGAAAATAATGATGTAGAGGATGGAAGCGACGATAGCGTTTATTTCGAGCGTTATTTGGGTAAAGCAATATCGCCAGTATGGTAAATTACAATGAGGTAGAGGGGGCGAGTTATAATTGGAGAACTGAAGCGGCCGGTGAAATCCAATCGATCCGATCGAAATTGATATCGTTATGGTGCAGGATTGTTTATATTAATATAGCAATAGCTAGAGTACAAAGTTGTTATGAGAAAACTTAACTAATAAAATATTATATTGTTTACGCGAGAGAAAGAAAGAGAGAGAGAGAGAGAGAGAGCTTGTTATCGCGAAATTGTCAACTTTGTAATTTTTATCGGTATTGATATATAAGCTACCAAAGAAGTTGTGTACAGCAGATATGTTTATGAAGTAAAATATCTCAGACCTCCCACTCGAATCTTCCATCTGAAGTTCATTTTTTCGCGTTTACGAAAAAAGTATTCTTTATTTAATTCGAAGGTTCGACTATCGATATCGGAATCATCTCCACGACTTTCGAAAAGAAAAACAAAAAAAAAAATCTAAGGATTCGAATTCAAGCGATCGAACGGTTAGCAGCAAAAATAAAGAAGTTCGAGAAAATGAGAAAAATTCGTTTGTTCCGAATATAAACGAGGCAAGCCGTCCAGCCAGAGGGTTGATGATCCAAGCTAGTCGGGTTCGGTTAACCCAAATCCAATTCCTCGCCTCGTCGTTCGTGTCCACGAGAGAGAGAAGAGAGAGAGAGAGAGAGAGAGAGAGAGAGAGAGAGAGAGAGAGAGAGAGAGAGAGAGAGAGAGAGAGAGAGAGAGAATCTGTTTCGAAAGAAAACACAAAGAGGGGGAGGACCTACGGGAGAGACTCGGTCGCGTATCGTAAAACTGGAAGGAAAGAAGAACGACACGTGGTGAGAGTAAGGAACAGAAAATTACGCTTGCACAATCCCATCGCGCGGCGCGGTGGCGGGCAAGGTGCTGCTCCATATTCTATATTTAAAGGCGTGCGCAGGCCTCTCGCGGCCTTTGAAAAGAGAGAGACGGAGGGAGGATCTTAACACGTGCGTGTGCGTGAGTACGCACGCGCTCACGATCCCTCGCGTACTCGCGCGCTACTTGCCTACTCCTCTTCGTCTCGTGACCGAGAGCGCATTTAAATTTACCAATGCGCCGTCCGTGCATTGGAGGAAGGGGGAGGAAAGAAGGAACGAGAGAAAGAGAAGGAAAGAAAAAAAGGGCACGGTGTCTGGAAATATACGGGGAGAGGACTCTCGATCTTATTTGTTTCCGGTTGCTCGCGCGGTGACTCGAAAACGTGGCCTGTAACAACGAGAACCTCTTCTCGTGGAAGAGAAGAAAAAGAGGGAGAGAGATCGTGACGTCTATTTTCTACCCGAAGAGCCTCGAAATCGTTCGAGGATCGACAAAGACGAGGATGCCACGTTGTTGGAAAGAGAAGAATCACTTTGAGATCCGCGGATGTAATTTACGAGCGCGTAAAGGAGACACCGCGAGGAAATCTCTCTTGACTTCTTTTCGTACGAAAGCCATGAACTACGTTGCCTTGGCGGTTATTTACGAGAATGATTTTCGAAGAAATACATTTCGTAAAGTATCTCCGTATCATCGAAAATTCGCGTCTATTTCGAGTTTAAAGAGGATATTCGTTCGTTGTCGTGCTTTCGAAAGAGCGGGAGGGGAGAGGGTTTGAATACGGTGGTGAAATTGAAACGGGAAGAAAGAATGAAAAGAATCGATAAAATAATAAACTGTTACGCTACTCGACGCGGCGTATATGTTTCGAATCTATCTTTCGTATCTATTGTGTCGTATTTCATTGACGAGCCGATCTCGCTGTGTAATAAGAACAATCGGCTTACATCTCGGGGCTAAAACAAAACTCGTGTCAATTATATGATACAAAGTGAGAGAAACGTGCGATTTCGTATTATTCTCGGAATCGCGGTGTAGATAAGCAAACGGAACCCAGGGTCCAATCAAATCCTCTTGCTCTTTCCGTCTCGCCACGTCACGGCTGTTTACGATTACGCGCGTCATGGCCAGCACACCCACGCGACGAGCAAAAAGCGAGTCGTATAATGGCGAGTCGAGTAATGATTCTCACCAGCCGGTGGAGTAACGATCCGATGGAAACTTACGACCGGGGATCCCCACCTAACCACCGAACGGACGTAACCGCATAATTGTACGGTTCAACGTTTCTCCACGAATGCCATCTGTCGTTCTCCAGAAAAACGTCTCGTTACTTATTACGATCGATGCTATTACCACTCTGTTATCTCGTTTTGCGCCGTTTTTTTCCGCGTAGAATCAATCTGGATGGCAAGCAACGACGACTTGCTTTAAATTGAGCGCGATCGATTTCCTGGAATTTTTGGAAATTTTATTATATATCGATATCTTGGTTATTCTCCTACGACGTTCGAACTACGTGTCGATCATTTTGATTATCGATGAAAAAAAAAAAAAAAAGAAACAAACAAAATGGATCGATGGAGGAAAGATGTTTATAAAGAGTGCTGTTTGAATTTTGATCGTTGATAATCGGTACGTTTCTAGTATTTACGCCAGACATGTTGGCTCGACAAATATCTAGTAATTATACAAGCCCTATAGAATAGCGTAAATTGACGTCTATGCGATGCGAGTGTTTATTCTACCTTATTAGATAATACCACGTTCCATTAATACGATATTTGATCAATTGATCGTCGTTTGGGTAATCGAAACTACGGCTGGAACTTTCTTCTTGGTTCGCGATCACGATTTATCAAGCTCTAGCCAATAGTAACTTTCCGACTCTAGCAAAATCGATAACTCTAATACGTAACGTAATACCAGCTACTTCGTCGAGTAACATTCCGAACTTGCGCCATATTTAAACCGAGAGGAGCGATTCGATCCTGTGAGAGCTGTCGGAACGGGAAAAACCAGCCTCCATCATCTATATCTCGGATGATACGTTTCAATTTTCCACGGCACGGAAAAGGTTAGGAATCGGTTGATCTTGCAAGACGTAGATGGTGTTCCATTCGTTGAAGCGGTAGAAGAAACGCAAATGCTGTAAAAACGCATTAAAAAGGTTGGCAGCGCGCGTGCTTTAATGTACGCGGGTACGTGCAGCGTAAGTGGTTCTCTAGAAACGGCCGTAAAGGAAAACAAGCCACGATTTCATGACGTTACCTCGGATATACGGCGTCATTTAACCCCTCTAACCCGCGTACTTCCTTCGAACGAAGGTTCCATTAATGGGCCGCGTTTCTAGCTCCAATGACGTTTGAATTAGAAAGACGAAAGAGGTCTGCCCTCTTAATTTTTTCCCTTCCTTTTTTCCCCTCCTATTTTTATTTTCAGCTTCCTTCTTTCTTTCTTTCTTTCTTTCTTTCTTTCTTTTTTTTTTTTGTTTTCTTTTCTCGTTTTTTTTCTCTCTCTCTCTCTCTCTCTCTCTTTCGCTTTATTCGGAGATAAGTATCAAATAAAGTTTGTCAAGATGTCATGACGTTTGACGTATAGTCTGGAATATACGAAGATATACTGGAGTTACTTTGGAATTAATTAGAAATACGCGTAACGAAACGTTTTTTTCCTCTACTCGTTCTTTTCTCTCTCTTTCTGTCTCTCTCTCTCTCTCTCTCTCTCTCTCTCTCTCTCTCTCTCTGTTCTTCTCTCGTCTTTCGTCCCTCGTCTCGCCACCTGATCCATGCGCAAGGGAATGACTGGAATTGGCGTGGATTCGTTAAAATGTCTCTCGGTTGCACTGCTATGATGAATAACTAGAATTTCAGTGTGTTTCTCTCAACAATAATCGATGGCATTTAACGATTGTAAATTTTATGCGCGACCTTTGCTCGGCCGTCGCGACTTCGCATTAAAAATAAATTAAGAAGAAAGATGCCGAATATGATATTGAATACTGTGCCTTTCTATTTCGTTTCCATGAAACGAGCAACATCGAAAACAACCATGGATTAATAAGACGATTTTTTTGCTTTTACGAATTATCAATTTTTTTCTCCTCCTTCTTCTTCTTCTTCTTCTTTTTTTCATTTTCATTTTTTCATTATTGTTATTATTATTATTCCCTTTTTTTCTTTTTTATTTTGAATAACAAAAACATCGTTGAACAGGGAATATCGTTTCACCCAACGATCAAGACAATGTCGCGCCTAAGTTAAATTTAGAGACTAATAATACCTCAGTCATTAGCGTTTTACATTAATGCGTTGAATTATAAACATGATGCAACATGCATTTCAACGAATCGTGATACCAGTTTGAAAGCAAAACAACGCGACACATTTACCAGACTCAACAAAACCAGACGAATGAATTATTAAGCCTCCGATTAATTAAATTATTTTCGAAGAATCATACACCGATCTCCATTCGCAATCTAAATTCGTACATTCGTCATACGCGTATGAAAACTTCTCTCTCGTACTACGACACAATTCTTGTCGTCCGATACACGGATCCCCGGGGGATCGGGATCGATAAATTAAACCTAACCGATCCATTTCTATCGCCAACGCATCGAACCACCAATCTCTGTGGCCCACCGCCACAGTCTCGTGTAACTTTCTACGCGTATCTCGTGGCAAGCGTGGTATCGCGCATCACGTACGCACAATCACGTACACGTGGACGAATCGATCAAAGATTTATTCCACATCGATACGACGATGCGGAGCGGCATGTGTCCGCGTCTGGCCGCGACGCCGCGACCATGAATAATTTGATTCTGGTAATCAGGTCGAATATCGTGCGTCGTACGATTTCGAGTGGCGTATAGATATATTTTTTTTTTCTCTCTCTTTTTTTCGTATAAGCGTTTCGTTCGTCGAATTTAGACAGCCGTAGTACATCTGTCGACTATAATATCCATTGACTCGTAAGTAAGTATGTACCCCAACACTGTTGCGCGGAAACAGACGCGTGTAACCCGACGTGTTGCCGCCTGTGTGCGTGCACACGTATCACACATAGGGAATATATACTGGTCGCTAGTCTTAAAATAAGACCGGCCACCGCACCGTAATAAATTCTGCGTGCCTCCTCCTCCTCCTCCTCCTCCTCCTCCTCCTCCTCCTCCTCCTCCACCACCACCACCACCCCTCTCTCGCGTATCGTGCGTGCGTGCGTGTGTGTCTCCCGACTTCCAAGTGTCAGCCGAGGAGAGAGATAGGGAGAGGTAGGGTGATAGAGAGGGGCAGGGTGGCGGAAAGAGAGGAAAAAAAGAAGAGTAGGAAAGAGAAAAAAGGAGGGAGAAAGAGAGAGAGGAAGAGAGAAAAGGAATAAAGTGAGTCACACGTCGGAGGGATCGAAAAGACGCGGCCACCCCTTCCCCTCCTCTTCTTCTTCGCCTTCGCCTTCGTCTCCAACCCTATCTTGTCGAGTGCGCACCAGAAGCACGCGCGTTACTTATAAATGTGCTCGCCAGAAGATGTTGCTATATATGTTAGCGTGTAATTCAAGAATTCGAGCGGCGACACACTGCTCGCTCACGACACACGAAATCCGGAGAAAGCTGACGGAGAAATACACGAGGAGGAAAAGAAGGGGGAGGAGGAGGAGAGACGAAGTTCGTCTTTTTTTTTTTTTAATTCGAATATCGTGCCAGAAGGATGTGTCAGAAGGATGTACTTTGGCTTTTTAGCTTCTCCCGTTGTTTGGGGATATCATTGGGAGAAATTATTTTTTTCTTTTTCTTTCTTTTTTTTTTTGTCTCTGGCCAAGCTGGATAAGTCGAATCCAGCTTTTGTTTACGATTTATTCGTGGACGAATACGGGAAGGAAGGAAAGATAGGGATAGGTGGTAGGTAGGTAGGTAGCGCTGATAAAGTGAACTCGCACAAAGTAATCGTGAAATATCCTCCAATATCGCGCAATTATTGTCGACGGGCAAACAACAGCCCCTTTGTTCGCGGTTTTTCTTTACCGCTGACTCACTGGATCAACAAAACGCGGCTTTTTCTCCCGACTGACATCCACACCCGCCCGCCCGTCCATCCTCTGATGTTTCTCGAAACATCGTTTTATTCCCGCCGGTTTCGCGACAATGCATTAACATTCTTTTATTATTCAACCGGATCCACGAAACGCGGTTTCGTTTTCCAGAGGACGCCTCGTCTCAACCTCCACTTCGTGTTTTATAACGTGGATATTACTCGCTGGAAATACTGAGCTGAATCATCCTGGTGGCAACGGACTCTCCAACAATTTTTCTTTCCCTTTCGGTTCAATTTAACTGGACGGATACCGGTACCACGATTTTTCGTCAATTTCGACAATCTCGCTTTCTCTCCACCATCCACCCACATATACGGTTCGAGATACTACACTATTGCTATTGAATAATACGCGATCGTACTATCGCACGTCATCCTTTCCCTGCCTACTCGAAGAATCGATCATCGAACCGGCTTCTCCACGTTTTCTCTCGTTCCAGACCGATTATTCATTTCCTTACGGTCATTGCATCACGCCGTGTTCCTAGAAACACCTAGTCGGCGCAAACAACCTTATCGGCAAATCTTATCGAAATCGTACACGTTTAAATTTAACCAACGGATAGATTAATCCATTCGTATCCCTCGCGATCGCCACGCGAATAAATCAAAAACCTGTACTCGACCCACGGTTCACCCACCCGCCGCACACGAAATATCCCCTTCACGATACGCGCCACGATATATTAAATATTACATAGATTCCGTTTCTCTTTTTCTTCTTCTTCCTTTTTCCTTTTTTTCGACCAATTAATAAATCTGAATTTCCGCCACGGAGTAGAAACGCGTACGGTGAGGAGGAGGAGGGGGGTTGTCACGAGCGTGAAATAGACGCGTGCACGTATAATTACGCTCGCCGTACACCTACGTCGCGTGGACATCGTGTAACGATCCGTTAATAACGTTACCGTTAACCACGCATTAGCGGTCACCGTGGCTATTTGCATATCGGATCGGTAATTTCCATCTGACGCCAGCGGGAGAAACGAGAGAGGAGAGAACGGCGCGGCGCGGTTGTGTACCACCGTGTTTGCGTGTAGGTGCCGTGATACATACCATGGGAGGATGTATTAAACGCTGTCTACTGCTAGGTGTACCCCTTGCTGCGGCCTCTACGCCACGCCATTACGGAGAATGTGCCCGGTGATTTATCCAACGCGGCCGAATCGAAACCGTCCTCCCGATCCTAAATGAATATATATATATTATACACACACGCGTACAGACACGGATTGAATTTAAAATGCGCGAAGATCAACCCGGCCGATAGCTGAAATAACAGTTACGTTCTCTCTGCTAACTATCAATTACACACGGTTTCGCGGACGGGTGGTGTGGGAACGTTAGAAGATTAGAAATGTGTGTATCTCTTGTATTTTTTCTTTCTTTCTTTCTTTCTTTCTTCTTTTTCTTTTTTTCTCCTTCGTTTCTCGAGATACTCGTGGTATTTCGAGATATTAACACGATGATTTACGCCGGTGTTTTCCAACTTCCTTCGAGTCGCGACTTCCCCCCCCCCCCCCCTCCCCCCCACGCTCCCGTTACTCGAGCGCTGTGCGATTCCCCCTCGCGAGAGGAGGAGGAGAGAGTTAAAAAAGTTGGTGGCTTCCGATTAATTAGCAATTAGATTTTTTTCTCTCCCAAAGAACGTGGCAATTAATTAATTAACAGCGTGGACAACTTCTCGATAGGTCGCCTAAGTGAATTTTCAGGTTGGGAATCACTGAGTTGTATAGGCTGAAAATAAAGTCGAATAATTGCAATATCCTAGTTGATGAGAAGGATACACACATGTATATATATATATATTATCGATTTAGAAGCCGAATTTTATTTCCAGTCCGGTGTCTCGACGCGCGATTGCATCTTGCTCTGCCGAGTGTCTTCATATTTTAAAATATCTTGCCTCCCACCGACCGACCAGCCGGCACATCTAAATATATACATACAGCGGTGCTCGTCGTGTCAATTTGCGGAATGCAGGGAGGGCAGAACGAGAGGGAAACACAGGAAGACTGGACATGGCACATTTTCCTCGTCTCTCGCCTCTCCTCTCTCACGCTTGTATTTCACTTTCACGAGGTGGAGCGGCCGCGGATCCGGGGTTTCTTCCATCGCGTTAAACGTGCTCTCCACGCCTCTAATAAGCCCCCGGCATTCTCGTTTTTCGTTAATGCGGCGTCTATGCACACGGTGCACTCGCATTACGCTTAATGTCGCGCAGCAGTGGCACACATGCGGCCAGCGAATTATCGCCGGTATATTATTGTGCTGCGTGTGCGTATAACGTGTTCCTCCCCATCCTCTTCCCACCTCCTTTTTTTATTTTTCTTCTCACACGTCGCCTCCTTTCCTTCCTCCTCCTCCTCCTTCCTTTATCTCCCTCCCTCCCTCTCTCTCTCTCTCTCTCTCTCTCCCCCCCCGTTCCCCCTCGCTCGCTCCCTTTCCACCGGCGAGCGAGCGAGCGAGCGAGCGAGCGAGCGAGTACAAGCCAAGCGAAATGACGACGGTCGCGCGTGTACCGAGAGACACATTATGCCTCCTGTGTGTATTTTTATCAACGGAAGTGCGTAGTTGTACGTGCGCGCATTCCTGCACAGCCTGCGGCTGGAAAAGCGACGCCGAAGGTGGAGGAGGGAGCGTGAAACGCGCCGTAACACGCACATACGTTGCTTGCTCCCTGCTTGCTCCCGCCATTGTCGCTGCAACACGCGCCTCTCCTCGCGATGCATCCGCTCGGGGCCCGGCCTTCCATAATTTTACGTTCGATTCGTCGTCGTATCATCGACTCGGATAAATTCTCTCTAATTTATACGTCTGTCTTGGAACGGAACGAATTATTATCCGCGGGTATAATGGATGATTGTTCGTTGAAGAAGTTAAGTCGAAGTAATCGGATAAATAGATCTGATCGGTAAGGAGTAGTTTAGGCTCCCTTTCGCGTTAATAATAAGTAACTCTGTAGGATATTACAGTTATCTCTCTCTTAATTCTTAATTCCCAAGAGGAATTCAAGGATTCTGTTCTCCACGGGTGAAATCGTCGAGTATATAGCATCGTATCTCGATCGCATGCACTCGGTCGAGGTTACGGAAAGCTTCTAGGTTTAGAAGGAAGAAGGAAGAACGAGCGTGGTAACCGCAAGTTTGATCGATATCACCGGGCTTGCCCTAGCTGCTTACCTCGTGATTTGACTGGTTAACACGGGAAAAGCTTAAAAACATGCGTCAGTGAAACATCAACTACCCAGATAAGCAGATAAGAGGAGAGTAGTGTGCGCACGTGCAACCACTTGTCCGTGTATTTGTCCATAAGGGAGGGAGGGTCGCGTGTATGGGGCGCGCGGATACGTTTCGCGAAGCCATGACGGCCGCCCGTTCACTGCATAACCGGATCAGAAACCATGCAATCGTATCTACTTTTCTACTTACGGTTTAGTTGGGGTGCTTCGCCTACATGCGATCACGGCACACCAGCGTTGCGCGATTACGAGAATTTTTTTCTTTTTTTTTTTCTTTTTTTTTTCGAACGATGCTCATCGCCCAACCCCTTCCCTTCTCGCGGGAATCGAGGTGTATCGGAAGCCTTGGAACACAGTTCAGAATTGCTCGAAAACAATTTCGATGCGATTTCCCGTTTTCGATCGTACGCACGGAAAGATCCACACGAACGGCTAAGATTTTTTCACGAGCAACCGTGAATATATTAATATTCCTCGATACGTGGGGGATACGTACGCTTAACCGGAAAATGTATGCGCATATTAATTTGATAAGCAAATGTATTCACGAGCGAGGAAACTTTAAACTTTAAACTAGGAGTATGGATTTTCAATGATAAAGAAAAAAAGAAGAAAATCGAGCCAATCTTTTTATTGAAAAAAAAAAAAAAAAAAAAGGACTCGCCATTAATTTTATATTTGAAACTTCGCTTCGATAAATTTCTACTTCAATTTCTACAAGAAGCGAAACGATATAAAAATTTCGGTGAAAGGGAAAAAAAATTATTGTTTTTTTTACGTTCTCTTAATCATTGATATAATTTATAATTTATAAATTCTGTGAGAAACGAATAATACGTTTACCGAATATACGTAGTGAACGTTTCGATATTTCGACCGACATTGTATCGAAACTTTAATATAAACACGCGCGCGTACACGAAAGTTCGCTCGATGAATATAAACAAACGATTTCATTTCGTCGTCGAAAGCGAGACGATACGCTCGTACCGCGAGGCGCGCGTCGATTTTCGCGAGTTTGATCGCCGTTTAATCGTGAGATCTTTGATCGCGCGACGAAAACGGATCGAATTATACTTCACGCTCCCTCCCCCGTCCCCCCTGACGTAGTAATTCCACTCATTTTTCCTTCGTTTTTTTAATTCTCATTAACGGAGATCGTTTTCCACCAGGATTCGCGTTAACGATATCGAGATACGGAGGATGGAACGTGGGAAATCCCTCGCTCGCTTTATCGTATCAAGCTTTTGTACAACGAACGCAGAGGAAATAATTTTTTTTCGAATAGAATCCGCCTTGGCTCAGTGTTATATATCATCGATCGCTACGATTTCCTAGATACTTGTATGTGTGTTCGCGTGTGTTCAATCAAGTTGGAATCCAGAACGTCCGCTTTCTAAAAACCGTAAGTAACGCAAGAAGAAGATCGTTGGATCGATTAAAGCGGTCCAAGTATAGAGGCGAAGGGAGGAGGGAGGGGGTATCGTTTCTTTCGTACCGCGATCGAGCTCTTGCTTCGATTATTCCTTACCCGTGGCTAGGAGTAATTCGAGTCCTTTTTCGAAGCCATTTGTCGAAGCGAAGCGGAAAAACCGATCGACAACGTTCGTGAATTCGTGATTCTTTGTTATTCGATTGTGTTGCGCGAATGCGATTGAAAAGTGAAAAGTGATAAAATATGATATTTTGTATTTCTTTCAGTGTATATGCATGAAATGTCGTCGCAAAATTCGCAACGTTTCATAAGTTGAAAATACGTACACGTATTTTTGTCCGTTTCGATCTCTTAAATTTTCCACAAATTTTTCAACGTTCGTCTAAACGTGATTCTGTACGAAATAAAACAAAAGGGGAGAAAAGAGTAGACTCGAATTAATCTGGGTCTTTTAAGTGCGGAATAGATTAATGGAAATAATGGAGGAAGGCATGGGACACAATGAAGGTGAAGCAGAAAGAATAAACATCTAGCTCCGGAATGCGTGTATAATGTGCGGCGTATAATGTAAGCAATTACATCGTTGTTCGTTTTTAGATCGCGACTTCCGATATCGAAGGAAGGTCCTACGAAGGAACTTGATGCGTTTTTAACGAGAATAAAATGGTGGCGAGATAACGGCAATAATTAATTGTCCGGTTATCTCGAATTTTTATATCCCGGTTTTCGTTTCAACGCCCCGGCTATCGTCTTTAATGGATCGGAATACGTCTGTTAATTACGCTTTGTTTTTCCTATCCTATCAACTTGAAACTTTGGGGGGGCCCGGTAATGGCGGAATGGTGGAACGGCCGATATTGATATTCGATGGAAATATAACGGAACTTTGGAATAAGCTATTCCAATTCCATCTTTGGACGACTGGTTTGTTGAAATGTCGCTGAAACTTATCGATCACTTCCGCCCCCCCTCTTTCTTCTTTCCTTTCGTTCGAACTTCGCGACGCTTACGAGCCTAGTAGGGAAAGAAATTCGAATTTCGAATATTCTTGAAAGAATATTCGAAGAATTTCCTTTCTTTTTTTTTTTTTTCCTTTTTTCCCTTTTTTTTTTTTTTTTTTTTTAATTCCCTTTCAAGTGGCGAGAATCGAATAAATAGAAAAATAAAAACGTACGGACGTAATAAAAACGGACGGTGAATAACGTGTCGAGAATTGCCTTTAATCATTCATGGGCGCGATGGAAACGCACTTTTTTCACTGGTTGTTGACGGAATGCATACGCGAAATATAATTCCCGGCTCGAGGTGGCACGTCTCACGCGTATTATTACGTGTACGGCACCGACGTGTCTAATTACGTTCGATTCAATTTCGACATTACGTTTCGACGAGAATTAATATCTTAAGGGGAGACCTTATTATTAAATCGTGTTTTAAATAATCTCACGATTTTTTCGTTTTAAACTTTATCGAATCGTTCGAGAACGAGATCGTTCGGCGAAGATAAAAATTTAACTCGATCTCTCTAAACTAAATTTCTGCCCACGAACACTTGATAAATTCGATAATAATTTTATCAAATTTATATCCTCAACTTTCCTCACCTCCTCAACTGTGCAAAAATTTAAATGTACCAAATATATATATATATAAAAAGAACCTATTAAAAAAAGTAAGGAAAGATAATATTTTCGCAACAATCGTTGAAAAACCAAACGTGTCTCGTGTACGACGCACGAGCGTCCATACAATTAATTATTGACCCGTTTTAATCGCGTTAGGTCTAATTAGCGGGGAGAGGGAGTCCGTCTCAAAGTTGTTAATTAAATTGGTTAATGCGATAAAGGAGTCCATAGCGGAGTTCTCTCCGTTCCCTTTCTCTTCCCGCCTCTTTCGCCCCCTTTTCCGTTTCTACATATCGGTGTCTTCTTTGTGTATTCCGCCCGCGCGGAAATGCGCCGCGAAACGTAGACCAGAGATACTTTCATCCACGGCGATTATTTCAATTATAGCAGCTCGGGCTCACGATCAGGCCGAGAGCCCTCTCCTTCCTTCGTTGTGTGCAGTTCACAGGGAATATCCGCGGCGTGACGACGAGTAATGCACGAGTAGATGTTTATGCCGTCGCCACGGTCTATCGTAATCCTATTGAGGCGAGGCTGTTATAATATAAGAATTTCAATTGAAAGGATTACAATAAGTCGTGTAATTCCCGTATTCGTGTGCTTTTTGGTTAATGGAATTTTTCTTACGTAATATATGTATGTACGTATAATTTTCTCTGGTAGTAATTTTTAAAATAGAATCCTTTTCCGATATAGGTTTCTTGGCGAATAACGTTCCTCTTGTTTACGAAAATCGAGTGACTCAGTGACGAAGCGTTTTTGTACGCTTTTCCGTGGCGATTCTATTGATTTACAGCCAGTTTATTATAAGCTCGTCGCTTTTTTAATTTCTTCGTCTGTATAATTCTCGAAGCGTTAAAGTGGATCCCCGCCCTATTTTATTATCGATCTCTCCTCCTATATTTTTTTTCATCGTAATCGTAAATTTAAAAATAATATGAAAATACACATCGGGATTACGTCTGAGAAGAATTTATTTAGGTGTAGTCGGCATCAAATGTCACGGGTTAATGGGGCAAATATAATAAGGAATGCAGATTGATACCGCTTATACATCCAAGTTTCAGTTTTAACCCCACGTTCTCGATCCTTTCTACATCCGTCCATTGTGTCGAACAATTATAGAGCGAGAGATTAATCCCAGAAATCTTTATCCCAATTTCTAAATATAAAATATCCGAGAAATCGTTGGCACGACAAAAATTTCCAGAACGAATTCATATTCCTTTCACGCCAAACGTTTCGAACGTGCAAATAAAAAAAGGAAAAAGAAAAAAAACGACTAAATTTCAAAACGGGGATCGACAACGATCGATCGAGTTTCAACCGGTCGTTAGCTGTTACCTAAAACCTTGGAACGATTATAACGCGAGAGGGGAGGGGGATAAATCGATAGCGGCCTACTAAATAATAAATATTTTTTTCTCGCCCTCTTTTACCTTAGATTCGAAACCGGTGTCTTCGAACAAGATGTTCCCAACCTATTTCTCTCCTTCTCTCATCCCCTCTCGAATTCTCCGTCGCGGATCGACGACACCTCCGCCTCGAAATAACCGGTGGCAGCGTTGCCACGGGAAGCCCGGCAGTCATTAATTATAATTAATATCGGTGCCGATAATGGCAGCCGCCGCGGTCCATATATCGGTGGGGCACGGATCGGTGAGAACGCCTCTAACGTGTAACCGGCCGCTATATACGTCCGTATAAATTTCCATCTTCCATCGAGATGATGATCGTCGTCGATGTTACACGCCCGTACGAGTGGCGGTCAATTTGTAATAGTGGTAGTAAGTAATAGCAGCAGCTGTGGTAGCGGTAGCGATAGTAGCGCTGGACAATTTCGCTCGGTTGTTGTGTTGGCCATTGGAGGAAAAGGGATGGGATGAAAAACGGAAGTAGAAACGCGGAATAAAGGCGGATGGAGAAGAGGGAAAGAGATGGGCGTATAAGTCGGTCCGAGTCGCGTCGACTTAAAAGGTATCGACGACGTGGATTAAACGTTGCTCGTTATACGTGTCGTGGTTGTAAATCGTCCTTGTAAATCAATCGACTGGATCTGGCCGGGCTGAACGACCCGATAAATAGGATTAACCGATTTAACGCGGACGAGATTTCGCGACGAATCGATCATAATCAACGCTCTTGGATATCGCGCAATTAATTTTCGTCCGAGAAGGAAATACGTTTACAATATATATATATTATGTATATTCTCTTGGTTTTGTTGCACGGGAACAGGCCAATCCATGCCAGCATCCGATCGTGATACTGAGGGACGTCGCCTCGTCGGACATGGAGTCGTTGCTTCGCTTCATGTACCACGGAGAGGTGCACGTAGGTCAGGAACAGCTGGCCGCGTTCCTCAAGACGGCGCAGATGCTTCAGGTTCGAGGGTTGGCCGATGTGAACAGCGGCGCTGCCAAAATTCCTCCTCCCTCGTCCTCAGGCGGGAACAATGGCAGTGCGCCGGTAAATACGAGTTTCAACTTTCGAGATACCGATTTAAATTTGGACATTGTAATTGGACATTGGATTTTTCGGGGTTGACAGGCGACACCGCGCAATCCTTGGCAAGACAACGGCAGAGGAGAGTTGAACGAGAGCGGTCTGAGCCCACCACCAGAGAAGAGACCTAGAAGCTATAGCCCACCGTTGGGTAACCACGTGGAGCCGAAGACCGACCTTCAAGAATCGCTTTTGGGCCAGGCTCTGGCGGAGGGACCTACGATACACACGACACCCACGAACAACGTTCAGGTACGGAAAAGTCGAAACACTTTTTATTCGCGGGTGAAGAGGGATGATTTTTATCGGTTACAGGCGCAATCTACCGGCGAGGACTCGAATTCCATGTCGGACAACGAGGAGGAGATGTCGAATAACGACAGCATCCTGAACTCGGTGAAGACCGAGCCAAGCGACATCCTAAATGATTCTATGGAGCATCACCGTAATTCGTTTCCGGCGCTCTTGGGAATACCAGGTAATTTCATCGGAATTGCCCCTCGCTTCCTTTGTTTTTTCTTTTTTCTTTTTTTTTTCCCTTGATAAACTCTCACGTATCGTAACTCTTATCTCATCGACTCGATCGAAATTAATATTGAACGGGACCGATATATCGCATTGTATTTCCTATTTAGAGTCGATGACCGTCACAAATGAGACCCGTCACAGACAGGTTTGTGATTATGATCGTACTTGATACTTGCAGGACTGATACCAGGACCGTCCGGGATCCACGCGGCGAATCAGGATCCGAATTACGGTAAGTGATCAGAAACCAACGATTCGATTTTCGATTCGGTTTTATTACGTATTCGTAAGCCCAGACTATATAATATCCTCCCGTCGATTCCCTCAAGACTCTGGTCTCTCGTTGTTGCGTTGAATGCATGGAACTCTCGTACCTCTCACAACCCTGCAATCCCCTTGCCCAATTTACTCCTTTTGGAAAAAGAAAAAGGAAATGAATAAGAAAGAATAATTGTTGATAATGAAACGGAAAAAAAGAACAAAAAAAAAAAAAAAAAAAAAGAAACGAAACGGTGAGCAACAGCGTGTCGTAGAGCTACCGTCTCCGACGGCTCTTCGAGTTCGTTTGCCGGAATAATATCGATTTTCCTCCGCAAAAAATGGCCTGCGATCATTAGAAACGGTATCGTTAGGGTTGCCATGCAAAAGAAAGACTCGATTCTTTTTTTTCAATAATCTCGAATCCTTTGAACGACCCTTCTTCTAGCTAAGGCTAATCGGTCGGCGAGGTACGAATTCGATCGACTGTTTAGAAAACTGTTAATGGAAAATAGAAAAAAAAATAATAATGATAAATAAATAAATAAAAATGACGTGAGGGTGGAGGTACGGAAATGGCAACGAAGAAGGACAAAGTACACACGTTACCACATTCAACGAACAGATATAAATAAAAAAAAAAACCTGACGAAACAAAATTAACACATATAAATGTGAAATATTAAACAATTGAAATTAAAAGAGTGCGACAAAAAACATTTTGACAAAATACAATCTACGATTCGATCATAAATATTCAGGGAATTAAACAAACAACACGCAATTGGGGGAGGGAAAACAGTGTAACAGAAATATAAGAGGAAAAAAAAATAAATATAAATAAATAAGCAGAAATAAAGCAAACCAAAAAAAAAAAAAAGAATATCAAATATAAACGAACAGAATTGAAAACGAAGGGCTGTGGGAGGACAGAAAAAAAAAAAATTGAATAGTGTTTAAGGGATCGTACGAGGTTGGCTGAGGACTGACATTGGCTGGTGGTTCCAGGGCGATGGCAGCCCTCTGGAGGAGACGGTTCAAGCTCGAGTTCCGGTTGGTTGCCGGGTACGTCCTCCACGAGGAACGAGCACGCCGGGTCTGGAACTTACCAGAGCGGAGTTCACAACTCGAAAGGTCAGGATCTGTCGTCTCTGCTCCAGCAGCATCACCATCACCATCACCTCCACGCCACCAGCCAAGCGTCGCAGCAACACGCCCTAAATGCCCTGAACTCGCTCAACTCCCTGAATACCGAGCAGCTGTCGATCATGCATCAAAAGTTGCAGAACAATCTGCAAACGTTGCAGCAACAACAACAAACAGCGTCCGCGAAAAACGAACTGAATCTGATGCTTCAATCGTGCGCCAAGGAGAAGATTCAAGAGAGCATGGCGTTGTTCCATCAACAGACCCATCAACAGCGTCGGTTCCACCAGCAGACCGACAATTCCGCGAGCCAATCCGGCAAACCAAAGTGTCCGGAATGCGGCAAAATCTATTCGAACAATTCGAATCTGAAGCAGCACATCGTGAACGTGCACACGGTTCAAACGGAGTACGTCTCGTGTCACGTGTGCAGCAAGCAGTTCAAGACGAAACAATACCTCCAGATACATCTGTTGTCGATGCACGGTATCCGGAAACGGAAGAGCTACCCGTTGTATCAGATGCAGACACAGATGCAACAACAACAACAGCAATCGTCGGGCGGCCAAGTGTCCGGCGGTCAGCAGCAATCGCAACAGCAATATCCGGCTCCCGAGAGATGGTCCGGAGGAGAGGACAAACAGTGATCGAAACGCGTGTCTCGTGTATCGTTGATCGATCGAAGAACCACGCCAGAGACACGTGTGCCTCCCTTGGACCACGTATATATATATAGGGGTGAAAAAGGGAATAGAGAGGGTCGATGAGAGTGGATGCTGGTAATCTGTAATAAGTTGGCCCTGAGCGACTCTGATAGATAGCTCGCTTAATTATTTGGGATTAAGACAACTACGACCTCGCAATAATGTTTGTAGTAGATTTTATTGTACATACGCGAATCGCATGCGTGCGCATAGGGAAGTAAGTATTTTTCGCGTGAAACGTTACACAGATAGTTTATTTTATTTTTCTTCCTTTTTCTTCCCCGGTTTTTCTTCTCCGCGTGTTTTTTTTTTTTGCCTCTCTCTGCCCCCTCCTTCTTTTTTCTTTTTCTTTTTCTTCTTTCTTTTTTTTTTTTTTTTTTTTTTAATTCCTTTTGATAGTTAGGATAAAAGAACGGAGGTGGCGATAGGCAAGGGGAGGGTGAAAGAAGAGGGTGCTGATACGAGGATTGGCCGACCTATTTTCGTATTGTACCGCAGTGCGCAGCCAATCCTTCGAGGCAGCGATAAGTAAGCCCCCCCGCGATTGGCCAGCGGAGACTTCTTGAATTTCTCGCCGGAATTCTTATCAGTATAAATAGTAGGTGAGGAAGAAAGAAGGATGCGTCAGCCTCGTTTCTTCGAAAAGAGAGTCATTCACGGGAAAACGTCGATAGGGTTGTATTCACCCCTTTTTTGAGGATTCGCGGTCTTTTAAGGGGAACCGAGGAACGGACGGGCATTTCTAAAGGAATAGCTGAACCGATGAAAATAACCTTTCTAATGGAACCGAATCTTATCCTGAATATTTCTCTCCCTCTCCTCCTTTTCCTCTTTCTTCTCCTTTTTTTTCCTCCCCCTTTTTTTTCTCTCTCTCGAAACGAATCAAATTTTCCTCCTCCTTAATGCAAAATCCCCGACGAGGCTGCAATTAGATCGACCGAATTGCCGAGGTGTATTTTTACAAAGGAAAAAAACGGGGCGAATTATTTCGAACGTTTCGTGGCGTTGATGAAACGAATTTGGGGCGTAATATTCGTTTGTCTTTTAGCGAGTATCTCCAGGATGCTTTTAAAATATTGACACGCATAGCTAAAACTGGTAGCCAGAAACACGGAGGCGCGTTTCATTTGCTCTCTGTCGCTTTCTCATCTTGACGCGTCGCATTTCGCCGCGACCGATATATATATACACACACACACACACACACACGATACGTTTGAACGTGTGCGTTTGAGTGCAACATTGTGCACCACCACCACCACCACCACCATCACCATCAACACACGTCGAACGTGCCCGCGCACATTTAGGCACACGGAATTACGAGGGCAGAAAGAGATAGACCGGGTTGTATTGATCTCGAGGATTCAACAAACAGCACCTAGTGCCTCCCGCTCCTTCCTCTCTAACTTCACCTTACTCCTCCACCCTCCACCTCACCCCTATCTCTCGCTTCGTTCTCCACGTATTTCATAGGATTCCGCTTGTCTTCTGGACGGAGTTCGACCCCTCTAATACCCTCATATTCGATCATAGTTTCTCTTCTTATCCTATAGTTTCTTTTTCTGTTTCTTTTCTTCGTTCGTCCTAAAATTATAATCGCGAAATTATGCGTATCCGGGTAATATTATCTATTATTTCAATATCATCCCCGATATTCGAATCGTCTTGGCAATTATACGTTATTTGGACGGTTATTCATGCGTGGCGTCAGTGTCATCTTGTCAACTTTATTCGTCTATTCTTTTTCATTCCCATTCCGCAATTAGATTTAGAACGGTAATCGTAAAGTTATACGATTATTATTATATTTCGTAATATGATAGATAGTATAGGATATATCGCGTAATCTTGATGCAATATCACGCGAGACGTTGAAGAATCAAAGAGTAAATGGATCTACGCCACTCACGGATCGAATTGTCTATCGTTTAGGTTGCACGGTGTCAGTGTCGGACCAGAGTTTTTCGAGGGTAAAGAGAGGAAAGTTGCAGGAGGACACGCGATACTCGGCCCTAGTGAGCGTAGGCCACGCGATGCCTAATACACGATCAGCCTACAACCCCCATTGGGAACCCCTGGCAAAACAAACCCTGCCTGGCTTATCCAATTCCACGGCATTTCCACGAATCTCTTCCATCTCTTGTCCGTGCTACCCAACCCTGACGCTCGTAGTTCCGACGTAAATGGAGGTGGAGCATTTGTTTCAGCCACCCCTTTGTCCTCTTCCTCTCTCCCTCCCTTTCTTCTCTCTCTCTCTCTCTCTCTCTCTCTCTGTTCGTTCTCGTTTTCTCCGTTTTTACCATCAACCCGCAATCCCTGCCATTCAACCGGTTGGATCGTCTTGTTCTTATTTCCTTGGCGTGAAACTGCGTCACCTTTGAGAGCTACCAAGCTCTAAAAGCACTCGCCGCCTCTGGTTTCACAGACAGGGCGAGGAAATGGTTTTACTTCCTCCTGTCGCCGAAGGTGATGGCCTGATGGTAACATATGTCTTTCTTTCCTTGTCTTTTTTTTGTGAGATGAGTGTTTTTTCTTTTTTCTTTTCTTTTTTTTTTTTAACGTTTGGTATATGGAATTACTTATAAATTTAGTAATTTTCATAAATCAAACGGTGTTTTGGTTTTGAATTAATTAGCGAATGGTTCGAGAAAGGAATTTATAAAATTTTTCTATTTTCTTTCTTCTTTAATTTTATTTAATTTCTTCTTCTTCTTCTTTTTCTTTCCCCCCCCCCCTCCCCCTCCTCCTCTAATCTAATTTTTTCTCATCATCAAACGCAGGAAATCTTAGAGGACACTGGCGAAATCGACTCTCCATTTTCCGCTCTTCACAGATTAGAGTCATCTATCACCCGGATTCGATCCGGATAACCGTTCGTTTCGGACCTAGCCAGATTTTTATCTTACCTGATAAGTCTCCCCGATAAAAAACGTTGGCGTGCCTGTTCCACCGTTTCACCAAACTTCCTCCTCCTCGTGTACGCGATAACCTTCGACGTATATATTGGGGGAGAAGTTTTGGAAGAGTGATGATTACGATAGAAATTGCAAAGGAAAGTATAAAAGTCGATCGCGTGATTATCGCGTCCAAGGAAAGAATGAAAGATCTGCCCGTTTGCGTCACGCGTGTCACGTAGTCGGGGCAACTTTGCGGGAAATAACTTTCTTCCTTCTTTAATTCCGCGCAGTTGTGTCACTTCTCCCTTCTTTGTGCACCGCTCGGAATACAGATTCCTCCTCCATTGGCCGAGAGAGCCCTAAGGGGTGGCGTTAAAACTTCCAAAGAGAAAGAATAAAAAAGAAAAGGAAAGAAGGAAAGAAAGAAAGAAAGAAAGGAAGGAAGGAAGGAAGGAAGGAAGGAACCTCGAACAAATAACACGCGAAGGTATGATCGATTAAGTAAGTATAATGTGGGGGGTTGGAAAGTGGTTAGAGAAGGGCAAAGTGGAAGAGACAAAGAGAGGAGAGGAAGAACAGGAAATGAGATGGGATGTAAGGATATTGTGGCCCACTTCGGCGATCAGATACAACGAGGCTTTAGGGTTGGTGGAAAAAAAGATGGCCACTCATAGGGAGGGGAGGGGGGAGGGGCAGGGTAGATCGGTCGAGGAATAAAAATGGGATTTCGTACGATAAGCGGCCACGTATACCACGTCGAGTTCAAATGTTTGCTCGGTGGATTTCTCTTTTTCTTTTTTTTTCTTTTTTTTTCTCCCCCTTCTCTTTACCTCGTCGTTGTGTATTTTTTGGTCATTTTGCTACTCTTTTTTTTTTTTTTTTTTCCTCCACTTCCCAAGGTCCACCTTATCCCGATTTCCCGCTGGTCCTTCTCCTTTTCTTGTCTCCTTAATGTTCCGGAATCCCTTTTTTTTTTTCCCTCGCTCTCATCCTCGTGGCATCCACGTGTTGGCGGCGCGCGCGAGGGGAAGAAAGGATCGACCGAAGCGAAGGGCGGTTCATCCGATATTGCGTCGCCCGGACAAATGACAATTGCAATTCCCTTTTGGAATCTATCGCATTAGTCTTCTGTCCGGACGGCGATTCTTTAGATCGTTGCGTGAAATTACCTGTCCTTATCCTTATCGTTCGTTTTTTTTTTCTTTTCAAGGTAGAAAGATCGATCGGTAAATTTTTTATTATCGATAATGTTGTTATTTTATCTAAATTTTATTATTAATTTATTTTATTTACGTGTTGTTTCCTCGTTTATTCGAGATTGACTAATTTCGACGTGTGTACGGGGAAGAAAAGTCGTCGACAGAAAATTGACAGGAGGCGCCATTAACGTGAAAAAGGATAGCCGTACGAAACTAGAGCGAAGAAGAGTCACGAAAGCTTTGACACATGCTATAAACCCGTTTAACTTCACGAGTTACGTGCCACAGACGTCGCCTCTCGAAATTACGAAAGTTTGGCTCGCCATCAAGAAAAAAAATGACGGACAAAGACTGCGCGCGGCTGGAACATGTGTGTCACACGCCGCTCCTTTTATCATTGTTTCTCTCTTGCACGATCCGTGATATCGTTTTCATTTCATCGATTATTTCCAGGTTAAATGGGAAAGAAAATGGATAATTCTTGTTTGGATTTCGTAACGTAGAAAATTTCGTAACGCAGAAAAAGAAGTAGAAAAATATCGTGGAGTTAATTAAAGGATCTAAACCATCCTTTCTTGCATCGAGCAACGAGCGTCTTAATTAAATAACTCTGTAATTAACGATTCGCGTTATTTTTTTTTTTTTTTTTTTTAATTTGCCAATACGACACGTACCACTCAATTTAAATTTTCCAATTTCTGAGGAACATAGAACAGAATTCGTCTACTATATGCAGGAATACTAGACTTGTTCCGGCCGGAGAGTATCGATTGTTCCGCGTCGAACGTAGAGGAACGATAGAACGAGATTGGGTTTCACGGTTGCAGCAACGACGGATGGGGTGGTGGTGCAGCACACTTTAGCAGGAAGATTGATTAAGCTGCCGCAGCCACCGCCGCCCACGCGAGGTATATTAAAGACGTGACCCGACATAAAGGAGAACCCCCTTCGTCTTCAGCTACCATCCGTCTCTTTCTCCCCCTTCATCCACCCCTATCTTCTCTCTGACCACATTGATTTTCCACGCCACTCTCTCTACCTTACCCCTCTTTCTCTTTCTCCATCCCGTTCCATCGCATCACTTTCGTCTTCTTCTTCCTCTTCTTCTTCCTCCTCCTTCCTTTCTCCCCGGTAATTTTCTCCTCGCCGCAAACTCTCTTCTTGCCTCCTCCGCTTCCTCGCTCGCCCTTCCAACAAGTACAAACAAGTACGATGGAAGAAACGTTTTCTCGCGTTTCTCCTCCTCCTCCTCCTCCTCCTCCTTCTCCTCTCGTTGTTATCGTCGCCGAGCCACCACCGTGCTCCTCTATCTATCTATCTATCTATCGTTGTTTACTTTACTCGTAAGCTCGAGCCAACACTCGAAGAAGAAAGAGGAACAGAGGAGAGCCAGCGAGCGACCGACCGGAATTCTTCCTCGTCTTCCCTTCGAGCTTTGCAAGTTTGATTGAATTCCACGACGAGTGGCCGGTATCAGGAAATGGACAAATGGTTGATTCGAGCTCTGTGTTCCACCTTCCCCTCCCTCTCTCTCTCTTTCTCTCTCCGCAAAGTCTTTTTTCCCTTCTTCTTTCCATCAGACGTCCGCTAGATAGAAAGCTTTTAGCCTTTCCTATCCGTGTTTCGAGCCCAGCCTCGAATCGGGGGTTATTTTCGGTTCTCACGTTCGCCGGTAGGGATTAGAGAGGACGCGAGAGATTACAGAGTTTCGTTATTGCCGCGCTAAATGTTCGCCCCCGTTGTAGTCACTGAATTAAACCGGGGAGATAGAGCTTTTATTAAAAGCACGCGCGACGCTTCAATTTTAAAACCGTGGCGCGGATAGGCGTGTTCGAAATTAAAATAAAGGTTGGAAAATAAAACGGCAGCGGGGAGGAAAGGTCAAGGGTGATGGAGATGGCGGAACGAATGGGATATATATATATATATATTTCATCCTTCCTCCATTATTTCACACGTTCTATTTCTCATTTTCTACCTTCGTTATATTTATTATACTCTTCCTCGAACTTTTCCGTTGTCCACGTTGTCAAGAATTTTCTACGCCGCATAGAATCGTATTTTTCACTTTCCTCCGAAACGATTCATCAATTTTCGACCGAAGGCACTACCCCCGACCGTGTCCCCTCTTCTTTCTTTCTTTTTCCTCCTCCACCTTCTTCTTCGTATCTATATAACCGTCAACCTCTCGTCGGATTTGGGATATTCATTTTCCTTGAAATTCCCGCTGGGAAGAGATTTCGAAGAGATTTTGTCCTCTTAAACAGTTACTTTCCACGCTCCTCACGTGAAATTGATCAGCCAGCATAATAATTCATCTATTTCCACTCGATATAGAGATAATCGTGTTCCGCGAGACGCTCTGACTCTTTCATCCTTAACGATTAAACGACTATCTCCAAAAAAAAAAAAAAAGAAGAAAAATCGACCATCTCGTCCCCTTCGATAAATACATTCGAATTAGTCGATTTCCTATCCGGTGAAGATTCACGGCGACGCAACAAATGTCCTCTAAAAATACGAAGAAATGGGAACAGTCGCGCTCTGCGAAGTCGGTTGAACGACGCGCAAAAGCCATCGGATGGTTTTCATGAACGAGAGAGAAAGAGAGAGAGAGAGAGAGAGAGCGAGAGACGAGTTGTGAGAAGGCGAGAGACGGTTACGAGGGCAGCAGTGGAGAGCGGGACGAGGGAGGAGGGGTTGAAGTGAGAGTGAGAGAGGTGGAAGAGAGAAAGGGAGAGGGAGCGAGAGAGAGAGAGAGAGAGAGAGAGAGAGAGAGTAAGACAAGAAGAAAAAGGGGAAGAGAGAGTGAGAGGATGAGAGAAAGAGGAAGAGAGAGAGAGAGAAGAGAGAGAGAGAGAGGCCGCGCTTCCCCCGAGGGTCCTGGGATCGATCCCTGTGCAATTTCCCGCACATGTCCGCATTGATCTGCCCTCACTTGCCCCCGGCGCCCACCCTTGCCACACTGAACCACCGCCACCCCCACTGACGCCGTCACTGACGCCGCTGCCGCCACCACCAACCACCCTTAGCTTCTTCGGGATCCCCACGATCGTCCAAACACCCCGTCTCTCACGCCGTTCACTGTCCAAAGTCTGTTTGGAACTACTACTCGTACTACCTCCACCCCGGATATTCGACCAACCCCCTTATAGTTTCCCAGTAACGTGCCTTAGGAAAGGGAGAGGACGTGCCTTGCTCGTAGACACGCGCGTCTTGTCACGCGTCACACGCGATACGCCTCGCGGGCGAACACGATTTTTCAATTTGAGGGAAAAAAGAGAAAAGAAAGAAAGAAAGAAAAAAAGAAAGGTGGAAGGGTGAGCGGGTTGTTGCGCGCGTTGGCTTCGCTCCCCGTGATTGGCAGCTTCTTCCGCTCTTCCTCCCCATGGGGGAGGCGGTTGTCTATCTCGTCGAAAAGCGTGTCGCTTTTCAAATTTCCCCGTGTTGCCGCGACGACGTGGGAGATTAATTAAAAGAGCGACGAAAGGGAGGAAATACGTACAGCTAGTTCGACAGCGAGCTCGTGAATACGAATGGAGAGAAACACGGTTAAAACGAAAGGTTCGAGACGAGAGGACAAAAATTACTCGCTCTTCTTCTTCCCGTCGAATTTCCTCCCTTCTTTCCCTCTTTCTCTCTCTCTTCCTTTTTTTCCCTCCGCGAACCCTCGTAAAAAACTTAGGGCAACGAGGGGCGTCGCGATGGAAGTGGATGGAAGCGCACGAGGGCCACGAGGCAACGTTCGTAGGCAACAACGTGGCCTACCTAAATTAAACTTTTCTCCTCGTCCCTTCCTCTTCGCCCTACCATCCGTGCCCCCCATACATCAGCCTGTCATAAACCTAAGCCGTGCCAAGCCGCGTTCGATGTAACCGATCGTTAAACTTCGCTACCGGAAACCAGGTGTACCTTCCGACGGGAATAACCGTTCGAAGCAACTGAAAGGCGGGCGGGATGGATAAAGAGAGCGCGGGGTTATTGATCGCTTCGAAATTGCTTCGCTTCGCCAAGGAGATGTTAAACTAGGCCTATCGAAAAACTTCTGCTTTGCCCCGACTTCTGCTTTCCCGCGCCCGATTTCACTTACGGGAAACGTTACAGCGCGATGAAAATGAAGCGAGGGAAAGGAAAGATATATCTGGATACACGTTCCGGAAGAATGTTTCGTTACACGTGAACGTGTAATAATTTTCATACAAAATACTAGAAGATTTCGTCACTAGAAGAATTCGAGGCCAGTTGTTGTAACTCGATTGCAACGGGAGCATCGAAGCATCCGCGAAAGGGAAGACGGGTGATCTTCCCCTGATTAGTTCCCCGGGGAGCGAATGGCCGACATGATTGAAAGGATCCACGTTCTGTTCGCGTCAGAGAGAGAGAGAGGTCGAGATGTTTGCCGATACACAGAGGATTGGCCGCCGGTTTCTCGTCGATATCCGCGCGATCGCGTGGATCGACGTTTTCAAGATATTTCGTTGCGTAAGACGAGAGGCAGACGGCAAAGAAGTTTGCCGGAAAGTCGAAGACATCGATCTTCGGCTTCCCTTCAGCCAATCAGCGTGCCGACTGCTTCTTGAGAAGCGGCTCCTCGTTAATGCAGCGCAATTCGTCGGAGCGACGCTGCTAATGGACTGGCGCAATCATCCCAAGCTACTGAATCTCCTTTCTCGTCAACAGCATTCCTTCCTTCCTTCCTTCCTTCCGTCCTTCCTTTCTGCCTGCTTGCCTCGTCTAACCTCTGCTCCATTTTCTGCCTACGCTTCACAACTCTGTCACTTCCTGTTTCCTTCGCTCTTCTCTCGTCTTTGTCTTTTTCACTCCTCGTGTTCGGGTCTCTAACCACTTTGCCACTCTTTTCAGTTTTGCCTCTCTTTCCAAAGTTGTTCTTTTCGTTTCGTTGATTTTTCCACTCATCTTTCCTCGCCTCTTTTTCGTCAATTTCTTCCCTCGAAATTCTTTTTCTTTTTTTTTTTTCTTCTTTTTTATTCTCTTATTTTGCGTCCGTCATTATTTTCCATCTGTCTTTTGCTATTCTTCGTTTCTTCGTGTATTTCGTGGGATGTGTAGGTGGAGTGAATATATATATATATATATGGTGGGAGATGCTGGAGGAAGGTAAAAGTGAAACTTCTTAACGAGATCCTTTCGGCTCCCTTCTTTAGAAAGGATTTCTTTGGCTCGGTTTAGAAACATCCTGTACACAACCATCACGTGTCTCCGCTTCATTCCACTTTCGTGGTTCCTCCGATCGTTCATTCCGTTTCTACCCTCGTGCTCTCTCTTCCGGTTCGTCGTACCAACCTCATCCATTGCCATTCCTCCACGTTCTATCACTCTCTTCCGACCGATCGGCTCAGAGATCCGTTGTAATCAAGCGCGCTCGTGCCCCACGCTTCCTACCCCTCGATCGATCGAACTGGTACAATTACTCAACCGACTGTCTTACGTGATTCTAACAACAGACAAAAAAAAAAACTTTTGAGATTGTTCAACCGTTTCACTCTGTCCCCCTCACCCTTCCACGCCGATTCGTTGCGCGTTTCCTCGTCCATGAAAGATATATCGCGCCAACAATTTATTTTGACGAATAAAAATTCAAGCGGAATGAAAAACCACTGGAAAAAGGAAGAAAAATTATTATTCGTTTTTTTATTTTTTCGTCGGCCGATAGCTAGCGGCACGGTGAAAAGGATTCGACGGGTGGAATGCGCGGCGTGACCTTAATTCCACGCGGAACGCGATGTAGCCGATACGTAAATCATCGTTGAATACGGTTTTCCGGGTGTGTATGTTCGCGTAATTCTAACAAATCGGCTCGTCCCGACTGTAAATCAGAAGGCGGCGTGCCACATTCCCTTTATGCAGCTACCACGGCCGCTTTTTACCCGTCCACGGCTCCTTATATATCCGGGTTATATATTTCACGGGTAGGTGGTAAAAATTAATCCTTATCCCCATTTCTATTCGATTGGATTTGTCACGGAACAAACGACATTGCATTGTCGTAAATTAAACGCGAATAATCTTTTGGCGAATTCGTTATAATTTCGTTCAAATATTATTGAATGGTGGAAGTGGGGGGCGGGATCGAGAGGATGGCAGCAGCGAGCTTTATGGAAGACGATTTCGAAGGCGGATACCTACCTGTCACGCCGTGCCTGCACATCCTTCCCCTTTTACGTAATGAGACGTGCACGAAAGTGGGAGAGGCCTTTTGCTTAGAGATTCGTAGGAAAGATAGTCGTAACGAGGCGTAGAGGGTGGATCAATACGAGGGTTCTTACGTAGTTCGCCATCTCTCTCTCTTTCTCTCTCTATCTCCTCACTGTCTTCTCCTTTCTTCGTGTATCTCTCTCTCTCTCTCTCTCTCTCTCTCTCTCTCTCGTCTCATCCTTTCGTCTCTAACGACTCCACCCCTCTTGTCCTTCGTCTTCGCTTATCTTCTTCTTACATCTGAGACTCTCTTCTCTCTGAATTTTTTATTACTTTTTGTTTTTCTCTCTCTTTGTCTGCCTTCCCTGTCTTTCTCTCTCTTTTCTCTACTCTTCTATGCCTCTCTCTCTCTCTCTCTCTCTCTCTCTCTCTCTCTCTCTCTCTCTCTCTCTCTCTCTCTGTGGCGCCGAGAGCTTGAAATGCAAGAGGACGAAGGTGGCGACTTCTATCTTCCATCATCCAAGCTTCTGTCGAAGAAGCGCGACCAGGATGGGATTTCCGGGATGACCGTTTCCCGCGGGCGTCACCGCGGCGGATCGAATTTGAAAAGAGGAACGACAATCGAGAACAAAGGAAAGGGAATGATCGATGAGACATTATTTTGAGACAATCTCGAGGGATGGGATCGAGAGACGTGCGATTCAGCGCGATGATCGCGATAATATTTCACGAATCGAAATATCGAATTTTTGTTAAAATTCCGTCAATGGTTGACGGCTACAACATCATCAACGACATCAACAACAAGTACAACAACAACAACAACAACAACACACCAAACATCCTACAACCGGGCATGCCCTGAGAGTACGAGAGTAGCCTGCGTGCGTGTGTGTCCAGGTATGAGAATGCGTGTGCATGGAGTGCAACCTGTGTGCACGTGGCGGTGAAAAGAGAGAGAGAGAGAGAGAGAGAGAGAGAGAGAGAGAGAGAGAGAGAGAGAGAGAAAGGAAGAGGATAGATCGATCGGATACGATAGCGTGTGGCCCGAGGGTGCGGAGCATGACCGAGAGAGAAAGTGAGAAAACGGCACGACCGAGAGAGAGTAAGAGAAAGAGAGAGAGAGAGAGAGAGGGAGTGAGTAAGAAAGAGAAAAGGAACTCGTGTGAGAGGCTGGTCACGCGTGTGTGACTCCTGCGTGGGTGTGTGTCGGTGTAGAGAGAGAGAGAAAGAGAGAGAGAGAGAGAGGCTCAACGTGTGTGAATGTACGTAAGAAGGAGCGACTTGTGTACGATTGTACGCGTGAAGAGAAAGAGAGAAGAGTAAATGCGGCGGGCGGCAGTTAGAAAAAGAAGGAATGAACGACGGAGAGAAATAAGTCGTGAGTGCAAGGGAGAGTGAGAGAAGTGGGGAATGAAAAAATGAGCGAGCGAATGAGTATGTAAGTAAGATAGAGGAAGAAACAGAGAGATAGAGAGAGAGAGAAAGAGAGAGAGGGGAAGGGATGAGTGAAAAAGAAAGAAACGAAAGAGAGAGAAAGACGGACAGAATCAACTGACGGGCACGTCCTGGTTGTAGGATCGGTGATGCCGAAGAGGGAGGAAGCCGCGTTGGCGGCGGTGGCTGCGGCCGCCAACGAAACTACGGCAGCCGTGGAGAATTTCGCGAGACTCTACACGGCACTGCGCCACGACGATGCTAGGCCTCTCTGCCGTTACTGCGGCAGAAGCTACTCGTCACCGAGCAACCTTCGACAACACGTGAAAAATGTCCACTCGAATTGGCCGCCCCCGGAGACGTGGCCGCAGTGCAACGTGTGCGGGAAACGGTGCAAGACCAAGCATTACCTGATCAATCATCAGCTTCAGGCGCACGGGATACACCAACGGCCAAACCTGAACAATCCTAATCAGCAACAGCATCAGTCGCCCTCTTCGTCCTCCTCGTTGCCATGAGTACAATCCTCCTCGTGCTCCGCCATTCCCACGTCGTCGTCGTCGTCGTCGTCGAACACCACCCATGAGAAACGATCCGCGACCAGATGAAGTCGGGGGTCGTTCCCGCACGCCTCTCGTCGATACAGGATAGCCTTGTTCGGTATCGAAACGAATCCGAGTTCTCGGTCGGGTTATTTTCGAATTGGAATGGATCGGTGTATCCATATTCGCGATGAAAATTATTCGGGATCGATTCGATTTGGAATTGGAATTATCCTCGCGTTATTTTTACGAGAAGTGGAATATCGGAGAAAACTGGGCGAATCGTGTTATACCCGGTTATTTCTATTACACTATTTATACATCGTTGAAGAAAGTTGAAACGCGTGACGTCCGAAGCGTGTAATATCCTGTATCATCGAGATCACAATTCAGATATTCCTATTTTCTATAGAGTTTAAACGAGAAGATTAGCCGAGGCAGTGATCGGGAATTTCGTTCGCGAAAGAGGAATCGGATGATTTTATGTGACTGTAACCGAGGCAACGTTCCAGAAAGAGAGAGAGAGATTACAATACCGTATTTACGAAAGACAAGGTACATATATATAGGAGATATCCGTAATAAAATTTCCGGCAAGAAAGTAAGAAAAGAACAATCGCATGGCACGAAATATCTATTATCGAGTGGGACGCAATGTATTCGCTCGATCGTTTGCGCAATGATGGAAATGAGGTATTTTCCGAGTTATAACAAAGAACACACGCTTACACACCTCCTTCGCCACCTTCGAGCCAAAACGCGTGTCCAGTTCTTATCCTTGGAAATGTAATATCCGAAGAAGCGTCCGTGCTCAGCCACCCCACGCATACAAATATATACCACACAGAGAACATTCACAGAGAGAATCGAACGTTTCTGCCCCCCGCCCCTAATAATCTGGCACGTGAGATTCTGCCTGGACACGTTCAAGCATCTCTGCCGTACTAGTATTCGATTTACGCGATGATTGCACGAATTCCATGGAGTCCTCTGTCTGCCAATTGCGCGCGATATCGAGCAGAGAGAGAGCAATTAGCGATCCGTCGGATATATATATATATATATATATATACCGGTAACCGGTAACCATTTGCGGGAGATGTAACCTCCTCTCTAGATATTCCGCATGAATCAATGGGGATGTTGCGGGTGGGTGTAGGGTGGAACGCGTATTCGCGCGCTTTGGTACTCTCTGTTTTTATTAGGGGTTGGGTTTGAGTTTATGGTGGTGGTGGCTGGTGGTAACGTTGGTGTGGTGGTGGTTGCAGATCACGGGCTCGATGAGGCAGAGGGCGCGGCTTACCACCACCACCACAGCCATCACCAGCAACATCATCGGCATCGTCATCATCATCCACTATCCGTTCCTCCTCCTCACCACCATCATCATCAGGCGCTACAGGAAGACGAGCAGCAGCAGCAACAGCAACAGCAAGACCAGTCGACGACCACCGCGTCGACCACCAACACCACCACGACCAAGTATCAACGGAGCCCGGCCGACTACAGGCAACAGAAGATGATACGCGATCATCATCAACAGCACGGTTACAGGTGTCCCCTTTGTTGTAGGACGTTGCAGGACATCAGCACGATGAGGGCTCACTTGGAGCATCATTATCCGCGCGACTCGCCAACCTGTCCCGTTGCCTCGTGCGCGAAAACGTTCTCTCATCCCAACAGCGTGAGGAATCACATGCGTTTGAAGCATCCGGTGCAATGGGATCAGATAAAGACGCTCAGATGGACTTACGTCTGATAAACAGGCCGATGGATAATATTAATCCTAGGTTACGTTGGGTTACCTTGGACTCGCCATTTTTTTTTCTTTCTCTTTTCTCTTATCGGGATTTCTCTACTTTCCCCCCTTACTTATTTTTTTTTTCTTATCTCTTATCTCTTTCTTTCTCTTTCTTGCTTGGTTCTTCTTCTTCTTCTTCTTCTTCTTCTTCTTCTTCTTCTTCTTCTTCTTCTTCTCCTCCCTCATTCGTATTCTCTTCTTTCGTATGCTCGCGATTTTTTTCTTTTTCTTTCTTTTTTTTTTTTTGTTACATCCCCAATATAAAAGTTTCGCCGTTTATCGATTGCATATACACGTGTCTTGGTAGTGTGAGAGGGTGGAGGGCGCGTTTCAAGGAAAAATGTCTCGCGTGCCAGAGTTCGAAGGTATTGTATACCCGATATTGCGATCTTGGTTGAATGTAAGTATAACATCTAGGGGAGGAGGAGGGGAGGAGGGTTAAGAATGATTTCGGGACGAGTCTGCGCGCCTACGATGATCGGTCCTCTTTTAGTGCTTTATTATCGAGGCAATTGTCGCACAAGCACCCACCTCTCTTCCTTGACAATTAAACGAGAAGCGCACATCTTGTAAATATTCGGGAGATTATTATTATTATTATTATTATTATTATTATTATTATTATTATTATTATTATTATTATTACTATTAATATTATTACTATTATTATTATTATATATATATATACATAAAGAAAGAAAGAAAGAAAAGAAGGAATATATTATATATATATATATAAATATATATAAATATAAATAAATAGAGAGAGTATATATATATATATATAAAAAGAGTAAATCTATATATATATAGAAAGAGAGAGAGAGAGAGAGAAAGAGTTGATTTTGTATAAAAAGAAAATGTACGAAACAGTATTTCTAGTAGAGCCTGATTAATAAAGAAAAAAAAAACGTAAATAAATAAATAAATAAAAAAGTAATAAGAATGGATAAAACGGTAGTCACACCAATAGAGATCGTGTATTAATAAGATCGACGTTGATTATACGACTACGATAATGTAATAACGGTTAGGTTAACGTAATCTTAAACAAGAGAAAACAATGTTCCTCTAAAGCTGAGTAAGCCAGCCTTACGTTAACGAGCGTAGTTTTTAAGAAATGAGCGTAAAACACGAGAGTCGAAGAGAATTTCTTTTATTAGATTACGAGCGGAACGTTAATCGACCTTGTAATCGTAACAGCTAAAAAAAAAAAAAAAAAAAAAAAAGAAAAAAAGTACGAAACGATACGAAAATTGGAACCCGAAGATTTTACGCGCGAGAAAATAAAAAATAAAAAGTTGGACGTGTATCGAGATTAGTTTTGCGATGCTTCCGTAATCGTTATCCGAAGAAACGCGCCGCAATACGAATATTAATACGTATATTTACACGTAAACCCACACGCGTAGAGAAAAAAAAATATTATATATATTAAACAACAGACGAACATATGTAATGACATATGTATAACGTATATATAAGCGAAAACATTTGAAAAACGATCGACGAACAGATGAACAACAGATGAACAAGTCGATTCGAACAGCGCCTAGCCTTATTTTTCTACAATCTTCTGTTTTTTCGTCAGTATTCTCTAGGAATAGAAGAAGAATATATCCCGGACAGGTTAAGTTTTTTTCGACACACCGATAGTTACTAGAGGATACGCTGCGAATAAATTACGAGGAAATTATATAAATATATATATATATATATAAATATAAATACATATACGCGTGTGCACGAGTTGTTGGTTGCGCGAGTGATCGGTAATTCACGAGAAAGAAACGAATTTCTTATTCTCGATTATTCAACGGTTAGTCTCGATTACGATATTCTTTTATATGTATATATATATATATATTTTTTTTTCTTCTCGATAAACACGACACAAACGAGCCTCGATTTTTAGAAATTTGGTTGGAAAATGGAAATCGCTTTCACAAGCGACAGCTCGTGCCACGGACAATGTATAGAGCATCATACGCACTATTTTAGCAGATACTAGGGTACGTAAGATTATACGTAAGACACACGAAATAAAGTATATATACTATTTAAGTAATGCTTTGTACAATAAAAGGTATTCAAAGAAGATGACGTGGCTGATCAATGGACATCCATCTTTATTCGATTTACCGAAAGCCCGAAACGAGATTCTAAAACGTGAACGGAACGTGAAAAAGTTTTCATCTTTCCTTTGATTTGTTTTATCTTCTTTCGTTTCTAATCCAACTTTTTCTAGCTCTCTTCCCACGTGGTTTACCGTCCAGGACTTGCGCCGCCACCATCGGCCACCGCAAGCTCCTCGAAAAACGATAGAGGAAAACTTTCACTTCGGGAAACTCGCCTTCATCACCCTTTTGTTTGTCTTCTTTTTTCAGTCGCCCGCCGCGGCTTGGACATGATGCGGGTCCGCGCCACAGATCCACGCCCCTGCCCGAAATGCGGTAAGATCTATCGATCCGCCCACACATTGCGCACCCACCTGGAAGATAAGCACACGATCTGTCCGGGGTATCGTTGCGTGCTGTGCGGTACCGTGGCCAAGTCGAGGAACTCGTTGCACTCGCACATGTCGCGCCAACATCGAGGGATCAGCACCAAGGATCTACCGGTCCTGCCGATGCCCAGCCCGTTCGACCCCGAATTGGCGTCCCGTCTGTTGGCCAAAGCAGGTGTCAAGGTGAGTCCCGCCGAGTTGCGGGCCCGTGCCAGCCCCACGGGCCCGAGAAGGGGCGACATGAGGCTCGAGATACCACGAGGGGGCGCCCCGTCCGAGGCTGGGAGCAGCATCTGCGGCGGAGACGATCCGGAGGACCTCACTTTGCCGCTCAGCCTCAGGTATGGATCGCCCACGCCCAACAACAACACCGTGATCACGAAAGTGAGCGGCAGCGGCAACAACAACGGCGCCGGAACCGCCAAGAACTCGACCACCACCGCGATAGCGGCCAAGTCTTTGGACACGTTGCACGGCAGCCGCGAGCCGAACACGGCGCCCCTTCACCCGCCCGGCCATCTCCATCCGAGCCATCACAACGCCAGCGCGACGGGATCAGCTATCCTCGATACGTATTTGCAATTTATCGCGGAGAATTCCGGTTTGACGACGATGGGCCTTAGCCCCGAACAAGCTGCCGCTGTTGCGGCGGCACACGCGGCCAAGATGGCGCACATGAGCGCCATGGACAAGCTGGGCGGTCGTGGGATCGAGGATTATCCCATGATCGGCCGGGACGAGGGTCGGGGGCCCGGCGTGGTGCACGAGGATCGGCAGGACGCGATGCAGGACAGGCACGTTGGATTGTTGGACGAGGGGGAGTCGTCGGGGGGCGAAGAGGACGATTTCAGCGAGAACGAGGAGCCGGAAATCGTTAAAGCCGAATAGGTGGCACGGGAATCTGCCACCATGTAGTTTGTTGTGTAACGAGTGAGAACCCGATTATTAGGAAGCGCTTTGGAGAGACGCGTTTTTTGGGGGGGAAGGGGAAGGGGGAAGGGGAAAAGGGGGGGAGGGGTCCGATTGGATCTAGGCGCGTTCCCTTCGCTCGCAGTCAAATCCATCCACTACCTCAGTAGAGACTTGTCCCTGTTTTCTTTTCGTTGCGGGAGAATAGAATTTTTGTTTTTTTTTCTTTTTTTTTTTTTTTTTTTTTTTTGTTTTTCCAAAGAAAAGATGAAGAAAGAAGATGAAACGAAGTCATGACATACACACACACACACACGCGCGCGCGCACGCACGCACACATACACACACATGTATTATTTCACATTATTTTACATTTATATATTCCGGGCCGATTCCGATCGGAGAAACGAATCCCTCCTTCGTTACACTCGGAGAAACGGATCAGGAATTTCCGTTTTCCCTTTTACTTTATCAACACGATACATACACAAACATACACACGCACGCACGCACGCACATATATTCACTCTATCACACATCATGTAAACACGTGTATATGCGCGTATACAGTTTTTACCCCAGTTTAAAATATTCCATCTGTCTACCTCAGTGAACCACGATAAACGATAAGTGATAGGACAGACCAAGACGAATCTCACGGACGACGATGATGATGTTTCGGGGAGAGGAGAGATCAGAATCAGAGAGACGAAAAGATGATATGATATCGCCATGGCTATTCTTCGCATGAATTTTTACTCATTTATGAAAAATGATTTGTGAATACGAAAGAACGATATTATATCGCGAGCGACAGACATCGTTCAACCGGTTCCAACCGGTGCTTTCACGGTCTCGTCGAAGCGATGAATTCGTTCGTTGAAAAAAAAAAAAAAAAACGAGAGATTGCCCTAGCGAATCGACGAAACCTAGACGACGAGGATGCTAGACGATCAATTGTTCGATTCTTTTTATTTTCTAAAACGCTGTTTGAGAGAAAGAGGGAGAGAGAGAGAGAGAGAGAGAGAGAGAGAAACAGAGAGAGTGAAAGAGAGGGAGAGAAAGAGAGAGAGAGAGAGAGAAAAGAGAAAACGGTGACCGTCGCGTATATGCACGCGACTCCCGAAAAGATATTATTATTATTATTATATTATATTATATTATTATTATTATATATAAATGTTGAGGAAAAATATATATTGTCTAGATTTATAGAGAAGTTAGTATACCACGACACGTACGTACGTACGTACACAATACGAATAACAAAAAAAAAAAAAAAAATAACGATAATAATTGAAGAGAAAAGGACGCGTTCAAGATAACGAGTAGAATGGTGTAGCGCTAGGGTTTAGCACCCTCTGTATTTTTTAGACGCGTGCATCTTTTCAAGGTATACACTCACTTACAGACGCGAATACACGGCATTACGTACATTAGAGTACACACG
This sequence comes from Apis florea, assembly GCF_048593485.1. Taxonomy (NCBI): domain Eukaryota; kingdom Metazoa; phylum Arthropoda; class Insecta; order Hymenoptera; family Apidae; genus Apis; species Apis florea. The sequence continues at coordinate 1,443,654 of NW_028256789.1, forward strand.
CAACATACAGACACACACAGTACCATTTTTCACACATGGTTGTACGTCACATGTGCACGTACACACACGAGAGAGAGAGAGAAAGAGAGAGAGAGAAACAGAGAAATTATATTTCCGCGCTTGATTTGAATTCGCGCGCGAATCAATTACGTACGGTCGTGTCTCGTCAAGAGTGTCGCTTTAGAATCGCGACGATTATTACGATTGTTAATTGTCTACTCGTTTTATCGGTAGGGAAAGAAAGGCGGGATATGTGAAGCCGTAAAAGCCGGGTAATCCCATCGTGTCGATCAATGAAATATTCTCGTTGATTCTCGTTTCTTCGTCTGTAAACTTAGGTTAGAATGGTGAATATTCGAACGAAGAAGTTGGCTAGTTTTCTTCAGACCAGCAAGGAGGGGATATAATTGTTAATTATAAAAACGATAAAAAAAACGTGATAAAATAGAATCTCGTGTTAGGATTCGAGAGATGGTCGAGACGATGCGTTCTACTCGGTTCTGGAAAATGGAATTAGGCGAAGTAGCGCGCGAAACTACGAAAAAGAAAAAAAAAAGGCCTCGACTCGAGTGAATCGATTTACCTTATTCTTGTCGTTCCTTTTTTTTTTTTTTTTTTTTTTTTTTTTTACCCTCTTTCATAATTTTTCATTCTTCCATAGAAAATCCGTCGAATTAATCGAAATGGAAAAAGAAATCCATCCCCTAAGGGCTTGCCATGACTTTTCTTAGTACTTAAGTTATTTACTTCGATCAATTTCTCTTGAAGGGAACGACACGATTCTTTTTATCCGTAGAGATCTTCTCACAGACGATTAGTTGCTCGTGTATTGTTTTTTCGTTGTGTGTTTTCTTTTTTCGAAAGAAAAAAAAAAAAAAAAAAAGAAGAAACGTGACGCAAGGAAACAAGGTAGAAGCCACGAGTGGAAAGGAAGAATTGTTTCATCTTTTCTTGAACTTCGTCTTGCCTCCTAATGGAGCATCGATCGGAGTCTTTCCGCATTCTTGAACGTGTCGTTAGCTCTGACTCATCTCGATACTCCTCTCTAGCCTCGTTTTATTTATAAATCCTTTAAAAGTCTCTTCGTTCTCTAACGATTTTTCGTTTCACGATAAATTGTATTTCAAATTTTATTTTTTATTTATCTTTTTCTTTCTTTCTTTCTTTTTTTTTTTTTCGATTCATTCTCGTAATAAATTATCACACGTGTAATATTCTCGTTCCACGAGTGGCGATGAAGATATATAATGGGAAAGAAGGAAAGAAGTTAGAGGCAGTTTCGAAGAATGGTAACTGCGCGCGCGATTTCGTGTCCAGGTTCGAGAGGTATAGTACTAAAATGGTTCCTACTAATTGAATGCATACACGAGCTACTTTGATTTACAGTATATCTTGAGAATATATATTATATACATATAAAATATATATATATATATACATACAATACACACATAATTAGATACGCCTAGGAAAAAAAAAGAGAAACTTAGCAATACGTAGTGGCGCATCGCGTTTTAAACAAAAAAGATTTCTTCCCTTTCACGTTCTTTATTAATAATAATTATTAATTTCGTCCTTTTTTATCATTTCGTTTCATTTCTTTTTTTTTTTTTTTTTTTTTTTATTTAATTTTTGCGCAATGTGCATGGAAGAGTAAATGACATGACGAATAAGTGAGAAAATCGATTATGGCTGAAGATGAATCCTCTTTTTCCTTCTTTTATATCTTTAACACCTATTTTTATTTTCTCTTTCTTTTTTTCTTTCTCTCTTTCTTTCTTTCTTTCTTTCTTTCTTTTTTTTTTTTTTGCCTAGATTTAGTAGGTTGTAAACAATACTCGGAGTATACTAACCCTTTCTTAGCCTGTAAGAGCATTTTATCGATGAAACACAGGGACTCTTAGTGATTTTGTCGCTATAAGAATACGTCGTTCACGAACGGAATATAAAGCTGTGTACTTCTGCGCGAGACGATACGTCCAAGAAAGAGAGGAAAAAGAAAAAAAAAGAAGTAGTAGATCCGAAAAATCAAAAAAAAAAAAAAAAAAAAAGAAAAAAAGAGAAAAAAGGAAAAAAAAAAGAAACCGACGATCGATCGTGGATCGAGCGCGAGACGAGCATACTTTTTGACGAGCAGCGTCGAAAATCAACCCCCTTTCCGATCGACGAATCCTCCTCGAGACCTTATTTATTAGAGATTTTAAGCTTACTAACCGAAAAGTATAAACTTTTTATCCGTGACAATAATTAAGAGAGAACTGAAATAATGTATTGAAATAATGTTCACAGAATTATCGGGATAAGGGAATTAGAAGAGGCAGGGTGTTGAACAAGTTCGACGCTGGAGATTCCTCGATTTTTTAAAACTTTATATTGTACATATTGTGCACGGAGGGATGTTTGTATACGATCGAAATACTTGTATACGAATCCGCGGGGAAGAGGCCACGGGTAGATCTTGGTAGAAAAAAAGAAAGGAAAAAAAAAAAAAATAGTAGAATCATAATACGTTTATCGATATCGTGCGCCCTCGATCCGTGTTATTTTTAACGCTTGTTACAAATGAAATTTTTAATCTTTCGCTCGTATCTTCGCCGAAAGATTCACGAGTCGTCGCGGTGCGAATTTGCACGGTGGAAAGCTTCGTGGATAGACGTGTTTTATCGTAGAATGGAGAGAATGCGGGAGAATATGATCGATCGAGACGCGAATCCAGGTCTAATCGGTACAAAGAAACCACTTCTTGCCTTGAAGAAAGCTCTCTATAAATATTACGGATCAGGTGCGATCGTGTCGCGAGAGAAGGGAATTAAAATAAAAATTGAAATTAGAAAAAAAAAGGGGAGGAGGATCCCGAAGGAAGAAAAATAAAGAATAATAAGTAAATAAATAAGAAAAAAAAAGAGGAAATTCTTCGCAGAGTACAAATTTATTCGCGATGTTTGTCGAGGAGAAGAATCTTAAACAGAAGAAAACAAAAAGATAATGGAAAATAAAGAAAAAAAAAAAAAAAAAAGAATACAGTGAACATCGATCGAAGGAGGAAGCTAAAAGGTTTTCTAGGTATCGTTATACGCGTTTGTGACAACTGTCTGTCCGGATCAGAATGAAGGGAGGAAAATGGAAAATAGGGTTTGATCGTTTTTTTTTCTTTGTGCCATTGTGAATAATTAATCAAACACGACGAGGTTTAAGACTTTCTTTTTTCTTTTAATCTTTTTTAATCTTTTTTTTTTTTTTTCTTCCATTCGTTTTCGTTATCATTATTCTTTAGCTATTTCTTCACTGGAGAAAAATTGCACAGAGAGTATCTCCCCTTAATTATTTCAATAAACCTCCATGACGATCAACAAATCGTACACGCGTTGATCGTAGTCGCGTGGAAAAGTTGATGAACACAACAACAGTGATCTCGTCGATAGACTTTCTTCTTCGCTTTTCTTTCAATCTTTTGTCAATTTTTGTTTTTCTTCTTCTTCTTTTTTTTTTTTTTTTTTTTTTTTTGATCTTTAACTGTACAGATACAAGCGTCGATTTCGATCAATCGTCGCGATAACGTACGTTATATACAAACCCACAATACACACACGTACACATTGAAATACATAAATGTATTTCATTGACACATGTACAGATTTATCGAACGTCGCAAATGCGTACACACACACACACACACACACATATTCACACACGTTTACTTACAGGCACGTAAGCAAACATTATAGTTAAAAGGGTTGGCGGGGTGCGTTCGTCTATCCCTTTAAAGTGACAGATATTCACGATATACCCTCCCTGCAGATCATAGTTTTCTACGACAGTATTTATATAGCTATATATGCATATAAATAATTATATCTATATATATATATATATATCACAGAAATATATTGTATGTATATACGAAATGTACATATACATATTAAAATATTTTTACACGAACGATCCCCTTTATCGCGCCAGCACCCCGTCATCCCACCCTTCAGTCGGGTGTATCCCCGGGTTAAAAATAAAAAAAAAAAATAGTCCGTTGAACGTAGTTCGCAATAGTCATTTGGAATAAAATAACCACCAACTACCAGTATTGCAATAGTTGTTAGAGAGACAATCGTGTGAACGTAATCGTGCGAAAACGCTCCCATTCGAATCGATCGATTTGCCGATTAAATTGGAACTATTAAAAAGAGAGAGAGAGAGAGAGAGAGAGAGAGAGAGAGAGAGAGAAAATTGAAATAAAAAGAAGAAAGAAAGAAAAAAAGAACAAACTGGCCCGCAACAAACATTTGATCGCTTGAAAATATAACGAGTTAACATCTGAAACGAATCGAAACGAAGAGGGGCGGATGAAGTATTCTCGACGATTCTTGATGACGGTCAAAGAAGATAGAAGATGGCGAACGCACGACAGAACACTCGTCTTCCGTATCAGCAAGCGGCTCTCCTCGGTATCGACAATAATAAACGGCGAGCGTGCCGGCGCTCGTAAATGCCGAATCGTGCGAGTGCACTCGTCTCCGCGTGGCTTTACGGTGATTATAAAGTCGGATTAACGACGCCGTAAACGCGGCTAAATCTTTCGCGAATAGTTCGCCGGTCGGGAACGTTTCGTTCGAGTTCTTAGGGGGGAATGCAAATAAACCGTCTCTGAAATTCTCTTGCCTACCGGAATAAAGGGAATCTCCTCCGCAAAGTCTCTTTCGGCTTTCGGATATCCTGGCTATAGAGATCTTGGTGGCTCGAGCGAGCAGTGCTAAAGTCGAGAACGTCGACGAACCCTGTCTCTTTTCAAAAAAGACTCGCGAATAATTATAATTGTACATGGTCCTGCTCAATACCGATCTGGAATCTTCGTTCCATTCGTTTCTTCTTCTTCTTCTCAATTTAATCGCATTGTTGACATACAAGATTGGCGAACGTTGTTCTGTCGTGCGTTATTAATTTTTGATCATTGATCACTGATGATTGAAGTTTGTATGTAACGATAGAGGAATCAGTTTTTTCTTTTTCTTTTCCTCTCGAAAAATTAAAAATTTTTCGAGCAAGGGAGCGATCTACCATCTCAGATCCACTCTGAAAAATTGACACGATTACACGATGCATTGTTGTAAATGTAATAACAAACTCAGGAAATCTGAAGCAACCAGGCCGTGATACTATTACTTATAGAAAATACTACTACTGCTACTGCTACTACTACTACTACTACTACTACTACTACTACTACTACTACTATTACTACTACTACTACTATTACTACTACTACTACTACTACTACTACTACTACTACTACTACTACTACTACTATTACTACAGGTGTGATTCTTGCGTTAAACGGACGCTCGGATGATTCACGAGCCAGCGTCTATTCTGTTTTGTTTCGTTTGTTTATTTGTTTCTTGTTTGTTACGAGATTTTACTCTGGCAAGTGGCAAGGTGTGTGCACACACACCGCGTGTCTGCGAATCTGCAGCGTGTGCCCCGTGAAATCGATTGGAGCCGTTCCGTTCGCGAAAAAGAAAGGCCGTAAACGAACTATATATATATATATATACACACACACCACACGATTAATCATATTATATAATAATTATATTATTATCCAAATTGATGCATCTTCGATTACAAATTAATCGCACGTTGTCGCGTTGACGAATATCCACGGCTCGAATTTGTTTCGCGAGCCATGATTATGCGATTATTAGACAGGCAAAGGGATATTAAAAAAAGAAAAAAGAAAAAAAAAAAGGGGAAAAAAGAAATGATTGTGAAAAATCACCACAGCTACCTCCATAATTAATTAAATATCAGTCTTCTTCTCGCGCTATGTTCACGCTCATGATTACCTAAAGCATATAGTGACGTTACTTTTACGATGAGATACGTTTAGGGGGGAGAGGGAGGGGGAGGGGAGGGAGGGCGAGTAATTCGTCATCTCGACGAAACCATTGCATCTCCGCATAGCGAGATATATTATTATAATATAATAATTATGTATACACAACGTTTATTATACACATAGTCAGAAGCGCGGGATGATGATATAGCCTCCACGGATTATATAGGTTTAAGGATTTGCCTCCTTCCGCGGAACAGTCGAGCCGGCAATGGAACAATACAATAAGAATAAAGAATAAAGAAAAAAGAAAAAAAAAAGAGGTGTAGAGAATTTCGTCGAACGTCGGTCGCGTTTTCGATGTGGAAATTATATTTTAGATTACTGCTCAAAATAATTCGAAGATTAATAGATTTCTTCTTAGGTGATAATAACGAGATAGAGGATGAACGCGTTTCAATTGCGAGGATTGCGAACACTGCTCAAACTATTTCGTTTCTGTACGAATACACACACACACACACACACACACAGACTTAGGTAAATCGAATGAAATAGTCATAGTAAGTTATTATTATTATTATTTTTATTAAATTTCTGTCTGTAAAGATGGCGATATTCGAATATCTTCGAAATTGTGGCGTGTAGTAAGAAAGTTGAGTCATAGACCAAAGTGTTATCCACCATGTTGCTTTTTCGTTGCTGCTTACAACGATCGGGATAGATCTATTCACAGAATGCAATATTTTTTTTTTTTTCTCTCTCTTTACCGGAAAAATATCTCTACAATGTCGAGGATGTTTGAAGTTGTTAGCACTCGAAACACAAATATATAGAACACACAAAGAGATAGAATTCTTCTCTGATTACTTTGAGCGGCGTGGTAAAAGATGGAAAAGATGAAAAAAAAAAAAAAAAAAAAAAAAAACGACTTGTATCTGGTCGGAGATTACAATGGAGCTACCTCAGTTTTACAGATATATAATGTAATGTTGACATAGAACGCGCACTCGAGCCGCATTTTTCTCGCTGAAAATGGACAAGAAATACTATTTCACTGCCAAGCGTGCCATGCTCGATTGTTCCGCGTGCGACAGTGCTGAATTCCAAAATCACAATGCAATACGTTGTACTTACAGTCGTTTTTACGCGTTGACTCGTCGATATATACCGGTTAGTGATTTTACTGCTGCATACAGAGAGAGAGAGAGAAAGAGAGAGAGAGAGAGAGAGAGAGAAGAATGAAAGAGATGATCGTATGACAGAAGGAGAGAGAGAGAGAGAGAGAGAGAGAGAGAGAGAGAGAGAGAGAGAGAGAGAGAGAGAGAGAAATCGAGGAAAAAAAAATACATTTTTTTTTCGCGTGAATGCGTTAATGCGTGATACACGATGTGTTACACCGCGCGCAAGACAGGTGAAAATGTGGAGATTTTTTAAATGCATGACAGAGAGGGAAGAGTGTTGAAGTGAGAAAGAATGCGAGATGACCGTGTAAGAAGAAGAAGAAGAAGAAGAAAAAGAAGAAGAAGAAGAAGAAGAAAAAATACGTTCGGATGGCCTCCTATTATTATATTATATGCATATAATTATATATATTATTAGAAAGTGAGAAGAAAAGAGGAAAAATATAAAATATACCTATCTACGTGATATTTTACAGAGAACATAATCAGGGACGCGTCGTAACCATAGGCGTATAATTATTATATTATATATTATATAATAGAGTCTCTTTCTAGTGATAGAAAAAAAGGAAAAAGGAAAAAAAAAAACCATAAACCACTCTTAACTTATTTTGTAACTCATCGTCGGATCTGAGGAAGAGGAACACGGTCGCGTGACGAAACCAATGAGCGTGCAATTCTCGACGTACGGCGTGATCAAATTTCAACATATTTTTCGAAACAATACAACGATGATAGAGAAAATGATCGATCGTGACAGGTTTCCACCGTTTCTTACAAAATCTCCATAAAATTTTAAATTCGCGATTCTCACGGAGGGAACTTTTGATGGAAACGACGTTTAATCTTTAAGCATCATTGTCGTTCAAAAGTTCATCATTATAATTAATACTCGAGCCACGAGCCACGTTGAAACGAAAAACTTGGCTTTAATTTTCATGGCGTGGCCACGATCTCGATCGTTTTTTTCTTTTATCCAGCGGATAAATCTGGATCCATTTTCCATCACGATTTCCTCCATGAGACGGATAACTCTCGTGTTTCTTTTTTTTTTGTTTTTTTTTTTTTTTTTTCTTTTTTTTTCCTTTCGTCGTTTATTAATTTCGAATAATCATACATGGCATACGGGGGCCAGGGTGAAACCACACCGTTTTTGCCTGCGAAACGTATTATCGATTTGCTTGTTATATCGTTATCGCCGCCTTGCTGAACCGGCGCGATTCTCCCATTAATCGTAACGCTAGCCATCGGCGTAGTTTGCATATTGATCGTACAGAAAGAGAAATAAGAAGAGAGAGGAAGAAGTGGAAGAGATTGAAAAAAGTGAGGAAAGAAAAGAAAAGGAAAGAAAAGGAAAGAAGGAAGAACGCGGGCGAACGTTGTCGGAAAGAAAAATAAAAAATAAAAAAAAAAATGTTGTAAAAATTTGCGAGAATTTCGAGCATATCCGTATATAAGAGCGAAGAGTTTCGAAGAGTGGTGGGAAGAAAAAGGGAGTAAAAGGAAGAAAAAGAATAATGATAGAGAGAATGGTTTATGAGAGAGTGAGAGAAAGAAAGAGAGAGAGAGAGAGAGAGAGCGTGAGAGAATTACCGATCATCATGGGCCCCGTCATCGAGACGCAACGCCACCTCGTTCTCTTAACGGTTAACTATCATTAAGGTGCTTCAATATTGTTACGTTACGTTTTTTTTATTACCGTCATTTAATATTAATGTTATTATTATTATTGTCATTATCATTTCATTATTATTAGCTTCGCTAGATCGTGTTTATTAGAAAGGATGATGTACATCTGTCTCCTGGCAGGGAATCGAGGAAAAAAAAAAGATACGAGGAAAACGAGATCGCGTTATTTCGTGGGCATTAAAAGAAAGGGGGGAAAAAAAGAAAAAAAAAAAAAGAAGAAAAGAAAAAGAAAAACGATGCATAGAAGGAAAACGCTTTTCACGCTTCGAATATATTATTTTCCTTCGTCCTTTTGGATTTTTTTATTTTTTTTTTTTTTCTATCTTTCGTTGTATTTCTCTTCGCCCGTCGATTTTTTTTTTTTCGCCCACGTTTCTCGCCATTGAGACAGAGGCAGTCTTGCTATAACGTGAACGAGCCAGTATGTCAGATATATCCTGTTTTCTCTTCTCCTGAAAATCCTATATTCTGTCTCGTCTTCCCAATTCTTTCCTCTCCTTTTTTTTCTTTTTAACTTGTAAATACCAATCTATTAGTCTATTTATCTACCTGATATTAACCGTTCCAACGAATTTTCTCAAATTTTTTAGATCTGATTGTATTTTTTTTTTTTTTTTATATATAATTTTTTGTGTCTCCTTCCTTCCTTCCTTCCTTCCTTCCTTCCTTCACACATACTACGTTACTACTTTATGTTCAATACGTTTTTATTTTGCCATTTCTTAGCATGTAAGCCATCCAACTTGCCAATACGATTACAATAAAATATGTTTAGAAAGGAGAGAAACTGTGCTGCGTTCAGTTCACGCCCATTTATTTCAATTCCTTCTTTTCTCGTTCGCACGATTTATTATTTCGAGCGTAAGTATCCTTAACCTACCGATTTTGATTTTGCCGATTTGCCGAGGCACGGTAAGTCAGAAACATCCAAATCGTATACAAATTTTATCTCGCATCCTCTTTTTTTATTCCCTTCAACTCGATCTATCATCCCCGTTTTTGCTTTCTTGTAATTTCAGACCGAATCTCCACGCTTTCCAAATTATATATATATATTTCAATAAATCGATCAAATCACGCCGTACGTCGCCTTCGATCTTTCCACCACCACCACCACCACCACCACCAAGTGATCGCAGAATATTCGTAAAAAACGGTGGTTGGAAGTACAAAAGTCGTCCTCGAAATTTACACGTACGAGAAGGGCCACGGTCACACTTTCGATCTGGTAAATTTAATTTAATTTCCTCGAATAATATCGAGAGAAATCTCGGAGAAACAAATACGGAGAGGATATATTTATTTTCGAAAAAATAGGGGCGAAGAAAGAAATGGAACGATTTACACCGCGGGGAATGCGGTCGACGCGTTTTATCGCCGTTTATTATTTATCGAGGTTGCCCGCATCCAGGAATAATGGATCGGGCCGGAAATTGCCTCTAAATACGTTGGGGAGCGTGAAACCGTGCAACGATGCATCGAAGGGTGAAGAAGGAGGGCGAGAGGGTGGTGGTTCACGTATCACGTGCGTGCTTCAACCACGGATTCCTTGCGTAATTTTCAACCGTAATCGCGTACGCCAGTTATCCGTGTTATCTCGTCGCCGACGATTAACGGTGACGACGATCGTAAAATCGATGCGAGTTACGCACTTTTACGTCTTTCCTTCTTTTCTTTTTATAGCCGATATATCATATACTCGTCGAGAATATTATAATTTAAATTGGCTAAATCGTATATTCGTGTTGCGCGCGAATATAGTTTGGAACTTGTTTTACTTTCGATCGAAATTCGTATCGATCACGGTACAAGAGCAGCGAATAAAAAACGCTCGTTGATTCTTGATATTATAATAATAATTATCTATTATAGAAATAGTTTGTGAATTAAATTTTTGCACGGAGAGATGAAATTAATTGTATATATATATTTTTTTTTCTTAAAAAGGAAAAGTATACATCTTGTATATGTATTAAAGTCGTGAAAGAGGGTGAAAAATCGTGCTATTATTTGATTATTTCGCTGCTACTTGTTCTATCAGTTTCCGTTCGCATCTCGGATCACTGTCTCGATTCGCGTGCAATCGATCGAAAGTGAGAACGTCTGGCCCGAGGGAAGAGCCGTTTTTTTTAAAGGTTGCCAACCGAAAGAGGAACGGTAAACGGACGGAGGCCGGGGCTTGGATTCGAAGAGGGAAAAGGTCCGCTTTAATACGGATGCGCGCGACGTTCCCATCGATTCGACGTCGCGTATTTCACGCGGAGAGCGAGAGGGTTTCCTCATCCTGGAAACGGATCGTCGTCGAATGTGTGGAGAAAAAAAGGCCGGATAATTTTTACGCGCCATGGACGCCTCGTCAAGTTAACGAGACGTTTTTCCAACGGATCCGTCGCGATCTGTACTTTTCCTCCCACGAGCGTCCGATGGAAGAAGCCTTTCATCGTAGTCGTGTCGAGAAGTTGGTGCGTTACGTAGCTCTGGTGCCTTCTTACGGCCTGTTTGTACGCAAATCGCACCACGAATTCGTCGATTTCGAGTAATTTCTTTTTTTTTTTTTGAGATTTTTTGAGATTTTTCGAGATTTCGTTTACGGATCGAAAGAGAAAAGTGTGTATTATACATTGGATTTAGGATATATTCGAACGAATATATTTCCTTTCTCGAAACGAAATTTCGATTTCTTTTCGATGCGTTACGAAAGATGAAGGAAACGAGGTTTGGTTTTAATTTGGAGATAATTAAATAAAAAAAAGTCTGTGTAGCAATCGAGAATTTACTTGTAGATCGGGTGAAGACGAATCGACGGGTACATCAGGCGGTCACAGTTCCTATTTTGCTCCCAGCAAATTTAATATAAGACGCTACGTATGTGTGAGTAACTGAAAGAGAGAATATATCTGGTTATACAATAAGACTATAGACTATTGTGCGTATATTGTAACGATAACTTATAGTTAAAATAAACTGTGTGTATCAGACGCGGTTATTACTTGTCGGAGAATTCGTATTTTATAATTGGATGGGTATTATAAAATTGAATCGAGTTGCAAACTTTCCAACTCTTCTAAATTGGAGAGGGATTTCTTTTTTTCTCTCTTCCTTTTTTAATAACGTGTTAGAATTATTTAACATCGATAAATGTTAATTCACGATTTCTACCATTGTTGATCTTCGTGACGTGCATGCTATTCGATAGTTTACAAATTTTTTTTTTACTTAATTTTTATTAGCATACCTTATTCGTTTATGTGGAATCCATATTGCAGATGAATATATTGACCATTATGTACATATTGAATTTGCAGTCATAAGATCGTAATAAAAAATCGTGAAATATATTTTCTATCCTTTAACCATCCAAATTATGAAATTTTATTATTTCTTTCAAACAAATTTTAATTTTTTTTTTTTTTGAGAAATAATAAATTCAATAATTGCGAACTGTGTGATTGATCAATGATTAATTTTCAGGTCAGATTATTATTTTTTACTACTGTGGATAACACGATCCACAGTATATCCTCCGTGAATATGATAATTTATACACTTTTATCGAGTTATCGATTCGTTTGTCATCTCAATAAAATATAAATTATTCGTATTAAATTATTCGTGAAATATTGAAAATCGTAAATATTTAAATATCTAAAATTAAAATTTTCATTCGCACGGGATTATAGGAGAGTTTATGGATACATTTAATGCGTAGTCCTTGCTTGCCAAGCGGTGTTAAATAAAGAAAGAATAGAAACTAACGCCATCTCTTGTACGCGAAAATATCTCTAAAGGAGGGTGATGATAGGCCAAAAACTGACTCTTGGCGCCATCTCTCGAGTATTTTTGTAAACTCGTGAAAATTTTAATACTCGAGAGATGGCGCTAAGAGTCACGTATTTGCTATTTTCATCCTTCTCTAACTATCTTCTATCCTTAGATCTCGAGTTTCATTTGCGGCACTCTGAAGATGGCGCTGATTTCAATATTTTTACTCTATCTCTGTCCTTCTCGCACTGTTTCCTCTCCTTGTCTACACCTTGTTATTCACGCGCACAATAGATGGCGGTAAGAGTCACTCATTTACCCTATTTTTATCCTTCTCCCATTATTTCCCTTCCTTTTCCAACACTTGTTCCGTATTTATACGCTCAAAAGACGGTTCTCTATTCTGATTAACTTTATTATCGATCAAAACGTTTTAACAATATTATTAATTGTTAATTATTCGGTCCAATTTTTATATCTACATTCTTATTATATACATTTATATTTCTTATTCCCTCGTTGAATCATTTTACACGTATATACACGATCTTTCCACGGTTGATATCATCCACACGAAATTTTCACGCGAAATCGATTCGTACCAATTCGCGAGGGCCAATTTTCCTCGCTAAGAATAATGATCACGTAGATGCAAATCTCAACCCACTTATAAATATATAAACAGCGCTCGATCGAGATGCGCGAAGCATCGTCGCGAAGAGGTTTTATATTTTTATATTGCGAGGCAAGTTTATCAATCTCTACACCGATCGAAATATCACGAGTGACAACTCGCGACTTATTATTATTACAGGCTCGTACAATTCGATGGTTATCGCCGCTGTTGGGATAATAATCGTTGGACGAAGTGCAAGCAACGTTGTTGCGCAACGCAGACGAATTCGAGATGATTTTCACGCTTCGTTTCACCCGATTCGATTCGATTCGCGGGGAACAATCGAGAATCGTTGGGGCAAAGGGTTACGATCGCACGAAATGGGGCGATTGCTTTTGTGTTCTGGTCGCGAGGATAATGAAGGGTCAAGAGAAGAGAAGGCGAAAGGTTGGCCACGACGGCGACAAAGGGAACGGGAAGAAAGGGAAAAAAGTCAACGGTACACACAAGCGACATTCCACGCTCGCTTTCGAGTAGCTGCTAACGAACGTGACTGTGTGAGCCCAGCAAGTTCGGCGCGCTTTATGCTAATGTCTAAACAAATGGCCGGCCTCGAATGAAAAAAAACACGACTTTTGTGTTGCGCAATGGCCACGTATATATTTCTTCTTCATCGTTGCGCCAGAAATCTCCACTCGGCAAGCAGGGAGATCCCTCTCTTTTTCTCTCTCCTCACCCTTGAAACCTCGTGAAATAGTAATGCGTTCCAGGAGAGGAGGGCGCACGAGCTGCTGATTACTTACTTCTTCTCGCAAGGCCACGCGTCGAGAGAAGAAAAAGTTTCTTTTTCTTCTTACCATTAAATTGCAACGGCTCGTCGAATTACTAATGACGGCCACTGCTGCTGGAATATCCATTCTCCCCCCGGTTTCCTTCCCATCCTCCTCCCTGTGCCAACGATCCCCTCTTTCGTTTCGCGCGCGATAAAACCCTCTCGACTCCCCAAAAAGGGACTCCAACACGGTGAAAAAATAGTGCGACGAGGGTCGAACCGTATTTTCGTACGCGACACAATGCTTCGTTATTCGTGGCCAACGCTGTTTCCTCTCTGTGAGCTGTCAATGCGTAATCATTACCAGTTACCCCGAGTCACCCATGCTGCGTGTGTATACACCTTTCGAAGGTGTGGGGAAAAAAAGGCCAGAGACCGTGTTAATTCGATACAGAAGAGTATGGACGAAAAACGAGAGTTGACAAAGGATAAATATGGCGAAAAGAGGGTTTAAAGAGGGTTTGTTTCGTTACTCGTTCGTTTTATTACACGGGAAAAGCGAAAAAAGGGGGCGAAGTGAAAGGAATCACATTGGAGGGGGGGAGTAATTTTTTTCCCTCGACGAAACAATCCAGTAGAGTATTTCTCATCCATTGTTCGACGTATCGCCACGTGATATATATAATATATATATATATATATATTCGTGTGTGCCACATACCGCGAAAGCGATAACATAAATCTTTAATGAAGGAACAGTTACGAAAGCGCGAAGAATTTCTTCCCCGCGGTCTGTTCCCTCCTCCTGGCCAAGTGGACTGTGCTGAGTTTAAAAAATGGGTCGATGTTGTCGATGTCATGGCTGACTGGCACTCGCCAGTAATTACCGGTGACGACGCGTTTCCGCGACAACCGCCTCTTTCAACTCGATCTGAACCCCTCCCCCTCCTCGACAGGGAAGGATGACGAATTTTCTTGGAAAAGGAATCGAGGAAATTGCGATTGTGATAGCATCGTGGCGAGAGAGAGGGAGGGTCCCTTTTCTTTCCAAAGCTCTCTCTCTCTCTCTCTCTCTCCTAATTGGCCGACAGCTGGCTGGACAGTCGAACCAATTGCGTAACTGTAATTGCCTTTTTCCCCTTCGCGTTAATATTTACGAATTCCTCGTAGAACGATCTGGGACAAGTTTTCCAAGTTATGAAACTTGGTTCCATTCTTACCACACTCTTCTATCGATAATTCCTTCACCTGCTTCAACGCTCTACGTTTTATTCATCGTAAGCAAAGACTTTTCAAGAAGATATTTTAAATATCTGCTCAATCAAAAAAGAAGAAGAAGAGAAAGGAAAGGGGAGGAAAAGAGAAGGGAATGGAAAGAAAGCCGCGGCGCGCCCAGCCACGGGAAGTCAGTTTCCCATCGCTCGTTCCCGGAAGGATCCATCAAACCCTTCACGACCAATTACCGTCTCATTGTGACCCGCCACGTCCCGATCGCACGCATTATGTCCGCCCGCTAATTTTTCCGCGAGCCATCGGTAAAGAAAAAAAGAGGGAAGGAGGGGAAAAAAGGTGGCCATTTCCGCGCGTAACTTCCGCTCTCGCCGATCCTTTACACGCGGAGGCTCGAAAGCGAAATGGGGAAGAGCGTGTATCCAGGTTCGTCGGAAAGGGTCAGCTCGTGCGTGTCGCCGAGGATGACTCAACCAGAGGAGACCGCTTTTCGGCTCTTTCGCGAACGAGCAAACAAGCTTGTGTACGAACACGTGGAACGCGTGTGTCCGTCGTGTCATCGGCCAATTACCTGTGGCCCGTGTCCAAGAAACGGCGCCTCGAGTCTGTGTGACTCACGCTTCGATTTATCGCGCCGTACATTCGCGCCACCCGGTATACAAAGGTATATTACGGTTAAAACGAGCGGAGGGCGGCGCGCAAACAATAACGATAATGAGTTAACAGAGCCCATCTGCCCTCGATGAAGGGTGTGCTGCGTCTGGATGGAAGTCATCGACAGATACCATAATGGAAATCGATCTGTTTAAGCTTGCTGGCGCACGGTATATTCGGGTGAGGCAATCGTTTTTCATGGGCTGTATATGTATGCACGTAGTTTTGAGAAACGTTGAATCGATTCCTTTCGAAATTCAGAGCGTCGATCGATGTAACCCCGGTGTCATTCTATTAATGGACGACGCGAAACACGCGCGCACAGACACGGTGATGTGTTAATCGAAGCTGGAACGGTGTCCGATATTCTCGATGGTGTTAAGTTAATTGCCGGTGCAGGGTGTGTCTCGTTAGACGCGAAAAGGGTGGAATTTAGGTTATTAGGTGAATAGAATGTTTGGAAATAATATTTCGCATCTGGTCGAAACGACGAACAGGAAAATAAGGAAAGGAATAGAGATCGAATAGAGAATTGATTCACGATCCCAGCTTCGTTTTAGATTATATTAGAGAGCCCCGTTTGGAGAATCGTGAATGATCGGAAAGGGGGAGAGTGAAAACGGTTGGCGGCAAAGTCGAGTCGGCTTGCTACGTGCATTGAAACGAATAGACGAGTAAACTATGCGAGGTGTAACTGTTCTCTTTTCACGGCTCGCCGTATCGGGCACGCAAATGGCGGTGATTGGCATGCGGTTCGAGATTCGCGCGCGAACGGAAACGAACTGTTTCGTCGTGAAAGGGTTGGTCCCTGACATTGATCGCTCGATTGTCTCCGGCTAGAGTCCAAACGTGGCGATCTAGCGCGATGATCTAACGCGACGATGACCGTTCGTTGACCCTCGATCGTTTCCACGCGTCGCGCTATTTCTGATGTTGTTTAACCATCGTCGCAAATTATATCGCGCCCTCCCTCAAAATTTCTCTCTCTCTCTCTCTCGTCTTCCCTCGAATATACTCGAAATTGCACTCGAGTTATCGGATTTCCGTTTCGTGTTTCGCGAATATGGCGGAGAATCTTTGAATCTTTCTTTAAATTTCTTCGTCTCGAGTTACTATTTTCTACATTCTTTTTTTCTTTTTTTTTTTAGGAAAGAAACTTTCAAGTTCGTCGCATCAACTTGCATCGTTCAAAAATCATTCGTATTTTGCGAATACGAAAAATATGAGAAAATGGAGAATCTTTTTTTAATTTTCTTCGTCTCGAGTTGCTATTTCTTACATTCTTTTTTTCTTTTTTTTTTTAGGAAAGAAACTTTCAAGTTCGTCGCATCAACTTGCATCGTTCAAAAATCATTCGTATTTTGCGAATACGAAAAATATGAGAAAATGGAGAATCTTTTTTTAATTTTCTTCGTCTCGAGTTGCTATTTCTTACATTCTTTTTTTCTTTTTTTTTTTAGGAAAGAAACTTTCAAGTTCGTCGCATCAACTTGCATCGTTCAAAAATCATTCGTATTTTGCGAATACGAAAAATATGAGAAAATGGAGAATCTTTTTTTAATTTTCTTCGTCTCGAGTTGCTATTTCTTACATTCTTTTTTTCTTTTCTTTTTGTTTTAGAAACTTTCAAGTTCGTCGCATCGTTAACTTGCATCATTAAAAAATCATTCGTTCACAATTCACTCGCTCGTTTACGGAACGTACTCGTATTCCCTAATTCACTCAACTTACGATCCCGGACAGGGATCAAGTGGACGAGAGATTCTATCAATCTCGTTTCGAGCGTTTACTATCGCCGGTGCACGGCATCTTTTGCGCGGGACCGGTCGCGATTTTATTGCGTACTCTATTGAATTTCAATCGGGCCCACGGTTGCCGTAAAGTTACAGTTATACGACGTATAAACTAGTCTGATGCTCGAGATGTCAGCCACGGCGGGGATGCGATTCCGCGCGATGAATAAAAAGCGGTTCGTTCGATCGTATTCGATTTCTCCTCGTTCGCCTCGTTTCTATCCGCCCAATTAAAATCCTCGAGAAAGTCTGTTCCAACGGGAATTTTTCGGCCGCCTCGAGCAACAATCCTCCACTTCGTCGCGAGGTAAATCTCTGGGAGCGAATTCTTCCAAGGTAAATTGATTTCGAGAATAGCCAATTGCCTTGGCCCCTCCTCGCCTTACGTTTATTTCGCCACGCGCCTTTTGTTTTCGTTAAAAAATTCCATCGATCGACCCGGATCCCCTCCTCCTCTCCCCGAATTTGTTTCACCCGTTTGTTTAGCATTGGATTTTGGTAAATGGAATTTCGAGTGAGATTTATACGCCGGGCAGCGGAATATATCGATTTAGGAGATAAACGTATCGCGTTGTTTGTGTCTGTATAAAGTTGGGCTGGAAATTGCGTTCTTTTTTTTGTTTTTTTTTTTTTTTACAAAAATAAATCAACGTGGATACTCGATTATTGATTACAGAAACTATTTTCTAAAAGTAACTTAATGAATAATGATTTAAACGCGACGATTCTTAAATTCCTTACGAAGAATCAATAATGATTAACCTTAAAAACATTGCAGAAAAGTATTTCGATTCGACTGCGCTGACTAATTTTCTGAATTATTAAAAAAAAAAAAAAAAAAAAGATATCTCTTATTTTTACCTCCTACGCCAAATTTTATACGAGTGTATACGTACGAGGCGAGAGAAAAGTAAACACGTTTCGTGGAAAGGTAAACGGCAGACACCGAAGAGTTGGCCGCGTTTATTCCCTGAATAGAACTGTGAATAGCGGGTAGGAAGACGATGATGTGGGTTTGTCGTTGGGAGAAATCGATCCTCGTGAAAAGAGGCATTGACGAAACGGGCGCACAGATGTTTCGGAGGACGGCAGGATGTCCAGGTGGTAAGTGTGGCACGCGACTCCGTGGCCCGTCAAAAATGCATTAAAGGCCGGCCCGATACCTCGGGATGAATGAGCAAACCGAATGAATGGGAAACTGGCTGATGGCCGAGAGCTGTTACTCGAAGAATACGTGATAGGCCTGCCTAATGGTAGGGGGGAATTTTATTCCACCGGTCTCTCCGTTTTCCTCCTTCTCCGCCTCTGACACTCTTATCGTCCTTTCTTACTCTTAAAATTATCTTTTCTCGTCAATGGAAATTTTTTTAAATTCAATCGAAGAATTTTTCTATTCTAACCTTCCCCCCGAGAGGAAGATTTCAAGGGGAACGGATTTTTCAAATTCCGTGAAATTTTTAATTGCGATCGAGGAAATGAATTTTTGTGCAAATTATTATTATAGAAGGGTTCGTTCGATTCGATCTTTCGCGTTGAATTGCGAGCATTAACTTCATCGCATCGACGTGTAATCGTATTATCGCGTCGATTCAAAAAGTACGAAAAAAGTCTTCTCCTTCCACTTTATTTTTAAGTTCGTTAAAGCGCGGTACAGTGCTCGTTAATAACTGTTCCATTTTATTTTCAGTAGAAAGAAAAGTAGATATCTCTTAGTTGGCTACTTATCGATCGTCGGGATTAAATTCAGGTTTAAATAGCTTTAAGTGGAGGTAGAAAGTAATTGGCAGGGATAAGTATAGGGCGGTAGCTGGTACCGGTATTAAAGCGTAACTAAAGAACACCGGGAAAGAGTTGTAGTCCGAGAGACTGATAATCCGCGGCCGCTGTTTCAACGTGTTCGAACTATTACTCGCAATGAGCCGAGATAAGCCGAGAATTGGTATTATCATCGCGTTCCACGGATTTTCGGCTAATAAGTTTTCATTATAACCATATTCAGATACGAATCGATATTATAAATTTGGAATTTTGATGATTCGTATCACGTATTCCATCACGTTTTAACAATAACCCACGATTACGCGGTACGATTCGGTTTGGAAAAACTTTCGTACGTGACGACAAGATCGATCGGGAAATCTTTCTCGATAAAAAAAAAGGAAAAAGTTTAATATTTCTATTTTGAAAATATACTCTTCGAATCGAGGATATATTTTGTGACCCACTTTCGGCCTTGCTCGGTATACAAGCTGAATCAGGGAACTGGGTCGAGTTGCATCGCGTCGAAAGTGTTTGAGAAAGAAATCCATTATGAAATAAAACTAATATAAACTCTGCGTGGCATGCAGAGCTCTTATCACGGGCTCAAGCGAATCCATCCTCCAAAATACCGTCTATCCCCCTTTCCTCTTAAATGAGATTTCTCGATCTCTTTTTGAACGTTTAAAAAAAAAAAAAAAATTCAGCCAAACGATATTTTTTTTTTTTTTTTTAATCTAGTATCGCTCACGACGTGTATACGGTCGTAAATTCTCCTTCTCGGGATACGTACTGTAAGATAACTGTCTACCGACACGCTGTTAATACGATGTCACGTATTTTAAGACACGTTTTCACGCCGTGTTTCGGCCTCGGTTACTCGTGTACCTTACGTCTTCATCGAGCAACGAACAAATTACGGTTGCGGCTGTCGAACAAGATCGATGGAAACACGCGAGATTTTGCATCCACGATCCACGTTAATCTTAAATCCGTGATGGAAACGAGTCGAGCTTTCATATTTAAAGTGTAGGTACATTTGGAAATCGACGGTAGGTCGCGATAAATTCGAATTAAAATTTTAATTAAATTCCAACCCAGACTCGTTTCTCCAACTTATTTAATAGCAGTAGTAAATTTCGTCCGAATTCGATTCGTTATTAAAATTCGTGAATAATTAATATCCCTTCTTTGTCGGTTCACAGGGATTTCGTCACATGCTCGACGATTCGATTCCACGAGGCTGTCTCCCGCGTGTTTGTCAACGATTTATAGAGCACGCGAGAATGAAAGATAAAATAAACTTTCTATGGTCGGAGGATAAACAATCGAGATAGAGGAAAATAGGGATCGAGAGGGTTTCGAATCTTCAGTTTACGTTTGATTCGATGCGCCTTTCCTCCTTTATATACGGTTCTTTTCATCTCGATCTGGTTCGAGGAAGAATGCAGAAATTATTTTTTCTTTTCCGAATCTTCTTTATTAAAACCGATAAATCGTCACAGGAGGGCTGCGTACGAGAACTTTGCTCTCTGTTGAAAGGGCGTTCGACGGAATTTATTTATCAGATATTTCAACTCTGGTTTCCATGAGCTTCCATACCTTCACGGAATTCTCCGTTCAAAAATTTTATTCAATCGTTCCATAAAATAATTCATCGTGAAAAGAAAGAGGTCGAAGAGGTCGTTTCAGAATTATTAAAATTTTCAAATCAGATTTTGCACGTACGATGTAAACCTCTCTCTCTCTCTCTCTCTCTCTCTTGTTTCCACAAGTTTACATTAAATTCTCCATTCCCAAAATTTATTTTAACAATTTCATTCTGTGTCAATAATTTAACTTGATCGTTTAACAAAGAAAAAAAACCTTGTTTTAATACGATTAGAATTTAAAATCAGATTTCATACGACACGTGAGAATTTATTATGTAGAAGGGGAGGGAGAAAGAAGGGTGAGAAAGAAGTTATTCAAAACGGTATGGTTAATTTGTAAGCGGCGCAACCATGGCATACACGTTCCATCGCGGTAAAAGACGTCTCTATTTCCGAGAAGGAAAAAGGTCTTTCGGGGCGGCGCTGTGAATTTTGACACTGGCGTGGAATCCCGACAGGAATAACGGGAATCGGGTTCGTACCCGATGTGGCACAAGCCTTATGGTTTCCGTGTCACGTGACACCATAACGCGCTTGCACATCCCTTGCCCTACGCTCTCTATCCCACGATCCCGTTACGGTCCGCGAAATCCACCACCTATAATTCCGTAAATTTCTTTTTCCACGATTCCGTGCGAATGGAGTGCGAATTAATGCCTCGTGGCCTTCGATTGACCTTCGATTATCGAGCCATTCGATGATACGTTTTCAAAGGATCGATCGATTAGATTTTAATTTGACGTTTTCTTTTCTCTTTTTTTCCTTTTTTTTTTTTTTTTTTTTTTTACTGGTTTGATTTGACTCCTCTTGCTTTTTCGCTCATTCTCCGTTTTAATATTTTGGAGGATACAATAACGGACACGTGTTACGTTTTCATAAGTTTGGGATAGTAAGGAGAAAAATTAATGGAAGAAATTTATTTTCGAAGAGAGCAAAGGAAGTGTGCGTCTTGTCAAAGATTTTTTTTCCCCGTTTTTAATTTTTTAGATTCTAGAAATTATGAGTGAAACAGCCCTGTATATTTCCATCGACGCGCTCCTCCAATCTCTCCGCCCCATTAATCTCGCGTTTTACCAGAACCCGTCCCTACCCTTCAGCGCCAAACTCGCGAAGAAGAGGTCGCAGGATTTATATCCTGGCACACAGCCGTCCGCGAAGCGTGGACGACGTGGATGTGGCCAAACTTTTGATCGATAGCGTAATTACACGGCGTAGAAGTAAGCCGGTGTGCCAGCAGTGCCACCCCCTCCTGACACCCCATCTTTCTCTCCTTTTTTTTTCGCATCGTCTCAACGCGCCTACGAACCGATTCGAACTATCTCGATACGTAATCGGCCGGTTGATTTATCCTTTCATTACGCGAACTCGTTAATTCACTCGTTATTCACGCTCGGCTCGATTAATCCGCCGAGTAATTTAGATTCGGCTCGTTTAATCAACGCCTAATCTTGTCGTTGCTTCATTTGCCATCTTTTCGTGCATTTCTTTCTTCCTTTTCTTTTTCACTCGGTAACGTCGTGGTCAAACGTCGGTAACGAGCGAGGATATCATTGATTTATAAGAGAAATTGAGGAATACGATTTTTTTCGTATTACGTTTTCATTCTATTCTTCTTGCTCTTTTCTATTAGTTGACGTCGTGGTTGATTTACGAGGGAAATCGAGCAATCGATTTTTCGTATCGACGAATCGTTTGTTTCCACGAAACTTTCTATCTCCGACGCACAACGTCAAGAATTGTTTCGCAGAAATGTTTAATTACGCGGACGCCGCCGCTTAATTGCAGTCAGGCAAGGTTCATTGTAGTCTTTGATTGCTGCGGTTGCGGCACTACTCTTCCTGAAACGAAAGTCATTTTTGAAAACCTCCGCGTAAAATGCGTAAAATTTCCGCCATGCTTTCCTGGAAACGTGGAAATTTTACTTTCTTCTTTTTTCCCGGGATGCTCGTTATTTAAACTCGATTGAAATACTAGGATACCATTCATCCGAATTTCCCTTCTTTTCCAGACTTTAAACATTTTGCCACAATCCACCAACTTTTCGAAAGCGGAAGTAGCAAAAGAATTACGCAATGGCAACTGAAAATACTATTCGAAGAACCATTTCCTTGGATTTCGAGTCCAAAACGTTTTAGGAATCCAGCATACGTAAATATTTACGTAATACCAAAAATATCGAAGTCATTTCTTAAAAAGATACACGTTCACAGTTCTTCAGAAAATAGCCAGAGAAGGATATATTGGAATAATTAATAACATGGAATTAATTTCGATGAATGAAATGTATAAAGATCCAAGGATCCAATGGGAAAGAACAAAAGGAACACTGTCCCGATAAATCGTGATTCCGTTGAGGCAACCACGGCGAAGAAAGGGGAGACTCGATTAATGGGAAACGGTTTATCGCCGATAAATCGTGTTCCGGTTCGATGGAAAAATCTGCAACTTTATCGAGCGAGAAATTTATGTCGCGTGCGAAATTTTCCTCGCCCATAAATTCTGATCGATTAATCCGAGGGTTGCTATCCCCGTTAATCTAATCTCCGTGGATCGCGAAAGCGAGAAAGTCGCGCCTCCGCGTCGCTTTCTCGATCGTTTCGCTCCTCCTTTTTTTTCCCCTCCCCTCCCCCCTCCCTCTTTGGGACGCGCGGATTTCCGCCCACGCGTTTCGCGCGTCTATTATTCGCTTCGAGGCTGAGAGAAAGGGAGACCGCACGCGAACGGCGGAAACGCCGTGGTGAATTGTTTTCGTTTTATCGCTTCGTTTTCGCCGTGTCTTCGCCCTACAGTCATGGAAAAATCCTGGGACGTCACACGTCTGGGATACCGTTGAATTATTTTTGGAGCGGCGGATGGAATTATCTTATTGGTCGAAGGCTTAGCTTAGATTTTGGTCTTGAACTCGGAGAGAGATCTAAACTTGTACGCATGATGGATGAACCGTAAGAAATTTTGAAAGAGAGTGCTTCCCTTTTCTTTGATTCAACTTTTTTAACAGAGAAAATATCCGGAATTTTCTCTGACTTTTAACTTTGATTTTAAACGTCGCATTTGTAAATTGTGATTGCCAGTTCAGAACAAGAAAAAGAATCGATTTCGTTAGGAGATGAGCTGTTTTTATTATTCCATGATATATAATATATCGAGTATAGTGTTTGTTCACAATTGTGTGTATTTTCAAATGCTACGTTTAAAAAAAAAAGAAAAGAAAAAAAAAGAATCAAGAGATCTGTAAAATCTGCAAAGATTTCTCCAAACTAGATAGAAAAGAAGGATGATAAAAGATTCCACACATGATCCTGCATTATTTGCATTAACAATCCAGCCACGCGGCGAGAAAGTGGAAAGTGGTCGTGCAAAATAGTTACATTTTACCGCATTATTTGTCCTCGTCGTTCTCATAAAGCCGGCAGAAGAATCTCTCGGGTGACAGAGAAAAAGAATGCACGGAAGGGGGAATATTTGCAGAACAGGCAGACGAATGCGTTTTACCTTCTCGCCAGTGGCGAAAATATTTCCAAAGGTTATTCACGAATTCGTTCCCGGATGCGAGATTACCACGCGGACAAGACGCGATGTCCGAGCTATATTTTCAAAGATGAGACACGCGTGAAATCGCGCGAAATCGATTTTACATCGCGTACGCGAAAGCTACATTTGGCTCCGTCATCGAAAATGTAAAGTTTGGGAAATTCAGATTACTAGCGCTTTGTCGATGAGTTTTTTAAGGAATAATCGAAGAAGGGTCTCGTTATTAATCACGAACAACGAACAAAAGTGAAATTTATCGGCCCCGAACTGGATTTTTTTTCAATTTTCACGGTATAATTGCTGATCGAGAGAATGAATTATCGCTCGTAAATTTCATTCCATCTTTTTGATTTTCCATTCACTATGCGTGTCGCCTTTTATGAATCATTTCCACTATGAATTTCAATCGGAATGCTTTCGGTTCAGGAAATATCTCTTAATCCCTCTAGTGTTATTATAATTCGTCGTGCATTCCACGGATCGGATGAATAGTTTGCTATCACATTACCATATTAATTTTATATTAATATGTGCATAAAAATTTTTCATAGTCCATAATATATATATATCCATTATTTTCGCTTCACAATCGCATCAATCATGACCGATATCGTTAAAATTCAAGTTTGGATTTTTTTTCTTTTTTTTTTAAAAAGAAGGTTCGAGCCGAAATAAAAAATAGGGTAAAGTTAAGGTAGAATAGAAGTTTTACTCGTGGTTTTCAATCGTGATGTACGAGGCTCCCCGTGTTCCGATACTCCTCGATATTGCACCGTGTTTCATAGATAGAACGCGTTAAAGTGCATATAGTTTCAGTAGTGTAATAACCGACCTCTGGAACCACTACGATTATCCAGTATTACCAACATTATCATACGAATTTAGAGGGTAATACGCTCGAGATTTTACCCGCAAGTACTATCAAACTGCAGTTTATACGGGATTGAAAAATTTTTTTCTATTATCACATTCTTCTATAAATATTTTAATTAACACCAATTTTCCTTTTTTCCCCCGCTCCAATGTAAAAAAAAAAGTTCACACGAAAAAGAAGAAGAAGAAGAAGAAGAAGAAGCAACAAGAAAAAGAAATTTTAAAATCCTCTTACCTCTTACTCACCCCTTAAAGCCGCTTCTCTACGAGCCAACGTGGAAAGCTCGTGTTTGATAAACGATCCTTTTTGATTCATTTTAATCATCCGAAAACACCGTTTGACGTTCATTAATCAACACCTGTGCTCGCCTCTTTATCGAAACCGACAACCAAAGCTGCGAAACGTTCGATCAAATCGTCAGTGAGAAATGGAAAGGGAAGCAAGGGAAATGCAGGCCAATGCGGAGCACACAGCCCATTTGGCTATCTGACGTAGCCTCGCGAAAGTTAACAGGGGGGAGAGAAAGAGAGCATCCCTTGGAATTGGCTGACCTCTTGGCTCTCTCGTGGTCTCCGGAATAACTTTGTTCCCTCGAACCTCGAGCTCCTCCTCCGTGTACGTCACTGGCCCACCCTTGCCGCCCGGGAAGCCCGGATCGGCAAGGGTTATATTACGTTTTGTTCCACGTATAACGAGGCCAGGGCATAACAGAGCGAACTAGTTCGATCTCTCGTTCAACACATATCCGATACGGATGACGCGAATGTTGTTGCGGATTTTCTATCCTCTGTCGCGTACCATCGCGTTATGAATTTTTTTCAACGAGACGGACGGACAAATTATCTTCCACGCTTTCCTTAAATAATTGCCACTAGGAGCAATATCTGATTTTGAAGGTTCGAAGGATCGATATTAATTTAATCTTTGTAAAATTAAACGTGACGAAATTTGTTACATGGTTTAAAGAATATCAATATCGAAAAAAATCAATATCAAATTTCTAAAAATTTTGATTTCTTATCGAGCGTTTTAGAATCGTTTGAATATCGATTGTCGTTGATGCAACTATTTTGCAATTCTTTACATTTTTCAATAGTTTTACAACTCTTCTTTCTATTTACAACAGTGTTCGAAGACCTACTTCGATTTTTATCGCAGCATTAAATGTATTAAGGAGAAGGATTTTCGTTATCAAGGAGACGAGACGCGTTAAGGAAAAAGGGCAAAAGTTTTCTCATCTTCTGGTTGACCCGATTCTTTACGATCCTTTGGCCTGGTTTTCTTCTCTTTTATGATATCTCGCGCGCGTGCCTAATTCCTCGACGCGGAGATGGCTTTCGAAGTAACGCTCCTTTAAACGGAAAAGAAAGATTCTTCGAAAAGAACGCGTTGGGAAAACAGCGAACGTTCTCAGATACGATCTGGTGGGGAGATCGGTGGAGTAAGTTTGTTGCCTTAAATTTTATTTTATCGCCATTGTCTCGCCGGCGAACAAACTTTTACGGTTTTCTCTCTCGAGAAATAATTTGCGATGGGTTTTGTTCCAGGAAATGGCACGTTTAGGTAGAGATTATGATTCGAACCATGTCGAGGATGTAATTTTGTATACGAGAATAAAAGTGGATGAATAGGACGATCTTCGATTTTTCTATGATTACCGGCGCTATTCGAGATCGTCGGGCTATCGACTTCTATCCTTTGGCCAAGTAACCTGTAGTTAGTCGGTGGTCGTTGATGATTACACTGTTCCACTGTTACGTCTGCCGATTACCCGAGTTCCGTGAACGTCTTTGGAAAGTTACGTTTAGAAAGTGTCCAGTCGGATCCAGGGAATGGAGGAAGAAGTTCGAGGGAAATTATATCGGCTTTTCCACGGAGTAACAATTCGAAAACGGGGAAGAGATAATAAAATAGCGGAGAAGAGTAAAGCAAGTTTTCGAGAAAAAAGGTTGTGAAAATTTCACGGAATTTAACAAAAATGACGATCGTAAAAGGAAGAAAATTATAAATCGTATATACATTTATCAGAAGCAAAGTAAATCCAAAAAGTATCTTCAACGTTTATCTTGCAGCAATTTAAAAAGTTGCCAGAGTTTTTACCTCGACTTGTACAATCGTTATTACTCGTCCAAATAGAAGACTCGCTCCATAGAAGATTCTCTGCAACGCGGTGTAGCGTAATTTCCTTCCCCTCCCCCTGTCTAACAGTTGTTTCGTGGAAACGAAGAAAACGTGGCCGCGCCTTCCGGATTCACAACCCTTTCTGGCCTAAGGCGAGCAGCACGTGCCCAGAAAGAGATCCGAGGCCGGGTGCCCGCGATATTAAGTATTCCACTCGCATTACCTCCCGCTGAACAGAAAGTTACACACGCCTCGTTATGCGGCCAGAAGCGGCACCAACAGCGTTCTGCAAACTTAATTAGCGACTACGAACATCGGGAAAGGAGGGACACTTCGAAGAAGCCGATGATTTATCTGGCCGGGGTCCCTGCAGGCCCTGGAATCTCGTTTCGTGGCCGTGAAAGGGGGCAGCTCTTCGATTGTAATTGCCGGGACGCCGCGCAACTACGTGCATACGTGTAATTCTATCAACGAAGATATAGTAGGGTAACGAAATTGCACGCCGGGTTATATGCGTGTACGGAGACACAAATTTTACAACGTGAAAACTCTTAATGAAAAATGGAGAAAAAGTGGGTCACTTTTCATTTTAAAAAATTCAATAGAAGACGAAATTTATTGCGCAGATCAAACGTGGATCTATTTGATTAGAAAAAAAAGAAAGAAAGAAGTCGATATCTTCTTCTAGTTCAGCGAGAAAATAGCTCGTGAGACTTTATATGGGTCACTTTATACAGCGTGGAGCGAAAATTATTATTGTTAAAACAATGGGAAGGATAAAAAGGAAATAAAGGGAAGTAAATTGAACGGATACACATTGCCACGATACATTCAAAAAATTTATTAATCGAAGTGTTACTCGCAAAATTTCCTTAATTAACTGCCACGTACATTTTAATCAACTCTATTTAATCACCTCGACGAGGCGAACAAGTGTTAACGCGATTTTAATTGAGCTATCAAGAAATCAGGCAAACAAAATCCGAAATCCGCCCAGGAAATAAACACGCATCCCGTATCGTTAAAAATATCGTTTCGACTCGGTAATCGATCGGCAATATTTTTTTTTACGAAACCGTTA
This sequence comes from Apis florea, assembly GCF_048593485.1. Taxonomy (NCBI): domain Eukaryota; kingdom Metazoa; phylum Arthropoda; class Insecta; order Hymenoptera; family Apidae; genus Apis; species Apis florea. Next base: position 1,472,201 of record NW_028256789.1, read on the forward strand.
TCGACTCGCCTTTTTATCCTCTTCGCGTTTCCACGGTCTTATGTCACGGTTGCACGGATTACGTAAACCGTTTGAGAAAAATTTCAGATAACTCAATATCGCGTTGTTTGTTCGTCGATGGATCGTCGTGAAGAGAGAAAAATTCCGATTCGACGATCGGTCGGGGGACGATGGCGCGAGCCTCGTGTGTAAATACGTGTGGTGCAGCAAGTACGGGTTTATGGGCCCCCCTCTCGTAAAGATCCGCTGCGCCACGACGAGATGTAAACACGGTTCCCGTTGATACTGCGCTTGTACGACATAGTACACGGGGCGTTTCGTTTCACGTGGTAACGTAATTTGCCTCCGTGCAAGGGGGGGCCCACGTCAATGTTTCCCCTTCGACACCGTTACCATCCTGTCATAACTCGGATATGCCGATCGGACGATCAAGCATATATGTAAGTACCGGTTTTAAGGGTAGGTACGAAGATGATTTTTAAGAGATACAACCTTGTTACGTATGTATCTCTCGTTAAATATAAACGCGGATAATAAGTGTGGAGAGTGTAAGATGAATCGATGTGGCGAGAGAGGAAAGAAGAAGAGAGAAAGAGAGAGAGTAAGTCCAGTATGTGGACACATTAGTCCATAGGATTGACTCGTGACACGAAGATGTTTGTACAAGTGTACAAGCTTTATCGGTTTCATCTATTTTCATCCGACATCTGTGTTCTGAGGTTTGAAACGATCGGACGGTAAAAAAAAAAAAGGACGATCATAAAGTTATTCCGTTATAAAATGTCTTGAAATTCGTCTTCTGGGAAATTCGTGGCTAGGAAGATGGAGGCATGGGTTTGGCTCGATTTACTTTTTTTCTAACTCGTTAAGACGAACGACATTACCTTCTTCTATCGACGAACGCTCTAATAAAGATACGGCGAAGGGGCAAATCAAATATATTAGGCATCCCCCCCCCAAAAAAAAGAAAGAAAGAAAGAAAGAAAGAGTCGATTCGAGGCGGTTCGAGATCGAGATTGTTTGCCGAGAATCTTCGATGATTTTCGTGATGGTAGCAGAAGAGGGAAGGCGCAGATGCGGAGAGCCGCGCTGCGTTTCGACACGGATTGTCGATTCCTTCCGCCCCTCTGTCCGGCCCTCGGAGCGCTCTTCGGGGTCCCGGTTGGTATTTTCTGTCAGTCGACGGCAGGCCGCGGGTCGAGCTGGTCGAGAAAAGCTGACGCTCGTAAAATCAAGCCGATTCACATTTATTCACGCAAGCGTGTATAAGCGTTTTCCAATTTCTGTTCGATAATTTTCTAAGAAACACGTTTCGAAAGAGGGAAGAATATAAATAACAAAAAATATTGTCGTTTTATAAATATCCATCCAATTGTTATACAATTGGAAAAAGAAAAAGAAAGAGAATAATTTTCTAAAACGGATATACAAAATATTGATTGTAAGAAAATAATTGTAAAATGTCATACAACTTTCTGCAAGCTTGCACAAGATTCAATTACGATTCATTATTGATGGTATTCTCCGGATAATCTATGGAACTTGGTGGAAACCAAAGAGATTGATCGACGAAGCTGCGTTGACAGTTGACCAGAAGTTGAACTTCATCAAGTTTCTAAAAACAATTTCTTAAAAAAAAAAAAATCGACGAGAGGAAGAACAGATTAACGAAATTAAAAAATTCGTATAAATTACACGGCACACGATTATTAATATAAATAATATATTAGTGCAAAGGGTTGTCTATGAAGCGGAGATAAGAAACCGCGGTGTGACCCGGCCTGACAACGCGCGTATAAAATCGACGATAGCGAGGCGGACGGCCGGCAGTGTCGCGGGAGCCGCGCGCGAGAGAGGACGTCCTCGTTAGTGTTCTACGTCGACGCAGCAGCGTGGAAAAAGCAGCGTGGAAACGCAAAAACCGACCGATGCTCCCCACCACGCCGTGTTTTCATCTCGTCAACCGCGTTTACGCAACGTCTCTCTCTCTCTCTCTCTCTATCTCTCTCTGTGTTCGTGTTTATCTTTTATCTATCGCAGTAATTCATCAGAAGCCTGGCTCCGTGTGCGCTGAACGAATCTATTAAGCGCAAATCTCGAAAGGAAATCATGCGGCACAATGGACGATCGATTGTACACCGTGCAGTGACAACGAGAGATAATTAATTCGAGAAGTTTCGTTTCGTTTCGATGCGGGATCACGGTGTACTTGGTTGTGGTCTGGCCGGGAGAGGCGTATTGTTTACGAAACAGTGACCGGACGAGAAATTGCGAAGTTTGGATATTTGGGAGAAGACGTGCGAATTCCTCGCGAGGAGAAATTATTATTCGCGTCGAGTTTTTGGAATAATCGGCGTGAAAAGGCGTGAATTTTGAGAAAAGTTGAAGAGTTCTCACGAGAAGGGGGAATCCGCGAGATGCAGCGACGAACGAGCGACGCGGATACGAGCGGAAAGCCTTGAGGGATTTGCGGAAGGAGGACGAGGAACGGGCTAGGAAGAGGGAATCGTGGGAGAGAAGAGTAGGGAGAGGAATCGGAGTCGCGAACAAGAGGCAACGGAGAGGCGAGAAAACACTCGAGGAATGCCGTGGATAAAGTGTTTGGGCGGCGGAGGCGGAAAGGCCAGAAGAGGCAAACCACTCAGCGTCAGCCAGCCAATCCACCTGCTCGTCAAGGTATGATTCGACTTTGCTTTTTCTCACGAATTTTCTCTCTTTCTCTCTTTCCATACCGCGACTTTTCTTCACGTTTTAACGGGGTTAAGGGGGATGGTTGTGTCGAAAAAAAAATTAGTGTCGATATATCCGCGTACGGATTGGTGGCGCACATGGCCCCGATTAATCCGGCCATCGATGCTCCTCTCTCTCTCTCTTTCTCTCTTTTTTTTCTTTTTCTTTTTTACCTCTCGCGTTGAAGAGATGCTCGACTCGAATCTCGAAGGGATTCTGGTCGAGATACCGCCGGTTTTTTAATTTTATTGGCGCGATTACGCGCCGCTAAATCGCGTATATACACGATCACCCACTCGAATAGCTCGATCAGGGTATATTTAGAACGATCACTGACGTGAATATTAATTTAGGCGAACCTTTGAGTCGGTTTATCGTTACTTTCTATCGAACGTTTAGGATTCCATTCACGAAAAAAAAAAAAAGAAAGAAAGAAAAAAAGAAAAAAAGAAAAACGTGAAGACTAGACTAGGGAATATCCACAGAAAATAATCTCGTCGATTTCTTTATCCTTTGAGAAATTGTTCTCTCGAGATCTCCTATCATCCCGTTGATAATTCGGCGATAAACTCGTCCCATTCTTTGCCCCGATTGCCTTCGATAGTTTCTCGAAACAAAGGGATAAAGCTAACAGATAAGCAGACACGAGGCATTTAATAAGCGGTCGCGTTTCAAGACCGAGGAGAACGATAGGTTAGTTTATGAAGACGCAACGAGGAAACGAAGAAAAAAAAAAAGAAAACGAGGATGTGAAAAAGGTTAGAAACGATTATTAGGCGAGCGTTTCTTTCACGGCTGGAATGCCGTAAAGCCTAGATACAAAACGCTTGGAATGACGAAGGAGCGCCATGGTGGCCTCCTCCAAACCAGTCTTGATTTATTAATTTCTTCGAAGACCTGGCTCTCTTTGTGAGACCGACCCACGATTCGGTGTATCGATTCGATGATAACTCGGCACGACCTACCAATTAAATTGATAATAGCTCCGCGTTACCTGCTCGTTATCGTGCCTCCTACCTCTCACTCGTAACGCAATCGTTAAGTGACACCCACTCGTGTGCGATCGTGACGATGAGAGGGATGGCCCTTGAAGGGACGACAGATCGGCGAGAGGATGCTTGGTATTTCAATGAAATCCTTCACAAGAATTTGACACCTCTGTTATTCCAATTTTATCGATTGTTCAAAAAGTTAATAGTCCAATGGTGGAAGAATATTTTAGAATTTTATCAGTGATTTTTAAATATTAGTGTGAAAAATCGTAATGGTTGATAGAGAGGATTGTTCGTATCTCGAAATCTCGTATCGATTGTTCGAAAAGGGGTGGAGTTAGGAAAATTAGAGATCCGTTTGGATTTTATATTTTTATTCGTTTCGTTTCGTTAATTTGAACAATCCATTGAATTTTGAATTTTTTCCATTGAAAAATATTTTAGAATTTGGGATGGCCAATAAATATTGGCAAAAAATCGTGGTGGCCAATATTTTTGTGAAAACGTTGACACTTCGCATTGATCGCGTTCAAATTATTTTGGAGGGTAGCCAGAAAAAAGTGTGCTACATTTGGATTTTCTATTTACTGAATGGTCAGTGCGAACGGTCTAGTGGTCGAATTCCTTCTGTCTAAGACTAATATTTAGAAGTTGCTGGTTAGTCCGATTCTTTGGTTCTGATCCAAGTTTTGTATGGAGTTATTTCGAGAGCGATATAAACGAACGATCAGTTGGTGAATAACTGGTTGATTTAAGTAGTTAGAAAATTACTCAGCCTCAAATACCGATAAAATATGTGCGTTGGAGGAAAATATTACCTTGTCACGATAGACGTGTACGGCTTATCGAAGCAATTATCGAAACACAAAGGCAAACTTGGAAACAAGGTCGTGCTTCTTTTCGCGCATTTTCCTCTTCTCTATTCTTTCCGTTTTTTTTTTTTTTTTTTTTTTTTTGAACAACGCCCGCTATTCACCGCGCTTTTTATGCAAACAACGTCGTCGGGGTGAATAATTAAACGAAGTGAAATTGAATCAACGACGGTTACATCGAGATTAATTCATAGGGAGGCAAGAAACGACCGATCCACAAATTAATTAAACATGTAATTAATTCCGCCCGAAATTCAATCGATCTCATTTACAATTCTCGATCGTCATGTCGCGAGTGATAATAATTTTTCTCTCGTCGAGAGCCATACGTGTCATCCGATTTACAAAATAACTCGTCGAACGCGCGACACCATGGATACGTTTTAAATCAATTAGCAATTAATCGATTCGATATCTTCACTCGTTTACAATATTCATAATTGTCATTTTTGATGAGATGGAAAATTCAAAATTGTCTGCCTATTATTCTTCGAAATTGAAAAGAAACGAAGAGATTAATTTCCATCCCCGATACGCACGTAGTTACACACTGTGTGTGTCGGTAACGAAGCACGCGAGGAATACGAGATTCCCTCACGACGTGTTCCCTCACACGGAGGCTCGTTTCGTTTCATCGTTAAGCTACGATCGCGCGAGAGAAAAATCGTTGGCTAATAGCGGCTCGCAATTAAATAATAGTAAAACGTGCCACCACCCGCAGCGTCGTGCGATAGCGATTTCATTAAAGCGCCACTTACAATACGATATTCCGGGCGCGACCTAAAACCCGCTCCCCTCCTCCCTCCCCTCCTCGCTTCTCTCCGTAGTCGTTCTCCTCCGCTCGTAAAAATCACGCGGACTCGAGAAATTCGCCGCTCGTGTTTGTCCTTCTTATTTACACGGAAACGAGCGTATATATGCGAGATGGCACGAGGAAAAGAAAAAAGAAAAGAAAAGAAAAGGAAGAGTCTTCTTCCCTTCACCACTTCCCACCTCCGCGTTTTTACGATTAACAGGTGTTTCTCGAAATCTCGAGACGTCGGATATCGTTCGATCGCTATCCTCGGTGATCGTGCGAGCTCGGTTATTATTACGTCCGTAGGTACCATTATCGGTATTGTTGTGTACACCTGCATTGATCAGAGGTGGTCTGTGCGCGACGCCCATCGAGTCCCGGCCACCACTGCCCAGAGCTGGCAATTAAATTAGCGAGCCCCTGGCAATTCCGCCATTTTTCGCGCGAGCAAACTTTACGTAATGATACTCGAGACGGGACGAAAGGTCGCGACACGAGGTGTGTCTTTGGAGGATTTTCGCTTAATTCTAGCTTAGCGTCGGTTTAGTTATTAGTTACTCCCCCCGAGGGGAGTACGAATCTCGACCCGAGGAGCCGGACTTTGTCCGACTCGTTGCAACTCGTCGTCAGATTCGCGCTTCTCGTTTCATCATTTTTGCAAATGTGCAAAAATGAGCGTGGCTATCTGCAAGCCTGTTATCAGAACAGAATTCCACGCATTGCATCACGTTCCTCGTGGCGCTACAGCCGCTTTGCACAAAGAGCCTGGCAATTAAGTCACTGCACCTGCCACGCAATTATGCGAATCGTTTTTTCCTTTTTTTTTTTTTTCTCCCTCGAGAAAACGCTCACGCTCGTGGTAAACACGCTAAACGTTTTCCTATCCTTTCTTTCATTCTCCGCTTGTTTTCTCTCTCTCTCTCTCTTTCTCGATATCGATCTTGTGCAAGCTTAATGATACCAATTGGTTCGAGTAGATCGGTACGATCGATTCCCGTGCATATATAACTCGAGAAACTCGGTTGAGAAAATTCTGAAATTCGAGTTTGAATGGTATGCTTGGACACGCGTGCGCGAGAAAAATATCAATGGAACAGGATCGATCGATCGATCGATCGGTGGAAAACACCCGACACGCTTCGATTACGCTTTGGTCGAAAGGTTAAAAGCCGGGGCTTTGCTATCTTTTCTGGTGAATCAGCGGAGCTTCGTAATTGTCGAGGGAAGATTAGGAAAGCCTCATAACTATCGTCATCATCGTGCATTGCACACCGGTAACCGGTACCAGATCGTATATTACGTGGAGCGTATGCGCGCATGCCATTGACTCGTGCGAAACAATGTTTTATTGCATGGGTCCACTCCCTTCGTACGGACGCCACCGTTCATTTGCACTTTTTCTGGGTCGGCCTGTGTGTCAATTGTTGTATCGTATGGATGTTGAAATTTGTACAGGGAAGAAAAACGAAATGTTTTACTCTCGAAACAAAATTTGTTTAACCGAATCGTATCGAATGACGAGCTGTAGTCGCACGAAGTTGTTATGGCATTTCTATCATTCATATTGGCTGATATGTGAGTTCAATCTTTTGGTATTATGCATGCAAAATTTTGGAATTTTACTGGTTGATTTTATATGATTTTTTTTTAAAACTATCCTCGCTGCTAGGATATTTAAATTATCCTTCCTTTACGTAATACGCTCTCGTTCAATCACGTTCGAGCACAATGTCACAAGTACAGTTACAGTAATTGTAAACGGGTTCACAAGAAGTTTATAGAAGCGATAGAATCTCATATCGATTCCATTTCCAATTTCATAAAATAATAGATTGAAAATGGTGGATCGAGATGGTTGAAGGAGACGAGTTTTAAATTCAAGGAAACTTCGAGAAACGGTATTAAACGATAGGACAGAATTAGAAAGATCCGATTAAGAAGATGGAGTATCGATATATCCAAGGTTGAAGAAGAGCGTGTTTTTTCTCTACGCGAAACGTCAAAGTGTCCGCGAGTTAGACACGTGCGTGGGTGTCGATAATGTTGTGACACCGTTTAAAAGGTGTAAAGTAAAGGCCGTGTGTGCGAAGCAAACAATTTTCGAGTTTATCGAGCGGAGGCCCCGCGGGCGAATCGGTTCCAGGAGCCGAGACCAGGCGCGTAGGTAGAGATATATTATTGCGTTTCAAAAGGTTAACAGCCCCGTCCCATCTCGACGAACATTTACAATAAAATACAAAACTTCGTAACGATTCGGCTATTCCATCGATTCGAGGAATTTTGGCGCGTGGATACACACCCTTCTTCCTCTCCATCGTATTCGCAAACACGGTTCTATCGAAGTTTCAGCCTTATCTCGAAGTTCTCGTCGAATCTCTTGGATGCCTGTTGATACACGCGATCAATGTTCAAATTCGTGGCAAATTGCTCTAACAAGATTAGAACGAGATAGTCAATTACTCCATCAACTCGATCCTTGTTCTATTTTTACCCGTCCAGACACCCGCAAGGGTGTCCCCGAAAATGAACGTTGGAGAAAATAATATCGAGACACGGCTCATTTTTTTCTCATCTCGTTTGTCAAATCGTGTCTGGCGCGCCTCTTGTAAAAACTCAAAACTTTTCATAGATGGATAGATGTGATAACGGGGAGGCAGGAAATTTGCAAAGTTTTTCGAGCGGCAAGATTGAAACGAGAGCGCGAGATTCAATTGAGAAATTATTCGAGAATTTTCCAGACGAGACGGCTAGCTTCGAAAAGGAGGAAATACGCGAAAAAGCGGCACGGAGAAAGAGACTTAACGAGCGCGGAGCCGAGAGAAAAGAAACGAACAGTGGCGGCGGAGATTAAATCGCGCGATATCACGGCTAACGATTCGAATCCTGCGACGATGCCCGACCTCTTGAGATTCCTTAATTGCAGCTGCACGCCGGTGCAAGCAATTAAAAGTTCTTCAATTGGGACACACGTATCTTCTTCGGTGTCTCGCAGTTTTATCCACCCTTTGGGTCAACTGCCTGCCTCTTTCTTTCCCCTCGATGGATTATTATCTTCGTAGAAAGCTACTTCCATCGGATGCTTGCTTGCGCATTTTATGAACGCGCGTATGCTCGCTGCACGAGATGAGACGCTGCTGACGCGGGCAACGTTTCCACGTGTCAAGTTAAATTGGGTTTTCGAAGAGCTATCGGGGAGCGATAAGAGACGATGATCGATCGAGGGGAAGAGAAAGGAGATGGAGAATTTTTTTTTCATAGTTTATAAATTGTATGCGTCGAAGACGTGCAACGGTTATGCTGGTATTATTTATGATTGGTATCATCCTTCAACTGGTGAGATAGTTCGATGTTTACGACGAAAGACGAAGGATTTTTCTTATCGTCCAAATTATTTACGATATCAGATACGAGAATGCAGCTCGTTTCCATCCGAAATTACTCACAATTACAATATCACATATAAATTATTATACTCCCGATAAAATTATTTATCTTCTCCTCTTACAAATAAGAGGGACAAAAGAATTCGTCTAAACTTTCGAAAATCATCCTCGATTTATATTTAGATAAAAATTTAACGAAGCCACATCATCCATCATCGCAAAATCATCCGAGATTCCTCTCCAAAGAAGCGATCCACGTTTCTTTCAAAGTTGCTACTGTACGTCGAATCAACGAATCCTCCTCCAAAGAAGAATTTTCCCAAGGTTCCCGAGCGAAACGTTTTCCGCATCGATGTAACGCAAAGGGAAAAAGCATCGAGCCGTAGATCTCGTCGAGAGGACGTTGAACGATGGTAATAAGGAAGCATCGGAGGGCCGGGATCGTCTCTCATTGTTTCTGAATAATTGATGCCGCACTTGGCGTCGTCGAGCAGGAGGAGAAGGAACAATCGAGGCGATCGTGTGTGGCTCGTGCTTTCTCTCTACCTTAAAGGCCTGTCTCTCCGCGATTTACACGCGGCACGATCCATCAACGAATTATCTGGAATCGCGAAAAGCAAATCTCGAGACGTCGGCGCGGCGCACACGCACACGTGTAATATGATAATCCCGTCCAATATCGAGGCGAAATGTCAGAAAAGACATTTTCACCGTGTGCAGTCTCTCGTTACGAGGCATGTCAGCGAGCATCGACGTTGCGAAAGGAATTTGTTAGCTCTCCTCTCGTGTACAGTTTTCGAACAGAATCATTGTTGTCGCACGCGCGGTGACGTAATTTTACGTGTCCCGCCAGGGATGGGAAAGCACTCGTTCGATCTTTTTTTCCCCGTGAAGATCGATTTGCATGCTGATTTAATTCGTACGTGTTGCTCGTTAAAGAGTGCTGCGATGGCACGCTATTTCATTTTATTTTATTTCTTTTTTTTTTTTTTAGTTTTTAGTTGAATGAGCCCCTTTTACGATGTTCGATGTGTTTCGCACGTGTTTTTCAAGAGTTTTGAGAAAGTTCATCGACTGATTTTTTCCGATAAAATTATCGAGGAGGATCGAAACGATAGAACAAGGCAAATATTCCATTGGATAGAGGGTAAACGAGGATATATTTTTTTTAATAAATCGAGGGAGGATTTCTAAAATTAGGTCGAAGAGGGCAAAGATATTGGCGAGAGTTTATACGCAGAAGAATCGCTGGTGCACCGCTATTTTCCTTTAGAATCGAACTCTCGTGTCCGCGATTCGAATGCTCGGCTGTGATGCAGCTGGATCCCGGGTAATTCCAAGCAATCAGCCCGAGACAAACCCTTTTCACCGAGAGTACCGCGACACGACAGAATTCTTCCGTGGAGGTGAACAAAGGTCGCCGGATGATTTCTCGAGAGCCGGTAATGAGCAACGCGAGAGGAGCATAGCGGAAAATACGTGAAATCTGTTATTTCCTCAGCTGCTTTGGCTGGAAACACGCGTACAACGAGGGACGACATATTATTTTTCCGTCGCTTCGCATCACCTTGCCAATTAAGGACAAAGAGATTTAAGAATTTTAAATTCCTCCTTCTTCTTAAGAACGAACAAATGAATTTCGATTCTTGAGAGAAAAAAAAAACCTGACCCCGTTCTTCATTTTTTCAGATCTCGAAAGTATCCCGATCTTCCTTCTCTCTTAACGGAGAGAAAAATAAAAAAGTATATCGTACACTCGCTCGTTCTTCTTCACGTTCTAATTTCTAGAAGAAACTTTTACTTACGTTCTTCGCTTTTTTCGATCATATCTCGGAACATTTCCAAAAATTCCAACCTCTTATTATTCGTCGGACCAACTGGAATCAATGGTTTCGAATTTCTTTTCCTTTTCAACGAATAAAAATATAAAATCATCCCGTATATCACTTTTTATCCTCCGTTTTTTTTTTTTTTTTTCCAGAGAGAAATCCAATTTCCGAGCGGAATCTCTTCTAACTTTCCAAAGAATTCCAATCACTCGTCATCACCCCGATCGTCGAAAATTATCGACGAAAGAATCCTCTATCGTTTGGCTTCAAACGAAAGAAAAGTCAGACTCGGAAAAGTCATCGAGTGCCGCGGTCACGTCTCGGATTTCTCACGAGCCACCTCTCTTCATCTATCCTCCCCCTTCCGCTCGTGTAAGGAAAGGCATCCTCTCCTCGTGTAGATGCTCGTGGCGAGCGAACCGGCGCGGAAGAAGTACGGGTCCGTGGCGAGGAACGCGGTCTACCGTGTATAAAAGGGTGAAAGGTGAAGATCAGTTAAGGGTGATATAGTGGAGGCGTTTAGTTAAATCGATCAGATAGGGGCTATGCATGGCCCGTTGCTGGCACCCTCGCCACCGTCTTTCCCTGAATTATGAGCAACGTCCACTTGCAAAACGTTTTCCTTCCTTCCTTCCTTCCTTCCTTCCTTCTTCGATTCCCGCAAAAATACTGTACTGTAAAATATAATGCAAAGACTAACTGGATGTAATTCGGTCTTTCACGAGGTCGAAAGTAGAAAGGAGCAGGTTAATTTCGAGCTCGTTAGGATTTTATTCGCGGCTAATCTTCTTAGAGAGCGTTACTCGGGTTGCCCACGATTAAACAGGCCCGCGTAGACTTTGCTTTTAGATTAGACACCGTTTTAAAACTGCTTGGCCGCGAGTCGTGGTAATCGTGGTAGCACTTAGAGCGGAGAGAGGATTTCCGTGAGAGGATTACGCGGATGGAGAGAAAAGAGAGATACACGCCGATCGGGCTAAAAGTATCCGTCTAAAGGAAATCGTCTAATCACCGGGACCCACAGTTTCCAGAATTACGAGGGGCTCTTTACCTCGGACGATTTATCGTCCGTCCACGAGCGTGGAAACGAGCGTTTCGCTTCATCAACGGTATCGAGAACGGTCCAAGGATAATGGGCCAACGAGTAAACTAACTAACCATTACCCTTTCCCTCCCGATTCAGGAACGATTCAGAAAATACTTGGAAAATTGTTCTCGATATTGAAAATGAAGAGGCGAGAACGTGAAAGGATTTTTCCCCCCGTTTTCGTGTCAAATGGATGGATCCGATCGTGTGACAAAGAATTTGCTTCCCAATATTTCGATAATAAAATTTAACCAGAAAGTAAAACAGACAAAGGAATAAGAATTGGTATTTTCGAATCATTTTCAACTTTTCGTTCGAAGAATAAAATTTGCTTTGAAAAAAAGAAAACTCTATCGATCATACGAAATCTAGATTGAAAAGACGGATTGGCTCGTTTAATCGGATCGATCGGTTTCCGGCCGGGCGCAGCGTCCATTTGGAAATCGAAATCGACGAGCGGAGATCGAGAGACGCACGCGTGAAAATCGGAAAAAGGAATTCGATCGAGCGGATAAATGTTTGACCACGCTTCCTGTTTCGATCATTCGACCGTGCGCGATCGGGTCGTAGGATCGAGCCGAGTAATGATCGCGTGTGTCGACTTACCAAAGATCTCTGGAGGGGATTTCCCACGAAAATCACGATTTTACTTCGTTGATCGTGGACAAAGGTCTCGTCGAGACGGATGAGAATTTATGGATCCAATTGATGCCCTCGAACGAAGGGAAAGGGACACCGATAAAACATGGTCGCTCGATCGAGCCAGATTCCACGTTGCGTCCTCTGTGGGAAGTTGGTACGATTGATTTAATCGATCGATCGAGGCAAAATAGTGTCGGATGGATCGTCGCGGCGTCATCGAGCGAATACGTAATATTCTTTTGAAACGGTGACGTAACGACGAGAATCTCTGTTTCCTGCTCGATGGAAGATAACGCGCTAATGAAAATGGTCTCGTTAAAAATTTACAATGGAGTGGCGTGGCTGGTTAGAATCGAATCGACGGCTTACGTAATTTTCTTCTTGTTGGCGAACGGTAAACAACCGTCGTTTTTACGATTTTACTTTTCGAGTTTATTGAAACAATAACCGAGATACTTTGCATAGAATTCTCGTGAACGTAGAAAAAGAAAGAAAAAAAAGTAGCGGATAATTTGAAAGGGTAATTTCGCCAGGATCTTTGTTTCGAATCGAATAAAAAATTATCTTTAATCTCGCTTTTATTAGCTCGACTCCAACGGTCGCTTTTTTGTCCCGGATATTACTCTCTCGAAACTACCGCGACAATTGTATTTTAAACGAAACCGGGTGTATTTTTCCGTAAAAGTCGACGGGTGACCGGGATCTTTCCATTTTTGGCAATTTCACGAACGAATAGCCTCGAATCATCGTTTCTCCCACTCGTCACAAGACGAACGCAATAAGAAGAATCGTCCTCGTTTCACGATTACGACGACAGTCGTCTTCGATGATGGCTCGTCACGCGTCTCGTCTTTCGTGTTCGGCATTAAACCTTAAGTCTTAAAATCCAGTTAACTGGACCGAGTTACGTGATTTTCCGGCACACAGTTGGCACCGGTGGACGCTTTCTTCGCGCGGTAAAACACAGCCGTTCCAGAAAACGAGCCGCCATTATTCACGTTATTGCGAGACTAGGATGCTGGAATATGCGACGCGTGGTCGTCGTTCCATATATCCCACCGTCTGGCAAACTTCCCGAATATTCCGTATTCCTCTCTTTGAAATAACGTGTGCCGTTTACGCGCGCGCCCGTGTGCACTCAGATTAAAAGTCGTCCCGAATTTTCTACGTCCTCGGGCACGGACTCTCCCTGTAATCCTGTCTCCGCCGCCTGTAATCCAACGCGCCTACGTGCAAATCCAAATAGAGAGAGATTGAAACAGGTGTGCAATTATCTGGCGCCGTTTATACTTGGATTTTGCAACGTCGATATCGCGATCCTTGTCTCGAGTCCCTTCTAGAGAGAATCGCGTCCTCGTTCTCTTCCTCCTGTCTCTTGGATCCTCTGAATCGTTCTCTGCATGTGTGTATATGTGTGTCTTCTTCTTCCAGAAGGCGGATTTTATAACTTTTCTGGATGATATTAAAAATACAATATAGTGGAAATCTATTTATCTTCCATATTCCTACGTCGAAACAATAGGATATAGGATATTGAATTGGATGTCGATTAAAATTCATCCCACTAATAATGACAATAATAACGTAATATTGAATAAATATTGAATATTGTTTCAACATTGCAATCAATATATCGACATCTGTTCAACATATCTCCAGCATCGAAAAGAGATACGATAACGAAACATCGGGAAGAGGTGTTCCTCTTTTCTTTTAAATTCAAACAAGTTCGATCCCTCCCTTTGACGAGGTTCCAAACGAGTCTCCCTCGAGGGACAGCCACGACCCTTATTAAATTTTTCCACTGGAATATTCACGGGGGCGCGAAATGATCGCCCGCGCCTCATTTACCCTTCGCGTTTCGTCTATATATATATATATATATATCCGCATTTTTTCCTTCTTCTCGTCTATCACGAGCGCCCTCCGCTGTTATTCCTACCTGTAACAACCCCCTCGAGTCTGGCGAGACGACTAATATCCGCCGCGTGTACCCCCGTCAACGACAAAGACGCGTTATTATGCACGTCCCCAACGCGTTGCCCGCTTTCAAACAACCCTCCTCCCTGCCGCGGTAGCAAACAATAACAACCGTGTCTAGTCGCTTGCGTGGCACGAAGGCGCCAAGTACACGGCCGATTTACCGGCGACAGTGTCGCGGCTCGTGCAACGCGACACTTCCGTTTAAATTAACCCGCGTGACAAATTATTAATGTTCGTTGGCCGCGGTTGCACACGAAACGAGCAAGCGGAATAATCGGCGGTTTGCCATTCTTTTTTCTTTTTTTCGATCCCTCCTTTCTCCTTGATTTTGAAATTTTAATTTTATTTCAAAGTATTTTTTCAATGCGTTTTGAATTATTCAATTCTGTCTCTGTAAAAATTTAAACGATTAGATTTTCACGATTTGCTCGTGGTTAACCGAGAATTATCCTATTAGTTTCGACTCGAAGAAACGATGTTAGCAACATCGAAATCGCGAATTACCCCTGCTCGTTCTCGTGACGTGTATTTACGATCACGTTGAAATTGCGGAACGTAACATTGGTGGATCGTGATCCTCGATCCTTCTCGCGAACATCGCTCAACCTAACCTTTGGACACGCGGGTCGCTTTGTCGAACTCGGCCACTTACCGTCACCCTTTTGCGAGACCAGCCATTTAGAGAGAGGGAGAGAGAGATTCTCAAGGGCAATAACGGCTGGCAAATATTTACCAGCCGGAAATTACGCGCCTCCTTATGCCGTCACGTCTTCGATAACAAAATAAATACAGCGTGGCACGCAAACAAGGATGCATCATCGCGCCTTCCCAACACTTACGCGCAAATATTCCATATCTATCGACGTAATAGCCGTCATAAATTCATCTGGAATAGAAGGCAACCGGACTCAATCGTAAATATCCTCGAGCTTATTTTTTTCCCTATGTCTCGATCGATAACGAATGGAAAACACGAGAATCATCCATCTTAACGATTCCTTCACGAGCCTCTTCGACGATTTCGTGATCGTAATTCTTAATCGTATTAATAAATCCAATTAGAGTGGCGGTCGTCGATCGAACCATAGCCAATAATCTCTTAGAGGCCACTATTGGAGAAGTGTTTCCTCTCGCGACAATGGCAAGAAGCGTTGGAGGCAATCGATGCAGATTCAACGCGTTTCCTTCCTCCTCCGCGCCGCGTTTCTTTGAAAAATCTTCTTTGAACGGATTCAGATCGATCGAATGGAAATTCCATTCTCGTTAAGCGCCGTGGAACAAGTTGAAGATATCCGAGTCGCTGATCGTGTCGCATAGGTGCATAGAGAAGGAACGGCAAAGCTAGAAATAAGATTCCAACGATAGGGAAGGAGTGGGGAGCGAAAAATAAGGAAGAAGATAGATAGAAGTAGTGGAAGAGAGGTTTGTTCGGCATCTACGACGAGCCAAGCTACGACGAAGCAGATTAGAGCAGGTCGGGGCACGGTGAGATCTCATCTCGTCTCCCTCTTTCTTTCTCTCTCTCTCTCTCTCTCTCTAGACAACCGCTTTTCATCCTCTTTCACTCCCTCCCCGCCACCCCTTCCCTCCTTGCATCCATTCCATTCTCCTGTCGCCCTTGAATACCTTGGTCCTAACGACACAGGACGCGCACGGTTATAAACGAAAGGTCCCTTTCCTAGGGGAGCATCGTCGCTCCTTATCGTCACCTGTGGAGAAGAATCTAGAACCGGTTTCTCCATCTCTCTCTCTCTCTCTCTCTCTCTTCTCTTTTCGTTTAAAGAAATCGCTTGTTCATTAATATGACAGCTTATTACGCGCGTGGCAATAGTCGCTCGCGATTTACTCGCGTTCCCGTTCTTTGTGGAAAGAAATCGATTGGAAAAATGTCGCGTTAAGGAGATTTGAAATTTCGAGAACATCGAATCTGGGGTATCCTCTTTTATCCACTTATCTTTTGTCAACGATCAACTCGTCGTGGCCGTTGTTCACTCGATTTAACTTCGGTGAATTTTCACGTACATTTTTTACTCGAAAGAAGACCACGAGGAGCTCGTATTCACGTGGAAGGGATCGATTAAGAAAATACGGGGGGGGCTTGCTTCGAAGCCAGCTTTATTCGAACACTCGTGCGTCACGCTGTGAAAATCCTTTGATCCCAAGTCTCGAAGGCACAATGGGTCGATTTAAGGCGAATAAACGGCTCCTTCGGGAGGCCTCGACGCATATCTAAATATTTCGACCGCTAATGTGCCCCCGTATCACGAGGGCACGTTCGAGGGGGCCATTAAGGAATTCACCGCTCGTTCACCGGGACTGCACACAACGCATCCGAGGAAAGAACGTGCGCTCGTCGGGGAAAAGGATTTCAGGAGGAAATCCACGAGGGAGGGAGGGAAGAAAAGGCATTATGCAAATACGGAGGCACGGAAGAGATCGAGATCGTTCAACGAGTCGAGATTAATTGGAGCAGCTCGAGCACCGATCATGCACACGTTTCTGAATGAAAGATTGGAGTCGGATCGCGCGTTGCTCGTTCGTTTCGTTTATTTCGCCGTACATCTCTATCGGGGATTTATTTCAATGATTCGCGTTACTTGCGATGGGCGAGAAGCTGGAGAGTCATCCTCGTGGAAGGGAAGGGAATCGCGGTGCTTGCCCGAATAGACGATTGATAAATTCGTGTGGAACGATGCGTCGAGATGCATGCCGATGCATGTGCTTTCAGACTGGAACGAGGCTAACGCGTTTTATAGGGAGGTTGAGGGATATTGATGCGGATGCGGGCGTCTCACACCGTCGAGAACCGAGCTTGCCTCCGAACGCGAGAAATATATCACGCGATATACGAGTGCTTTAATGTATTTCGGAGCTCTGAATTCGTTCCAGCAGATCCCATCTCTCGATGGGAAAAAAAATTCGTAAAACTTCAACCCGAGTTTTTTCTCGGAAGCCTCCAGAGTCGATCTATAAAATCGTTCTGTATTCATTTCGATAACACTTCACGCGTCATCGAAAATATCATCTTTCTACAACCACGAAAGAAGAATGAGAGACAAGTCTTGGCGAAAAAGTAGGAGGGAAAGGGTCGAGAAAGAAGAGCGTGATGATATCCCTTCATCATTTTACAAAAAAATATGGCCTCTATAAAAGAATCGATCTATAAAATCGTTCTGTATTCATTTCGATAACACTTCACGTGACTTTCAGTCATCGAAAATATCCTTCTGCAACCACGAAAGAAGAGTCAGAGACTTTTTCTTGGGGGAAAGGATTGAGAAAGCAGAGCGTGATGATATTTGCCGCTGGGCCAGCACGCGCAGAAGAAGATTCCTTCATCTTTTCGCCGCGGGCCATTATTCTACACGTGCGAACATTTCGCGGGAACAATGGTACGGTCGTTAGGAGGAGTTTTCGTCCCGAGTTAGGATCGCGTCCGGTCGGTATTATTCCGGGGGGGTTCCTGGAACGGCGTTCGTTTGTCGGCAAAAATAAGAAGCCGTGAAAAACTGTGAAAGCCGCTCGAAAGTCCCTCCTCGAGGAACCTGTCGACTCGGTCTGCACCCAGGCAGAAACGAGAGGACCACCGCCATCACGCTCTTACGATTCCTCCTTCCTCTGCACGTGTTTCCTTTTCTCCTTTTCCTTCGCAGCCTCTTCAACAGGGCCAAACTCGGCCCCTCGCTCCTCTCTTCCCCGCGCACGCTCATTGTTCGTCCCTGATTGCCTTCTCGCGGGGACATTTTCCAAAACTAATTGGCCCGTCGCCTCATTAAACACGAAACTCGACCGCCTGATGACCGACTTCGTGGATTCCATAGTTTGGATCTCTCTCTCTCCCTGGATCGATCCCTCCCTGAGAACGGAGTTGGGGATCGACAAGATTTCGACGGAGGATCGAGTAAATAACACGAATGTTCGAGGTGATTGTATATTTTTTTTTTAACTCACGCGCTTTTCCTTCGCGTAGAAGAATGACATTTACAAGTGTTTTATTCCGCGTGACTCGAAGAAAGATCGATCGTATCGAATAAACAAGCCAAGATCCAAATTGATCTTAACTCCACCGAGATAAATCATCCGCCCTCCCTTGCGGAAACGAAACGATACGTCTAACTATAGCGTATACAGCAACGATATACACGCTACTTAACTCCTGGTCCAGAGTGTTATAGAAATCGAGACAAAGATGGATGGAGCACGATCGAGAGGGACGATTCGTTGGATTGGTTGTGGGTGCGTGCACCCACGCAGTTCCGTGCGACGGGGAATGGATGGACGCGACGGGTGGGAGACGAGGCCACCCGCGTTTTACATAATCGGTCAGTGGTAAGGACGCGCTCGCGAACCGGATGCTCGTGAATATCGCCGCTCGAACACCGACCGTAACACCGACTACCAACTGGAACTGGAAGTCCGCCCGAGGAACGAAACTCCTCCCCTGAAACTTCGATCCGTGTAGTTTAGATCCGCGCCACACCTATACTCGCCTCGTGTATTCTCCCCCTGCGGCCGTATCGCATCGGTCGAGTCGGTGTATCAAACCGTTTCAAACCACATGCGCGATCATCATCGATCCAACGTCGAGAGACGCGATAAATTTGACGAGCGCACGAGATGACGCGATATTATTCTCTCGAAGGATTCGGTAGAGGGTGTAATTTAACGGAGGAAGAAAAGAGGAGGTTCTGTGATTCGTGGAAAGGGAAGGATTTTCGTGGACGGACGGGCAAAGACAAAGGGATATCCGTTGATCGACGACACCAGAGATATTTCGAGGGCCAGGGCGGGGAAAGCGAATCCTGACCTCCCAGCGAGATAAATCGTCGTGGGACCCGAGGCTCCCTGTTGTTATTGTTGTCCTACCACGGGAGCAACCTGTGCCTCCTTCTCGGTTAATCTTGGATCACCTGTTGGACAACCTGCTTCCTGCGATCTCGAATTACGCGTATGGAAAAAAAAGAAGAAGAAGAAAAAAAAAAAACGTTTCGTTTACACGGTTTCTGGGCAGAAAGAAAGGAAAGGCTCTCCCATGTGACGGTTTTCGACGGTCCCCCCGAAGACACGTTATTAACGACGAGATTAACGCGTCGCTCTACGGGGAAAAGAGGAGATCCCCTCCGCGTCAAAACACACGGACCGAACACCACCGTTCGCGACAATTATCGTCTCCACGAGTTAAACACTTCTGTCGGCTCGATACTCGACCGAGGGGGAGGGGGACTTTAACCAAGAAGAAGAAGAAGAAGAAGAAGAAGAAGAAGTGGTTGGAGAGAGTTTAAACGTCGTCTCTGGATGATGGGTTAATTGCTGTTCACACGAAGGTGGAGGAGATGAACGGATGGAAGAAGGTCGATGGAGAAATTGGTCGAACGGATCGCTGGGCCGGTGACCCGGATCCTTGTCACTTTGTAAAAAAATATTTTTTAATTCTGATATATCGAGATTAAACGAATCTGATCGAACAAAATTATCGCGAAGAGATCGACGGAAAAGAGAAGAGGATATTCACAAATTATCCACGATCGAAACCATGTTATTATTCCGAATTGCTCCATTTTCTCGGTACAGAAGTTGTAGGAGAGAGAGAATTCTCTTCGATCGTGTACACGATTGGAACGATCCAGGGAGAAAATTCCACGAGCAATTTGGAATTTATCGCGAATCAGGGGATTGGACTAGCGGAAATCGGCGGATAGGATGCCTGGAGGGACGAGCGGCACCGTTCAAAGCGTTGGCCGAGAAGTTGCACGCGCGTGGGATCGTGACAGGCTCGTCGAGCGAAGAAGAAGCTGTCTCGAAGGGAAACAAAGTCTGGCTCGTTAATCCACGGTTGCCACTTGGCGGGAAAACGGGACGCGAGTCGATATAGCCGACCCGAGGCCGTCAGCTGCGGTTTCGGACCGTACGTCGAAAATCGAGCCTTCGATTCTGGCACGCTCCTCGCCAACTTGCTTACGTAACTCGGTCGTTGCACTTCGCTCTGAAATTTTGCCACGCGGTTTCCTGGTTCCACCTTTAGTTGTTTCTACGAATTTCCGAAATATCCGCGAATAATCCAGGTCGTGCTTGGGATTGCCGCAAACGTTCGCCCTCCCCCTCCATTGTTCGAACGATGATGGAATTTCTTCTGTTGTTGGAACTTCGAATCGAATCTTTGACTCAACGCGTCTCAAAAATTCTCCCGTCCAATTCTTCCCGTTATCCACGAGAAAAAATTAAGTGTCAACGATACTCGAATAATTCGATTAAAATTATCATCGATTAAAAGGATCGAGCGATACGATCGAGCAACGAGGTATTATTTACTACGCGCGTGGAAGCATGCCTGAGCGTAAACGATCAACAGCCACGTAATGCAAAAAGCATCGTCTAGATTTCCGATCGAGCGTTTCCCGGGGCGTGTCGCGTCTGGAATCGTGTGGAAGCCGTGTGTTCCGGTCGCGGCGGTTACGATCGTTAACGCGTGTCAACGAGGATGCGAGTCCGTCAACGTCCAGCCGAGGCCATTGTCTTCGTCCCGGGACGAAGACATTGTTGTCGGCGGTCGTGGAAAGGCGGAAAGAACGGTGGAATTCCGCCGCGGTGATGGCCGTGGAAGAGAAAGAGTCGAGAAACTAAGGAAAGGGAGAGAAGAGGGAAGCGAGGAATGCGAAACGCGCGCGAGTCTGCACGGGCAATCGAGTTCTAGGATTCCGTGGGCGAGATGGGCCGGATCCACGAGCTTCTCCCTCTCTATTCTTTCTCCATGCGTTAACACAATACGCAAATGCGTAGCGTCATCCGACGTTCCACGGCGCGTGGAAACCGCGATGTCCTGCTACACGAAGAAAAATGAACGGAGGATGAAGAGTAGAAATGAGAGAGAGAGAGAGAGAGAGAGAGAAGTAAAGGTTATCGCGTTCCATGCTCGATTTTTAATCAATGTGTACATTGCCGCGAGGTATCGAACGTCGTGGACTGGTTCTTTATCTGATACCGACGCAATTATTCCTGCCCCGGGGGTAATTAAGATTCGATACGAGTCGTATCGATTTTGATAAGCGATCGGGGTAATACACCCTCGTCTGCAATTGCGCAATTCAATCGTGCCGCCCGGTTTTTATCGCCAACCGGAGACCTCTTCTCCGGACGTCCCTTTGTAACCGTGTCGTCTCTCGACGATGGGGATTCCGTCACGAGTCGTGAGTTGGATGAACGAGCGTGTTATTATTATTATGGATTATGGGTATTCGATCATAAAGGAAGTATCTTCTATCAGATCAATTTGGAGAAGATTCAAGTACGCAGAAGTAATGATATACGTCTTTCGAACGAATGTGATATACGCGTTAATTACGAGATATCTTGATGACCTTGATGATGCGATCTTAAAATAACCTTGAGCAGCGACGGGATGAGCTCGACGACGACCCCTTTTAACCCCTCGAAATGACTTTAAATATTAATCGAACGACCTCGATGAACTCTGGCTTTTAAATAATCCTCGCTGCTAATCATCGTCGGACACGATGATTCTCCGTGATCTTTTTACGACCTTCGAATAACCTTGACTCCCCGCGATGATCTTTTAAATCCAACGAAGCTATCCTCCTCAACTTTACCATCCCTTTCACGACCTAGTGAACGAGCTTGGGACTATCCACTTCCAGGGAAACCATTATTCGATCGGATCCAAATAATATTAAAGATTTCGCCTGAGATTATTCGAATCTCCGGAGAGATTATGATAATTTCTCGATAAAAAGTCGAAGTTAAATCTCTGGAAATGCGAGAAGAGAAAAAAGAAAGATATCATCGGAAAGGGCCAAATGGTCTTCGTGGTTATCCGATAGTATGCACATACGTATGAGGTCGGGGCACAACGGCCGCTCCAAGTTTTGAAGCGTTCTCCTTCCCCCCCTCTTTCTCTCTCTGTCTCTCTCTTTCTCGCTTAGCCGCGGTCCGTGGAATCGCATTTAAAATTGAAATCACGGTCGCCCCCCTCTCCCCCGTACACCACGAACCTTCATACAACGTACAGTGTCCGCCCAGGTACGATCTTGATCATCGAACTCCTCTTTTTCTCTCCCTCACTTTTTTATTCTCCTCTCCCTTATATATATATATATATATATATATATATATATATACTTTCGTTTCTTCTTTTTTTCTCTTTTCGCTCCCCACCACCGCCCTTCCGTCATCCCCTCCATCGCGTTTTCTTCCACCGTCGTACGCGACCACACGGTGTCCCATGAATTTTCATCGGTTCGATCTGTCCGGCGCTCGTCCAGCGACGAATTTCCATCATCTTTCATTCGGTTCATTCATCGATCCCGATCATCATCGTCCAATCTTTTTCCTCGAGTGATCAATCTCAATTTTGAAGAACACGGAGAGAAATTTATTATCGCATCGTTGATTATTGGCAATCTTGCTGACGCTCAATCTTGCCTCGAAGTGAAAATGAAGCGAAACGTGCAAGTACCTTGTTTCTCCCTTAGAAGATTTATCTAAGTTGGAATAATCGTCCAATTTGTTATTCCGCGTTCCCCCCCCCCCCCCCCCCCAGGGGAATGCGAAGAATAAATTCTCTGGAAATTACTTTCCATTTGAAAAAAATATACGCGAAAGTAAAAACAACTATTGGTGGTGGATGAAAGAAAATTCCCCGCATATCTGTGAAACGTCTATATATAATTGCGAATTTAGAGAAAAGGAATGTCGCTTCGTCTACGTCATTCCCAAGCAAGCATCACGGTAGCCACGGTAACTCGACGATTCCAGCTAACCCCGAAGCACCGACGTTCCCGGTAGCGATCATTTCACACGGCTGTCCGTAAATCCGCGTCACGAAGACCGTTAGCAACAGTTCGAGACAGCGATGGCCGCTTCTCTCCTCCGTCTCTCCTCGAAGGTCGGGTGGTTTTGCGGTTCTTCTCCTCTCGTATACAACTCCTTCCAACGTATACAATGTGAAATAGCAAAAAGTAGAAGAAGAAGAAGAAGAAGAAGAAGAAGAAAAAAAAAAGTACCACCGCTCGACTCGATATTATTTTCTTCTTCAAAGGTGAGCGCTTCGTACCGCTTTTTTTCCCCCCCGTTTTCGTTTTGCTTCGAGATGCCTAGGTGCCGCAACGGCCATACAAGATCCCCGTGCATCTGACGTAAGATGGATATCGTATTCCCTATAATGCATAGCCGGCCGTGTATATCGTGAATTCCGTGAAGAAGAGGCGGCTTGCGGAGGCCTCGTGCACGAACTGTCTTTTGCATAGGTTATCGTGAAAGACCCGGCCGGACCTCGCATTCTTTTCGCCCTGGCCCTAGCCTCGGGCCCAGCCTCGCCTCGCCTCGCCCCGCCACGGCCTTTTCTCGCGTTTCTTCCACGTGGCTGCGATTCTTGGAACTGGGTCTCTTTCCCGCGGGAAAGGGCAGCAATCTCGACTTCGCTTCGATTTAATTTCGAATTTGTGGCTGGATTCTCCACTTCCTCGATTCGATTGAATATTTTTGGAACGATTTCGAGAAAGAGAGAATGGAGAATATACGATTCGCAGGAGAAAAATCGTTATTATTCGTTCGAGGCTTCCCACGATGGTAATCTGACCAACGTTTCTAATAAGCATAAATTATTCGTACGGCGACGTTAATTAGGATATGTCAAACGGAAACGTTGAGCGTTGCGCAACGTTATTAATAACGCGCTCGGAGAGCGAGTACCACGGAGACGTTCTCCTTTTTTCCCCCTTTTTAACGAGAATATTCGTTTCGAGCGAAAGGAACGGCCGGTTTTTCGGTCGGTGATGGATCTCTCGGGTGGAGAGTTTCGTGAAAGGCGAGGAAATATCTGCGGTGGTCGCAACGATCCGCCCCTGGGCTGTGCAGCTGATACCTACATCTGCCGCCCTGATCTTATTGCCCTCCCGCGCTTCTTATTCGCATTTGTTCGGTACTTTGTCGGCGTGGTTGTTGTAGCACGAGGTGTTCGATGTATCGACCTCGATCGCGCATTGTGCCGGGTTTACGGCCGTGGTCACGCAACGGGTACACGCCGCTTCTGCATGAAATCGTCCGATCGCTCCAACCGCTACTCCTCTAATCGAATCGCCTTTCGAAACTTACTTCCGTTTCGATCTTTCTCCTTTTCAAAGTATCGAATACACGTATATACAAAAATAGAATACGAATGAATATTTTTTTTTTTTTTTTCGAATAAAGTTACGAGTTTGATGAAGGAAAATACGGGGAAATGGAGATTCGTCCGTGGCGTTGATTCGTCGTCGCTCGAACGTTCGAAACGATCTCTCGTGTGCGCCTCCCCTCTTTTCTAATCGAAGGGAGAAGGTGGACCCCTGATTGCGCGGATATCCGTACCGGAAGAGCGATGCTGAACGCCGGTTCGCTTCGCTGAAAGCCAGTCAATTTTCAACGAGGAGAAAGGACGCGCCAAAGACAATTAACGTGCCTTCCTAGATTCGTGCTAGCCGTGCTAGCTTCCGATACAGTGGATCTCTCTCTACGTGGGAGGTGGGTTTACAACCAGCCGAGGAAATGCATAAAACGTCGCGATCCTAGTCGTGATGACTCGGTTGGTTTCTCTTGCCGAGGCTGTGCGGTAGCGTATAATTAAATTTCATGGAAATGACAGCCTCGAACAGCAAACAGTTTTACGACGTTTCGTGAAACGAGGATTCGAGGATTAATCATAGCTGATCGCTTGTAAATCGTAACCCTTACCACCGATCGGATGCCTTTGTCGACGTTATTTATTTCTAAGGGAATATCTCTTAGATGTTCACCGATCATTAACGATTAAATTTTTACAACATTTCGGTTTTCCCCATTATCCGAGGAAAATGCAATTTATGCAGTAGAGTTTTGATTTATCATTTATCGATTTTAAAAACTGGCGAATAAATATTTAATTTAATAATAGGAATTTCGAGAGGAGAATAAAAGTGTTAATAAACAAAAGACAAAAATTTGGAACTCTTGATAACCGAGATCTTGGATTTCTTGAAAGATTTTGAATTCAAAGGAAGAATATTTTTCTTAAGATATCGAGGAGATATAATGATCACCCTTCGAAAAGAAAAAAATAATAATTTTCTCGCATTGCCGGTCAAAGAGCAATCCTTTGACCAGGCTAACGAATGTTGTATCGATCAGCGACGTTCTCACCTTTCTTCTCTTTTTTAAGGGTCCCTCTGCGCCTCCGTACAACAAACTGCGTAGGCAAACTGCGCAGCATTCTTCTCGTTACACGCGAAATTTATGCGTGCCAACGTTTGAACGTTCGTGCGTGGACGCACGTGTCCCAACGGGACGAAAATTTCACTGATCGATGACGCGTACGAAACACCGGGCCGCCGGCAGGAAATTAATCGGCCGATCGCCGCAGGGGCGCGGCTGTTATTTTTATTCCGAGAAATATGCACGAATTTCCGTCAACGCGTGCGAAAAAGCTTCAACTCGAGCTTTTAATTTTTACGCTCGACACGTGTGTGGACGTAAATAATGCACACGATTGGACGAATGCTCGTGTATTTTCGTCCGACATTTTACTCGCCTATTAATCTTCCGCTTCTGACAAAGAACTTTCTCCTTTCTTTCCTTCCTTTCTTTCGTTCTTTCATTTTTTTTTTTTTTCACGCCCCGAATTCACGCCGCGACGAAAATTCAACGAACGAATCGCAATTAAACGAATTATAAAGCCTTTCCCATCGCCGTCGCCAGCCCCCTCGGAGACAATTACACGATAAATTGCGACAATTCCGGTTCCGCAAACATAGCGCGTCCATTTCACGCGTGAATAACGAGAGGATGCAGGACGATCGTTTTCGGTGTGAAATTTAATGAAACGGACGGCCGCTTACGTTGAAAGAATCAATTATCCTTTATTGCGTGTCTTTGTTTTGGTGTTGGGCGTGGAGAACGACGTGGATCACGACGTTGGGCTTTAATTAAACCGGATCGGTTCGCGCCTCGGCGATAAGTTGTTCATTCCCTCTCTCCCCTCCATGTTTCGCAAAATTATTACGAGCTCCAGATTGCGTATTACGCGACCCAGATGTTTGCATGTAATTTCACTCGTGGATGGCTCACGTCCGTTTCCTGGCCAATCGTCCCTCGTTAAGTCGCGAATGAACGATGTGGAAAGATGACGAATGCCCGCGAAATAGCTCGTAATCCGACACGATCGAATTATTGGAAAATTTGATCGGAACGATGTGACACGAAATGACGGTAAATCGGATTTTATTCAATCGTATCATTCTTTGTCACTCGATCGCGTATGGATATTTCGTATTATATAAATTTTAATCGAGGAGAGGGTTGGTGATAGATCCTTCTTTTTTAAGGGATGATTCGTAAATTGTTTGGAAGAAGAAGTTTTGCGGAATGTTGGGTAATACGGGAAAACAGGAGGTAATTGGAAAGGAAGACTGAATCGAGCATTCACTTTATTAATGAGTATTATTCGTTGAACTGCACGCGCCGGATTATTTCCATTTGATCGAAAATTGCTCGCAACTCGAGGAAAGTACGGTACTCGTAGAGTTTGCAGTAAAGCAAACGGTTCCACATTTATAAATAATAATTTCCCTCGTTTTTCAAGCGCATCCTCTTACAGGGAAGATTCATCTTTGCCTGTCGGACGAGCCGGTTGGAGGCACTGCCTCTCGTTGAGTTGAATTTCACTTGGTTCGTAAGGTTCTTAGCATCCATAAATTTATAAAATTCGTACATTGCATCCGTTGTGGAAGATGCTGTTCAATTTATATAACCGTTCGAAAGGCCCTCTCTACCCTGAAAAGCGTTTCGTTAAGCGATCATGTTGAAGCTTAATTCGAGCGGATTTTATTCTCGATTCGATGAACTTCTCTCGTTTCATTTCCTGCTCTCCAAGACGAAGACCTGGCTGCTCGTAGTTTTACCCTCGTTCTGTCTTCGCCGCCTGATTCGGGACGCCAAGAAGGGGACGAACAAGCTTGGATCCGGTTCACGAGCGTCCTTGTGAAATATCCTGCTCGTGATCAAACTCGTTACGTATCCAACGATCAACGTGATCAAAAATCCAAGCGGGTTGTACCAGATGTACGATACACGATACAGATAAAAGTACGAGGAATCGTCCACGTGTCTGAAATTTAAAAGAAAAAAGAAAGTTGAAACAACATGATTGCAGAAGAGAAGAGAAAGAAAAATACAATCTGAGTGAGGTAATTAAGTTCTCGACATACGACACTCACGATCATAAGTTAACCAGCAACGCGAGTTAGAGATCGAATCGTGTAACCGATTAAAAGCAGAAAAGTCTGAGCAAATTTGATTCGCACGATGTATACGCGATCGCGTAGATAAAAATAATATCACCGAATGAAATTAAGATCTCGATATAATAAACGTTTATTTAACAGAAGTTAAATAGCAGCGCAGTTGATTAGAAATCGAAATCGCGCGCGATCAATGCGATGAAAAGTTTCAATTAATTTGTAACCACACGGATCTGAAAATTCCGAATCGAACTAACTAACTCCAGAGAATGTATCACTCGTATATAATATATAATCGTAACAGAAGCTACGTTGGAAACTGGACCGTTTAATAAGACCGGAGGAAAAGGAAGGCGAAAAATATGATCGGCTACGTTAGAGGGAGCGCGTGTCCAAAGAGAAAGCGATATGGAACGCGGCAGGGATTTTAAAGAGGCCGTAATTACGGTTTATTAACGCGCAATTAGCGTTAGTTACCATCGTGGGAAACGATGAGGAGCGAAACCGTGAAAGCGAGCCACTCGAAAGAAATCGGGAATCAACGATGCTCGCTTATTCTTAAGTGCCTGTCATCCACGAAACAACGTTTGAACGCACGATCGTATCGATTCATCCTTGATTTATGTATCCAATTATCCGTTTTGGACGCGATGAAAAAAAACTGTCGCGCGGGATAAAACCAAGCGGTTTTCGATAAATTCGTCGCCTGTCTGCCGTGGCTGGAGGGAATGCTGTGCCGGTCGCCTTTCCTCGCCGAGCATTTCGAGCGCTCACCGATTTTTTGCGCCAATAACGTTCTAGAGTCGAACGGTAACACGTGTGGTAACACAATTTCCCTTGGCGGAAAGGGAACCTCGTTGATGAGAGGGAAACACTTCTAGGAAGTGTTCCATAAGTCTGAGAAAAGTATCGTTGGAATTTCGTTCGTATATTGGCTGATAGATCGAAAACTGGAGGAGGAGAGGGCTATATTCGTAGTTACGATAAATCGATTCTTTCAAAGTTCTCTTCTCGAAACGGAACGAAAGAATTATTTCATCAAAGAAGATTATTCATATCCTCCTTTATGTTATTACAAATTACGAGAACATTTTTTATTGCACGTAAAAAAAAAAAAAAAAAAAGGAAAAAACTAAGAAAGAGAACAAGCTGCTTTTATGCTATCAAAGAATGGAACTCTTCTTGCTCTCGTAATTATGTCTTATGCGTCAAAGGGGATCGATAAACTCGATAAAAGCGATAGATTTTTCTTTTTTAATTTGCCCCTTGGAAAAGTTACCATTTCCGCCTATTAATCAATGTTGTTCGTTTCTTCGAACGAATTGGATTAAAACTTTTTACAACGTTTGGCTCGAGATACGCGCTTCGAAACGAGACGGTAACAAGCTCGCTTTCTTAACGAGCAAGAAATTCTTACTCGTCGAATCGAGTGGTGTTTCGGTAATCGAACAGCAAGGTGGAATTGTCGCAGCCTTGGACGGACAGTGGAAGTAATTGCACTTGCGGTTTCGGCCCGAACGCGGCCCATACACAGGTGACGAGCGCCGAGACGATGCCCGTGATGGCTCCACTCTCGTTGGCCCTCTCCACGAACATCCCCAGCGTGAAAATGCCCAGAATAGGACCTCCGATAGCTCCAGATATTCCTATGGCAGTTTCGACCAGAGATCCCATCGATTTGGCAATGAAGGCGACGGCCAAACAACTGAAACCGTTCGAAACAGCCAGCACTTTGCCAATTAGAGTGGCTCTCTCCTCTGGAAATTGTACGCCAATTTTCCGACAGCCAGGCTTCACGTAATCCTCGAGGGCCACCGCGGCCAACGAGTTGAGCATGGCGGAAATGGTGCTGAGGCTGGCGCTGAACACACCGGATATGAAGAGGCCGGTGACGCCCGGCACTCGTGACATTCTATCGGCCGCGAAATACGGCATTATTTTGTCGAAGCTGGAAATTTTACCGGACATGAGGGGATCGCAGTTCCTATAGACCGCGTACAAGACCAGACCGGAGAACGATGTCATGATGCCCAGCGCCAACGTGATCGGGCCGCTCAGAATGAGCGCGTTTTGCGAAGCTTTCAGACTCCTGACAATAAAACGAATGTAATAAATAGTACACAACAGAAGTTATCGAAGTTGTCGAGATACGCACTTGGCGGTGAGCAGACGTTGAACTTGAACCTGGTTCACGGCGTACAGGGAGAGGAAAATTGTTGTGCCGCCGATCAGCAATCCCCACCAGGTATGCCTTACCGTTGGATCGATTCTGAAACTAGAAATCGGGTTCAATTTCCCCGAATCGAATCCAATGATCGAATTCTTACTCGAAGAAGTCTATTCGACCGCCCTGTTGGGCGATGGCCCACACGTTGGACAAGCCTCCGTCGAGGTCGCCGGCCGCTATGCCGAGGACGCAACCGATTCCAACGAACATGAGCAATCCTTGAAAGACGTCGGTGATGAGGACAGCCTTGATTCCACCCACCGTGGAATAAAAAGTGCAAATCATCCCTATCAACAGGACGCTCATGTTCCCTGACAGGCCAGTGGTCGCTTCGAGGGCCAACGATGGAGCGAACAACACTACTCCGGTGTAGAGCAACAGTTGTAGGAAGTTGGCGCAGCTGGTGACCAGTCGTGCCCCGATCCCGAATCGTTTCTCCAGATACTGGAACAGAGATTATTTCCACGTAGATCTTTCTAAATAATTCCAAGATTAGAAGTAAATAAGTCCGATCCAACGTGATTACCTCGTACACGCTCATGCTGTTCAACTGGGCGAAGACGGGAAGGTAGAAGTAGAGGGCGATCGGTGTGCCGAAGAAACCGCCCAGGTACAACAGCGTGATCTGAGTGCCGTGGACATAATTTTCCGCGCTGATCCCCAGCAACGTGATCGCCGACATGAAAGACACGGTGAGCGCGATGGCCAAGGGAACGACACCCATCGTCCGATTGGCCGAGAAGTACTCCGTCGTGTCGATCGCGCGAAACATTAGGCCACGACATTCCCATCCTTTAACACTAAAACCTACCACGCGTGGTCAAATGACCGTTTTTGAAATTTCCTTTAGAATTTCTTGTATACAAAGTTACTGTATCGCCATATGACTTTACAATAATTCGGTGTAGATATAACCGATCAGACATTATTTCAGAAAAATATTTTGTTTAATATCCAATTAGCTGAAATCTCTTTCTATATTAAGATACAAATGGTTTTTTGCAGCGGTCATTTGACCGCTCACGGTAGGAATAGGTATACATGAAACGTCGGTAGGTTTAGTGTTAAGATTACTTCTTAAAGGATGGGGAGGATTAATAAGCTGTCGGCGCGTGGGATTAATAGATCAATTGAATCGAAACAGGAATTTCGATTCAATTTCCTTCCTCGAGGCGGCGATCAATTCTGTTGAAGGGAGGAGATTGGTATTGGAAGAGATGAAAAACCTGGTGTTCGTTTCACGTATATCGTTATTATCGCTCGATCGTCCCTCGGCTCGCCCTCTCTAATTCGATTCGTAATAACGTTTCAACGTTAATTAACGGCTCCGTCTTTACGGCGATTCGTCGCCGCCCGCGGCCAACCAACCCGATAAATTAAATAGCGCGGCCGATAGTTGGCAATTTGTGTCGATGGCAATATTTATCGCGCGGCCGGATCGATCGAGCGATAACGGTGAAAGATCCCGAGTTGCGGAACGCCGGATCTTTCATGCGCGTTGAAAGCATGTGGATGCTTTCGTGCGTGTGTGTCGCTCGGGCGCGGTTTATCACGGTTATTGGATCGCGACCGGATAGACGAGATGTCGATTCGATCGGCCAAATTAATTTTCCAAGGGCTTAACCTCGGCCGTGCGTTGCCTGCCTCCGGTGAATCGGTAGTAGATCCCGATCCCGGCCGAGATCGACAACATTACGCCGATGACAAGATAATCCGCCCATTGCAGCTTCGATACTTGGTTGCCTCCCTTGCTCTGCTCCTGAAATCCAATCGTTTTCTTTTCTTTCTCCTTCCTTCCTTTTTTTTTTTTTTTTTTTCATTAACTTTAACAATCACGCGTTATTCACTCGCGAATAAAATCTTTTCTCTTTCTCTCCCCTCGCGGATCGGATCAATTTCTCTAATAATAATACTCGAAAGACGATGAATATATCGTCGTTTGAACTATTTGACGAAACTAATTAAATCGAGACACGTTTCTGCAAAGAACGTTCGACGTTCATAATTATGGAAGAGGGAGAGAGAGAGAGAGAGAGATAACGTTTCCGTGGAAAGAGCACTCACGTCCATTCTGCGGGATCGTGCGATCAACGATCAACTCTCGCGCCGATACGCGAGAAATTCGATATCGCGAACTTGTTCGCCGATAGATATCGCGCTTCTTCCTGAATCGTTTCTGCGGCGAAGAACAGGCTGCAAAACGTGCGACACGCAGCCAACTCGCGAGCCTCGACCGTTTCCCCAACCGATCGAGCCAATGGAAGAGGAGACGAGCGAATATTCCCCGAACGGGGAAACCGATCCTCGATGAAGTTATCACCTGCGTGCTCGCTACGCGAGGCGAAGGGGAAGAGGCGAGGGAAAATCGCTCCATTACGTAAAACGTGGCTCAGCACGTTTCCTGTCAAACGCACGCGAAGCCTCTCTTTAAACCGCCAGAGAAAAAATTGGTGGCAAATTGGAGGAATATTCGTGACCAGGAAGGAGGGGATAGAGAGAGAGAGAGAGGTGGATCGCTTACGATTTGATTCGTGAAAAAATCAATAACAAATCGGTCACCCTTGCGAAAGAACCAGTCCGATTGGATAATTTATCTCTTAAAGGTTAATGAATTCGAGATAAAGAGGAATTTTCGGGCGAATTCTGAGGTGAGGTGCAACGGGAGCGTGAACGAGATATTCGAAGCCTCCTCCTTTAATCGATCGATCGAGTTTCTTTTCGAATTTGTTTAATCGAAAACGAAAGGGGATGGATGATTCGTGGTACGAAGAAGGAAGAAGTTCGCTACGCCACTGTTGCGCCGCCGGTGCATAACAATTATTCGCGAGACGGTAGCTTCTGGTCGTAATGTAATTTCCTAGCATTATGAGGCACAATCGAGGGGCCATCGGCTATTATTGAGAGAAGGGAAGCGTATCCATAGATACGTACCGAGAATTCCTCCGATCCACCCGCTTATCGATCTTTATCGTTGGATATGCACAAAGGTTATCGAGATTGGAAATGAATGGAATTTCTAAACACGACGTTGATAGAGGAAAATGCGTGAAATTTTATTCGCTGTCGATTAATCTTTCTTTTCTGAAGAGATTAATCTAATATATATTTAATAGAGTATTTATCCAATTTCAATGAAATCTTGTTACAAATTAAGAACAGTCTGGTTCAAATTCAATGAAGTCTTGTCCATTGAACGGGGGATCTTGTTTCACGTCCATCAAGTAATCTACTGTTAACTATGATTTAACCTACTTGCTCGTATTCCATCGCCAACGTTCTCCATTTATCCGCGAATTCTCTCTTCTTAACTAATCGCATCCTTAACCGATCGATCGATCGATCGATCGATCGATTATCAACGAAATTATCGTTTTTTTTCTTTTCTTTTTTTTTTTTTTTACGAGAACTACATCAACGAACGAAGGGAAATCTTGGAAGCTGTTGTCTAACGCGAGCGGATTGGCTGACACGCCGCACGATTTGTCGAGCTGAATTTATTCCTTCCGACGTAATTGCCCGCTACACTCGACGGGGTTAATAGAGATCCCTGTCGAGAGGATCGTCCAATTTTCGACATTGTTACTCGGCGACCGTTGCCTCGCTTCGTTTTACGCCGATGCTGCCCGCCGATGGCGAGCAGGAGAAAGACGATACGCGAGGAAAGAGGAGAAAAGGAGGAGCCCCGTAAGTGGCGAATTCCCGTCATTAAGTCGTTAGTCGGACGCGGGACAGCAGGCCGACCGTCGGTTAACCGGCTGCTGAACTTGATCGGCCAATCGTTGACCCTTACCGTTTCATCGAAATTTGCCATGTGTTTACCTCTCCTCCTGCTTCTTTTTTAATTCCCTGGAAATTGGACTACTCGTGGGCTACTCGAATACACGTACGGCCGAATGAAAACAGTCGTCGTGTTACGTAAAACACAACGTGTCTCTGCACGTCTCTGTATACTTTACGTCGTACAAGGAGTTCCTTCGGATTCGTACAAAGAAGATTCTTCGAAGATTCGAGTACACCGATTTGAATTGGAAATTCGTTCTTTGTTAGAAAGAATTCCGCTCTTCCTTCGATCTTGCGTTTATTCTAAGCGACTAAGCCTGAGAATACTCGGTCAACTTGATCAAACAACGGATGATAGGTAACATTTTCAAATATTGAATTTGGAGAGGAGAAAACTTCGTTTTCTGAGGAAGGGATGGATCCATTGGAAAGGAAAAAAAGTCGCTCTCTTTGAGATGCGATCACGGCCCGTTTGATTTCTTTCCATTCGATCGGGTAGGAAGGGTGTATTTCCATCAGATTGAAAATAAATCTCGAAAGCGTGAATTTCTGCCTACCTCTCCCCCTCTCGTAGCCGTGAGGCCTTCACTGGCCAGATTCTACTGTTTAGATAATAACCAACGTCGTGTTTCTCGCTCGCGGTTTCTTACCTTTTAGTCGGTTAGGGAGAAAGAGACGAGACGCGCTTCTTAGATTGAAGATCAGACGTGCTTTTGCCTAAAGCATCCTTTACATCCACAAGGAGAAGCTCGTTATTATACTCGGATACTCAAAGTGAGATGTGGGCTCGAGAGGGCTTCTTTAAATTCATTTACATTCTTCGTGTTTCTTCGCCGTATTAATTTTTGCGTAGAGAACAGAAAAGATTTCGAAGATGGTGGATAGAATGACGCAAAGATACGAAATTTTCGGATTTAAAAGAGGAAACACGAAGATTGCACCTCGGAGGGGCAACATTTGATATTAATATTCAGAAGAATTTCAAACGATATGGATAATTCTCGATAATGTTCATAATAGATAGGCAAATATAGAGAGCATAAATTTGCATTTTAATATTTAAAAGAGGCATCGAATTATTTAGACCTCATCTATGCTGAAACTCTCCGGTATTTTTATCGTCGTCGCGACGTCCACTCGGGGAAAAAAGCTACGTTAAAAAAGAAAAAAGAGAAAGAGAAAGAAGAAAGAAGGAAAAAAAAAATTTACATTCGTTCCATTTTAAAAAACACGAGCACGAAATCATGCGTTTTAACTAACGTTGAAACACGCGGAAAATAGCCGATGTAACAGCTGCCCCACTTACGCTCGCACACTTAACAATGCCGCATATATTTTTTCGTCAGCGCGATAATCCCAAGGCCACGAGTGTTTCCAACAGCGTATCGCTCTTTGTGGAAATTAAAAAATATAATTTTACGCCAATTCCACGCATCATCGTTCGAATGGCGCGCGAAGGAAGTCGCGTTTCCGCCATTACGGCAATCATGAGTGACGATCTGATAATGTGAACGTGTACGCGTGCCATTCGTCCACTCCGTGTGTAAATTAATTTTAACGGTAAAACCCGTTGTGTTTCACGGTCACGGTTTTTAGCCTCGACTGTGGAGCGTATTTTTCGTGGTCTTAATTAATTCGTCGCGTCCAATTTGCTCCTCATCGACGCTCAACGCCTATTAAAACCGATGACGATTCCATCGGCTGTTATGACTCCCGCCAATTATCGTTAATTAAGTATTCCACAGATGACGATATCGACCGTGCGTTGCGAATTTCTATTAACCATCGTTTTCGAGCTATAAATATATATATATATATATATAGGTGCACTTGCGAATATCATCGTGGCTTAATGATTTTAATTGGATTCAATTCTGTGAATTACACAATTATACAATCAACACGCGGAATGAAATATGATATATTTATAGTTTGTGTTTTCCCGATTCTAGGTCAAGTGCATCGCAAAATGATCGATTATCGATCTAAAGGATTGTGATTCCGAGATACAAACGAGAGAAAGAAAAACACTCGAAATCGATCTTGTCTCCGAATATTAAAAACAGTGCTGTAGCACCTTGAGCTTCTCTCGATATAATATCAGAGAGAATATTGATCACCTTGGAACACGCGTCGTCAATCTATATGCATATTAATCGAGATGGAGATAACTCTGTTACAGGTATCGTCGACCGACATTCACCCGTCGGAAAGGAAAGTAAATTCGAAACACCGATTCCACCAATTTCTTCAATTTTTTTTTTTTTTTTTTCTACGTCCACGCTTCGTTCCCCGTTATTCTCTCCTCTACCAGGAACCGTGTTTCGCGTTGCTGGAACCGTGACAAAGGGTTCGACGCGACAAGGCGAAGTATTAAAATTCCAACACGGTCCAACACGAGGTAACGAAGTGTGACAATCGGCCATTTTTCGGTGCCAACGAGCGAAAAAAAAAAAGGAACAAACGTAGCCCCCACGATCTTTCCTCCCAATGTGTGTGCGTGCGTGTGTGTATGTCTGTACAACTATCCTCGCGGCCGAGATCCTCAGATAAAGTTCACAATGGCTTAACTAACTGGCATGGCCCCGGTGAGAAACGACCTTACGTAATTCGATCATTTGCATCGATGATGCATCGTCGTGAATGGATCTGAACACGCGTTATCACGGATAGAGGCCCACTGTCGATAATTATGCGTCTCGCCGGCAACGATCGTTAACGAGGGGGGGGCACAATACAGAAACGAACGAGATACAAAATGGTAGGCGTTTGAGTCCGATTCCGGCCGCGCTCCAGGCCGCAACAACGGAATTTTCTGCCAGGTTAATCCCAGCAGAAATTATCGAAAGAGCCGCAATCACGATTCGGTGGAATATCGTATGGGCTGTTCGTATCCGGCCACCGTTAAATGGGGCACCGCGCGCGGGTAATGGAAAGCGGGTACGGGTCATCAGATTTAATGACACCTCTAATATTAACAGCAATGGTATATTGGCGCGTATATAGCGACTCGTGTATATGAAAATCGGAACACGCGATGTTTGCTATAGAGAAATACTCGTTTAATGTGCGCTATACTCTTTTTACTCGTAAATTGTTCTTCAATACGTTCTTCAACACGTGTTCCATCGTGTTCCAGCACAGGATTTATGGTTTTTCGAAAATTTCAACACAAAATGTGGAAGGAATGTAGAAATTTTCGTCCGACGAGTCAATCGTTATTTCGTGAATTATTTCGGGAGCAGGTTTGAGTTCAATTTCAACGAAAACCGGATTAAAATCGACTCGCGGATCGAACGAACACAGAAACACTCTCCGATCCCACGGTGAATCGTGATCGACGCGAGAGCAGTTTCGTGTTTTCCGCTCTCGTTCCTGGAAAGTCGATGGACAAGATAGCGACGGCTGGGATTGATGTGTGCAGAGCGCGAGGCGTGTTCCCCGGCTATATAATCTTGAGCGGGGAATTTGCGGGAGGATTAATGCCCTTTCAACCGGCCGCCCCTTGGATGCTTCGTCTTCCTAGTCCGGCCATGTTTCATAATCGGCCGGCGAGGCGAGCGTGGCGAACCGTTCGCGGAATTTGTTTCGTAAATCAACCGTGTAGAATCGACGTGTGGAAACGTTAACATCCGTTTAGAATGCTACCGCTAATGCACCGTGTTTTATAAATTCACTTTATCCGGTGTTCATTCTTTTCGAAGATTGATGGGAAGGGGAATCGAACGAATCTCGAAGCTTCCTGCTCTCTCTCCCCCCCTCGCTTTTTGATTTGTCATCGTCTCGTGTCATTTTCCCGCTCGAGAGGATCGATAATACGCGGTTGCAGCACACGTGGAACACGAAACTGCTTTTACTTGTCGTCGACACGCGATGACCCGCTCTTCGAGAGATTGCCTCGCTAATCTCCCTCCCCCCCCGTTCGAGGGTTAATTATCCGCGGCAGACGCGTAATATCTTGGTCACGTGGCCGTAATAATAATAATGCCGGAAACGTGTCCCCGAAGAATCGTTGGGGAATCCGCGAGAACTCCGTTGCGTGACTTTGGAGGCGAGCTCGATCTTTGGACGGAGCGTGGGCCGGCCCACGTTTGTTCCGCGCTCTTTTCAGGCCATGGGAAAATTCGTTGTGGAAGAATGGAGAGGGAGAGGAAGAACGATACGATGTCGACGAGCTTTGATGTTTCGGTATAAAAGTTCGTTGGATTATACGTTGGATTATACGTTCATTAGAACGACTCGTGTCGGCTCGTTTTCGTCGAATCGACGGATTATTTCACGCTGGAGAAGATTCGTCGAGGCTCGTCATCATTATCAAAAATTTTCACGCGTGCGAGAAACACAATGCTCTTTCTTTTTCGTTTCAATCATACTAATGGCGGTCAAAAGAACGAAGCTGTTTGAATCTGAAAATTCGTGGCTCTGTGAAAATGATACGGATGGAGAATGGTATCTTTTTTTTGTCTTTCTTTCTTTCTTTCTTTTTGTTTGTCACATATTCATCGTAACTTGGAACTTGTTGAAGATCTTAATAAGAGTCGAACGAATTCCGAAGTCGAATCCAAAATTCATTTTGGCAGAGGGAACGATGATGTCACGGATGGTACCCGTCCACTTAATAGATCTGCTTAACAAGGTGAATTACGGTCTGGATGTTGACGGCAGACCTAAAATTGCATCGGGGATCTTGTTGTCCTGTCAATCATTATATTGAACGAGAAACCGCTTTACAAACTGTGCCGATGTCGTTATAGCCGGGACGAATATTCACTGAACGTTCAATAACATCTGATCAACATCCATCATTAATCGGTCCGATCGTGTTTAAATCGCATCATTTTTTGCCCAAGGCAAAAAAAAAAAAAAAAAAAAAAGGTTAAACAAAATAAGAAAATCTTCATGGTGAAAATTATCGATCGATTCGTGACACGACGAAATATAAAATTTTATTCGCCTCGAGTATATTTTAATATCGAAGAGATTAGATCATGAGCTATATGCGATGATTAACGCAGATGCATGCACCACGTGTACGTGGTTGGGATGTGAAACGAATGAGAATTATTTCATTGTACACATCTTTACGTATGCGCTTTATTAAAGAATAAGTGAACTCATACGATGTTGAGGATAATTTCATCGATAATTTTACAATCGAGCCAAGGATTATTATTTTGAGAACAAGATGGATGGAAACGAGAATCTTTAGAGTTTTCTATCGAAAAATTACTCTTTTTATAATTTATCATTTCGAACGCGATTTCAAATTAATTCTTGCCATCTGGCTCATTTTTAATTCCTTCGTACGCGATACAAATTTTAAATTAATCGCATCCCGGCATCTAAGGCATCTTGCCAAATGCTTTCCCGATGAACCGACCGGTAGTGTCCAAGGCAAAAAGCTTCCTTTCTAACCTTCTTTTTTACACCGTTACATCGGTGTACAAAGAGAAATAGAAGAAAGATTAGAAAAAAGGAACTACGCATCAATGAAGAAAATTCCCTCGATGAAATGTAACGTCGAAACGAACGATCTGATCGATATAATAATATCATTAAATTAATTTCTTTTTAAGATCGCATCGATTCGAGGATGAATCTCACTCTCCACCAGTTATTGTTTACATAGAGAAATTCGTGGAGAAATATTAACCAATCACTGAACTCGACGTCTTAAACTCGCCTTTTAAAACTCGTTGCTTTACGAGCCGTAATCAACATCGTTACGCGTAGAGCCAGGGCCCTGACAATGAGCGCTCCTATCCAATCATCTCCGTGTATTACAATAAACACGGAGAGGTCCTTGAACCTTGATTCATACAACGTCCAGTGGAACGCATCGATCCACTTTTAATTTGTACCAATTAGCTGGAAACAGCAAGAACGCGTTGTACGAGCCGACACCGTCGCGGCCGCCGGTTCAAATAGTTACGAGGTCGTGACTACGAGTCGTGTGTTGTGCGCCGTGTTGCGTTCGTGACCGGCTGTGTATTTCTCAATTTCAATCGAGCAGCCGAGCTCTCTTCAATTCAATTAGACGTAAAACTTGGCGAGCCGATTAGAGAGAGAAAGAGAGAGAGAGAAAGAGAGAGTATCGGGCCGATAAAACGTATCTGGTTAAACTAAGTAAGGATTTCTGATCGTTCCATCGTGATGTTCCATGTTCGTTCATTGAATATCGAAGGTTGTTACAGAAAAAAAGAAAAGGTTATTTAATAAATAATACGAAACGATGAGAAGGAAAAGGGGAAGAAGATTAATATCGCGACGAGAAGTCGCGTGTAATCGTTGAGATTAAATTCGATGAGGTTGCGTAAAGGATCGATTAGCATTTTCATGCGTGCGGATGTGAACAACGGATTTCATTGAGAGGCCTCGCATCTTCGTTTCAATAATTCACGGTTGCGAGGAAAGAGGCGACGTTGTGGAAAGGAGTGTGGTAGTCGGTTCGAATATGGGACACTGTAATTACGCACAACGCGAGTATTATTACGTTACATAACCGGCGTAGGTACGTCACGAGAGACTGACATACGATTTTCCATGGATAAACATAGGGAAAGAGAGAGAGAGAGAGAGAGAGAGGGATTTAACCTTCCATTAAATGCATGCAGAGATGCACCATTAATTTTTACGATACGATGCACGATACAGATTTTGCAATAATCGCAATTCAGAGAGAGAGAGAGGGGGAAATAAAAATAAAAATAACTTTGAAGTTATCGGTATTTATAAAGATCAAAGGATTATTGCCAATATCCTACCATTTACTTTAATCCAGTATAAACTCATCTTAATAAATCTTTATCCCCCCCTCGTCAATTTCGTCAATTTGTTTTTAATTAACGTCATCGAGTGGAATGGCTATAAATTAATCCAAGATCCCGAGAAAATGAGGCAAAATATGTGATAATATGTTTACGTATTGCGCAACACTCGATCGAGTGTGCAACTATGCAAGGTGTATATATATATATATATATATACAGTACATATGTATATCTCTCCGTGGAGAAACGTGGCTTCATCACTCGCAATTGATATTTCTCTCGAGCCACTTGGTGACGTGAGTAACCCATAGGCGCGTACGTGAATCGTTTCTTGAATGGGCTTGTGGGTGGTTTCGATGAAACGAAAGATCGCTACATTTGGTCGTGACGAGTTTAGCGAACCTTGGGGGACTGCTTTTCAAAAATTCTTCCGAGGGAAAACGAGGGAAAGATAGGAAAAAGACGTGTCCAAGGCGAAATCTGATACCGATCGATCGTGCTCGATTTTCTAACTTCCATAGATCTCTCGTAACACATTCGTGACTCATGCGAGAAACTCTTTGCAAGAACATGCCTCTGTCGTTCTCTCTCTCTCTGTCTCCCTTGAAACCGAACGACAGGAAGTGCAACATATCCAGAATCTCGACTAGGCGACACATGGACACTCGAGCAATTAATCGAGACCCGTCGCCTATAGTCTTCTTAGGCTCGCCTTGGCACGTTTCACGCCACGCATCTCGACAACGTCGACAAACCTCGATACGTTTCTTGCGGCCCATTCTCGAGAGAAATAATCGAGAACGATCGACATCGTGAAATCGGACAAGCTCTCTACACTCCCGATTACGTTCTTTCGGTCGCCATCGAACCTCGAGGCGTGTCCAATCGGCTCGAGCGCCCGCTTAGAATCACGAGTAGAATAGACGCGAGAGAAGAAGAAAGGACAGGGGAAAGGTAATCGCGTCAAACTGCATTACACGCCACTCTTCCACCCTTTCTCCCCTTGCCACTCTTCTCCATCCGATCCGATCGCTGGCAATAAAAACGCAATCGTTAATTGCTGGATGGAGGAGGAGAAAAACCGAGCTGAGAGATGATCCTCGAGAGATGAGAACGAAGGATCCGTGATCCTCTTTGTCACGTCCCAGTTCCGTTATATATATATATATATACAGCGTTCCGCTGTAATCCCGTCAACGTGAAAATACCTCGCGTCCCACCACGCTCGATTTGCCTCCATTCAAACTATCATCGTCCTCTCCCTCCTTCGCTCGCCTTCTTCTTCGTATTTTTAACACGAAACCAACCCCCTCCTTCATCGAAATTGTCAGAGGAAACGGATCGTTACCTAAAAGCTAGGGCTTTTCTTTTCTTTTTTTCCTCCATCTGTCTTCCCTCCCTCCATTTTTATATCGGTGGAGAACGATGGTTGCGCAATCGATCGCTCGGGGAAAATTCAAATTCTCATTCCTTTATCCCACTTTTGACTCGGTTGGCGAGTGACGCAAGCGTTGGAACACACTCTCCCTCCCCCCCCCTCCCCGGATCGAAAGATTATTTCAATCGTGTCGCGGCTTTATCAACGAATGTGAAATCCGCTTCGGGCGTTTCGGCCCGTCGACGAAAGGGAGGGGAAAAAATCGGTCGGCTGGAAACCGAGGCCAGTGGAATGTCTGGCCAGTATTTACTTTGGAACCAGGTGGAACGATTTTGCCCGGGAAACAGATTGAAACTTGGGCTAACTAATAATACTGGGAAAACTTGAGAGGAGAAGGAGGGAGAGAAGGCTTGACCACGGAGTTGTGGCGAGAATCGATGAAGTCGATAAATTGTCGGCGAAATTATAGATGGTAATAAAGTTTCCAAGTTGATATAGGATAGAAGGTATTTCTTATTTCTTATTTCGAAAAAAAAAAAAAAAAAAGAAAAAGGAAAAAAAAAGAGCGGACGTATTACGTGGTTTAAGAGCTTCAGGGAACGAGATTGGTCGGTAAAAAACAGGGACTCGTTCCATCTCGTGATTTCACGAGTGTTCCAAGATCCCGGGTACGAGCTGCATATGCACTCGAGCTCGCTGTTAGAACTAGGTGGAGTCTAGTTTGCACGAGCGAGGAGGAGGCCTCCTCTCGGTTGAAGAGGTTGTACGGAACGCACCAAGCCTCGGTGTTATCTTCCACCGAGGCCGATTTAATTAACGATAAGTAATTACGAGGCCGGTGTTGCTTAATTGTGAAGATCGGCCCACATTATTTTCGTATCGCGGCGCAAATTACACGTGTAGCTCTGTTACGATTAGAATCTCGTTCCGGTTATTTTACGATCCTCGTTGCCGAGGGGGATAAAAATCGGTGAAATTGTTTTTTCTTTCTTGCGAAAATGAACGGGCACTTGTTCGACGCATAAAAATCGTCGAAACGAAGAATCGATTGGTTTCTGGACTTTATTTATTATTTTCGTAAAATATTAAACTTTCGAATCAATAATGTTCTCCGACGGAAGACATACAAATAAACGTGTCCAATTATTTTCATTCACGATCTTCTTTTTAATATCACGTTTGTATTATGCGCCGACGTGTTCTGAAATATCTGAGAAATAAATAGGCGAATCACGCGAGAATTTTTCGCTCGAATAGGAAAATTATATTTTGGAAATTCCGAGAAAAATCGAAGGACGAGAACTGTTCGATCTCGTGCAGGAGAATACTCGATTTTATCGCTCGACTTCGAACGACGAAAGTAAACACGAGGAAATATTTCTTCCATTGGTTAGCACGTCGCGTTTAAAAATTGATCCAAGGCGGAGTGCGAAATCGGCAAACCGATCGATCGATCGCTTCGCACCGTGCCGCGAAAAGCAGCGAGGTAAACAAGCCGAGGCAATCGAGGAATCGTTTGAACGTAATAACACGCCGGCTTTGTTAACAGTCGTTGTCCCAACAGCGCGGAACAGCTGTTTCCACCGGTCACGAG
Source organism: Apis florea (assembly GCF_048593485.1). Classification (NCBI taxonomy): domain Eukaryota; kingdom Metazoa; phylum Arthropoda; class Insecta; order Hymenoptera; family Apidae; genus Apis; species Apis florea. Next base: position 1,515,526 of record NW_028256789.1, read on the forward strand.
CGTTTGCCAAGAACTCGTGGAGAGAAACGTTGCAACGTGAAAAGTGGGGAAGTGGAGCGGCCGCCGATCCAACGAAGACAAGGGCCGACGACGAGACGAGAATCATAAAGCGTTTCTTTCTCCTCGCAGCCGTGAATAACGCGTCCCTTGAAGTGGCACTCGGCGAGCTAAGCGCGAAATAAGCGCCGTCTCCGCTTGTCTTCCGCTCGAGAAAGAAACGCGAGGTGGATTGTAGAGGGAGAAAGGTTCTAATTGCGAGAAACGCGGAAATCGATGAGGTGAACGAGAGGAGAGCCCGCCTCGAAGGGACTCCACGTTTCGCTCCACGTTTTATCGAGATCACCTACCGCGCGCTAAGTGAAAAGAAATCGGGGCAAGAACTTGCATTGAATTTATTACGTGCACGGTATATAGAGCTGCGCGCACACCCAATTTCGTTCGTTACGATTTAAACGGAACGTTGCATTGTTCTTGGCTCCGCGCAAAAAGCGGAAATCTTGACGTGCCGCCTCGTTTTCCCTTTCCAACCAAACCCTCGATTCGATTCATTATTCCAGCGGTGAAACGGGGACCGGCTATTAACTCCGTCGAGGTTTTTGCCCTCGGTTTCAAATCCGTTGACGTGTAGCGTTGGTAAATCGTTCTCATATCTAGAATCACGATCATCTCAACCAGGCGATTTCTAATCGGGAGATGTTTCGGGACGACAACGTCGCTCCCTTGAAAATTGACCAAGTTAATTACACCTACTGTAAAACGTGTAATGTTTTTCTTTCATCTGTTCGAGAATCAGTTCGATTCCGAATATGTTTGACATTTATTTATTTATTTATTCGTTTAACGCTCGTTTCAGACGCCACGCCTTTTTGGAAGCGGTCTCGAAAAGCGAGGCAGGGGTTGGTGTCAGAAAAATTACGAGCGTTTCTCGAAACAAACGGCTTATTGGCCGGCGAGCGGAGAACGCGGCCCGGCCTTTGTTCGAGCGTAGAACGGTGTCTGTGACCGCGTGGTATCGTCGTCAACTCGTCCACGGATAAATTCCAAGACGACGTGGAGGGCGTCTGCGGCGAAGGGCCGGCCGGAAGATTTATACGCAACCTTCCTTCCATATGCGCGCGGTCCAAGAAGGATTATGACGTTTCCAAGTAACCAAACCAACACCCTACGCCTCTTCCAAGTGCGACACGTGTGCACCTCGAGTCTTTTTTCTCTTTATCGAGTATTTTTATAGATCTCATTCAGGGATGTCTGTCGAAAATTTCGAGGCTACGGAACGCGAGAGAAGAAAAAGTGTTAATCTCGATTCGTAGTGAAACGTTCCAAGATCGGTTGGAGGAGGAAAAAAAACCGTGATATCTTTTGTTTGATGGACTTTTATTATCGTGGAATTAAGATAAAATGTTCACACGAAGATTTGATGTTTTTGAAGAATCACTTTGAAAAATTTTAATCGAAACCTGAACCAAATCGCATCTGACGAGATTCAAAAATCAGCGTCCAAAAAATTTTCGATATCGCACACATTTTTATCACTAATATCAGCGAATGTAATAAATGTAAATAGATAAATAGATCGATCTCTCGAGGCCGCATACTCGAAAGGGTTGAAAATATCTATCGTAGCTCGCGTTCCAAACTCAACAGCTCTCGACGTTATTACGCATACCTACGATATTTATGCCTCTCCTTCCTATCGAATTCCATTGTCGTCGAAACATAACTCGAAAGCATCGACGATCTCTCCTTCGTTTCGCTTTCCACCAAGCACCGCCAAGAATCAAAGTTTATGCGTCCGGCTCGTTTGATTCGCGACGCGCGATAAATTCCTATTTGCCTTTATCGAGGGCCGTAAAAAATCGGCCGTAATAACGTCGAATTTATATACTTGCGCCAGTTCACCAGTCCACCCTTTCACGACATTAGAAATAAAAGGCGCAAGAGGTGCAAAAAGAGGCACGGAGAGAAAACGCCGGATTTATTTTCGAGATTTAACACTCTCGCTTTCGCGCGCCGCCATTTTTCAATCGGTCGGCTTATTGGCCCTGTCCATTCCGTTCTGGATAATAACCAAAAAGCTCGAAGATTGGTGGCACAATTGGTGGCCGAATAATCCCGTTCGTCATCGTTAGGTAAACCCCCTCCCCCGAGGCGAGCGAATCCACGCGGGATCACGGTCGGCAAATCGAGTAATAGTTTCGAAACTTCGAAGGAAGATCTTCTTCCTCCCCCTGTCCACCGACTATCAAACAATACAAAAGCACTTGGCTCGATTTACTTCTTCGTCTTATTGTTTTATTAGAGACCGTTATAAGAGTCGCTCGCGTGTTTTCTCCCTTGGTCTTACGTGTTACGGGTCGCGGTGTTATCCGTGTTATGGCACCGATAACCGATGATGAAATAAGTTTCGCGCGCTCGTAACATTTGTCACATCCCGTCGTCGTATACAGTTGCGATCGTGTATACGTTTGGATAATGTGGTATTTCGATTTTTTACAGTTATGTTCGACCAAACTTTTGTGATCGAGGAAAATTTTGAGAAGAAAACGTACGAGTATTAAGAACGGATTGTATATCCTCCATGACGATGAGTTTCTTTCTTCGAAGAGGTTACATTTTGGAAAACAGGAAAATAATCGTACGGATAGTAGAGGTATTAAGATCGCATTGTATATTTCTTTAGGTATTATTTTAAATTCTAAAATTGATTTTTCCAGAATTATAGATACGATGAATTTTTTTCTTCGAGGAGATTACGTTTTGGAAAACAGGAAAATAATCGTATATATTTCTTCGGATATTACGTACGATTCTAAAATAGGAATTGATTTTTTCCAGAATTATAGATTACGAATGTCTATCCTCCACGATGAATTTCTTTCCTCGAAGAGGTTACATTTTGGAAAACAGGAAAATAATCGTACGGATAGTAGTAGTCGTATTAAGAACGGATTGTATATTTCTATTATGTACGATTCTAAAATAGGAATTGATTTTTCCATAATTATAGATACGAATATCCATCCTCCACGATGAATTCCTTTCTTCGAGGAGATTACATTTTGATTTGAAAATAATCGTTCTGGGAGTATGAATAAAGTTCGATCCGCGAGATTCTTGGGAATCGTTTCTTTGAATATTTTCGATGTATCCGATTGGGGAGTTTCTCACAGTCTCCGGCCGTGACGGATGACGAACACATTGGCGCCGTGGCGATCGTTGCGAAGAAAAAGCACGCGATTGCAGAGAGAAGTAAGCGAGGCGATGTCGGCGCTTATCTCGTCGTCGCGGCTGCGTGTTCCACTGACTTTGAACGATTGGCTGTTCGCTGTACGAGGCGGGAAGAAAGTCGATTAATTCGACCGTTCACGCTCCAAGCGTTTCTTTTCCTTTTCAAACTTCCCAACCGTTACGCTGTCTATCGAACAGCCGCAACTTCTTCTCCCAAGTTTTACAATCCTTTAAGAAATTCCTTTAAGAAATTAGACATCCACTTATTTTAAACAGATACATAATTTAGATACATAATTAATTTCTTCTCTTCTTAATTAGCTGTACAAGACTTTATAGTTTCCTCAAAAGTTCGAACTATTGAATCGGCAATCCAAATTTCTCAACCACAACGATTTCCAAGAGAATAGCGAGTCGATCTTGCCTTCGAACTTGCCATCCAACCAAATCTATCGGAATGTTCACAGTCCATCAATTTTCCTCGAAGAATTTCTCTCTCTCTCTCTCGTGTAATTTTTCAAGGGATTGGTCCTTGGGTTCACGCGCGTGTATTCAATCGGCGGTTCAACTCCTACGCTAAAATCCGACGAACCGGTTGGATTGAGCGAGGAAGCGCATACCGGCCCCGTTGCGCGTTTTACTCGCAAGACGCGGAGAATCGGCGGGGCGTCCGTGTTGCACGTGCAACGTAATCTCGCGCGGTGTGTCAAGTACACCGTTGCTCCGTTATCGCCGTGTATCTGGATCTTTCAACAAGATCTCTCTCTACCCTCTCGCCTGGCCAGAGATCCATCGTCCTCCACCGGTTGCTTGCGATTCGAGACCCGGTGTCAATAATATCTGCCGGTTGCATCGTGCCCTCGGGGCAAAAATTCCTGTCCGCGTAAGAGAAGATTCTAATCGCGTTTCGAGAAGAGAAAAACGGGAAATGGGAAGAGAGAGAGAGAGAGAGAGAGAGAGAGAGAGAGGAAGGAACGTTAACGGTGGTTGGATACGTGTACCCTCGTGACGAGAGAAATCGTTTCTATTTCGCGATTCTTCGGTGTCGAAGGGGAAGGATGATCGATACGGAGAAGTTGTTTTATGCGGATATTGATCCAGAGATGGAAGGAGGATAAACGGTCGGCAAAGGTCGGGATAGGATATTCCAGTTTGATCCGTCTAGGATGTCGGATTATGTTAATTCGTCGCTTTAAATTTCGCCTCGACATCGACTTACTGCTTACTTTCGCACTTCTTGGCGCGTTACTTTTCGAGACCACATGTGACGGGACACGTTACGTCCAGTTTCGCTGATCTTTCGTTTTTTTTCGCGCGTTGCCAATTCGTTCCTCGTTGAAAAGAAGAAGTTGCCGACCTTCGAAGATTTATCGCGTAATTTTTTACCCGAGATAATAACACCTCGTCTCTTCGATTTCCAACTATCGTCGTTGGCAAAGATGACGAAGAAAACTCAAACTTTTTTGCACTCTATCGACGGACAAATTTTATTTCCCATCGTCTATCCTCGAACATTTTCGAGCAGAGGCAACTCGTCTTCTCGTACCAGAATTTCCTAATCTTTTTGCACACGCAAGTAGGTGCGAAACGAAGCGTTCGTAGAACGTGGAAAACCGTGCACGGAATCCGGACGCTGGTTTCGAGCGAAGACTCGGAAAATTCAGAGTCGCGCATTTCGAGCGCGAATAAAATGCATCTGGAGACGAGATAAAATAAAAGGAGAAGAAGAAGAAATGAGAGGGAGGAGCGAGAGACGGGCACGATCCTGATCGGTGGTAATCCTTGGTGCCAACGCCGTTGTAAATCGTTGGCGGAAAGGGGACCGAAAACTCAGGAGAGAGGAGGATTGGATACTTTGGAGGCGGTCGAGCGAGATCTCGATCTCGTGGAGAGGCAAGTTCGTAGGTGGACGCGCGAACGAGAGTCGAAAATTTATTCGAGCCGTGCGAATAAATTTCCATTTTCGAACGCGTTCGCTCGGTCAACGATCGCGTCCAAATTCCATCGAACGAATTTCGATTCAATCCTTACTCGAGGCTTTTTTTGATCGTTCTTCGTGGGAGGGCAGACGTGGACGAGGAAAAACTGTGATGTGGTTCTAGATTATTATTATTATTAACGATCACGAACCTCTGAGAGACATCCGGATGATTCTTGGACGAAGGGTGAAGGGTGACACAGTGAAGAACCGCGAGTTCTTCCTCTGGATGCTCCAAGGACTCCGTGTTTCATTAAATTACCACGCTGTTCAAACAGCACGGGTCCGTTTCGACGCGATAATATTCACGAGGCAACCTCGAATCTGACGCGAGGTCATACACGTTTCTGCAGTTTGTCGGTGCGCTCTGAATACTGGGACGATAATTCATCCTTCCTTCTTCTCACAGCGTTTCCCGCTCTGTTACACGCGCGCACGAGTTGGAAGAGAGGAGCAGTGTAACGCGAGATGCGGAGATGTTTTCGAGGAAGTACGTACGGTTGGATTTAATGCCACCGTGTACACACACGGACGAGTCGACAAGCCTCTTCCTATGCACGCTCTATCATCCGCGCAAAGATGTTGTCATTGGAGGCATTAGCCTCGTTTATATTCTTCTTTTCTCTCTCTCCCCGTCCGCCCGTCGTTTCTATCGCGTTAGACCACCCCGGTAAATCGTATTTCAACTCTCGATCGGCCGCCTCTTCCGTCTCTTTCCCTTTCACCGCCCTCTCGCCATGCATCCCGCGTTCACGATTCATCGATAGTGGCCTCCCCCTTCCCCTCCTTGTAATGACTTCGCGTCGCGCTCGTTCTCCTTTTTCCGCGTCGATAAATTTGTATTTACGATCTCTCGCCGCACGATCCTCGGGGATATTTGGAGTCGAGCTCCCTTTACGACGCTTTGTTTACGGCGATCGACGCCACTCGATTTCCGCCCCTCCCCTCCCCTTCGAATCGCACGACACCACGAAGCGAGTTTAATCGAGAGATTATTTTTAATTCTGTCCTCTCGGTTCGTTTATCTTCCACTATTCTAGATATTTTCTACGCACTCTCACGCATCCTTCGCATTCCCTTTTTAACGCTCTCTCTCTCTCTCTCTCTCTCTCTCTCTCTCTCTTGTTTGTTTACACCCTTGGCCTGCTTGTTTCCATTCCCCGTCCGAGATTCTTTCGAGTACACGCGCTTTCGATGGAACATTCGAAAGTGGAGAGAGAGAGAGAGAGAGAGAGGAAATTGGTCTCAAAAATACTGGATAAAACAGCGAGAATCCTCGTTTCCATCCGAAACCATCGATGCAGACGTCATTATGAACCCCCGCCTCCGGATAAAACGATCCTTGGCCCGGAACGTCTCGCGGAGCAACCGCAGCGCATCGTCTGGTGTGCGCAACGGAGAGAGCACCACCTATACACCCGTCGAGTAAAAACCTTTGGCTTTGAGAGGATAGACAGAAAGGGGAGAGAGAAGAAGCGCGTGCGAAACGGGCGTGGAGGAAGAGAAAGAAGAAGAAAAAAGGAAAAAAGAAAAAAAATACACGTGCACTCGGCCGTGATCGTCTCTCTCTCCTTTGTATCTACGCCCGGTTAATGCGAGCCGAAGTGTTCCGAGTCAAAGCGCAAACACAACCCGACAAAGCCGACTCTGTTCAACCACTCGTCCTTCCTCCTCGGCCGAACCTCCTTTCTCCTCTTCGCTTTTACACCAGAAACCATACCTCCCTCCCTCTCTCTCTCTCTCTCTCGCTCTTTCCAGCCAAAGAGGATAGGGAGAGTATCGTCCCGAGAGCGGAACGCACTTGATTTCCACTCGACTCGATCCACGCCCAGAGCTTTGAACCCGTTCGACTCGATCCAAAGAGAGAGAGAGAGAGAGATGAGGTCTCTCGAGTGTGTGCCAGTACCACAGCAGTGTCGAGTATAACCGCCGGTTAATTAACAATCGTGATGGAAATTGGGATGAATGTATCTCCACCTAGTTCCAAAATCCTTTACCCCTTCTCCGCTTTCCAACCCCTCTTTTCGATTCGAATCGGTGACGTGGTGATGGTGGTGATTTGAAACTGCAATCCACCGGTGGACAGGGCTCCAAGAAAGGGTCAAATGTTGGCGATGTTCGCTACGTACTCGAAACGTACAAAATTACGTAGTATTCGACGCTTTTACGCCGTCCCGTCCACGTGATTCAATCTCGATTGACGAAAATCGAGCTCGAGGCGAAGCGTAGTTTAAGTGGTCGAGGCTGTAAAGGATCGTTGTGGACGTCGTTTCGAGGGATGCATTTCCTTCTCTTACTTTCGCGTACGATCGTTCTTTCGACTCGATTCCTTTTCCCCCTCGAAATTTTATTCCCCTTTCAACCCTTTCGCTACAAACGACTTCTCCGCCGCGGTGCTCAATGAGCAAAATCGTCAACGTGATGAATCGCCTCGCGATTCGAGTTGCTTTGACAGTGTTTATTGAAAAAAAAAAAAAAAAATTGACAATTTTATGCAGAGCAACTATAATTGCCCGTAGTACCTCAATCGTATCTTATGCAGAGCGACTATAATCATCCGTAGTACCTCAGTGGCATCTTATACATAGCGACTATAGTCGCCCATAGTATTTCAATTACGTCTCGCGATTCGACATTGCTTTGACAGTGTTTATTGAAAAAAAAAAAAAAATTGACAATAGTATTTTATGCAGAGCAACTATAGTTGCCCGTAGTACCTCAATCGTACCTTATGCAAAACGACTATAATCATCCGTAGTACCTCAGTGGCATCTTATGCAAATCGACTATAGTCACTCATAGTATTTCAGTTGCATCTTATGCAGATTGTCGTCTGTAATATTTCAGTGGCATATTTTGCAAAGCGACTACAATCAGTCATAATACCTCATCTTATGCAGAGCGATTATAGTCACCCCCGAGATCCGGAGAAAGTGAGAACTTGTCGAAAAGAATCTCGAATCTCGAAACGAGTTTCTCCCTTGTGAATTTCTGTGCACGAAAACGGCGCAACGATGCGCAACCTATTAAAATTCCGTTCATCCTCGATATTCCCGGCGAGATCGCGCCTCACCTCCGCGGATCGAATAAAATTCCAGCCTCGTTCTGTCACTGGTGTAATCGTTTCGACTGGTGTACGCCGGGAACGGGGAATTAATATTGCGTTTCGATCGCGGGAATAAAATACGGACGGCGGGTCAACGCCGACCTCGACCTCGAGAGTACCACCACCACTACTATTACTACTATTACCACTACCAACACCACTACCTACTCGTTTTCGAGGAGAAAGGTGGTTCGAGTAGAGAGATTGACTGACTGACCGCCTACGAACGGACTATCATCAAAGATCATCGAGGCTCGGATGGATTTTCGCCGGGATTAAAGTTCAATTAATCGTGCGTGATCGATGGTTGTTCGCCATCGACGTCAAAGGTCAAGCATTTGCTAATGAATCTGACAATTAGTTACCGAGATACGTGTTTAATCCACGGAGGGAGAGAGAGAGAGGGAAGGGAGGAGGAGAGGCAAAGGAGAATTGGAATTAAGTTACCGCGAAATCGTGCATTGAATCGTACTTATTGTTTTTATCGAGGAAGATCGGTATTCACGATAAATCATCATCACGAATCACGGGGGGAAGAAGAGCGAGAGATTAAGACTCGCGACACGATCCCGTGGTACATCGATTATTATTACTCGATAAGAGAGAAGGAGAGAGAGAGAGAGAGAGAGAGAGAGATATTTGATTTTTGTCAGAGATCGATTAAACCGGATAACGAAGGGAATTATTCAACCGGGCGGGTAATTTCCATATTAATCGATCGTGTTTCGTTATTTAATAGACTGGTGATTATCCGCGGTCCCGAAGCTCTTTAATTACCGGTCAAACTACAATTAATAACCAATTATTACCTGGATATTGATATTTGAGTAATAAAATGTACGGAAGACATTGGCCGTTTTAAGAGGTGTAATTTATCCCGAATAATTCACGATCCATGGATGAGATTTTAATTACCTAATGGACGAACGATTTCGACGAGAGCCTACTCGCGTATAGCCATATATATACACCCATCCGTTCCACGTGATATTACGGTGATATTACGGGATTCGTAGTTTCGTAGGAAAAAAAAAAAAAAAAAGAAAAGAAAAGAAGAGAAAAAAGAGGATGGGACAGAAAGTGCAGGAAGCGGCGGTGAACAGCTTTTGCATACGGTGACCAAATAAAGGAAGGCGGTATTCTTCCGCCTGTAGCGTTTGTCGAGTGACGATAATTCAACCGGTGACTCGCGTGCCCGTCCGATAACGCTGATAATTACGAAATATTACGGCCTCTTAATGGGCGGCTATTTTACAATCCATGCCGGTGGTTCTCGATTCCAAAGCGAGCAAAGTTTGCCGCCGATAAAGCGGCAGGCAACGTTTCGAATCGAGATAGGAAACATTGGATTTTGATCGAGCGCAGGCAAGGGTTGGTATCGCGTTCCCTAGAAAGAATGTTCTGTAATCGAGTTGTTTCGAGATGGAGTGGATCGATCGTTGGATCGACGGATGGGATGGGATAGAGAGAGAGAGAGAGAGAGAGAAGAGGAGAATTTTCCTCGACGAGGGAAATATGGGATCGTGCGTGGAATGCGTGGAAGGCCACGATGTTGCGTGCGGTTTCGTACTGGGTTAATCGCGTGAAACCAACGACGCAGAAATATTCCTTAGAATTCATCGTTCCCTGGAAATCGATACCATGGAATTCCGTGCGTTTCTCTTTTCCAACTTGCTACTCGTACGTAAATTCGAGTTTTACGAACCTAGTCGTGGAACGATCGGGTTTAATTCGCTCTCGCGGCTTTAGAACTGGTCTGAATTCTTTGGATTGATTACGCGCACAAAAAATGAGGAGAGGGAATGAGAAGAGTGAAACCAGTATATCGATGATATGATAAAAATGGATTTTAATCAATTTATAATAGCTTTGGAATGGAATAGTTGTATAAGAAAAAAAAAAAAAAAAAAGTATCACCAGAGTAGCTAATCAAGGTGATCAACTTTGTCTCGGAAAAGAAAAAAAAAAAAGAAAAAAAAATAGCAGATATTAATCTCTGTAACAATGTTCATGTTCGCATGTTGTACCTTCTTGCACAAGATAATAATTTTTCAAAGATAAACGTTCAACGGGGCGTAAGTCATCGGATTTTTCGAAACGCGATTCGACTCGGTTGTCCGACCGTGTCGTTCTTATTCCCCTTATTCCGCGTGGCAAAGAGTTCGTTCACATCGAATCGTCTCTCCTCGATATCCAATTTACTCGATTAATTACAATGATCGATCGGAAACATTGTAAACTTCGATCGATCGAACGAAACGGCGGATAGGTGATGATAGGTGAAAAATGCGGGAGTCGTTGTTCTCTTATCTGCGGGGACGATCGAATTCTCGGGAAAGCCGATTGAATTGTCCCGCCACGATGAGGGGAATGGTCGATCAGTTGTCCCGTAGTCGACAAGCGGGACGTGGCGGTACGCAAAATTTGGCTCGGCTCCACGGATTGTTTTCTTCGAATCGATCGATCAACGAAGCGGAGTGAAAGCTCGATGAGAGAGGGGTATCCGCTTCCCAGGGAAGAGGCGAGTGTTTGCGTGTTTGTAATCGGAACCCGCGCACAGGATCTCGAAACGCTCGAGGCGCTTATTCGCGTATATACAAGTTTGCGGATCGCTCGGTTGATGCAGCAGCGCTGCCGTATGGATCCGCTTATGGATTCGTTGGACGGACGGACGATCGAGAGACGAACAATTACACTCGATCAAAGTGGTCTAGAAAGCCGGTGAAACTTCTTCTTCCTCCCGTTTTCCCGTTTTCCCCCGCCCCGTCTCTTCGCCGCGCGTTCAGTTGAGAAATGCCACTTGACTCGTGAATAATAATTTCGAGTGGAAGAAGAAAGTTTTTGTGCGGCTGAAGGGAACGGTTGAACAAGCGCTTCATTTAGACCGTCTAGACCTTATTGAAACTAACCAGTGAAGAGGTACTTAATCCGCTAATTAAATTCGGTGAAAAAATGCAGGAAAAAAAAAAAAAAAAGAAAAAGAAGAAGCACGATGGGAGCGTGTGTACGCGAGATCGAAGGGACACGCTCTCGTTATTCTCGTCCCGATAGACGAGTTAAAAGGAAAAGATTGTTCGATCAATTCGATTAATTTCGATCTCTTTCTCTCTCGATTGATTTCAGACCGAGTTCGAGCCACAATGTCACGTGTTCCGGACGAAGCAGTTGCGCAAGCCGCGTCCGTGCCATTTGTGCCATCAGGCGGTGATCAAACAGGCATCGTGCTGCAGAGGTGAGTCGATAAGTTCATTCCCTACGGTGGGCTCCGTGCTCGGTTGGCCTGAAAGGATTCGGTCGGTAGCTCTGTCGTAGCTGTGCACGGTAAAAAAGGTGTGGGAACCCCTGGCGGTAAAAATGTGGAGGGATATTTGAACGTTGATCGATTCGAGACGAGTCCAATCCCGAATAAAACTCGTCCGAAATAGATATCCGCCACGCGATGTCCAAATGGCAAATATTCTTCCTTTTTATCACGAATATCTCTCTTATTTAATCCCATTTCTTTCTTTAATCGACATTTCTGAAATTATTCCATTCTAACTTTTTTGAAACGTTTTAAACGTTAATTTTTTCAACTAAATAGATCGTAATCGCACGTGTTATTAAGACTTTTGTCTCGTTTTCAGTGTGCAAGTACATCTGCCACAAAACCTGCGAGGACAAGGTGAGTAAACACGCATACGCAACACCTCCCTGACAAGATTTCAACCCGAACGAGGGGCAATTAGATGGTCCCCGATGCATCTAATTCTCACGAATTAGTGTACACGATCAGGCAGCGTCTTCTCGGAAACTTTGCGACCGCGAGAGTGGATACCTGGAGAGCCCTTTGCGCGTACACGAAGAGACTCTCCTGCCCTCGGTGCACGATTCTCCATCGTACTTCCTGGTGCTCGAACAAATCTCCCTCTGTGCCTCCCCCTCCTCTCAACCAACACGGTCCAACAAAACGTTCTTCTCTCCAACGAGCTCGAGCTCTCGATCTATCAATAGCTATTTCTTCTTTTTTCTTTCTTTTTTCAAAGCCACGCATAGCTTCAGTTTGCAAAACCGGAAGCACAGGACGGATAACCACTCGGCAGATGCATCTTAATTCGAGCACCGGCCACCACCGATGGTGGATCGACCTCTCGATCGATGAGATTCCCTCGGTTCCTCGAAGCCCCCGCTCGATACGAGCCACCTTCACAACCACCGTGCGAGAATCGTGGTGGCAGAACCGATTCTACCTGTGCGAAACGGACACGGTGTGGGTTCAGTCACCGGGCAGGGGGGCACGAGCCTTACCTTACTTACCTTACCTTCTTCGTATCTTGAAGTGCTCCTGTGTCACACTCGCTTCAACACACGCGCCTCAACGAACATGCACGCACACACACGCACACGTACGGTCGGTTAAACGCGGTTGGACACGAAGAGGAGCGGAAGGATGGAACGGTAGGCTGAGACGAGGCAGAGGAGAGCACGATTTCCTTTTGGAAAGTGGCGTCGTTTGTTACTTTTTCGCGGCGCAAAACGGTCCCTTTGATGTCCCACGTGTCTATTTCGACGAGGCGGAGAGGTTCCATTACCGGTCGGAATCGGTCCGGTTTGGGTGAAAGCGGATGGTTACGTCTTCGTTTAACGTTGAACACGCGGTACATCGGTCGCGAGCGTTGTCCCTCGCGCGTGACTTTCGCGCCGAAAGCTTGTCACCGGCCAATTAGGGGGATCGGGACTGGTATGACATTTCGACCGTCGACATTTCGAGAACGAGAGAGAAGAGGGAGGGGATGGGTATTAAGTTTAATTAGCGGGATCGTTGGGACGGATTATTGGGACGATCGCCAACCAGCGGAAAACCAGCCTCGATGTACTCGAACGTCCAGTTGGATCGGAGATAAAAAAGATTACAATTCCGGTCTAATTGGCGATTCGAGAGCTGTTTCCCCGATATTAACGACTGTGACCATAAAGGCGAGATGGGGGAGATCCACGAACGGATATACGCCCTATACCGATTTATCGATAATTCGATAAACCTCTTTTCCCGTGTTCCGTGATCGGTCGGATCGCGAGGATTTTAGGCTCGTTAATGTTTAGAGGCACGAGGCGCGCGTTTATTTCCCTTTCAAGGAAGGTACAAAAGCGAGCGGTGTTCGCGCTCCTTGGAGGAATTCCGCGTGGGTCACGTTTCCCCCCTGGAAACGTTTTGAAATTCGAGGCTGGCCACGGTGTTCCTTGGCAGCGTGTTGTCACGTGGCCGAGTCATCTAGAAATTCTGTTCGCGGTATCGTGGAGCATCAGCCTTCTCCTTATGACGGCATGATGTAATTTGTCGGGACTACTACCGAGAAACACTCGTTTTTCTTTCGTTCTTGAAACTGCTCGAAGCAAATGTTGAAACGATCTTCGTTTTCGAAACGAACGTATATCTCTCTCTCTCTCTCTCTCGTTCGTATTTATTGGATTTATATCGGATATATAAAGGCGCATGTTTGCGGAATACAATTTTTTTTTTTTTTTTTTTAAACCAACCAAAGTAAGCAACCAACACGGTTTCCATGCAACGTTGCAACGCTACCGTATGTTCGACCAAGCCATACATCACGCCACCTATCTCGCAAGATACGCGTTGGTATGTGCCTAGTAGAAGGTATTGATATCATCGTTTAGCCGGTAACGCTTTCCTCCTGGAATTCTCTTAGCCGGGGGAGAAGTTGAGAACCGCTAACGAACGAGCTAACGAACGACATCGTTCGTCGAATATGGAAAGGCCAGATGTTTCCTTGACATCGAAGGTCGCCGTCTTCCCTCTCTCTCTCTCTCTCTCTCTCTCTCTCTCTCTCTCTCTCTCTCTCTCTCTCTCTCTCTCTCTGCATCCTCATTCGCTCGTTAAATTCGCCGAAACTCGGACCGAAACCGTCCAGTTATTTCACGAACTATCGCGAAACTTTCAAACGCCATTAATCTCCCAAACATCGAAGCAAACCTTGCTCCATCGAGCGTTGGAAAAGTTGGCCAGTTTATTTCCTCGGCCGTTTTCCTTTCCTCCATCTCCATACAGCGCGCGAAACGAGGATCAGTGTCAAGGATCGGTGAACAATTTCGATCGTCGAACGTCCTTGCTCCCCGCTCGACCGCTCGGCCATCCGGCGAGGTTGGTGAAAAAGCGAGCGGAAGAAAAAGAGGGAGGAGCAGCACGACCAAGCCCTTTTAGCGGATCGAGCTTCCTTCGAACACACCGGTACAGAGTTTACTCGCGACTTGTCGCGAGTAAGTGCATCGACCGTCCACCGTTGTGAACCGTGGCCACGTCTCGTCCTCGCCAAGTACGAAACCCGTGGCTACCATACCTGGTGGTGGTGGCACGGTGTGTGTACCACCACCTCGGGCCCTTCCAAGATTGTAAACAGCCGTGCAAGAACCGGGGAAACCAGACGATGGCTAACGTTTGATCCCGCTTCTCTCTCTCTCTCTCCCTCTTTCTTCCTTCCACCTCTCCCTTCCCTCCTCTCCGCTTCTTCTTCTTCTTCTTCTTCTTCTTCTTCTTCTTCTTCTTCTTCTTCTTCTTCTTCTTCTTCTTCTTCCTCCTCTTCTTACTTCTTCGAGAGGATCGTCGAGATGCGCCCAGGTGCGAGCGTCGATATTAAGCCGGTCGACGTTCCTTCGCGTCGAGCGCGAGGTCGCCGCTACTCGAACAGGAAGAACTCGAGGAGGAGAGGTATGAAAATTCAGGGAGCAGAGGAAAGAGTAACAAGCAGCGGTTTTCGAAGGGAGAAAACGGGGGGGGGGGACGTTGTCCAAAGGCGTCCAAAGGATTATGCGATGCGCCAGCCATTGTTTCCGTGGACAGGGCTGGAGAGGTCGTGCACGCCTCTTATTCTTCTTCTCCTTTCTCTTTATTTCTCGCCCGCGACACCGCTGCGGACGTTGATGCATCAGCGGATATGATCCAGCTTGATACCCTTGTTCGTGACAAATGAAGGATTGTTGTCGGTGTTGGCTCAGGAAAACGGGGATAAGGGATAACGTGTAAGAGGGATTAGATAAAAAGAGAGAGAGAGAGAGAGAGTTGCCACTTGATCGAAGGGCGTGTACGCGCGAAGTAAGCGAAATCGAAGAAAATTGGAATTTGAGATGTTGTTGGATCGCCAGACAGTGGAGAGATTCGAGGTGGAAACTTAAATTAGAATTGAATTGCGTTAAATTTCAACTCTCGGAGTTGGAGAGAACTCCGAGAAACAATCGCGAGACAACGCGTTGATCGTTGTCTCTCTCTCTCTCTCTCTCTCTCTTACAGGCCACGTATCGTGTCTGGTTTTGAAAGGAAAACGCATCTTACGTCCCAACGTTCTACTCGGAGAGATTCCTCCTTAAGCGAGAAAGTTATACTTAAAGAAAAAAGGAAAAAAAAAAGAAGAAGTTCCTCTCTTCGCGTATATACGGAGACACAACGTCCAAGTTACATGTACAACTTCAATTACGAACAACGAAATTACATCGAACTCTCTCGAAATTGGAACGCGATAAATTAATATCTCGAGAACGCTATATCTCATATTCTCTCTCTGATCAAGAAATTAATCGAATTAAAAACGGGAATTGGCACGAAGTTTCTTCCAGGAACCAAGGAAAATGATTCAATCTACAAAATTCAACGTTATTAATGTTTATCTCGCCGTCTAGGAACGACGACGAATTAAAATTAAAATTCTTTCAAAATTGTTGAAAACTCGTATCCGTCTAATCCGAATTTTCGTGGCGAGCAGAAAACTGAGAGAAAGAGAGAGAGAGAGAGAGAGAGAAAGACAGATCACGCCACCGTCCTTCGCATTTTCAAGAGTAATCGGCTCGCACACGTTTCGGAATCGCGGAAGGAAAATCGATGCGATCGCGTGCGAGGGCTGTAACGGGATTCGGAGCGGGGTCGGGGCTATCGATCGGACGAGGAGGTAAGGTTGATCGAGGAAAAGGAGGAGGAGGATCGAGACACGCGGTAAGACGAGATGGACGAATGTGTGACGAACGGAGAAGAAGAAAAAAAGGACGTCTCGCGGTGTCGTGACATTGGCCATTGGCGGTCAACCGACACCGCGTTTTAATGACTAATAACCTCTCGGTGATTGAGCGGCGAAAGTAGGCGGAATTTACGGGGACACGATCCCCCCTCCTCCCCTCCCCTTGTATTCTCGTGCCATTGATTTATTGCCATTATGCAAGGAATTATCCCTTAGCCAAGCGTTCCTCCAAGCTGCATCGGACGCGGAACACGCTAAGGTCCCATTCCAACGACGACGTTGGGTCGTTGACTCTCTCGCATCGATGTTTTCCTTCCGAGATTGCCTCCCTTGGCGCCGTTTTCATGCTATAATTTCGTTGTTCCTTCCGCGTCTCCGCCTCGAGAAATCGTAAGAAAACGTGGAAATTCGTCGGAACAGAAAATTTTACACATATTGAAATTGATTATACGTCGCTGTAGTTGGAACAATTCGTGAACGAAGAGGTATATTAATTATTCCTGTGTAAAACGATTTAAATTTCGTAAGCGATCGTGTCGTGGAGAGATAAGAGTAAAAGGAGTAGAAAGGATTGACAAGATAAATTTCAATCGATGTTACGACAATTCACAACTTGTTGATAATTTCAATAAAAGTTCTTACATTGCATTGTCAAGTTTAAGAGACGATCTTGCAATTTACTCGCGTCACACTGTTCTCGAGCTATAAAATTCGACGAAAGAACGAGAAAGAATTACGAATTAACGCAAGCTCCCTCCAAAAATTCAATTTTCTCCTTGTTCCTGCGTGTATCGCGACGGTACCTAAATGTGAATTATTCCGCGGCGGTAACGAACGGCCGATAAATAAAGCCGGCCTCTGTGTCTATACGTTAACGATATAAATAAATATATTGGCGACGGGGAGAAGGGGGGGGGGCGAAGGGGAGGGCGATAAATCAGGAAATGCTCGTATATAATTCTTAACGTCTTGGGCGTAACAGCGGGTTGTTAAGATTCGACCACAAATTTTCTTCCCGGTCTCCGCGTATTTGGTGGGGTGTCTACCTGCGGCGATAGCGATGGGCTCCGTGCACGCGCGATGCGGACCTCTCCAGTCCGCGAACAGCGCTCCGACGCGAAGGACGTGGGAAAGATCGATTCGCCGTCGGTGTACTCGATCCATTCGTATATCTCCATCGATCTTTCCATCCAATTCGATGCGATCCCTATCTTCCTCTCCTCGATCTCCTCGTTCGATCCTCGAGTGGTGATTATTACTGAGCAATGGTCGTTCGCTCGCTCATAGAAACATAGAGGAAACATAGAAGAACGTTTGGAACACGAGTCGAGATTTATTTTATCGCACTGGACTGGACACGACTCGAGTGACGAAGATCCGAATGAAGTGAGGTGAAGTGAAAACGTGAAAATATTTGAATCACGAAGGAAGGAAGGAAGGAAGGAAGGAAGGAAGGAAGGTGTTGTGCGTAGCCTCGTCTCGATATTCGGTATTGGTTATACGCGGGGGGAGGGGAATAATGGGATATTATTCGATCCGAAAATTGGTGAAACGGTGATTCGTGCGCGGACGAGAAGGAGGAGGAGGAGGAGGTGGGTCGTCGAACCCAGCGTGGACATTGAGACGAAATTAGTCGCGGCTTCGATCCACCCGTGACCTTGACCGGCGTTGACCAGCCTGACGAAAATCGAGAGTGGTCCGTCAGGTACGAATAATCGTACCGTTCTCCTCGCCCTCGTCGTGTCGAGAGGAGAGAAGAACGAGACGCGTTACACGGAGGGGGAGAGGATTTGGAAGCGCGAGGCGAGATGCGCCATTTTCGAGAACCGATGCGAGAAGGTGAACGATCCTTGGAGCGTTTCGCCGCAGACCGGTAATGGGATACCAGAGGTGACGGCAAGATGAACGGTCACGGTTCCACCAATAAGGTACTTGCGCCACGTTCCGTCCAACGTTTCCTTTTCCCCGCGCTTCTTCTTCTTCTTCTTTTTCTTCTTCTTTTCTCTCTCTTCCTTTTTTCCCCTCCGTTCCTTGCCCGTGTCGCCCGCGCGCCTTCTTCTTGTTGCGTTCTAAATTCGCCGCGCAACGAGTTTAGGGCTCGTGCACACCGCCACCGTTCGAATGGCGGAGATATCGAGGATACACGGGATACGGGGGGATACTCGAGATATGGAATCGTTCGATAAAAGCGAGACGAGAACGGAAACGAAGAAATTAAAAATTAGCGATATCGATGGGTCTCGCGTTTAATTTCGAGCGAGACGCGTTTTAAGATGCCTCGAGACACCTTGAGGAATGGATGGAGAAAGTGAAGAAACGGTGGAGAGGTTCGGGCAAAAGTTCGTGCAGTTGGGTTTTTTATTGCGTGCAGTGTGCACGAGCCCTTATATTTAGCCGTGGCAAACGACGAAGGAATTCTCGACGTTCGCCGCACGATGGTGTCCGTCGTGCCTTCCGACTCGCCGACGAGTATACGAAATTCTATATCGTTTAAATCGGCCTTATCGCCGATAATAATTTCATTGAACAAACTCGCGCCGTGTAATCTAATATTAATTGGATTATTTTTAATCCGTGACTAAGACTGGGAAACTGACCGCTAACTTTATCGATTTCGCACTTTATCGAAGGCTTCTGTGCGACGTGGAATCGCGCACGCCGATTCATACGGCTCGCAACAATCGTTGGACAAATTCTGGCTGAATGAGAAGAAAAGACGGAAGGAGAGGCAAGACTCGATAAGACTCGTTGATTAGATAAAGAAGCACGGTGACAGGTATGGCAGCACCGTTTGCGCGTGTAAAAACACGCGCGCCACTTCCCTTTGCTCTCAAACCTTTCGAACGTAATTCGAAACTCTATCTGTCCTCGTCTCGTCTCGTGATCCATCGCTCTCCGTTACACGCGATTTTCACACGCGTAATTACCGGGGGGAGGAGGAAAAATTGCCGCTCGATCCCCGCGAATGGAAGGATTGCGTTATATACTCGAGCAATAATTGTCGGTAAATAACGCTGATAAATCCGTATCTATGTCAGGCAATTTTAATTATCGGGGAGAGATAGCGAGGGAACGAGTCGAGGCGAGCGAGCGATGTCGTGGTGGAGCGATAGGAGCGCGCCTCAACCTACGTACGACGCTCGTTCGAAATTTCGATAGTCGATATATCGGGGGGGGGGGAGGGGGGGGCCAGATAGCCTCTATGTCTCTCTTCCATGCGTCCAGATTGATCGAACGGCTCGAATGGCAAGCCTTTCTCCCTCTCCCCGTATACCTGGCTATGCGCCAATCCTCGAGTGAAAAGCATTCGAGGGACTCCTTTTTTTTTCGCACGCAAAAACCGAAAGGCAAAGTTTCCCTCCCCTCCTCCACCCGGTGTGTGCATTGTCCCGTGTGTGTGGCTCGCGAGTGGAGTACATCGATAATCGTGCTTCCTGCGCAGGCACCGGATATCTGTGTCGTCACGTTTTTAGCATACCTCCTATCGCTTGTTTGCTCTTCGAAGCGAAGTCAAATTGACCGGGCTCGAGGAAACTCGTTCCCTTTGTCGTCGGGGACGAGTCGGAATGACGGATATTGATTCTGATTCGGGAGGGAGGAGGAGAAGAAGGAGGGCGGGGGGGGGGGGACAGGGAAAGAAGTGGCTGAAAAATGGGAATTTCGAAAGGTGGCTTTTCGAAATTTTCCCCGTGAAAATTGTATATCGTGGCAAAGGCATGCAATAATAGAACATGGATGTCGCGCGCGATTTTTAATTTCGTAACAGGAGGCGTAACGTGGCGACACCGTTAATCTCGCGACCGATTAATCGCGCGAATACGAAGCGATACGTCCATCCTTCCGATCGATTCATCTTCGATCTCGAGGAGGAAACGCGAAACGAGGAGAGACTCGGTCAAAGCTGGGAACGGTTGAAATTCGCAAACAGAGGCGAAACGATCCTTCCGAGAATCGCGTTCGGCTTTTAAGGTCGCGCATAATGCGTCTTTTCCCTGAAATTCCTCTCGACTCTTTCCCTCCTCCCGTGTGTACTTTGCAACGGGACGTTTCGCGCTATGTACGGCAATCTGTCCGGGCCACTTGAGCACACCTAGTCGAAAGTGTGCACAGGCCCGATGAAATATTCATGAAATTTCGCGGAAAGTACGGGATACGATGTACTTATTAATAGCGCAGTCGGCGAATTAGCGTCGGGAATGAATCCGAATGCCTCCTTCCTTTCGTATTCGTTTGTACATGTACGTATATTTGCTGTCGTTAGATCTGCGGTTTGATTTAACTCGATCCTTTATGTATATTTTAACGTTGGAAATATCGTTGGGATTATATACGTTTTGCTCGTTCCTTTCAAAAAATAATCGGATCTGTTCTATATCTACGATCTACGATTGTCGAAATATCGAGCGATTTTATATTTTCTGTTAAATTGCATAACAATTATCGTGCAAAATTTCATGTTCGTGGATCTTAAAAATTTTGCTCGTTCCTTAAAAAAAATCGGGGATCTATTCCAAGGTCTACGGAATGAATAAGATGGAAACGATCTCGACTTTGATGGAACGATTTTATATTTTCCATCGTGGAAAAATCTCTCGTTTAAGACACGAAACTGTTAAATTGCAGAACAATTATCGTGAAAATTATCGTGCAAAAATTCATCTGCGCGGATTTTATATCCGAGGACAAACGATGCTTTAAAGAAACGTTTTCATTTCTGAATACAGCATTCACCGCTATTTCTCGTATCCGTATTCCTCCACGGGGTCCGCGAGATCCACGAGAGTTTCTTCGACAGAAGAAACAAGAAGGAGCCAATGAGATACCTTTGAAAACTTCTCGTCCGAGTTGGAGAGACGAGAAATTTGTCGACTCGAAACTGACTCGAAACACCGCCAGGATGCATTATAGAGTTTAAGAAAGTTGGCAGCTCGACCGACTTTCGTGACGTTCCTTACGTATCTTTGGCAAAACAACAATTATTATTCCTTACCTTACCTTCGATATTAAACCCCTTCCCGTTCCCCTTTCTTCACCGTGCGAAATTTCAACGCAGACTAGAATCCCCCATCGTCGATGAATTCGGGGGAGAGAAAACGTTAACTCGAAGCTTGGCATTTTGGACGATTCTCCCTTCGCTCTTGTTCCAAGCGGTGACATTTCCTTTTCCAACGAGATCTTCCTCCACGATGACGCGGGGAAGAGAACGAGGGTGGATCTTCCTGGTCTCGGTTTTTTGTCCAGTTAACCTCGGATCACCGGCCGTAACGTTTTACGAGGCCGGCTCGAGAGGAATCGTCCCGCTCGTAAGGAGCTCGTAAACGACTTGCATAAAATTGATTGGCCACGGTCGGCATCGGCCGACACCGTTCGTCCATTCTCGAAAACCGGGGATCGTGGAAATAAATTCCTGATAAATTTCTCGAAAGGTTGGGAAGGGGATTACGCGGCGATTCTTCTCGCCTCGCCTCGCCGTGTTGGTCCGAGGATCCTGTTATCGCGAGGATATGGAATTGGGGAATTGGCCGATTCGGCAAACGATGCTCGAGGTAGTCGCCGATTTAGATAACGATATCGGTTTAATTGCGGATCCGTTTAAAAATCCGAAGGAATATTTACGAGAGAAATTTATTAGGCGACGAGACTCTCGATTGGCGAAGGCAATTCTAATTCCGCGGGATGAAAACGTTCGATAAGATAAGAGGGGAATTCGCGTTTGCTCGCCTCGCGGATCGTTTACAGTGTAAACAGCCAGAGTTTTTAATCTGAGCATTTTGCGCGAGATGTCGTTCTTATAAAGAAGATTCGCGAAGATGCTCGTCTTTTCCACGTTACTTCCACTTGGCTCGGTATGAAGTATTTCGATATAAAGTACCTACTTCTACTTCTGACACTCGAAAATTTTCCATCGAAGTAAATCCCGCGTTAAAAATTTCGCACGATTATTATGAAAATTACCGAAGAAATCGCAGAAAGTAAGAGTCGCTCCTTTCTTCCTCTCTTTCTTTCTTTCATCACGATTAATGACAAAACAATATAAAATACAGGGAAAAGAGGATCGGCTGAATCGAGCCGCGTGAATTCAATTTTTTCCCAATTTTCAAGGCAACCGTTCTCCTTACTACTCTCCTGTATAATTTACTGAAACGACTACAAAGTGCAGGTCAACGGCTTAATAACGTGGGACGAAAGAGAGAGAGAGGTGGAACGTTGATCGTTGCGAATCCGTGGCATTCCGGTAGTTTCACGGGGGACAGAAAAGCCGTGTACGTGGGCGTGACGACTGCGCGAATCGGTGTCTCGCCGTGAAACGGATCTCCTTTGTCGAGAGCCAGCTCGCGCGCGTGCAGCGCGTATCGAGGCGCGTGCTACTTCAATAAGGCCCCCTGCGATAAATCGATATTGCACGCTTCACGCTGCACGGAGATCACTGGATCCCCGAGTAACGGAGCCTCGTGTGGACGGATCTCGAAGATCGGATTATATTTTCGTTTCGTATTTGAAAATTTTGGAATGTATATATATATATATCTGTAGATGTGGAATCGTTATACTTTTTCAATGCAATGTAAATATTTTCCTTAATCGGTGTGTAATAATATTCGAAAGGGTTAACGAGTCAGCTACGAAATCCACGTCGCTTCTCTACCTGAGAAATGTAACCCTGACCGAGGCGAGCAAACACGTGGCGATCGCGTGAATTGTCCGAAAAGGAATCTTTCGAAAGGCTGGAAGAAGAAGGGTCCACACGCGCACTGGGTTTGTGGGTTAGACGCGGAGGAACGAAGCGCTAATGAATATTGATGCTGTGCGCGGCTTCAGCCGAGGTCGATGCATTAGCGTCATTAACACTTCTCGACGAAGGAAAGAGGCGAGCTCTCAAAAAAAAAAAAAAAAAAAAGATGAAATCTGACCGCAAAATATCAGAGATCGCTCTCGAAAAATACAAACAACGAGCTCTCGCGTACAGAGAGCTTTGCTCGAAAAAGAAATTTTCTTCCAAGAGATTGATCGAAGGCCGATCTGTCGTATCCTTCGTGTCGTTATCGGTGAATAAACGAATGCGCGTACCTTTGATCGAAACGGGCAATGTCGAGCCGCGATACGAAAGGTGATACGGATATGTTCAATGTCAAGCGCGATGTTGGCGAAGCGCAGTATTCGCATGGTATCTAATCGGCGAGGAGTTGATGTTAAGCGGCGAGCCGCTCCCCGATGTAGCATCGAACGTGATCAATTGGCAGACTGCGAAACAATTTAATGCGATTAGAGCTTAACCAGGGAGCGGCCGCCAGTGTCTGTCCGCTGTCAAATTTCCTGGCCAATCGGATTCTTGGTAGAGGAAATTCGTGCCAGGTCATCCGTTGTCTCGATCCAAACTTCCGATCATTATTTCTTACATCGAGCCGTATTCGATAAAAGTACTTTTGATAATTATTACGAGAATACGTTCATTGGATTATTCTTAAAAAAGTATATATATAGGAGTGGAAGATGAAAAGTTGAGGATAAATCACGGTCAAAGCAGAACCTGTTTTCCTATCTTATCGATTATCTTTAAAGAGAACTTTTTCTCTGCTCGTGCTTAACCAGGGACTGGATCGGTCGGGCGATTAAACCGAGGGAAAAGAAGCTGGCAACCGAGCTTTTTCCAATCGGCAATTCCTTCGATTATTTCAAGTTCGCTCGAGATTTGCTTGGCCCATCGAAAGAAATCCAGGTTGATTGCCGACGTTTCAACGTAAAAGGCAACGGACTTATCCGGATGGAGAATTTCAAAACCTTGGTTAAACGAGCACGACAACGACGTAATTTCGAGGATCAAAAACGATGAAAAAGTTATGACTTTTTAGGAAGAAGGAAGTGAAAGCGGTCGTACGGATCCGTGAAATTGGTCCGGTCAAATATTTCTAAGCTTCCTGAAACCCGATTCCCCCGAAACAGCTTTCAATTGAAGATTCGTAACGTAAACTTCCCGCTTTCTGTATTCAAAGCATCGCGTACAATCTCTCGTTGCAAGAATCTCCCTCGCTATTGTGGATCTCTCGAAGCTTTGTTACATGGTAATATTGAAAAATACAATTTCCAGACCAAACAATAATTTTTCCGAACAGATCTGAAACATTACTTATTGCGAGATATTCGTACGAAGAAATTATGGAGAAATATATTTCGAGCGACAATAATGAACGAGCGACATTATCCTTGGAAAGAGATAGAGCTCGATCATCCTCTTTCCACGAACGGTTCATCGGGAAATGACGGCAAAAGAATCGCTGTATCGCCAGAACCGCTTACACGCCAATTTATCACGTCTGTGGGAGCCCGTTAGTCACCGGCCAATATCGCCTTGTCCATGGTCAACGATCGTGAACTAGTCTTCCTTCGGAGAAAGAAAATGGGAAATGTTGGATAAATTTTTTATCGCCCGATTCACGATCGATCGATAAGTGGGCTGTTAGTTGTCATTAGCAGCGATCGATCGATCAACGATTCGATCGTTTCCCGATCGTTTGAACGAACGGTATTAGCATCGAGTAACGCACGATTCGAATGCACGAGTCGATATATATTTTACGGAACAAGAAAAATCGTTCGACGGAAGGTGGGATGGAAAGGATAATAATTACGACTATTAATCAGCCTGCTCGAGAGAGTCACTTACGAGGGGAACACGAATCGATTAACCGTGCTCAACCGCGTGCCAGTGATTCGCGTGGGCGATCGACGATCCACGACTAGTTTCCAGCCATTTTCGTGTTAATCGCGAAATAAAAGAAGAGGAAGGTGGCAGAGGAAGCTGCTCTTATCCACCGTGACGAGCAGAAAACGTCATTTGACGTTAATTACCGCTCGAAAGGGTGAATGATTAAACGAACGTACCAAGATGAAGATAGCAAGGAGGTGCCGTGATTCGATTCGAGAGATTATTTACGATTGATGTTGATCAAGCTTGGCTCAGAAACCAGCCGTCGTATCGATCAAGAATTCCTACTTTCCAACTTGTTCGAATTTCTACGAATGATCAATGGGATATCGGCCGTTACCCGATCCACGCCTGGCGGATGAATGGATCCTGATGCTTCGTTACCTTCCTCCAGTTTAACGATGGACCAGATGCGTCGAATCGTATCGATCCGTGCAAAGATTAGATGCTTCCAGTAAAATTCGTGAAAAAATGCTCGCAATATTTATCGTTACATCTAAATCTCATTCGTATTCGAGGATTAAATGCGAAAGGTTCATCAACGATCCATCCATCCATCCGAGAGGTTCAATAACCGTTGAAACAAGTCTGAGCCGGATCGAGAGAAAATTAAATCTCTCTCGAAAGATCCGTCCGATGGAGACGATCTTTAAATTTCCATCTTAAAAAATTATCTTAAAATTCAACTTATCCCGAAAATCCATCCCACGTGTGAAGAAAATGTAAGGAAAAGGTGGGAATACGATCGATCGCTTCGAGTCTCCAACAACCCGTGTCACCTGTTGTGTTGTGTAACGAGAGGAGGATTAAACGAGGCAGACAGAAGGTATCATTTACGGCGTTTACGAGGTACCTAGGCTAATTGGCAGGCGGGAGGACTGCGTAGCTAGGCGAGAAGAAACCGAGCCGGGTAATTAGAAATATTAATCAAGCGGCGTTCGTTGGTCGCCAGCGGGTCGAATTCGCGTTGGAAGGCCGTTTCGCGAGTTGTTGAACCGCCTGGGTGCCTTCGCGCGCCTCCTCCTTTTCTTCATTGTGCGCGTCTGGTGGATGCATTCCCGCGCGATAAACCGGTAACCGCACGGCCGTTACACCACGGCGTACACCGCGGCCACTTTGTCCCACCGTTGTCTACACCCCTTTGCCAACCTTAAAGCCACGTTTACAAGTGTCGGCGGCTAGATTCACGGCCGGCTGTCACGATCGCGCGAGTCCCCTCTGGCGCGAATCGATTTAACGACGTTTAAGAACACGTTGGAGTGTGTACACGTTGCGCGGCTATTCCTATTCGCGGCTCCCAAGGTTTTCAAGGTTCGACGCTCGCGTTCACGGTGGCGGAAAAGGGTGGTTTCGCGCTCGGATGGTGGAAAAGATGTATCGGGGATATTGCTCTCGAAGCCACTTCTCTTCCCAGCTGGGCTATTTTTACGTTCCTTTCGTTCCAACAGAGGTTTCCATTGTCGCGTAGTCTCATTCCAACCGAGGAATTCTTCTTCTGAACGTTGAAACGAAACACAGGATTCTTTTCTGTTCGCGGTTCGTTCGATACAAGGTCTTTCTAGATCTGGAAAGATAGAGAGAAATCCGGGGATGGAAAAATAGGGATTGCTTTCCTTTCGAAAGGATGAGGCAAATTCAAAAATCGTGGCCGGCAATTTTCGTTTCTCTCGGAATCAATCCGTAATGGGATGTATAATCGATGTCAATTTTAATAATTATACAGAGATTACACGTATATTCGATCGTGTATATACATATATATATATATGTATTATATGTTGGAGGAAGATTGGAAAGAACGGCGACGATGCATGTATCGGCGAGGCGAGTGGAGCGTCATTACGATCCGTTCCACCTCGCGTAAGCAATTTCTTCTTGTCGGTTTCTAGATCGACCACGGCCGCTAATGCGAAAGCAGATTTATCGCGGTGCGCGTTCATACGTGTCGAAGAAGCGATGAGAAATTGGCCGCGGCCAATGAAAATCGGAACGATATACGTAACTCACTCTTCTCACTCTTTTTCTGGTTCAATCAGGATGAAATGGACCTTAACGAGAGGCAGGGACTGCGATATCTGTCAAGACGTTTCCTCGTTCGACGCATCGCATCGATCGATCTTTATTTCTCCGTCCGAATCTCTCTCTCTCTCTCTCTCGCCTTCTTTTGTGTCAGCCTCGAGACCGGAAGAGAAAGTGGCCGAGGCGGATTCTTTTCGCGTAGAAAAACGGCGACTTCTCGTCGCGTCCAATGATCGC
The DNA here is from genome assembly GCF_048593485.1 of Apis florea. Classification (NCBI taxonomy): domain Eukaryota; kingdom Metazoa; phylum Arthropoda; class Insecta; order Hymenoptera; family Apidae; genus Apis; species Apis florea. The sequence goes on from NW_028256789.1 coordinate 1,542,798, forward strand.
TTGGACCCGCGCATTGGAGAACACGTAGGCGTTTAGCAGGGCGCAGTGACGTAATTCCTCTCGTGGCGGAATCCTTCGATCCTTGGCGATGATAAACGGGAGGGGGGGGGGGCGGTGTACCGTTATGGCGGGGGCCGTTGCACGCGGCTTTACTTTACAACGTCCACGGAACTCTCTTTCCATTCCCCGCAAAGCACGTGTTTTTCATTATCGTATAAGGTAGCCCCTAGAGTATCGTAAACCGTCTGAATTATATTTCGATCCTCGCCATCACGCCCCCCTATAAATCTCTGTGTTTTTTCCCCTTTTTTTTTGCTTATTCCAGGAACAAGGGAAGAGAAAGAAGAGAGAAAATGTACTTTCGAGGAACAATTAATAAATCGCGAAGCAACGAGAAACGGGGAGAAAATTTCGGGGGGATTATTCTCTTAGCTTATCCTGCTTAATTAAGCGAGGGGAGGATAGCCTGGTAATCGATGAAAAAAGGTATGGAGGAAAGTTACTCTCGTTTCACTTTCTTCGTTCATCTTCCCTCGGCTGGTTATGTTAATCCCCGTGAAATTCGATGAAATTCTCCGCGTTAGTTTCGCGTATTAATTAATCGGTCGGTGGTGGGGGAAAACGGTTTAAATATTAAGATACCCGAGAAGTTGTACTGGGAGAAGGAAGCGCTTAAGGCGCTTAAACGGGCGAATCGTAAATCAGTTTCGCGTGAATCGAAATACCTGTGAATAATTCGAGAAATTAGGGAAAGATTAATCGGATGGACTCGAATCGAAATGATGTAACTGCAGAGGAGCACGCGAGGTAGGTCCGCTCCTCGAGCTTCTGGATGGGAACGTAACAAAAACGCGTAACACGCGGCCGGATTCGTTTTTCAAAGGATCGCGCGGCTGTGGCGAGCCGCGATTGGTGAAACGGCCACGTCCTCGTGGTGATCCCGACGACCTTGAAGCCGTGGCTACCATAACATCGGCGAACAGCCTCGCCTCTCATCCCTCCGCACTTCTTCTTCCAGACCTTCGGCTACATCGATATATTAGGCGTCGTTCACAACAATTCTCTCTCTCTCTCTCTCTCTCTTCGTTCGTGATATTACCGTGATTCAGGACGATAATCGCAAATTTCGTCTCGAGTGATTAAATTGGAATTGGACGAGAAGGGAAAGAAGAATGGTAAACTTTGGAGGAAGAATTTTGAGCGACGGGTAAACGGGTAATTTCTTTCAAGTCGAAAATGAGCTAAACATTTGCTCGAATAATTTGGCTGCCTATATGCTTTTCGCTTTATAAAACGCACACCTGGTTTGGACGTTTTAATTACGAGCTTGCACGTACACGTTTGCCTGATACACAACTGTCCCGAATTTAAAGCGATATCAATTGATATATTCGCTGGCACGTGCCTGTACATAAGAACTATATTTACGTATTATAACTCGTTGAAATTGACTTTACTGAAAAGATCAAAATGTTTTGAAAGCATAGCATGAATTGCAAGCAAACAGTTTTGGAATCGACGAAATTCCAAAATCGGAGGAGAACAATATAACGCAGATTTCTATTCTAGTTTGAAAAGAATTGTAATAATTTAATAACACAGAGAAACACAGAGAGAGGTAACATTTTTTGGCGAGACATCCAGGATTTTTCCCAAACGCGGCATTCGAGAAATCCAAGAATAGCTATCTGCTAAAACTGCAAAGTAACCGGCGCAAAAATACTACGCGACGTGACACGCCAAGTGTATATAACTGATCGATCGTGACAGACCAGACAGGAGAACCCCTCGATCGAAGTGGCCTCCTCTTTCTCTCGCTCGAGAAGACTACTAACACTTGACCGCGCCGAGTCAATCGAGTGCAATCGAACTTTGTTCTTTCTTTCCTTATTGCGTGGACGACCGCATGCGGACCGTCGAGGTGCCGGGGAAAAATGCCTCGTCGCGACGAGAGGAACGCGTATATATATATATTCATATGCACGCTTGGTAAACCTTCCGACCGAAAGAGAGCAACGCGAAGCGAGAACAAACACGATCCGATCGGATGGATCTTTCATATACGTGTATATATATATATATACGAACAGTCGAAGTGGGTTAACGCGTAAAACGTTCAAGATGTGCGGCTAAAGAAAGTCGTAACTCAAAGGTGATCCGGTCACTCGTTATTATTCATGGAGAGGAATTGGGTCAGGGAGTCTCGATCGATTACGTTCTCGATCGGTACCCTCGAAAGAGAATTCGGGGGGGATCCTCGCCCGAAAAGAAGAAGACGAGTTTCGAATTCTGAAAGTGCAGGATCTCCAGGATTTCTTCTTCTTCTTTTCTTTCTTCGATTTGCACGAAGATTTGGACGAAGATTTGCGCTTAATCACGCGTAGGTATGTGTATGTGGGTCAGTGAGACGAATCGACATCTGCTCGTGCACTCCCCTTATCGATCGTGCCGCCTTATCGGGAGTAAACATGGAAAGGCTTGGTTGTACTACGCAGATAAGGGACGGCCTACCAAGTCGACGAAGAGAATTCATTCATTCTTCATTCTTCGAGCCACTATACGGCAAATGACAACGACGGGCCCCGTAATTGAGCGGGAACCAGGGAGCTTTGACCGACGATTAAACGATCGTCGACGTGCTTTATCGCGGTTGCTAAGCTCGGCCGGATATTGTTTGTTTCGAACTGGATCTGGAACGATCTGGATCCGATCGATGTATATTGTTATTTGGAAGGGGACAGAAGATTGAAAAGAGCAGCACTCTTTTTCGCGTCGATGAGACGAAGGAATGATGTGAGATTCGATACGAAAGGGAAAGCAGTAATAAAAGAAAGAAAAAGAAAAAAAAAAGAAAGAAGAGAAATTCTAGAACTACTTCGTGCAAGGACGGAGATTGGCAAGATTCGGCCGAACAAATAATCTGCTCGTCGAGCGAAGCCTCGTCGAAGAGGTATTCTCGATCGAGCCGCAGCTTCACGATTCGTGGGCTGTTCGCCTCGTCGCCTCGAAGGTCGAAGGAATGATAAACGAAAAGGTTACGGTCTCGTCCAGTGTTCGAAACACGATGAACACTCGAGCTTTGGCGCTCTCCGCCGATCGAGCAACCAGTCTGCCCAGCCACCCACTTTAATCTGCCACCCACGGAGGTGTGTGTATAACCGAGGCGTACACTGTTCTCCAGTGTTTGCATTCCTTCTCCTCGGCTCTCCTGTCATTCGACCGCGGCACGAAAACGCGCCGTTGTCCGTCGTTGATCGTCTGCCTCTACTCGGAAATAAAACACGATTCCTCTTGCGCGTTTACGCGTGCGAGACGAAAAGATCGGAAATGATTCACGCGTATCGCGTCACGAAGGAAAGTGTTATATTTCTCGTCGAGGAATCGTCGAATTGCGATAATTTTTTACTTCTTTTTCTTTTTTTTTTTTCCCCTCTCTTTTTTTTAATACGTATCGTATTCGCGAGATTTTTTCTCTGCTCGAAACTTAAAACTCGATATTTCGACATTCGCTGCATTTCGGATCGTTGATTCATAAAACGAGAAACGAACGAACCCGGTGGTAGCATTAAAATCCGAGCCGTAATAACGTGCACACGCGTGCAAACACCGACTATTGCTCGCTCGTTGTCGCGATAACGTTCATGGAAAAACTGCTGCTCGACTTTACGATGAGCGATAGCGGCGTACGTACGTGTGCAACGCTCGCCTCGAGCAGCGAAACTTGTGTACTCCTCGACGAAACTAACGTGTAACAATTCCACGATCGTTCGAAAAAAAATTCCGTTCAAAAAAAAAAAAAAAAGGGCGAACGATTCCCATATTTCCATTTCCTTCGATTCGAAAAAAACTTTCTCTCGAACTTCCATCCCATACGTTCCGTATTTTCAAAACTTGGCCTGAGTCATCGTGGTCCGAATCGTGGTCAGCCCCCCACGTTCATCAATAGGGAACAATGGGCCAAAGGCAGCGATCGTTTCGAGGCTTTAATTATCGTCGGGCTTTAATTATCGAGTCGGACGCGAGACGAATCCCCAACTCGAGTCGAAGGAGAACAAATTGCATTCCGCGAATCACCCGATCGGCACGCAATTATGGGCCAGAGAGAGAGACAGGTCGGCGGACAATGTCTCATAACTCAGCGGGCCGACTTCCTTATGACTCCATTGTTGCCTCCTCGCGTCCTTGCTCGATGATGCGCCCGACTCGATGACGCGTGCCTTTTCCACTCTTCGGGTTCTTCCATCCTCTCCGTGTGTGTTTACACGTGTCGGCACCGCCGGAAAGGAACTCGTTCTCGTGCAAACGACTCCAACATTACCGGACCAGGGTTGCACGCGTGCGTGGGTCGTGTCGAGGGCAGCCTTTTTCCACTAGCGGCAAGCGTGTGCGTGTCGGGGCACGTGGGTGTCGTGCCCACCTTATTCCGCAACCCGCTCACGTGTTACACCTCGGCTTTTTCTTCGATGGATATCTGGCTGGCGTTGGATCGAAGTCGAGAGGATCGAAGAGAGATGTGGAGTCGAGAAAGGATGCGTGATCGGGCGTTGAATTTTGGATTCCAGAGGAAACGAAGCGAGGATAGGTTTATCAGATTTATGGAAATATTCGTCTTTATTCGATTTATGAAAATCGAGATTCGATTATCTTTCTCTCGAAATTTTAATAATAATAATAATAACGTTCTTCTTCCCTAGGCGGGATGGAAGAGAATGTTTTTTGTAAAAAGAAGATTTTTAAATAAGTATCGTAGGGGAAGAACGAGAGAGCGGATGTTGGAGCCAATTCGTGTTTCGATATTCGTGAATCCAGACAGAGCTCGAACCAACCCCCTCGCGATGAATTCTGTCGATCTTGATTACTCGATTATCGGTGTTATCGCAATTTCCGTTCCTTCCTCGGCGAAGGCCGATTGTTAAAGCGCCCGCCAAGATGCTAATAACGCATTACGTTCTCTTTCATTGGCAGCAGTGCTGCGCCAACTTGTCCAAGAACCGGTTGTTACATCAATCCGGAGTGACAGCCCATTCAAAACTACTCTCTTCGTAGAATTCAAATGTTTCATTTGGAAAAAATTCTCTCTCTCTCTCTCTCTCTCTCTCTGTCGAACACCAAGCCTTTTCACATCATTGGTTGCGGACGAACAAATAGAAGAAAATTCTTCTCTCATTTATTTATCTCGAATATTCAAAAATGAATATTCTTTTCTCGAAACTGTCCTTAAATAAAATATATTAAAGATTCGTACAAAGATATCAAGATTCTCCGTTACGTGGTGTTACACGATATTCGTACAACTATTCTTAATAAATGTATCCAGGACTAGCGGAAATAATCGTAATAATCAAGCCCACATATGCCTTCCATCATATTTCCACCGTGCGTTGCGTGTCGCGTGAATTAGCCAATCTTTTTGAACAAGAGCGGAACCAAGCAAAAAAATATTAAAAAAAAAAAAGAAAGTGGTGGACGACGAAATATCGGCGAACAAAGGACGAGCAATTTCTGGACCAATTTCTCGTCCACGAGTTCATTCAATTCTTGCCGCCAAGCACAAGGTCCGATTGGTTACGCAAGCACAGCAGGCGTTCGGTCCGCATCGCCGCGACTGCAGGGACTCCTGCTGCAGTTTATAGTCCCCTTCCCCTCCCTACATGCCCCTCGTCTACATTCCAGAGCTTCGCTCTCTTCCCCCCAGCGAAACCACCGCGACAATATTTGCGGGAATTCGCGAAGATAACCGAGGCGATAAAAAGGAACGGTTAAAATCTGTGTGCGGCGACGGTGGCGCGGTTCGTTGATTCGTGGTGGTATGGAACATGTAGCCTCGTTCGAAAAAAAAAAAAAAAGAGAGTGAGAGAAAAGAGAGAGACGAATTTAAACGGTTGATTCGTCAGCTCGAGAAAATAAGTTTGAAAATAATTCGAGAGCGAGGGGAATTGTGAAATACTTCTTTTTTTTTCTTTTTTTAAATTAGTCGTGATGAAGAAAAATAGTCGATAAAAACTCTTATCGCGTTACGCAGGAGGAGGAATGTATAACCTGCGGAAAGTTTCACGGAAACTTTGTATTCGATTCATCAACCTTCCGATGGAACAATACGGTCCGTCGTTTCCTTTATAAACGTGGGAAAAAAATATTTTTAAAAACGTCGAATACAAGATGAATCGAATACCGATATACATATTTTCAGTAGTGCACGTTTCGAGACGCGAAACGATGAAATTTTTACCATTTTGAAAATCGAAAAAAAAGCGATGCGAAAAGTTTAAAGTTTCCACGAAAACCGCGCCCAATCTCCAACCATCCGAATCTCTCTCTCTCTCTCTCTCTCTCTCCTTCCCATTTTTCTTTTTGAAACGTTTTGAAACTAAATTTCGATTCCCCGAGGAGGAGAGAAGAGAAGCCTAAAAGCTTAAGCTGGCTGCGATCCGCATTCACGACGAGGCGATCCACGAAGCGAGGAGGTGGTCGAGGGGGGGCGCGCGTGCACATGCGACACACGGTCTAGCTTCTTGTTCCGCGTGATCTCCGCGGCCAGTTGCGGTACGCGCATACGTGCAAGCGCACGTTGGTCGGGCGAGAGTTGGCCTCCAAGCTGCGGACATTTCCGTGCCGGCGGAAAATTTCTCGCTCGCGTGTTTACGCGACATTTCTTCTCTCCGACATTTAACGCATCACGCTCCGATCCGTGGTGGATCGATTCGATTCGAATGTCTACCCGTCGAATCTCGATCGATTTAATCCACGCTCGTCGATGGATAGTGACGTGTCTATCGAGAAGAAGTTGAGAGGATCCGTGAACGATTAACCAACTGTGCCTGTGCGTGTATGTGTGTGCGCGCGCCTCGGTAAAATTGGCTCCGTTTGATCGAATTACGCTCCGTTCGAAGCGTCGTCATCGTCGTCGTCGTAGTTTCGGCGCGCTACGACCACCACTCGTCCTATGCTCGCCCGCTTTTACGAGCGTTCAAAGATAATTAAATTGCAATTTCGAAGAGGGACACTTGATGGAGGAGTGGGCAGAGGGACGTTTAAAATCGAGCACTCGAGGAGAAGCTTTCAATTCAATTAAGTCCGATCCCTGAATCCGGGTGGGGAGGAACGGAGGAGCATTGCGTCATTAGCATCGGCCTCGTCCCCGTGAAAGTTTTATTGTTTCGGGTGCGGGTGGGTGGGGGGGGGGGATAAAGGAGATCTACAAAGGCGGACGTTGCGTGGTATCTTCCGGCAGCTGTACGGATAAATATTTACTAGAAATATCCTTCCCCGTCCCGTGCGGCGCGAGAGAACTGGTGGATCGTGCGCGCCACCATCTCTGCCAGTCGTGATACGTGGACACGCGCGGGAGCACGTAGCGCGCGATTCCGTCCTCGCAGCTCGTGAGAAACTCGCAGTGTGCTTGCTTCTCGCGTGCTTTCGGTCGTCGATTATCGGATTAAGTGCACCGTGTTTCGATCAGACGCGATGAATCACTCTGACGAATTTATCCTTTGTTTATTCGCAAACCGCTCCCCGCCTTTCTGAAGAGGTTCTGAAGAGAAGAAAATTTTGATACTCGATAAGATACGCGGCAGTGATACGATACGACTCGTTGCACAACGATTGGACTCGATTAAAAATGGCTTGGTCACTCGCTAGGCGTAGATTAAACCGAGCAATTTGCGATCTTGGTCGAAGTCCTTGTACTTCAATCTCGTCTCATGAATATTTCATATGTCGTCGCGTCGATTTTGTTCTAATATTAACGCTCTTAACGATTGCGCGTTGAACAATTTTTAAAATCGTCTCGAACCGATTTCTTTTTCCGTTTTCTTTTCAATCAGAATATTTCTCGCGAGGAAACAACGACGGATAGGAGATGGATGGGAGGTTAAATTCGGGGCCGTTTGTTGCGTACGTTTTTTTTCTATTTACACAACAAAAGTTGGGAAGGAAAGGGAAGGGAATTCCTTCCTTCTGGTAACGACTGTACGCGCTCGCACTTTCGTATAAATATTTATTCACCGCGCGTGCAGATGCGCGTTACGAAACGTATCGATTGTTTCCCCCTCCTCCCTCTCTTCCCCGCCGATTTCGCAACGGTACAGGATCGGCGACGCGGAATACAAGTTGGCGTTGGAAAAAAAGGGGAAAAAAAAAAAAAAATGGAAAGCGCGGCGATATTGTTTTAATATAGGGGAACGTGGGCGCGCGATAACCGCGTGAGAAACTGCGTGGCACACATTTACGTAGAGGCGCGCGCAGGTGAAGCCCGCCGACCGATCGGTTTTCCGGGGAAAAGAAGAGGGGCCAAGCCGGGTAACCTGAATTTCTCGCGGTGAACGGGACAAAGCCGTTGTCACAGAGCGACAAACGGCCTCCAACGGTTAAATTAGAGCCGAGGATCTGGCGAGCTTTTCACCCGCCGGTGCAATCTCGATCCCCGACCGGTCGAGCGAGAGATCGTTTATCCACCCTCGAGCTATGCCAGACCCGTGTCCGGCTTCGTTCTCACGTGGATATCCTTCTGCTCGTGTTTTCGAACGAGGAAAAATGTGGTCGAGAATTCTGGGACAGTTTTTTCGAAAGGGTTTTTTCGAAGCCTGACCTTGGCTTGAAATTTGAGAAATTGGAGGTTTAAAAATTTATTGGTTGGGTTATCTTAAATCGAATGCCGACTGTTGTCGATCGTTTGCAAAAATAACGTTTGGATAACGTAGTAACGATACGATTCCTTTCGATTTCGAAACTCGATGGTTAGAATTTAAGAGTCAGCGATCTAAGCGATTCGATCTTTCAAACTTCGATTTATTATTCGGTGTTTAGGTTTAACGGAGAACAAGGAATTTTCGAAGAGACAGTAAATTTCTCGCCTCCTTTCCGAATCGGGAAAGTAATTAAAGAAAGTAATCCGCTCGGAGGAATCAAAGTTTCCTCTGGAAACTTTTCGACGGTCTCGCGATAAATAGGGATCGGGCGAAACGTAAGTAAGTCTTAACAATAAAAAAAAAAACAGACCTAAAAACAGACCGCCTCTTTGCAAAAGTGAAACAGCTGTGCAAACACAGGGCCAAGTGTGTCTGGAACCAGATACTGGAAATTTTTCCTCCCCCAAATTCCTCCGACGATTCACGAATCTCTTCGCCAATCTTTCTCGTTTCCCCCACTTCACACTTGGCCACTTCTATCCTGATCGTTTTCACACGCGACAGATCACGAACGAATCAACAAAGAATTATCACGGATCGGATGGACAGGAATCTTGGATCATCGATCAAACCCCGTGAGAATCGCGCCGATTTCTCCGTTGCGTCCTCGTCGAGAAACCGTACACGTTTTACACGCCCTTACCGTAGTATCGATGGCCGATCGATCGAAATCTTAGCACTGGTCTGAAATACGAGATGCGGGGAGGGGCGATCGGTCGAGAGGGAAAAGAGAGGTCGGTAATTTGGCGTGGGCGGTTGGAGGACCGGTTGGAGGGCTGACAAGCGGGGTGTCCAAATAGCGGATCGAACGTTTGGAATTCCCATAGGATCGATCGATTCGATTTAATTAAACTCTTGCCGAATTCCTGGACACCTCGTCGCTCGAGCACGTTAAACTTGTCACGTGTGAGGCACGCGCAATCCCTTCGATCATCCTTTCGTCTCGAATTTTTCTCTCTTTCTCTTTATACGTACGTGCTCGTGAGAAATCAGATCGAAGAATTTAACCTCGTCTTTCTTGATCGAATATTGTACATTACTCGATGTCACACGGAGGAAATTACGTGCATAACGTTAAGAAGAAAATTGTCGATGACACGATAATCGACAATTAATAATACTAGTCGCGTGTAATGAGGAGTTCGAAGAAGTGAATACAGGAAACTAAGAAAAGGAAGAATGGATAAGAATTAAAACGAATATGAGAAGAAAAGAAATTATCGATACGAGAATGCTACCCTGTCCTGCACCTGTCCTCGATCAGACCATGCCATTCCACCTCGCCTCGGTGTTATTTCACCGCGACGTAAAAGCCGTTGTTCCATCGCGAAAGAGGACGCGCCGCGAATCGATATCGGTTTCGGGAAGGACCCGGTGCCCTATCTGCGCCAAGTCACGCGAATCCAGGGCGTGGACGGAATCGCGGACGGGCGAAAAATCGCGATATCCGCCCCGCCAAGTAAAAGCCCCGCGTGCACGAATACGCTCTAATCCGCTCCTTCGTTCACAGAATTGGAGAGAATCGCGGTATCGTCGATGCTCCACGTTTCGTTAATTGACGCTCGGCCGAGGAGAGGAGCGGGGAGGACAAGGAGAGTGACGCGAGGCCATTCCTCGCGACGATGTCGGCTCGAGCGAAAAGTGAGGGCCGATCGTGCGATATGGGCATTAGCTTGCGACCTTCCGTCGCGGTTTTCGCCTCGCGTCATCGACTATTTGTGTATCTAAAAAGACGTAGCGGATTCTGAGGCGGAGAGAGAGAGAGAGAGAAAGAGGGGCGGGGATTGTGAAGGGGGAGGAGGAGAGAAGAGGAAGGAAACAGTAGCGAGAGGATCGCGTGTGAAAAAGTCTCTCGGCTTGGTTGAAGAAGACAGAGCGGATAATTCGGCCGACTTCTGGGCAAACTCGATGCGAGGGAATGCTCGCGGGATGAAGGCAAAGCTGTCGCGAAAAGAACTGGATGATCTCTTTAGCGAGGTATTAAGAAAAAAAAAAAAAGAGGAGAAGGGGAAGGGGAGAAGCGAATGTTGGAACCTTTTTTTATATATGTATATACATATATTTTGTATATATTTTATATATGTGTATACATATATCGAACGTTTTAACTTTATCTATATAATAGCTGTGGTAGATAGGGAAAATTGGCTCGCGTAATAAAGAGATTTTGCACGCGGTTGGAAAAACAAAAATAGAAAATATATAACGCGAACCTATAAACCTGAATAGCTAGGCGATATATCATACTCTTGAGGTCGCTGTGTTTTTACAGGTGGCCATTAAGCCACGCCGTTTCTGCGTCATCGAAAGAATGCAAATTGATGTTTCAACCGGAACAAGGTTGCCCATTCTAGATAAATAATTTCTATATTCATGTGTATATATATATATATACACGTTGAATATACGTTGCGACGAGGCGCAATTTTTCCGAGTCGAGTGGATCGTGCATTAGTTAGTTAGGGGAACATGGATCATTAATCAATTTCAGTTTAAACGTAATTACGTTCTATCATCCCTCCCTCCCTCCCTCTTTGAAACGCATCGGTTGTGAAGTCTTCTAGGAGTCCGATAAGCGATACTTTCCTATCTGGATCTTGTATCTGTCTTTTTTGGGCGACACTCTCGTGCTAATTGGCACGATATCTTCGACGGTTGTCTGATCTATCCGTGGCAATTAATAATAAACGGGGGATACAATGTGTAACGAAACGGAGAGACGGTGATGATAAATCGATCACCGCGTGATCATCCTGATTTTGCTTTAAAATTAATCAAGAAGCCGGATAGGATCTAGGTTGTCGCGTCGAAACGGATCCCGGGAAAATGATCGATATCTGCGTTTTCTTTCACCCTCGCCGCGTGTTTTCCTTTATCAAAGTCGATATCTGATCGTCGAGATCACCGTGCAAGATTAACCGTTATCTATCACGTAATTCCTGTCCGCGCGATACGAGCACGAAGAAGCGGGAGTACACGTACACGTACACGGGTGAAACATGCTCCGGTGACTTACGAGCGGCGGGAAAATTGATCGGGCCGCATTGACGCCTGTTCCAACCGAACCGTGGAAGCTCCAGACTGGCTCGTTTTACTCGTTTAGTTCGAGTTCACGAAGATCTTTGTTGCCGTCGTTGTTGATTAAACGACGCACGTGCTAAACGGCATGGATTAGAGACAATTAATTTTTTTATTAGCCTCTCTCCGCTACTTTGTGGCCGTTCAACGTAATTGCATACAGTTGATAGTTAACAACACTTTGATAAGCGTAAATAACGCAAATAATTCTCGAGCGAATGAATTTCGAACATCAAAACTTTCATCAATTTCGTCGCGATTGAAAATATCAGAATTTTCATTCCTAATTTCCCGAAATCCTCGATTCTCAGAGAGAGTTACGATTCTTCTCCCCAAATTTTTCCAAATTCATCGATATACCGCCTACTAATGATCGATTCGTTCCCCTTTTTTAACAACCGTGCGATCTTGACGTTATCGACGAACCGTGACGACGCCGTTCAATCGTGATAACTTTTGGACGAGTTTCAAGCGCCTTTCTCGGAACGAACTTCCCTCGTTTCCCCCACGCCATTTTATTAATCTTCGCGCAATTAAGATAAACGCTTCACGCCGACTATGTGTACTCCGTAGACACTATCATTATCGCGAATAGAAATTGTAATCTCTTCTGCCGGTCTCTTAATTAATCCCTCGTATTCACCCCCTCCCCTATTACATATACACACGTACGTAATTTATATTTCATCCTCGAGAGATCGAAACATCTCACTTACCTCGATTCCTCCATATACATATATATATATATTTCGTCCCTTGCCTAATTACGCGTGTTACATAATCCCTGCCTGTGTGTTGGCTGCTTGTCGCTTAATTAAAACCACGCCTTTATTTACACGGAGGAGGAGGCGATCGTGGCCGGTGTAAACGCGGTGTACCGTATTCCCTTGCCCACGATCCACCGGATCGATACTGGACAGAGACCGGGTATATCCGTCGATCTCGGATCGTGCTCGGATCTCGCTCGTATCTCGAGATGTTCGTTCAATCGCGGCTACCCTTTAATTCCTACGTTTGTCCGTGCTCGTTTCCTCGTAATATCTGTTAGAGGAAGATAAACGTGCCGCGCTTACGGCATCATTGTCGAGGTGTATATAGACGTGTATAGGGATAGGGGGCAATCTCGATCGAGAGGATATCGGATCTCGAGTAGTTTTACATTCTCTTGATTATTGACATTAGAATCGGTTGGAAAGGAGGGGGGATGAATTGGAAATTTGCGATTCATTAATTTTTAAATTTAATCTTTCCTTGGACTTTTAACGTAACGGTATTTGATGTACATTGCGTGGGAAAAAAAGATAACCTTTGGCCTTTTCCAAGTTATTCGATAATTGTTGCGCAATACAATTTCCAGTTCGTGGTATATTGTTGGAACGATAATAAGCAAAATATGCTTAATAGTATTGCGTGTATAAGTGGTATTGTTTTTTTTTTTTTGAGGCAAAAATGATATGGAAAAATTTGATATTTTTCGTTAAGAGAAAAAGAAGAATAGATTTGTCTAATTGTCCGAAGCGGGACAAATTTTCACTGCTCGCGCGACTCGTTTCTTGCGAATCTTCGAAATTTAATCCGGGCAAGAGATTTACAGCGTTGTCCCTGCGCGAATGGATTCCAGAAATCCGGGATTTATCTCCGGTGGAGGGGTGACCGTGGAGATTCCGTGCTCGTTTTCAAACGCAACGCGAAGAAAGATCGATCGTGGTAGAGCGACGATTGGATTTTTGTAAACGAGTCGTTGTTGGATTAATGAAGCGCGTGGAAATTTTGGGGAAAAAAAGGTCGTGCGTATTTTATCGTGGATGTAAAAAAATATTTTTTGATCCTTATTCTTCTTTAAATTTCATTCGCGCGTTTATCGATTGATCGAGAAAAACGAAATAGGGAAATAAAAGAATGAAACATAGAAAATAGGAAGGAGGAGAATTTATAGAGGGAAGATTGTGAATTTGTGGCTATGGTTTGTTTAAGCTGTAACGCAAAGGAAAAATAAAAAACACAGTCCAGGCCACGCGATTCCTTGTCTCGATCGGTAAATGCAATTGCACGCGCAATTAGCCACGATGCGCGATGGATGGAATCGCGGCTGTGTAATTTTGAGGTAAACACGGAGCGCTGTTCTCGGAAATTATCCTCATTCGTCGTGGAATTAATTTCGATTGCGCCACTCGAGGGCATCCACTCCACGCTTTCGATCCTTTACACGGAAAAATATCTCAAAGGAGGGGGAGTTTTGGAGGGAGGAAGAGGAGAAACATTCTAGAACCATTTCTCGTCTGCAGCAAGCAGTTCCACTTACGACTTCCATTATACCGCTATGCTAATCGTTATTATGGCAGGTGGTTGCGTAACTATAATTATCGTACCGCGAGAAGAAACGTTGTTCCGTTTAGTCGTGTGGCACGATCGCACGTGATCTTTTGTTTCGTGGATACGTTTTCAAGAGGTCCGTGAACCTTTCGTACAATAACGTGTCTGACACGTTTGTTCTTTTTCGAAACTTCTCCAAAAGGACAATATTCACGCAAGGCAATTCCGAGGAATACGCGCGTAGAACAATTTTCTCGAGTTTTTTCTTCCTTTTTTTTTTTTTTTTTTCATCGTTTCGAAACAATAATTCATTTCGGGAGAAGAGTTCGTTCGAAGAAACTCGTGCCTCTTCGCGGTACGAACAACTGCGTAGAATGAACAACTGCGCCTTTCGAAACCAGTTTTTCATTGGACCGTGCCAGCCGATCGTTCGCGATACAATTGTTCGGAGGCAAATATCCGCGACTAATCGAACTGTGTCATCGTGCGATTTACGATGTGTGCAGAGGTGTGCGTAAGCGACTCGTGCGCTCTGATTCCTCGAAGATTCGCGTGTCCGCCTTTTTAATGACAACGTTTTAATATCAACGTTCTATTTTTTTCTTTTCCTTTTCATCTCGTTTCGTAATTGTCGTCGCCCAACGAATGGACGCGCGATCCACTTCATTTACTCTCGACGACACGAATTCTTCTTAATATTATAATATTAACGATTAGAATTTGGAACAGAGAACACAACAGGCAATGATTTCCCGTTCGATTATTACAAAAAGTGAATTTCGTGGAATTTTCACGGATCGCTGTTTTATCCGACGCTGTTTTATTCTTTCTTTAGGGTGCTAGATTCCGGGATACCTCGCAGCAAATCCATAAGCAATGGCAGGCGGATCCGGCACGAGCGTTTCCAACAATTGGCACCGTCACCACAGGCTCGATCTCGCCGACGTCGGGCGAAATTTCAACCCCGAATTCGACGCCCAGCCCAAGCCCTAGCCCCACCAACAGTCAACAAGTCGCGGTAAGTAGCTCTGACCTTCCTCTCCTTATCGATTTCCTCTTGCCCGTCAAACTATTTGAGAGGGCGGCGAATTTGAGTGCCGCGATGAATGAAATCGTGACCAGGATCGACGATACAGAAAATACCGAAATTTGGCGCGAAACGAGGGAAACGATGGTCGGTTTGCGATTCGTTTGAACGAATAGCAATGACGAAATTCTTGAAAGTGTTAGTGGATTTCTTCTGGGTCTGTTAATTCCCTCGAATCTTGTAAAAATTTAATTCAAATTACGAAGTGTACAATTTTTTGAAGCGCGATCAATTTTTTAAGAAGAATTTTAAAATTTGTTTAGTTATTCTATAAAATATAGATCGTTACGATTTAATTTTTTAAAAATTATTTCACGAGAGACGGGAAGTTGTTCATATATATATATATATTTGCAAAAGAATTTGATACGACGAAGAATCGTGTAAAATAGAGTTTCGAGACGATCCAAAAATCCATGCTTTTCTCGAGAGCCGGTAAGGTTTCACCTGTCTCATACGACGAAATCTCGATATATATATATATACACCTCTTCCGGGCGTAAATCTCCGGCTGGTGGCGATACGACATTAGATATAGGAACGTCGAATATTCTCGAGGGATATATATCAACAGGATACTATCGTGGATCAAGACTCGAGTTAGCACTTTTCTACGTTATATCAGCTTTACGTTATATCAAGAATCGACAGAACTCGTGACAAAATTACGGATAGAAATAAATTAATAGTGTAATAAAATTTCAAACTTCTATCACGATCGAATATATTTTAATATCAAATCGACAAATTTCAAGAAGCAGTTGATTAAACTACAAAAATCTGTCACGAGAGACAGATCTCAGGAAGCGCACGATATTCAACGAATTCTCTATTTCTAGCATCGCTTTACAGAATTCTATTTGAAGATAACGCGCATCCTGCGTAGTGGTGCGTAGATACATAGGTACATCTGGACGCGCGCAGATACAAATATAAATGCGCATCATTGCTCCCCGATGATTCTATCAACATCCGTGCCCGTACCGACCAATCGAAATTGCAATCGAGACGAGGATTTCAAACCCTTTGCCATTGTACTTTGGTGAATCTGCGCGTGAAGTTTGATTCCGGCGAGTTTTCGACGAGAGAAATTACTCTCTCGTTGAAATTGATATACGGAAAATAATACCCTTTTTTTTTATTTCATATAAAAAGAAAATAATAATACGCTTGATACTTAAGCGAGAAAAATAGAAGATGATTCGATTCTAAGCTATCCGCTTTAAAAATTGAACGATTCAGTCGTGTTCGTGTCGCAATCGTGTTCAACGATACGATCTTGTTTTTCATCCGCGGGGATCATTCTCGGTTACGCGTGAAATCCCGATATGACGGAGGCAGCTTCATATTTTCGATGACATCAACATCAACAATTTGTACCGTTACATATATATATATATACAGGGATCGTCGATGATCCCATCCTTATTTTTTGCCCGGCTGACCTAATTAAGCAATTACGAGGGGAGGGGGCCAATGGATCACTGAATCGTGCAACGAATTCCGGCCGTTGAAACGAAACCGCAACGATGTATACACGGCGATTAAACAACCATCCATTCGGAATCGTCCAATTGGTGTAAAGTCCAATTGGATTATCGAGGGTCGTCCAGTTGCACGTTAGCCAGACATTATTATCGCGTTTAATGCCGATTAACCGATGCGCCGCGCCGCTTCGTCGCGCCACGTCGCAGAATCATTTTCAGATCGTCGAAACGTTGTAATTCGCGTAATTCGGATCCGTGTAATCGTGATCGACCGATCGGGATCGAGGAATCGAACATCTTTTAAAGGAGGAAATGGATGAATAGAGATTTTCTGTGTGTTTTTCGAGCACGGATTTTTTTCAAAATTCGAAAGAAAAAATTTTGGGACGATGATTGATGGAGAATCGATTGTTGGAAAACGGAATGCATACAAAGAAACGCATGCAAAATATAATATTTTACATCGAATACATCGAATTCTACGTTTCTTTTTCAAACGATATCCCTCGAAGAATGTAATCGGCGTAAACGTTCTGTGACTATCGGTCGAGCAATCAACCGCATTAAAGATCCCCCTTTGACGAGAAATCAGGACTCGATTTACCAATCCTCTAATATGCAAAGAAGCGTGTGTACCATTCCCATGATTTAAGCGAGTTCCGCGAGCCAGTTATCTTCATCGTTACAGGGTTCTTACAGGGTTACGATTTCTTAAACGCTTTTTATCCACGCAAAAGATCCTTTCGTCGCGGTTAATTAAACCCGCGAGAAGGTTTCCTCCACGCGAACCGAACGATCGGTCAGCCTTTCGATAATTAACGTCTTAATCGGCCAGTAGGCAATTAGTAACAACATATCGCCTTTTGAACCCGCGTGTAAACTAGGATACGATCGTTGCACGTATACAGCCTGATACAGCCTGGACTGTACCCAGGCGAATTGATAATGCCGACTGTACACGCGGGTACATTAACCGACAATGTGATCGCAATCTGGTGGAATCTCAAAGTTCTCAAGGAATACGAGATTGATTTGTAAAAAGAGAAAGAAGATATTTTACGAGAAATTTATAAAGAAATCCAAATTCCAACTTTCGTAATTTCGAGCGTCATCGATTGAGAATCGCTAGAAATCAATTTTTCCGACGATTCCATTTTATTTTAAGAGTAAAGTTTGATTTTGAAGGTACGTTACTCCCGGCACGAACTCCAGTCTTCCGGTCTATTACACGCAGTTTCACGATGCGAAATTTCGATAAGATTTTGTTCGAGTCTCGTGCTCTTCTAAGAGATCTAAAAGAAGGAAGGAGGGGGGGAAAGAAATGTTTGTTTCGTGAATTTCGTGGAGAGGTTGCCGCTTTCGGCTGTTTGGCTATGGCGACGAGCAAGGAAACGGGAGTCACGAGGTCAAGAGGGCCTCGAGTCGAAAGAAAAAAAAAAAAAAGAAAGAAAAAAGAGGCCGCAGGTCCTTGAGAGTCCTGCAGCTGCCAGTCGTCATCGGTTCATTGAACGCAGGAAACCGTCGCGCGTGTACCACGTCTTGACCGTTTAGTGCTTGCAGAGGGGGTTAGGAAATAGGGTTGAGGTCGTTAAAGTGTTGACGGCGAAAGACGCGGTTCGCAGCTGGGCACGAGCACCTTATTCTTCTTTTCTTTCTTTTTTTTTTTCTTTTTCCTTTTTTCTCGCTTTAGGATTTCTTCGAGGAGTATATACGGGTGTGTGTATATACACGTTGTCGTGACATGTCACAATAATGTGATCATTTGACGGGTTGTTAAGTGGATGGTTTGAGAGACAAATTGGTTGTCTTGTCGAAGACAAAGGAGTAGCAATCTTACACAACATTTGATCTTTCGAGCACAAATTAATCTTCGGTTTAGTAACAGAATAATAATGAAATTTTATTATGATTAATTTCAACATTAATTCTGGAAACAGATTGTTACGAGGTAGGACAGTATATATTTATATCTATAAAGTATAAAAAAATTTTATTATACACATCTATAAACAATATTAAGAAATATCCTCATTTATTTATTCGTACTCTCGCCAGTATCCCGAGTTCAAATCATCCTTTTGTGCGGCTATCTTTTATGGGGCGCGGATACAGATACGACCGATAGAATTTCGAAAATTGACGAATGCAAATTGAGTAAACCCATGCGACGAGAGTCAGAGGTCGGTAGACAGAGAGCGGTCTTGTTCGGCCTTTTACGCGCAACGCTTTCTGCATTTTCGATGCAATTAATCTCGCGTGTGGCCCGTGTACCAATGATCGCGTACGAATTCGCGTCAAGGCGGTTGAAACACGCCGCGCCATTCAAGTTGTTGCATCACGCCGAGCATTAATCTTATTTAACTTAATTGCACGGGTTGCTTTGTGCGCGGGCAAACGCGCTGCAAACGAAATTTTGCTCGCGCTCGCGTAACATTGCTTCCTTACCGAGAAGAGATACAACGCTTCCAATTATTAGAGAATCAATCAATCACCACGATCCTCGTCTATTCCTCGAAATCGTTGCTTACCCTATCCGATCGATTTAATTTAACAAGGGGAAAAGTGAATTTTCATCTTGCTTCGAGTGAAATCAATGATGTATCCAGATTTATTTAAAACCGTTCTTTCCTCCGTTTTTTTCAACATTTCCTGCGAAAATTTTCATTAAATATAATAAGTTGAGGCAAGAGAGATGTTTCTCGGTTGATTAAATTTCCACGATGTTTATCGATTTACGCACTTTGTTGCATTTGCGGTTTTGTCCGATTATTTTCTGCAAATAGATTAAAAACATTGGGGACAAAAATTATGTACAAAACGGACGCCTGTAATGCTGTATCCACTTAAGAAAACACAACGCGGTCTTGAAAGGGCATAATCGAGGCTGTTCAAGAGCTGTGTACGCCATCGAGAGACGTTTTCCAAGCCACCGCTGTTTTCCTTTCGCCACCGAGATACGAGTGCATCTGCCGCGTAAATCGGAACGGATTTATTTACGGTTCGAAAGGGGTAGCTGGCTTGGATCTTTGGCGACAGAGGGAAAAAGGGAAGTGGCCACTTTCACATCACACGCACACATACAATCTCCAATCTCATCCCCCGTTCCGGAACCTTCCAACCTCTGACTTCCGGTTAAATTTAGACGCGCCACGCGTCTCAGACGAGCAACGATCTTCCCGAATTACGAGTTTGATCGAGGAATTCACGCGAAACTAACCATAAACTCGATAAAGAAAAGAGATGGCAAGGAATTGGAAACCAAAAAAAATTAAATGGATCCGTTATACGAGCGATTTCTCAGGATTGATTCAAGAATTCAAGGTGTCTCATAAAAAGATTGGAACGACTTCCTGTTCGTCCTTCGCTCGATTCGAAAATTATCTTATCGACGAGAGTTTCTTCTTCGAGCTTGATCTATTTTTAAACAGGGATCCTGAAACTTATACGCAAAGAGAATTTATATATTCGGGATTAAAGGAGGATTAGATATAGACGTGTCTATCTATCGATAGTCATTTTCTGATTCTCTTTAGATATAAATTTACGAGAAACATGATTTTTCTTTGTTAATTTATTCGTCGTATCGAATGAAAAATTCGTACGTAAAATTTTTTTCCATTTTGTATTTGCATTAAAACAATGTTCCTTGCGAATATTTCGAACACCTCGAATCTTGTTGCAGTTTACGGAAACGCATCGAACGGTTCTCAAAGTCGGAACTTGTTGAAATATGTATCGCGCGACATATGCCGGGTTTAACACTTTTGCGAGCGAGTAGGATCGCTCCAAGTTTTATTCGCGCGTCGTCGTTTCGGGATCCTTTCCCCCGTGAACGATTTGTCATCGTGTACCGGATCGTCTATCCCATCCACGGGATCCTCGCTCACCCCCCTCACCCTTTCGAGACTGCCGAGGACCTCGATGCACCGAAGGCGTCGAGGGCTTGGGGCGCCTCTCTAAGTGCATCGAAATTTATGAACCGACGTCGTCTCCTCCTCCTCCCTTCGAATCCGGCGATTCGAACGATTAATGCCTCGGTTCCTCGACTGAATTTCGCGTTGGAAGCGTGAAAAATGTCGCCGTCCTATTCTCCCCCGTTCGTGAATCTTGAACCCGAGATACAAACGATCGAGAAAGTGTACGATCCCTGGACACTCTGGGCAACAACACACTTGCGTATGGATCGTCTGATTGATTTCGATCGCGAGAGATTATTCGAGCGAGCAAATATCTTTCGAAATTTGGTTGATTTCGAGAAATTTGTACGAGCGATTCGTTGAAAATTGTTGGTTTTCTCAATTTAGAAATGCGCAACAAATCTTCGAATATTTTTCTTTCGAAATTTAGTTACGGATCGACCGTACTTGAAAATCGGAACGGGATTCTAAATTTAAGATTGAAGTATTATATTTCAAACGTTGTTTTCCAAATTTTTGCACGAGTTTATTTTAAACTTTCGAATCCTCTTTCGAAACCTTCGATTTCTTGACTTCCTCACTTCCAATCGACCGATTTCGCGCAATAAAGACGGCCGTCGAAGATCCGATCGTTCCAATAATTCAGAACAGGGCAGAACGAGCGCGGTCACTCTCAGGACCCGAGCTTTCGTTCCTCTCTCGTGCGACGTCGTGCGATGTGCATAAAAGAGATTTAAGGTGTCGTAAAATATCATTCGACCGTTTCGAGATTTCGTTTCGATGGCGAGACTCGGCTGGAAACCGGCTATCTCGGCGAGCTCGCGCCTCCGATATCTTCTAATTACGCCGGAGATTCGTCGAGTCGATAAAGAATTCGAATGGATGGGGCGTATAAAATCATTTTATTTTTTTCCCCTCTTCTTTCGATCGACGTCGTTCATCCTCCTCGCGAACATTCATTCATTCATTCTCGTTTCGTATTATTTTGCCGATACACGCTTTCGCCCGCGTGGGTGGTGATTGTGAAACACGAGCGTGAAACTGCGTTTTTTCTTTTTCTCTTTTTCTTTTTCTTTTTACGTGACTACAGATTATTATTATTACAGGCCGATTCCAATTCTATTAATACAACGGGCGGGAGAAAATGGGTCGAAAGTGTCTGTCGGCCGGTGTGTTATTACCGTTCCCTGTTGTTGAGTGTGATTTTAACCCTCTGCCGGGGGTGAAACGTTTCACGCGTAACCGAGGCGAAGTGTGGTTAATTCGATATCGGGTTAATGCTGGATTCGAACACTGGACTCGAGCATTGATGTTTAATTGGACGAAATGTTGGATAATCGACAATGATTTCGACGATAAATTAATCGTGTAGATTTCGATGACGGTATACATGTGTATACATGTATATATATATATACATATTTTTTTTTATAAATGTCATGTGTCATTTTAAACGATCAATTTTAGATTTCAGATTTTATAAATTTCAATGATACGTCACGTTTTATCGTCCGATAATTGGATGGATTTTTCGACACTTTATAAATTTGATAAATTCAAACGTGCAATGATACGTTGTTGTAAATATCAGGGTGAGAGAGATCGAATTTACGAATTCTGTTCGATCCACGCGTTTTTTTCATCGATCGTCGATATTCGACGAAACTGAAAACAAACATTCGCTGAACGTTTGATATCGAATCGGTGCAAGTTTTTGAGCGTAGCTCGTGTTCCATAGAAAATGAAAATTAACGATGCAAAATCGGGACGATGCACGGTGGTAATCGGGCCACGGTGAAACGACCCACCTGTTCACTCGCCTCGAATAATTAAAGGAGACCGTATATATAATTAAACTGGTCGAAATTAATTTCGCGCCACGAGTTCCGACTTGTTTCATTGATTATCAAGGATGACTGTTGAAAAGAAAGAAGATTGATGCGACATTTAAAGTAAGTAAGGGGGAGGGAGCGGTAGGAGGGGTAGAGTTTTCGTGAATTGACGAAGACGCCGTTTATCAATTGCGAGCAATCGGAACACGATCGAGGATCAAGGACACGAGGGATGACGCGACGCGTAGGATCGAACGGATCGAGACAAATGATCGAGACCCGGGCGAACCGGTTTCGAATCGATAAAAGTGACGAAGAGATGCTTCGAGATTGAATTTGTATCGATAATCGAATTCCTGTGTGTACAAGAACGAATAATCATCGAGAATCCTGTCTCCTCTCTTTTATCGAGCCTCTGCTGATAATCTCTCTCTCTCTCTCTCTTCTCTCTCTCTCTCTCTCTCTCTCTCTCTCTCTCTCTCTCTCTCTCTCTCTCTCTCTCTGTCTCTCTCCGGATTTGCATATCGTCGCAATATAACATGCATCAGAATTGCTTTTTTTTTCTTTTTTTATATTTTGACCTTTCCTCCATGCAAATGTGAAATTCCATCGAGGATTTCGCGTATGAGAGTATATTATTTTTGGCTGATTTTAAAATTAAAAAGAGGGATATATACGGTAATTACGATAGGGAGAGTTGGATGTTTAATCTCGATTAGATTCTTTTCTTTGACAACGAATTCCGTGTTTAGTTCCAGTCTTTCTATTTGAAATTTTAATCGCCAATTTGCGTATCGAAATGAAGATTTTTTTTTTCATAGACTCAAAGAGGCAAACAAATTCTTGACTCGTGCGTGTAGAGGAAAAGGACCATTATACATAGTGGAGATATATATATTTATAACTATAATTATTGCGAAAGAGTTTGAATAAATCATGAGTATTTATCATCACGAGATTTCCTGTATAGAACGGGATCTGAAATGTATGTTGTTGAACAAAATAGCATTCGAGATACTCGTCCTCGCTGCTCGATTCAGAGATTCAGAGAAAAATTGAAAAAACGTTGAGATAAAATATCTCGAATATTCAATTTTATTTAACATCTACTAACCGTTCCATGAGTTGATTGAAAATTTACAGTGCAATTGACGAGTGCAATCAATAGCTAGCGCACCATCATTTCTTCAATTATCAAACAATTATGCAAAAATCGAGTCAAAATCCGGTTTGAAAAGAGGATTCGCAAATCGCTAATTTTTTTTAAGACGTTGCGTTTTCCCTTCAAGAGGAAGGACGATGTTAGGCAAAAAAGACGAGGGAGAAAGAAATGGAGAAACGAAGCGCGGTCTCGGGGCGCCTTGGTCGGGGCACCGCGCAAGCGCGTTCCGTATACTTAAACCTATACGTTCCGTGCGTGATCCGAAAGACACGAGCTCCATTCGAGTTCCGTCGGCTTTTGCCATCGAACGTGCCGCGCGTCTCTTTCTTCGCTCGGTTTCTGCGCCCGTTCTTCGCCTCGCTTTCTTCTCGAAACGAAAAAAGGAATAGAAAAAAATCGTCGGGGAATCGAACATGAGAATAAATTCATCGATGATCGACCATGCACTTCCGGTTGAAGAACGCCGTTGAAGATGGGACGATCGATGAACATCCGATCGAGAGAAGATCGTGATACGAAGATTATTCGATCGTTCCGTGAGTGAGAGTAGTGTAGTGCGTTTCGAAAATTGATCGGCAGTCAATTGTTTCGTGGTTGACAGCTGTCAACATGCTGTCCACCGTTCAGTGTCACGGTGACGTGCATCAACGGAGCTATCACGTCGCGTATACGGTGAGTTCTTTTCTTTTTTCTTTCTTCTTCCCCCTCCCCGCCTTCCCTTCATATCTCGATGGAAATTTCGAAGGCAACGAGCCGGCTCGCAAAGTTGATCGAAGCCGATGATGACATCGAAGCGAGCGATAATTAAACGACGGCTCCTCGTCCGGATGAGCCTATCCGTCCGTGGAATGATGTAAGTGAAACGGATGTAACGTCGTTTCTGAGAAATTCCACTGTCGTGTAACACTCTTGAAATAGAGATTACATCGATAAACGGGTACAAATATCCCTGCGACATCCGATCGAGTCTGGATGACGCATCGACTCGTGAAAAAAATAGAGAGGACACTTTCATTGTCGTTCTTTTTCGTTTCATTTTCGCGTAACAAGAATCTTTTCCGACAACGGAAATTCATTCGTGTTCTAATCGTCTTTCCAATACGTCTTTTCTAGGTCGTCGATCGTTTCTTTCGACCGTTTTCAACAACATAATAGATGGGTTCAACCGGGGCGTTCAACGTATCACGAAGTCAGCTTTTTTTTTTTACGTATGCAGATTCCTAAAACTCGGCGGCCATTCATTCGAACGAAAGCATTTTACGTTTTCGTTTTCGTTTCGAAACGTTTATCCACGCTTGTACACGGACAAATGTGTAAACATTTATATTCGATCATAAAGTCGTTGGAACCTATCGATATTGTTTGTTGACACGATTGCTCGACTCTAAAAATATTGCGCATATCGTGGAAAGAAACAAAAGTGATAAACACAACGGACGTCCATGGCGTACCGAGTTAAACTTATCGAAATCTATATATCGTTACGATCTCGTCACCCCTCCTCTTCCTCCTCCTCCTTCTCCTCACCCTCCCAGAATACTTTTACTGTAAAAAAAGAAACAAAAGAATCTTAAATAACATTTATTCTAAAAACGTTTCCATGGAACGCACTTCCTCGCTTGATCCGCGCGAATATGTATCGAACGCGTATCGCGACTTCCCGGCGCCTTACGTCATTTGTCTATTCTCGGTCCGGCTTTATCGTCTCGAACCCCGCGTTTCACCCCGGCGGAATTTTCAACTCGTCCACGAGTTTCCACGCACGAGGAGAAAAGCCGCGAGGGAGGAGAAAGAGAAACTCTCGTCTGCCGCTAGGAGATTAGATACCATAAACGGGCGTCTCTCTTTCTCTTTTTCTACGCGTTTCGCAGTCGCAACGTGCCCGTGAAACGTGAGCGCGTATTGAATTATACCGTGCGTCGAATTTCGAGAGAGGAAGAGAGAGAGAGAGAAAGAGAGACGCGAAATTTTGTTAATGAAAAAAAAAAAAAAAAAAAAAAAAAAGAAAAGAAAAGTTTCGTTTCGAATCCCAAGTTTTCACGCGAGAGGAGAGCGAGAGAGGGAAATTAGGGAAAAACTTTCGATCCTTCCCCCTGTGTATTTCATCCCCTTGTTACAAATTCCAAGTTTCCACCCTTGTGTTTCGGGACGATTCGTTAAAACTCGGCTCCGCTCCGCAATTTGTGTCAAACAGTATCGCCAACTTCCGATCCCCGCTGGCAAACTTCCTTTGGACCTGGTTCCCTTCCTCCTCCTCCTCCTCCTTCTCCTCCGCGTTGGATTCGAGAAACACTAGTCCCCATGCTTGAAACTTGCCCGTCCACCCCCTCTCCATGGTCGGCCGACGTGCAAAAGGAGATGCGACTAACAATTAACTGAAGGAGAGACGTGTCGACGCAAGATAGTTACAAGTTCTCGAACAAATTAAGCGACCAGTGCACTCCCCGTTCCGAGAGGCGAAACTCTCGGCCGCGGAAACCGTATTACGGAAAGTAAATTATAACTCGCCGCCTGGTTAAATTGAATTATACACAGAGAGAGAGAGAGAGAGAAGAAAGAAAGAGAGAGAGACTGGCGTTGCTTTAAACATTCCATGTAATTTTACAATATATATATATATATATGTGTGTGTATGTATATAGCGTGCGTTGAAGTGAGTTACGTAAGGGCGTTACGCTACGTTATTCTTAACCGTTGATCGAAATGGATTTAACGAAGGAGGGGAAAAGTGGAGCGGAGATGGTCGGGGATGGATTTCATTCAGGCGCGCGTCCGCGTGAAACCGCCGCGAGGGAAACGCGAGAATCAGGAAGCGCGGTCACCTTTTGGCGAGGCGCGGACGGAAAAAAGCGCGGCGTCGAGTGACTCTTTCGCGGAAGTGCACGTGTATCATGTGAGCGGCTGTAACACGAGAACGGGGCGTTCTCGAAGGACGGAATAAAGTGCAACCGATCCTTCCTTCGCTTCGGTTCGCTTTTCGGCGATTTTTGCGTCGTGGAAAACGAGTAGACGCGTTGTTAATGTCGATGAGTCGTGATGAGAAACATGTTTCCACGGAAAATTCTCTACGTGCGTATCCCGTAAAAAGTCACGGACAAGATGGTTACATCATCCTCGATAGCGTACGCGTTACAAACGTTCTTAATCATGAATGGACGATAAAACGAGCGAAGTTGAATGAAAGAATATAAATCCTCCCCCCTTTCTTCGCGAAAACCACGCGTCCGTCTCCTCCGAAATAATACATTTGATCCTCGGGGCGAGAAATCGTTCCCATCCATCGAGAAGAGGAACATCTCTGTTCGAATCCGCGTAGGAGAAGAAGGCGTTTCTCGGGATAAGGCGCGGGGGCGTTTATTTACGGATACGAAGGACAAGTTGTCGCGAGGCCCCCGTTAATCGATGGGGCCCCCTCGAACGAAAAGAGGGTAGACGGCGGAGGCAGGCCGTGATTCGCGATTTGCCGGTGTGCTCGCCTAATGTCGTGGCCGATTACCACGCTGTAACAGACGGAATCGAGGAGAGGCACACTTGGCGAGAAAACCAGTTTAGCACGTGTATGGTCTTGTTCGAGAGGTACCAGTTCGTTGAGTCCCTCAAGTTCATCGACTTGACGCGACGTATCTGGTTCCCAATGCATGCACGCGATACGTGCAAACTTTATTGCATCCTATTCGCGCTCGAAACTTGATTCAATCCGACCAACCGGAGAATCCTTTCGTCTCTCGTCCTTTCGTTTTTCCTTTCCCCTCCCCCTTTTTTTTCTTTCGAAAAGAGAGAGAAATTTATCAAGACTCTCCTCCTCGTTCGAGCTTCTCTCGAAAGATACGAGCACGTTTACGACGCGCATAGGAACTTTTCATTGAAAACTGCCGACTCGAGTGTTTGCGCATATCGGCAAGTTGATAGAAGGCGTGTGTTATGATTTCCGACCGAGGAGAGGGGCCGTCGATTTTTTTATTCGACGTCGTTCGATCGTCGTTTACCGTTTTTCGTCACAATGGAATGGAATGGAATGGAACGAAAGTTAGAGAATTGTTCTCGTCTCTGAAGAGACGATACACATACACACACGCATTATGTATATATTAGGTGTGTTCCAGTTGTACGTCGAAGTAGGCGAGCCATGTCGTTTCAACAGATCGTGACAAGCAGCGGCGAGCAATCGCGCCCATGATCCCGTATGCGTATACACAACGTGGTGTGGTGTAACTGGTGATCTGTGTGCACGCCAGATGCCGTATTAATTCGTCTACAATCTAATCCCGACGATTTTTTAATCGTTGCCCAAGTACATTTCCGCGCTCGGCTGGCAGCGACGTCTCGAACCACGAATAAACCAGTGTAACGACTGGTTGTTGACACAATTGCTGGCGCAAATTTAATAAGTCGTCGTTGCAGTCGTCGAAACACCGCCGTTGCCATATACTTGCCACCGTTGGATTTGATTTATCGCCGCGCTTTGATTCGAGAAGCTGGCCTCTTTCGAGAGAACGATTGGGAGGAGAGGGGCATTTTTCCTCCGTGACGTCAATCCACGGGGGTACAAGTATTAATAATAGTTTAAAAAAAAAAAGAAAATAAGCCAAACAAGCTTGTTTATCGAGCAAAAAGCGTCATAAGATCGAGACCTTGAACTTTGCGATCAGTTGTTACGCCACTGGTAATTAGAACGCTTAGAATTTCCGCGTAATAATCCAAGCATCGTTAATCGCCCGGGAGGAAGAGTATTACGCGTCGTTCTTCGCGAAATCGGCCGGTTTATTCTCTTTTTGATCGATCGAATAAAAGAAATCTCGAGAAGAATCGTGATCGAGAATAGGAGACTGAATATCGCTTTTGACAAAATCGAATTTGACAAAACGTGTTTTCCATAATCATCGTAATTGAATTTGAGAACGAAGCGTCGAAGAAAAGAAAATTACACGAGGATCGAGGAAGAATTGCCGTAATAAAAAGATAGACGAAATTTACGAAGTCGTGACTTGATTTCGTGAGGAAAACGTGAGAGATTCGAGAGAAACCTCCGAAAAGATCATCTGAAACTATTACGTCGACGCATACTCGCGAACACGTCATATAGGTCGCGATCCAAGTCCACGAGAGCGATGCTCGCGCGAGAAGAAACCGGTGGACCGCGAAGTTTAATAGAAAAATCCCTTTTTATTCCTTTTATTCCTTTTTATCTTTTTGGTGGCCATCGTAGAGAAGGAAATTTCGACAACTGGCGATGGTCCAACAAACCGAATCGAAACTGGAATCGATCATCGGTCGCATGCATCGACTCGGTTACCTATCCATTCCCCGCTGTCTGCCCAGTCTTGGACTGTGGACGATCTAATCTGAAATCTTGGAAATCATTTGTTCGAAACCTCGGCTCGTTCTCTCTCTCCTCTGCGATTTTTCTGGTTCTCTCTCTCTCTCTCTTTCTCTGTTCGCTCTCACGAGGCACGATTCACTCGCTCGCTTTCGACACGAATGCCCCGAATGGACGAGCACAGTTAACATTTGTTTCTGCATTAACGAAATGGAAAGTGGAAGAATTGGAGAATTAATTGGAAGGAATGTTGTCTCGGTTAGATTAGTTCAACGAAGACGAAACCAAAGGGTTCAAAGGTTTTAATGAAACGAGCGATGCGCATCGCTCGAAACAATTAAAGAGATCGCGTTTCTAAGCGAATTCAGGAATGCGAGCCGAAATACCGTGCAGTGTTGTTGAGTCCGCTGAAAGCGATTCGAGCGTAAACGCATTTCTTGCCTGAGAAAATATCAAGTTTCCATCGAAACGAGTTTATCGTAACGTTTGCCCGTACTCGGCCTGCCTGTGATACAGAAATTAAACCGACACTTTTTCTCTCCCATGTCTTTTTTTCTCGAACGACACACACACACACACACACACACACACACAAACGACGAATAATAAAGCAATTTGTCACGCGTTCATAAATTTCCAAGACGATGATCCCGTCGAGCGTGTAGAGGAGAGCGTGTAGAGGAGAGTTAGAAACCGGCTGGTTCACGCGAAGGTTCATGGGTCAGAGATAAAGCGAAGCTTCTTCAGATAAAACGCGTCGCTTCCTTCGCGCTCTCTACGATCTCTATCGGGTATTATATTGCGCCTACGTACGATCGTACGTACGTTTACGTAAAACTCGTCGAGGACGCGCGACGTGGAAATAAATAAAGAAAAAAAGAAAGAAAGAAAGAAATAGAAGAATTTAATATCGCTTTCTTTCGACCGTTGTTTCTTTGAATCGCGCGAGAATGGATATTTATAACGATGAACTGGAAGATTATCGTTTCCTATGAGATCATAGAAGAGCACACAAGGAGTGGAGGAGAGAGAGAGAGAGAGAGAGAGAGAGAGAGAGAGAGAGAGAAGTGTTTGTCGAAGTTCTCGTAAAAAAAAAAAAAAAAAAGAAAAAAAACGAGATGTTGCGTAAGTATCGATCATTAAGAGCGTGTAAGTCTTGCAAGTATTACACGAATGGCGCGAAGTTTCCTGTCTCAGTCAAGGATGCGCGGTTGAGTCAATTGTTTCCTCTTCGCATTCGTGGCAAGTTTCGAATAACTGTCCTCTTCAACTGGATTCAATCCAGCAATCTTGACTATATTAGAATTCTCGTCGTCGGTTTTCGATTTTTTTGAATTCTAAGATTTTCTCGAATATTCTTTAGAAAAAAATCTTCAGAAGAATTGAAGAATCGAAACCCTGATGTCCCTGAAATATGAAAATTTTTTAGACAGGCGTAACAAGAGAGATATCGTGAGAGAATAATAAAACCTCGAACGGATATTTAAATATCGCTTGGTCGATTTTCATCGTTTCGCAATTTATCCATTTAATGTAACTGCGACGTGACTACGATCGTCAATGTTATTTTGACTCTTTCCTCATAGGACGAGTCACGATCGTATCGTAAGCGAGCGCTGATTCCTCCTCGCAGCTGTGCTCTCGTTCGACGTGATTCTCAATCGTAATGCGCGGCTCGTTACAGGGCATAAGTCAATTAAGTCGGTATTAGCCAATCGGGTCCTTTTTGTTTGATCTCCTTCGTATCATATACATCACGTTTACATTCGATAAATAAATTCCGAATCGATGCGATATTTCCACGCGAAATTCTCGTGGAATTCTCTTTGGAGAAATTCCACGATTTCGATCCTGCGTTATTTATATATTTATATTCGTATTTCGCTGTTTCGATTTTAACAAGATTATATTTCAAATTTTTATGAATACTTTCGTTTCCGAAGAGGGAACAGACACAAGGAATATATTTCTGGGACGCAAGATTTTTTTTTTTTTTTATTAATAGGTTGTTTCGCGAAAGGTTCTCTACTCTCCGTTTCATTTAAATGGCACGCATGTAACACGGTGTCACGCGTGACTGAAATTATATTCCATTCGTGGACGTGGCTAATTAACATCGAGGAAGGTTAAACGTCGCCGCTACGTCGAGACGCTCGAATTTAATATGCGAATTTCCTGGCCCGAATTTGCATTTTTTAAAGTTTCATCTGCTTCCAACCCGGGCAAACAGGGAACAGAAACCGTTTCCAATTCGAAACTCGAGCCGCCAGCTAAGCAATCCGTCCGACTCGATTCCCTCTATTACCTATTCCTCGCTATTAAAAATTCGCTCCTCTATCAATCAAAATTTACGCTTGCATCGTGCAAAACCACTATACCACACCATACTCTTCACAAATCTCGTTCAATTTCCCTCTCCCTTTACCTTGCAAATCCTCTTTTGGAGAAACTGCTTACTTAACTCGGTGAGCGAGACAAGAGCCGTTCCACTTTATTTATTTTCTTCAAATCAGAAATATTTATCTTCGATCTTTATCCCCCTTAAATACTTTTCTCTCGTCTCGGCCAATAAAAAAGCATAGTATATGGTTAATAATATTTCCTCGCAGCGTGGTTGCACCAGGCTCCACAACAATCCAATCTTTTTCCCCCTCTTAATATACCCGTACGTATACCCGTATTTCCGAGAATTTAGATGTTAAAATTGGCCGGTTGATTTATCGGTTTTGCGGGATTGCACCAGGCGCAGGTCCTCGACAGTGGCAAAGCACATTACCTGGTGGACTTTATAGAATCGTATTGCCACGGGAGGGAAGATAAAAATCGCTTATACCTCCCCTCCCCCCTCCTTCACGGCTTGGTATTTTCGTGGCTACCACTTAAATTATCGATACCGTGAATCTGAATTACCACGTTTCGCATCTTTATTCACGCCGGCTCGCCGGACAAGGACACGCGCCTATTTATCCCGACCATCTAGTCCTGGTAAAACGTGTTCCAACCGCGAAAGCCTATGGGCTAGTTAAAGTGATTTATCGCCCCGTAAAATATATATTCCTCTTGTCCGCCGTGTTCGAGCAGAAACAGCCAGTGGCCAATTTAGTTTCAATTCTCGTGCTAAATGTCTTCGAGCGAGTCGTGAAAAATATTCGTTGTCCATTGTTCCGAAAGGCATCGGCTCGAACACCTGAGAAATATCATTTCACTTCGGTGTCGAAAGAACCGAAGAAACGATTAGGCCCGAAATTTCACTTGTTTTTATTTGTCGACGAATCAGAGATGTCCATCCTTTCTTACACAAGTTATCTCGTTTCGTTCCCGATGAAGGCAAAAATTTAAAAAAGTGGAATTTTCAAATCGAGGTTGTCGGATTTGAAATTGATATTCCCGGGTAAGAGAAGATCGGCACGGTATCGATAATTTATCTCGAATAAATTTACAGTAAATGGAAAACAGCGAAAGTCGGACATTCAATCTTTCTCCCTTAACAAACTGAATCCAATATCAGATTATACGATTTACCATCCGTGTTCATCTCCATTTCTAAAAGCATTATATTTCCTTCGCTTGATTCTTCGTAATCGAAACGAACGATGACGAGAAAAAGAAGAAGAAGAAGAAGAAGAATCATCTTAAAAATTCCTCTGCCGCGAGAAACTCTCGTCTCTCGAAATCGTGCCGCGAAAAATCGAACTCTCCCACTCCTTTCGACCTCCTTCGTTCAACTTCAACTCTCAAAAATCGAAAATCGCACAACCCCCGGCCTCGAGATTAAAAACGTGCGATGCTCGAAGAAGGCATCGAGTTTCACGGGCGCGCGACAACTTGGCCAAGTAATTATATTTACAGGGAGTGGCACTCGACCTACAACCGAAACTCAAACCCTTTTTCCGCGCGATCCTGTGGAAATCCGCGGCGCAGGACCAGGCCTGCGTGCGAACTCGGGACGCTGGTTCCGTCTCCATGGTTACGTACACCCTCCCCCTCCCTCGAAGTGGTACGGAGATGCAGGCTTTCATCCCTCTGTACGGGCGCAGCGCCGGGGCGGCTCCCGTGCGGCGCAGACGTTGCTTGCCGACCGGTTGACCCAGGTCGCGAGCCAATTTCTTCCTCTTCTCGCCAATTTTTCACTCGCCGATCGAGTGTCGTCCCGTCGTCTCGAACGTGGCGAGGAAAGTGAGGGAGGAGGGATGGGTTGGACCGTGGTTTTCGTCGCGAAAATTATCTCGAAATTCTGCGGAACTGCGGAAATAGAGGGGCGTTCGTTGAGGTGAGGGTGGCTGGCTCGACGTGACCTTGAGCTCGTAGAGACCTTGAGAGGCTGTGAATAATTAATAATCGCATTCTATTTCGGCCTTTGGCGTTTCCCCGATATGAAATGGGGGAAATGGAGCGAGATGGATCCTTACGTGTGATCGGTAGAGGGAAAGATCGGATGGAAACGGTGTCGTGACACGCGAGTTGACGAGGATTTGAAGAAGCGGAGTCGCGGGTGAAGAAGAGTGTTCGTGTATTAGCACGTTCAGAAACAAGTTCCTGCGGTAGATACACGTCGTCGAAAGATCGTTTCCCCTTTTTCTATCTGGAGAAGAGGAAGCGCGATAGAAACGCGGCTGACAGGCGCCGAGAGATTAACAGGGGTGATGTTGGTCGATGATTCATGCAGTTGTTGGCAGAGGTTTCTCGCGGAAAACACGGAGAAGAAGAGTGGACGGAGGAAAAGGAAAGAAGGCGGTGCCCGATGCTGTTCGTAAACGAGCACGCCAGTCAACGCCGCCGACGTAAGATCGACACGTGGGCTCGTCTTCCAACTTTTCGCACACACTTCTCTTCGCGCACCACGTTTCTTCCATGACATAAGTAACCATTTTGAAAAGAGATTGTCGAGTAATCGATCGATCCTTGTAAATTACGCGTGATCGAAAATCCCAAAACGGAAGAGTGTCATGAGGATGACGAGTTAGAGGTTTCTATTTGGATCCCTGGTCGAAACGAGCATGACAAACTCGAACAGTAGCTCGTTGTCGCGCGTCTGGCTACGAGCGAATTGCTGCCGCTGCGGTGACACGCGGCAGGACACTGTGAACAATAACCTCAAGGATGAGACGCCACTGCGGGAGGAGACTGAGACCCTTTTGCACCGTATCGCATTCACGGTTTGGCACACTGCCCTCCATATAGAGAGCGAGGTGCGTGGGTCGCTTCCTCTCCCTTGAATCCCTCTTCCTGTGTTCCCGTTCTCCAATTATTTCTACGGGTAAATATATTTCTGGAAATAAGGGGAGAAGAATAATTATATAGGAAAGGATTTCGAATCGAAAGGGAATTAAATCGACGCAGAATACACATCCCTGTGGAGAGGGATGGCCGCGATAGCGGAAATTTGTTTTCACAGAGATTTACGTAGATCGAAGCGAAATGGGAAATCGATGATGTTTATTATCAGACGCGTACTTCGCATCGGCTCGAATTTATACGCAACAGCTGTTTTCAGCCATTCGAACAATGGAAATATAATTTACGCCCCGGTATTTGTTATCGTAACGCGACCCATTTCCTTTCGCGACGCCCTTAATTCGTTCAGTCGAATATCCGTTTTCGTTTCTCCCTTTTTTTATCCCTTTTCTCTCTCCCTCTCTCTCTCTCTCTCTTTTCCGTCTCGTGTTCGCCTCGTACGCTCGAGGCACAAGCCGAGGATCTCTTTATAATTCATTTCTTTCCCTTTTTCCCGTTGCAGCATAATGGAGGTTACGAGGCGCAACCGAAGAATGTTAACACCATCTCGAGGAGCAAGCAGCAGCAGCAACAACAGGTAAAGAGAAATAAAATTTCCCTATTTTTTCTTTTCTTTTCTTTTTTTTTTTTTTCCTATCCATAATTCACTCCACGTATCCCCATACGCGTAGTAGTATAATTCGTTATATTTCGCCGTAAATAAATCATCTGGAACCCCATAGATCTTGCAGACGAAACGAGAATCGAGAATTTTTGTCTCCCTTCGAAAATTGCGCTCGGCCGCCCGTCTCTCATCCACGCCGGCTCTCATAAATTATTCATCGGAATCTCGGTTACTACCAGCTCTGCTAATGAACCGATTCGAAATTTGCACCGGCGGATCTCTTTGTCGCGCGTTAAATTTGCTCGTGCGACGCCTCCTCTCGCCTTTGGAGATGGAAAAAACAAGTGGAAATAAGCGGCCGGTTGATCGTTGCGCTGTACACGTGGCTTATCGTCGTTACACCCGATAAGAAAGGCCGCGATTCGCGAGCCGAGCCCTCTCTCTAAATATTTAATATTAAAGCAAACCGACCGTGATACGTGCATACGAGGAAACGCGGTTACACGTTGGAGGAGCAGAGTCGATCACATCCCGTGGCTTCATTTATTCCGCGGGAAAACACCAGGCCAGGACCTGTTTACATTCGAAACGTCGTCCATCGTTCCTCGTCGGCTGAACAACCTTCTTCGCGTTCGCTGCACCAGACGAAGTTCGGTTTCGCGAACGATCACTGTGCAAAATTGAAACGAATCGCCTACGAGATTAACCTTCGAGCTGTATATACGTACATACGTACGAAATCATTTGCATCACCGAGGCTGTGCAATCGTTGGATGAAAGATGGGATTTCGACGACTCGAGCGTGGCTTCGTTTTCGATATAAATTTTATTATCCCGTTCGGGACGAAACTCGAAATCGAGCATTGGATTATTTGCACGTTTCGAGTTTGATTAAATTTTACAGGTAGGAAATTAGCGAAACCGAGGTTGAAACCGAAGACGACAACTCGTTGTAAGAAAAGCTTCCGGATATTTATGCACTTACGAGGAAAAATACGTCCTCCTTAAAAGATTTTCCGAAATAGTGGAATAGAAAAGGCTCTCGTTGTAATATGTCGAAGCGGTGAATCCTTAACTCTCTTCATAAGTACGAGCAAAGAAAGGAAATTTACAATTTTTCACTAATTTCATACGCTTATTTTTCTCGTTTTAAACGAGGACACTGTGTTATTACCGAGCGATATATCCGAGCGATAACCATCTCGGATACGCAACGACTTTGGAAGAAGTTTCAAAGCCGAAGGGAAGGATGAAAAACGAATCCGAGAAGCGGAGGGAAATGTTTTACGCTTTATTAGGAGGATTTTTTCCCCTTCCCTCCTCCTTACCTTTCCTTTTCCTCTTCTCCCTTCTGGAAACGATAAGAACGGTAGGCAGCCAGGCATCTTTTACGCGTTAACCGTCTCGACACCGGAGAAAATTATTCGGTAAAATGGCGGTAAGTTAGCTCACCGGGAGAGTATCAACCGATCCTCCGTCGAGATATCCTTCCAAGTATATCGACGTCGGCCGTGCAATGCACTCGCGAAACCCTTGTCCAACTTCGTGCCGCGAAAATACGTATATGTGTATATGTATATATACGTGTTATATACGAGGAATGTTTGAACGTGAAACGCGGCGTGAGAATTCTGACAATTGCTCGTAACTGGTTATTACCGATTGTCGCGACGAATCGTTCCTCAATGGCCAATCGTGGCTAACGGCTTGGAAATTTATTGCAAAATTGGTCTATCGATTTCTCGCGTCGCTCCGTGTCGTTGAACACGCTCGATACGCAGAGATACGTAGAGTCACGCGGATAGAGACTTTGTATTTTTATTTTTCCTCTTCTTTTCTTCCTTTTCTTTTTTTTTCCTCGATCGTTTCATATATCGTTTCGATCGAATTTCAAATTCAACTTGGGGAGCTTCGTTTCGAATCCGACTAAATTTCGATTAATAACGGGTTAAATTAATTGAATTAATCGGGGGATTGAAGAGAACGGGATTAATTTGCGTGGGATAAATTGGTTTGGAGAAACAATATTCAATCAAAATTGAATATTACATCAACTCCTTTTTAACCTTCCGTTTTTTAACCTGTTCTGAAATTCTGGGACATTTCGGGTCAGTTGGAAGTGACTAATAATAAATGATTAATAAGAAAAACGGATTAAAAAACGTGGGAAGAATTCGAGTAATTCGAATCTGATCGAGATTTAATAACCTCTGGCGAGAAATAGTGGGAAGAGAGAATAGGAACGCCTTGCAATAACAGAGAAAATTCCGATATTCCGGTTTGGAATTTACCTTTCGGCCGGATCTTTCGCGAAACATTCCCGTATCGATCGGATCTCGACGATGTTAACGAGGAGTACACACATCGGGGCGGAAAGAAGTCGATAACGATAAAACCTACTATCTTTCTCTCTCTCTCTCTCTCTCTCGCCACTCTGCTTGCAATTAGAAATTAGCCGGCCGGCAATTACGCGGATTAACGATAATTGACGTTACCGGCACGACGTTCCATTCACGCCCCCGAATAATAACTACTTCCTATAGTAATGCCACGGCCTATGTACGCGATGTGCACGCGATACGAGGTCCTGTAACGAAAAATTCCATAGGTAAACAGAGATCGTAAACGAAAAACGATGTTACAACGATCAGGCCTTCCATCTTCCTATTAGAGGAGTAGGAGGATCTCTAAATTCCTTTCCTGGGTTCACAAGCCAGTTCGAATTATCCCCGCGCGTTTGAAGTTGCGTTTGCGTATACCGTGTAGCGTTAATACGAGCAAGGGAGGAGTGTGAAAGCAGCGAATTCCCCGTGAAAAATGTCGGTTTCCGTGGAAAATGCTTCTCGCTTTCGCGGTGATGTTTGTATCGTGGCGGCCTCTGGTATCGAAGCAAACGAAACACGTGCGCGTTAATCTCTTTCGATTCCTTCGTTTTCAACCAATCTCGTCTCTCCCGATCTCTTCCGATTAATTCGTCAAAATTTTTGCTGGATAACTTTATCAACGGGGGAGAGAGAGAGAGAGAGAGAAAGGGAGGGGGAGACTAAAAATCTATGATTCTTTTTCCTCCTTTTCTCTTTTCCCCCTCTCCCCATTCCTCCCACGAATTGTTATTTCGCAATAACGATTCAACAGTTCGATCGGCCGTGCGCAATTTCGATCCAATTTCCATTCATTCATTCCCCTCCCCCACCCTCCCCGGGTGGAAATTTATTCAAAAATATTTCCGTCCGTCCGAACCACGTGGTAAATCGAAAATTTAACGATATTATCCGCCACGAAGGAGAGAGAGAGAGAGAGAGAGAGAGAGAGAGAGAGAGAGAGAGAGAGAGAGAGAGAGAGAGAGAGGGAAATAGGAGGAGGAGGAGGCATCGAGTAGCCGAAGGCGCGAGTCAAAGGAGGCGCGGAAGCGAGCGGATATCGAGCCAAGGCGAAGCGAGAGAAAGAGGAAGGTGCCTAAAAATATGTTTATGGGATCGTAACGCGGCTTCACTCGCGGATTGCAGCCAGCTTCGCCTCGCGCGTTCCCTCGCGGACGATCATAAATCCCTCCCTTCGGCCTCACGTGTGAAATTGCCATTACAGTCTTACCGCAGCTGTCGCTCCTTCGAGCCTCGCCGCCGCCGCCGCCGCCGCCGCGTCCTTCGTGTTTCTCGCGCGTTCGCTTAGGATTCGAAGATCGGGAGGGGGGAAGGGAGGAAGGGGCGTGGGGGGAGCTCCAGTTGCGTCCAGAGATGATGCGACGACGCGAGATCGAGAATCCGAATATCAGAATCTGGGAGATATTCGCGCGATTTGTCGGGCGTCACGCGCGAATAAGTCGTAATATCGTCGGACGCCGGCCTGATTTTTCATACGCGACAGCGTTGAAGAGAGCGCCGCCTCGATGAATTATTACGCGAGACGATGAGGAAAATCAACGTTTCCGTGATAGGAGGTCGCATTTCTTGGATACTTTAAAGAAAGTTTATCGATTATTTGACAGTAAGTAAGTAAGTAAGTAAGGAATTTCTTTATATGAGTTATAAGTTTATCGATGCAAACTCGCGGAATATTCTGCGATACGAGATATATTTTTCGCGATACGAGATAGCGGGAACGGGAGAATCTATCGGTGTTTTTTCCTCTCCTTTTTTTTTTTTTTTTAATTAATTAATTCGAGAAAACTCGGTAGAGTCGAGGAGGTTAGAATTAACGTCATTGGTATTCTTCTCCTCGAGCGATACAAGATTTTTAATGCACTCGTTAACAGACGACGAGTATAATCAACGTGAAATAAATAATATCGGTCGAGAGCCTCGTTTATTACAAATTAAATCGTAGGACGATGATCTTTTTTCTCTCTCTCTCTTCAACGAAATTGGATCCCGCGTATTAAATATTGGCCACTTGGAAAAATCTGCGCCGTTTAAACGACACGTTATTCACGAGCGTTATCTGGTATTCTCTCGGCACGCATCGAGAGAAACTCGCTCGTTCCTCGTCTCGTTCCTCGCAGTTTGGAGCAGACGCGGCGCAATTCGCGGACAAGGAACTTATTCATATTTCTCGGTCGATTTTTCCGCGTCGCCCTTGAAGCGGTGTTAACCATTGGCCGCTTTATCCGCGCGCGTCTCCTCGTCTAATGACGAGCGTGACTTTGACTGAAGTCACGCTACCTGGGCGAATTCGTTACATCATACGATGCACGCGGAGAAGAGAAATGGTTGCACGGTCGGGGACGAGCAAGGAGGTGGAGTGGAGGGAATGGGTGAGACGTCAGCTGTGCGGAGAGCCGGCGGGCAAAGGAAGAAGACGTCGAATGAATTCAGTGGAATTCAGAGGGAACGCACAATAGGAGGCAGTCTGTCATTGCCGCGTCGTGCCGCGTCGTGCTTGCATCCTTCTTCGAGCCAGCCTTCCCGCCAGGATAAAAAAGCTCTCGCCGTTCTTCGAGTCGAGCGAACTTCTTGAGCCGAGAATTTCATGTCGATTCGTTACGAGACTCCCGTAGGGACGACATGCCGGAGAACGTGGTGGTCAGGATCGTCTACGCGCCGAAATATTCCAAGGTTTTCGTCGATTTTCGAGAGAAAAGCTTCTTCTTCGAAGTTCGATCGATTCTCGAGACGAGAGATAATCGGTGGTAAAAATTGGTTGGGAATGTTGGAAGTAGCGAATCTTGGGTGGAGAAGTGAATATTGCTTATGAGTTTTTGAATTCCTTCGAGTTATGTGATAGACCTTTTCTCTTCGGGACGAGAAACAGGAACGGAGAGAGAGAGAGAGAGAGAGAGAGATATTGTAGGAAAGAATAATTTACGAAGTTGTCAAAATTAATTTTTAGAACAACGTTATCCTTCTGAAAAGACGATGATGTAGTTAGAGCAAGTTCCTTGCAAGGCCTTGCAAGGAGAATCTTGTAAAACTAGGTTGCGTATACTCTAAAATAATTTGTTTTCCCTTGTTGTTGAAGTAGCTGGCGAACTATTCCCTCGAATCTTTCCTTCCACGGAATGTTACCGTACAAGAGGAATTTCATACAATGCAATTTGCTTCCCTCTGGATCGCATACACTCGAAACCGCCTTTAAAATAATTTATCTCCCGTAAGAAAGTAAGAGAGAAACGAGAGGCGAAGCTCGAGCGCTTTCTTCCTCAGAACCTTTCTCAGCAGAATTTTCTCTCTCTCTCTTCTCTCTCTCTCTCTCTCTCTCTTTATCTATCTATCTATCTATCTATCTATATATATCTTATTAAAAAGGATGGAAGAGTGAAAAATCCGAAAGGATTAATTAAGAAAATATGGTATGCGTTTCAGATTCAGACGTCCTCGTCGACGACGACACCCGCGAGGACGCCAGGCGTCGGGGCGGACGCGACGACGACAGGATCTGGGAAAGGCGGTGGCCGTGTGACGGAAGTGATGGAGCTTTGCTATGTCACCGAAAGAATCATCGCGCTCTGGTACAGGGAAGATGCGCAAGGAGTCCTCGAACACGCCACCGCTCTTCTGCGTGGAAAGCACGCGGATAATTATATGGTGAGCGGAGCGAGTGAGCGAGATTAATGGATCGGCTTAACCGATATAACGTTTTTATTAAATAATAACAATACCTGTTAAACCGATGGAAATCGAACAGCTTAACAGGGATAATGTTGCCGGTGTATCATCGAGCTCCTCTGAATCTTGCTCTAATATCGACGATATTATTAATCAATCCTTGAATATCTTATTCGAGGAGTAAGATAAGTGGATGCTCGATCGATAAAAGGAATCGACGACGAGTCTTGTACACATTTGGAGAGAGGGATTATAAGAATTTTTCGAACCGTTATCTTTCGACTATCTTCATCCCAATCTTTTATATAGAGACAACCTTTTATATAACCTCTTATATTCCTCCTCCTCCTTCTCCAACCCTGTTAAATTTTACGATACACCCTATAAATTGAAGGAGTGATTAAACCATTGCCACAATAGTTGATGATACGAAATTAAAATATCTCGCGTTAACTGGGAGAAAAGATTTATTATTGCAAAAGTTCGATGGGGAAATTTGGAATTAGAATTTGTTCTGACGGTGTCTTGTCGTTTCCAGATATTCAATCTTTCGTCACCGGGTCGTGCAGGAGAGCCGAACACGAGGGAAGCGGGATGGCCTCAGGGTCTGGCACCCAGTTTGGAAAGATTGTGCGCCCTGTGCAAGGAGCTGGACTCCTGGCTGAACGGGGCGCCGAATCGCGTGGTCGTCCTCCACGCCAGGTGAGTCCTCTCTCTCTCTCTCTCTCGTCGTTTCTTTGGAGGAGGAGGAGGAGGAGGAAGACGAAGAAAAGCTCATTCCGCGCATCTGTTCAGGGGAAGCAAAGAACGATTGGGTGTGGCTGTGTCCGCTTACATGAACTACAGCAGCATCTGCGGCGGACGTGATCAGGCGTTGGACAGGTTTGCTATGAGGAGATTCCTCGACGACAAGATTGGATCCCTGCAGGTTCCATCGCATCGAAGGTAATCACCGCGGTGCATGACGTTACTCGCCTGTGTTGACGTTGGGACGATAAAGCAAACTTTATCGCCTCTTAGTCGCGAATAACTCAGATAATGCTCGACGACGGGCGTGGCCGCATCCAGCAACCACCTCGCTGAATCCCGCGTTTCATCGCGTTAATTCCCTCTGTTTCGAAGGGAAGCGGTTCCTTCCTACGAATCCGCTCCTCTTACGTAAAATTATTACGTCGTAATTAACGTATGCGCGCCGTGCAACAAAGTTAATTGGTCTTGGTCTTGAATCGTGAGAATAGGATTCTTTTTTTTTCTTTCTTTCTTTTTTTTTTTTTTTTTTCTTTTTCGAAACGTTGAATAAGCGTGAGAGATTTCGGTTAATTGATCATTGTGAGAGGAGAATAGGAATTGGTTAGCGGAGTAACTCGGTTTGTTATCATTTTGAAGCGATCTTTTTTATTATCGGGCAATTAATAAATTGTAGAGAGACGCGTGAAAATATTTTTTACACGATTGCGTTTATTAGTTTACTCGTGTTTTGCCCGATTCTAATGCGTATTTGATGACTCCGTAAAAAGTGGAAGTTAAAAGCTTTCTATATCATAGCGTCGATAAAACGGTCGTAAAAGTCCCGTAAATTCTATGATAAAATACTCTACTCAAGGCCGATATAATTCTCGAACTATGTAGTCACGCTTGTGCGAGTTAACAGATATATCTGGCTCATCCTTTTAAACCATTCGATCGAATAGATACGAGATTCGTTTCGTAAGGCTTACTCGTTCCCCCCGCTTTCGAAACGATTCGGAAACTTGTACAAATTATGAATTAGTCCCGCGCGTCGACGAAATTTTTTTAAATTTAATCAATCTAATTAAGAAAAATAAATTTCAAAAATTATCGCACCCGGACGAATATTACGAAAGTTGAAAAAGCGGTAGAAGGTGACATCTAGCGAAAATTTATCGAATTTTAGGAAAAACTCGAGTAACGATTCTAAAACTGCACGGAAGTATAAAACTCACTTCACTAAAGGCTAAATTAATCCCAAAATTCGATCGTTCTCGAACAATGATCTTATTCTTATTCCACACTCTCGCGCAGATTTCTTTTAAATATTCTCATATAATACGATAACTCGTTCCTCGACAGAGTCACGGAAAACCACTCGTCGCTCGATAAATAATCCGCCTTCGCATCGCCAGAAGCGTTTCGACGCTTCGTATCGGAAGCGAATCGAAAAAATTCGGTCGAAATAACCGAATAAACACGATCCCCCTTAGGTAAACCTGTCAACCTCGCGGCAACATCCCGAGCGAACGACCGCGCGTTTACCGTCCACGTCTGTTTAAGTTTGAACGTTGGCACACGTAATGATCCCCGATCGAAGCCGGGGATATCCTTATACGCGGAAGGCTGCACGGCAGTGCCGCGTCGTCTTCCTCGTTCCATCGTCCGCGATCTTACATCCCCCGAACGATCGAGTTTCCCCATTAATTCCACGAGCGGCGAGCATTAGCATGTCGTTAGCCGCGAACGTATGAATCCATTATCGAGAGTCGAGGCTCCGGATGCGACCAACCTACCTCTCCTCGTGTAACGCGCGTCAGCTCGTCGATAGAGCGCAGCACCTCGGGTGCCACCGAGGCGAGCATTCTTTTTTCTTTTCTCCCCTCACCCTCCTTGGCCAGAGGGGATCGAGGAGATGGTATCTGCTTCGTTACGAGCGACACGCGGGATATTCGTGAGAGATCGGCGGGAAATTACGGTCATGAGCGCTCACGAAGCTTGCATAATCGACAGGTATCCTTGGGTTCTCTCCGATTTCTTGATCTTCTCCTCCGATCTTCCGCGTTTGCCGCGCGCGCATTCAAATTAATCGATCGTGGTGATCGATCCT
The DNA here is from genome assembly GCF_048593485.1 of Apis florea. Classification (NCBI taxonomy): domain Eukaryota; kingdom Metazoa; phylum Arthropoda; class Insecta; order Hymenoptera; family Apidae; genus Apis; species Apis florea. The sequence continues at coordinate 1,586,397 of NW_028256789.1, forward strand.
TCCTTCATGGGGACGTTTGTCGAAAGTTTTTCGGCAGACGCGTTGTTTCGAGTTTGGAACGAGGGATCGGTGAAAGGGCAGAGGTGAGAAGTAGAAAAGTAGCGATTCGTGGCCGGATATTAATTACTAGCACGCGAACGAGTGTCGCAATCGGGGATGGTACAATACTTTTGCGCGATGACCCGTTCTTTTCTCGCTCCCTCGAGTGTTTCGTGATGGAAACGAGTCTCGAGTGACCATCCTGGTTGGTGGTTGGTTCACCGATGGGATTGGATTAAAGGGAAGGGAAAGGAAAAAAAAAAAAAATAAAAATAGGGAAAAAGTAAATTTACCTTGACCTAAGCGTGAATAACATGATACTCGGGAGTGGAAGCGGTATTTAGGCGTTAATTGCTGTATCGTGTCGCGTGTCGTAATATTTCCATTATGAAATTTCAGAACACGCTAGTCGCGTCTTTACATTTTTTTTTTTTTTTAATGACTGGTTGTATTAATATTGGAGTTAAAATTTGGAATTTTTTTTTTTTTACGTGCAATTATCAAAAACGTGCCTTTGCTACCGATAAATTTGACTAATTTTATCTTCGCAGTATTTAATTTGATTAAAATTTTACCTCAAAATCGGATGAAAACCCTATCGAAATTAGGAAAACTTTAAACCGCTTTAACTCCGAAGATATTAATTCCCGGTCGATGGGTGAAAGATCGTTAGAAGCGGGGAACCTTTCCCTTTAAAACGCTCTTTCATTTATCCCGATACGACTTCCGGTTCCCGAGATATCGTCGAGAAAAGAAGAGGTAATTTTTAATATTTGCCTCAAGTCCGATCGAATCCTATTAAAATTAGGAAAAATTTGAATCGCTATAACTCCGAAGATAATCACTCGCTGTCAATGGGTGAGAGATCGTTAGAAGCGGGGAACCTTCCCCTTTAAAACGCTCTTTCGTTTATCCCGATACGACTTCCGGTTCCCGAGATATCGTCGAGGAAAGAAGAGGTAATTTTTAATATTTGCCTTAAATCCGATCGAATCCTATTAAAATTAGGAAAAATTTGAATCGCTATAACTCCGAAGATAATCACTCGCTGTCGATGGGTGAGAGATCGTTAGAAGCGGGGAACCTTCCCCTTTAAAACGCTCTTTCGTTTATCCCGATACGACTTCCCGTTCCCGAGATATCGTCGTGCAAAGGAAAAGTTAATTTTTAATCGTTTATCGTCTCCATCCTTGTTTCCTGTTCGGAATTCTCGCTCGCGCCTCGCCTCACTGACCTATCCCAAACTCCAGACAAGCGACAGTCGCGATTCCTGGAAAAACGTGTAGTACGCGTTTCCAGGGAAAAAATGTAGGTCACTAAGTCGCGGACCCATTCATAATTTTGCGCTATGTTGAACGAATACGGGAACTTGGAGTCCTTATATCTCGGCGACCGTTCGAGATATCGAGATAAAACAAAAAGGGGCTTCAACGGCACACTTTCCTCTATTTCCTCCGCCGATTTTGATCACGAAAATTTAACTTTTTCTCACACTTTTTTCACACGAAAAATCGAGATTCTATTCGTGATTTTACGCGAATGCGATGATTCGGTAATCGCGATATAAAAAGCATTTACGTATTCGCCATGGAATACTTCTAAAAAGTGTTGCTGTTCCTTTTCCTCAGGTACATCAAATATTTCAGCGGACTTTTATCAGGCTCCTTAAGGATCAGCCAATCCCCGCTCTATTTAACGCATCTCACCGTCCTGGGCGTTCCACTCTTCGAGCCAACGGGTTGTCGGGCATTTCTCAAGGTGTACGAAGGTCTGAATCCCGTATACACCTCGGATCTCTACTCCGTGACGAATGCTCGCGAGTTCACCGTGAATCTCGGGGGTCTTCGTCTGAGGGGAGACATTCTGGTGAAATGTTACCATAGAGTGTACTCGAAGCAGAGCCGGGAAGTAATGTTTTCCCTGCAGGTAAGACCGAACTACTCCACCAAACTTTCCCAATTATCTTATACTATAATAATCGACATAATCGCATTCGCCTTGTATTTCATTTGTAATTTTTTTCCCCTTTAATCGTTCCACGTAAACTCCACGTCCCTTTATCAACCCTATCCAACCCAATCTCGGCAGAAATTCTCTCCCATAAATTTCCTCTCCAATTCTTAATCACGTCGACACTCGTGTAGACACTCGATGATAGATAGTGGAACATTTCAGCAGGACGATTTAAATCGAGCTCGAGTGCGAAATCGCAAGAATCGTAAGAAGTGTATTTGTGTTCTCGCAGTTCCACACGTGCGTAATCACGGAGAACGTGGTTTCCTTCCCTCGATCGGAGCTCGACGTCGCCTGCGACGATCCAAGATGCCCACCTGACAGCGTGGTCACGCTGTACTTCGCCACAGACGCCAAACGTCAAGACGGGCCTGTGCCAGCTCCGACGCCCGCTGTCCCCCACGCCTCTGCGCATCACGACCCCATCCTCCACTGGGACAGCTACACGAATCTCGAAATCAGCGACGACGGTGAGCGATCATTCACGTGTTAGTTGGTCTTGTTATTATTCCACGCTTGTCAGCGTCAAGAGTGGTGGTGATAGCGGTGGTGGTAGGTTACGACGAAGGAATTTCAAGAAGTCGCGGTTGATTAACGACGAGTGGAGATGGGAGAGTCGGCGTGGCACTCGATTAGGTTAGATTAGAGTAGATTACAACGCGGCCGTACCAATTTGGCGCAATTGCTCGTGCGTTAGAGCTCGGGTTACGCGGGGAGGTCGCTTCACGAGGTTGAGGAGAATTGGAAGAGGGTGTCGAAAACGAAGAGGAAAATTGTAGGTTAGATGGTAATCTACGTGTGTCGCGTAATGTGCGTGGATCGTATTTGTGCGTGACTCGAATATTCTATTATTATTAGTTTATCTTTCTTGTTTCTTTAAGATATTTGTTGAGACAATAATCGTGATAGAACGTTGTTTCTAACGTATTTTTACCGCTTCAAGTAATCAGGGCATAAATAGTATGATCTATCATCAGAACGAAATTGGCACGAAGAAAGTGAGGAAATTTCAGTTTTTACAACCGTTGCTTCAAAATATTTTAGACGCGATATTTTATTTTGTCCCTTCTGCTCGAGAAACAATGTACAATCACGTTTTAGAATCGTGTTCCTGACGGTTTATCGGGAAAAGTTTCGATTTGGAGGGGACTTGGTGAGAGACGTTGCTCGACTCGTCGTGCGATTAATTAAACCGATGGACAAAAACTCGCGCGAGTCGCGATTCAAGTGACGGAAACTCTCCCGGGACTAATTCGCGTTAATTTTCGTCCTGATGGTAGCCAATTAACCTCGATCCGTCGGCGAGAAGCGGTGGAGTCAGAAATACACTTGGCTCGGAGAAAGAAAGGGTTACAGGTAGGAAAGAAGAGACGAAAACCTAGCTGTTAATGCTTAGGTGTTATTTAAACTGGGTGACTAACCACTCGCCGGAAATACGTCCTGTCAGGCAGAGGTAAAATGGCGGTTTATTCGCCGCGACAAACGCGTTTTCGTCCGGAAATAGATCAAAGGTCGTGCCTAAACGGGCCGTCCACGATGGAAGGAGAAATCGTATAAGTTCGATTTCTTTTCATTCCTGCTATCGCTTGTTTTTCCCAAAGCCATCTTGCGATTATCCTCCATGCTTCCACATCTCGTTTCTTCATCGATTTAATTATATATCCTCGAAGGGACGATATGAGAATTTGAAGATTTTATAATCGATCTCGAGCTTCGCAAGAATTTGAACGTTTGAAGATTTCGGGAGGAGAAAGTTTGAAAACTCGACGAATCTTTCCAAAAAAAAAAGATAAAAGATGGAGAAGATTGGAAAAATATCGAAATATCGATATTTCTTTGATATCTTCCATATCGATGAAAGGGCAAATACAGTGCACGGATGGATGGTGCCGCGAACGAATTCTGGTCCCGATTTCCCCCCAAATTCCGACCTACGTTAAACGAAACGGAGCGAATCGTCGCCCACGCTTCTCTCGAGATTCGCCGAACCGTTTCGAATATTCGGAACGGTTACATCAACGGTGATGCGTCCGGCGGGGAAAAGAAACGGGACGAGATGAAACGAGTCGACGAGTCCGATTCAATTCGTTTCGTTAACGATCGGCCCATGCCTTCGACAAAGCTGTGACCTAAATTGTTGCCGATGGTTACATCGATGTCTCGAGGTTTACGACGAGGTTGAAAACGATACCGTTAAGCGAAAAAAAAGGCAAGAACGACGGGGAGGAAGGGGAGGAAAGAAGGAATAAAATTTAATCGCGGTGGTGATTCGTTTCGTTAACAAAAAAAAAAAAAAAAAGAAAGAAAGAAAGAAAATTTGGAAAGAGAAGGAGAATAAAATAAAACGGTTTGCCCCCGTTTGTCATGTCACGACGAATCGATTATACATTGGTTTCATTTTTCGGGCTACATTTATATTCCGTCAAATCCGGCGCGGATTTTCTTCCTGGTATTGACGCGCGTCGCCTACGGTTTTTCATCTCTCTCTCCACTCTCTGTTGTCTCTGACGCAACGTATCGAAACGTGGATTCGATAAATACATCTGGCTACGGATCGCCACTTTTATATTCGACTCGGATAATTGAAACCACTGGCCGCTCGGGATAAATTCATGAATTTCCACTAGATGGACGGTCGATGGGAATTTTCGTTTCGTTAAAAATCTACGTATGACTCGTATGACTCGTGTTTTCCGCTCTGGTTATTTTTCGCAAAGTGGAAAAAGCGGGGGTATATGCATAAAAGGTGGAAGGAACGATTATATATATATATATACTAGGAAGAACGCAACGAACCTTCGAGTTGAACCTCGAGGAATAAAGTGGTAGGTGTTGCGCGAGTGAACCCACATGGCGCACCCACGCCATGGAAAATAAGATTCCAAGAGGTTGTTCTCGCTTTACGAACGATCGAGTTTAACGAGCCGATACGTTGCAAGATGCACGAGTCGGCCGACAGTGGGAAAGCTTGCCTTGAGCTTGCCTCTTCTCTGTTCTTTCCCCCTGAGAGGAAGAAAATGCGAGGATACGTTATAAGATTTTCTCCATTTCCGTTCGCGCGTTTCCTCGAACGAGCTCTCGTTTCCAGATGTTCCAGAGTTGAATCGCCAAGTATTTAAATTTACTTTTCACGGGATAGATTGGAATATTCATAAACGAAAAATATTCGAGGAAAATTATTCTTTCCAAGAATTCCGTGGAGCGAAATTAATCTTGAAAACAATTTTTATGCAACGTCAATATTGGGACTCGTATTCCCTTTGATCGTCGAGATGCTCGTCGTGTAGGATCACGTGCAGAGTTAATTTCATCGGAAGGATCCCTTTTCGATCGAATTTTATCGAAGAGAGCGCACTTCCTCAAGGAAGGAAGAGAAGAAATTTTATTACATTTGCTCTCCTGGATGGAATAGGAATAGGAAAGCGAAAGGACAAGGAGATAAAGACGGAATGCGAGCCTTATGGGAACGTGGGAAATCTAGAATCAAGAGCACGCCCCTTAAATCAAATGGTACAGGAAGAATATAACGAGGAGTGTTTTTTTTTCCGCAGCCGATCATTACGTTTGTCTCCTTTCATTTGCAAGATTCCTTATCTATTCACTGCCTTTCGTACTCTCTTGATCCTTTATCGTGAATTTCTTCCAACAACACCCAATGATCGTGATGACAAGAGGAATTCGATCAAGCTGTTATCATCCTAGATATCCCGGCTAAATGTCAAAGTTTATATCGAGATTGTTCGATCGTTTTCTAAAGATTCTAGGAAATTTTCTAGGAAATTTTAATCTATGTAATATTTGCATTTTTTTTCTCCGTTCGTTATTGAAATTCTTTTCTGCCAGATTTTTTTATTCTTTCTTTTTATTCCGCTAGAATTTCTTGCCTTCTTTTATTCTTTCCTGAAATTTATTCGATAAAAATCGAATTTCCTCAACTTTCGTTCCTCAGACTGCTACAGGGAAACTTTAAAAAATAACTTTTTTGAACTTACATCGAATTCTCGTATTAATCTTCGATAAGGCTCTCTTCTCTCTACGTGAGAAATTGAATTTCTTATTAATTTCAAATGCAAATAATTCTAACGCGATTCCGTAATCTCGAATCTTTTCGTGTACCATATATTCCGCCGTTGTTATGGCTAATGATTAATAAATAATTGATAAATGGGTCGTCCGTTAAAATATTTATGCATACGAAAATAGAAGCATACGGATAGCTATATGCGGGTGCTGCTACAAAGTGCAGTTTATCCTTGAAGCCCGCCACTTGATGCTTTAATTTAGAACTTTGCTATACCGCGAACGCTATTAAAACCGTCGAGCGCACCCGACCAATTTTAATTCCAAATATTTCCACTATCTTTTCTTCATCGAAACCTTCCCCCAGTTTACTCTTCTCCTCGCCGCACTTCCTCCATTCCTCCTTTTAAAGAAATATACGAGAGAAACGAATCGGTCGTTAAATATCTTCCGCCCGAACGGTTCTCTCCTTCCCCAATTTATAGAAAACCGCTTCTCCCTCCCCAACTCTGTCCCCTACCGATAAACTTTTATCGGCCGTGGGAAGAAATAGCACCCACGAGCACGCGTGAAACGAACGATTGTTTTCGACCATGTTTGTCTCGAATATTTGATTCTCTGTACGAGAATCGAGTAGAAAAGAAGTAAAACTCGTTTCTTTTTTTCCAAAAAAAAAAAAAAAATTATTTATAATATTATAAAGAAGCGGAAAGTGGACAACGGTGGGCACATTTTCGGAAGGTCGATCCTCCTCGACGAGAAGACGGAAATGTAAAGAACTGTAGAAGAAGGTGGGTCCCGATGGTGGGGAGGAGTTTGGTTTATTCTTGGCGTCGGGACGAGACGGTGCTTTAAATGTTTTCGCGCAATTCTACGAAGCACGAAGCCTCGAGCGGATTATACGCCGCTTCGTTCGGTGTGCGCGATTTTGTTTATATTATACGAAGCGTGGTAGGAATTTCGTTTGTTTATATATCGACCCGCTACGCCTCGATTTCGACACGGAACGACGCCAGACACGAAACGACATTCGACGTGGATGGAAGGTTTTCGTATTTCGTAAGTGGAAAGTTTCTTTTCACCGATTTTCAGAATAAAGAAAAAGCATCGTTACTTTATCAATTTCAACTCGATTGCTCGTACGAATCGCGAATTTTTGTAGAATTTCTACTCGATACACGACTTAGTTCGAAGCGGGAGATCTTATTTTCGTGATTCGCGCATCAAAATTCCACGTTGTTAATCGTTAAAGAGATACAATTGGTTTCTACGAATCCACGGTGTGTATTCGACGGCGTGCACGAGGGGAATAGAGACTTCTGGTCCAAAATTGGTAAATCGGCCTGTCGCTCCGCCACTCTCGCTCCAAGAAACGACACGATCCGGTGGAAAGTCTGTTCTTGGAAAGGCCGTTCGTAAACGTTTGGAAAATCGTGCCTTGGATGGACGTTGACCACGAATGTGGACAAGATTTCACCTACGTAAACACGCTGTCAATCGCTTTCCTCCATCGTTCTCAGTCGGATTATCGTTTAATCATTTCTATCTTTGTTCCATATATCGTTCGATCTCTCTTTCCGATCGTTGCCTCCGAAGTGAAATCCTTCTTCTCTCGTTGCAATCGTGGCCTTTGCCTTCCTTCGAGAAGAACCAACGAAACCAAACCATTCGCCGGATGCATTAATTCCGATCCATGATCGATGATTCGGATAAATTATGAAAATTTTTTTCCTCGTCGATTTTGGCTTCATCGATGATCAAAGATAGACTCGTATCTAAAAAAGGAACAACGAATTAACGAAGATCAGGTTGGAGAGCCAACTCTTGTAGCCAACGTTGCTTTGATGGTGTAAAAGTAATGGTAAAAGAATTACTGCTCTAATAATTTTATCAAAGTAGCGGGTAATCTCTGTTACTTTGATAACACCTTGTAAAAGTATTGTTAAATCGTTCGTGTAATGTATAATTTAGGAAAGATATTTCAAATTGTGTAAATTGACGGAAATTGAAAGCAGGAAATACGAAACAGCGAGAATGAAGACGATGAGTTATACTTTCGCTCCATTAACTGCGAAAAAAATAATTGATGGATACGTTTGACGGGGGGGGGGAGGCCACGTTCAAGTATAGGGGTCCCTTTAACGGGGCCCGCCACAAAAGGGTTCGAATCAGTTGCACAATGGATATCGAAGTGACGAGATATAAAAATGCAGCAAGAGAGTTGCTCTCTGGGGTTGGAGTAAACAATGGTGACGTAACAGCAGGAAGACGTACGACCAAGAGCGACAAGACAATGGCCTGTTGTCTCTGTTTTCTCTCCTCTCGACCCTTTCTCTCCGCCTCTCTTCTACTCTCCTGATCCAAAGTCTCGACGACGAACATTTTCTCTTCCCTCGTTTCGCCGCGCACAATTTCTTCGACAGTGACCGAACAAAAGGCTGAGGTCGTGCCGTGGAAACGACTTTTGAGAGTCGGCACACAAGCTTTGTTCCTTCTCCCGTCGAGTTAAAAATAATCTCGAACCGGAGGCATTCGCTTGGAATCGATACACGTCGCATCACGAATATTAAAGTCATTCGACGTTTACCTTTATTCTTCTTTCCCCCTATCTACTTTTTTACGACTTCGAATTCTCACCTCCTTCACCTCAATCTTGATCTCTCGAATTTCACAAAATTTCACCGAAATTCCCACCGGATATCGGGAAGAAAAATTTTTTTTACCTTACCAGAGAAATATTTGTAAATTTTTCCATACAAGCGCCACGAAAGTCATCCCTCGAATCTGTGCACGAAACATGCGACGAGCTCGTCCGAATTTCGGTTCGCTTTCCCACGAAGTTCGGTTATTTTTTCGTGGACGCGCGTCGCCTCGCCTCGCCTCACGCACAAATCGTGCACGCGTCCTTGTCCCAGTTCGGCCACCTAGGAATACCGCTTGCCACTTGCCAACGCTAGCCTGACCAACTTTTCGCTCCGTCCTCGTCACTGGCCGACAGAAGTAGAAATAGCCACGATACGCTCGGACGAGCGCGAGCCGCGGAGACAAACATCGATCTGGATTTACCGGTGATGAATCACGCGCCGCTCGATTTACGATTTTTCATCTCCTGGGGGAGGGAACAGGGAAGTTGGCGACAACTTTCGAGAAACTCGGCCGCGCCTCGAGTCGTTGACGCGATTCAGAAGGAATGTTTCCTTTAAAATCGCGCGAGTGGAAAATTTTTCTCCGCCGATTTTTCGTCTACCCGGAATCGGGGGAGAGACGTCTCGATAAATTGAATCTTGTATTTTGTATTCGTAGGAGGATTGTGCGATCGTAAATATAAATAATATGTGCATCGAGTAAATAATTTTACGAGGCATTGAGGATTCGATTAAAATTCTATTTTTATATGGAGTTGTGAAACGAAAGGTGTATTAAGCTCGTGTTTCAATAAATTCGATGAATGAGCTAAACATACGAACGAATAAGACGAGATAGACAATTCTGCACGAAGATTCTTATTTTGTTATTTGTAAATAACACGTTGTTAAAAATCAAGAAAAGAATCGTACAGTTAATTACGAGCCGTCAGTTTAATAATATCAATGGACGGTGAATTACGGTAGAAAAGATGACGAATGAAAAGCAGGGAGGAGAGTAATTACGCGAGCAAAATAGGATCTTTGAAAGCTTCCACTCTCTGCTCCCTCTAATAAACGGTTGGGTGGATGATTGTCAGGAAAATGTCAGGAATACAAAGTACGGCGTTGTCTTTTGTTCCGCTGGAGCCTCTAGCAATTGAAACAGCTGATTTGTATGTATAAGTCATGCGACGAGGATGCTCCTCCGATCCAGTTACGTCTCATCTGTGTAAATTTCTCTCGCGACATGCGAGACCATTATTCGGGTTGACCTGTGCCTCGAACCCCGATTATTATTAGGCTACCGCCAATTTCAGCCTCCTGTGCTTATTCAACGAGATCGGTCGGACACGGCCGGCCCGTGATTAGTAATCGTTACGGGTGTCACGTGTTACGATTCTCGTAAACGCGACACACTTGACACACCGGCTGTGAAACTTGCACCACCACTGTTTATATCTCGCGTAATTTTATTGCGACGATCGTTCGATCGAGTTACGCGGGCCGCAACAACGGATCGGGTGTAACGATAAAATACGATCGTGGCATCGATTTATTTCGAATCGATCGAGTTAAAATTAAAGACGGAACAATGAAAACAATGAAAAGAGGAGATTTTTCTCTCTTTTTCGAGAGAAAATTAGATCTTGTTAAAGTTTCAGACGTAAACGCGTTTCGAAACATCTTTCGTTCGAATCTAAGAAGGATTTTGTAATTCGATCTTCCATCATCCATCCATTCAAGAAATCGAAATGAAAATGGTCGAAACGAAGGTGGCGATTATTCGACTCGTGTTTGAATCGCGAGGAGAGGGCAAATGAATGGCCGGCAATTAATAATTCATCATCCGGCGGCGCGATGATTGAAAGGCCACGCACACGCGTGCGGGGACGTGTATTGGAACGGCACGCATTGCAAAGGACACGTGCCATAACGCGTAATACGCATCCTATGCTCGAACACGCGACGATTACTAATTTTCGAGATGCGTTCGTTCTGCGCGATGCACATCAAGGAAGAACCGACCCATTGTTTTCGTCCATCATTTTACGAACGCGCCTCAGAATTTATATTTTATCGCGTCTGAATCGTAATGGAAATCCTTGGACCGACTCTTTGATTTTTTCCCATCCCTCTTCGTGCTTTCTCTCCTGCCAGGGAAACGTAATATCCATTTTTAATCTTGGCAACTCGCTTAAAAATTGCAATTGTACTCTCTCGGATGCATTAAAAAGTTGGAAATCAAATTTTCACGAACACGTGGAATTGAAGACACGGAGACTCGCTTTATTCCTCGTAACAGTCTTTTTTCGAATATAAATACGAGAATTACAGACGCAATAGCAACGTTTAGATGCGTGTCTTTCCCCCTTTTTTTTTTCTTTTTTTTTTACAACGAAAGATACAAAGATACAAATTACGAGTGGACGCAATGGGTATAAGGTTCACAAGAAAAGGATTTATTGGACGGGAAAGTTACGCGAATCGTGCGAATTCGTTGGAATCTATCGATCGAAGATAAGAGAAAAGTGGTGGTTCTCGTGGAGGGAACGAGCCCACTAGCAGGAACGAACGAGTTGGAACAAATGAAAGAGCATGCAGTACACGAGCCCTGCCTTTCTATGCGCCCCGATTGAAGATTCTAAAGACAGATTGTGTGGCCGCCTGTGTACGTTTCCTCTCGTCGGGGAGAGGAAAGGGCCGAATTTAGCGGCGTGGACCGTTTACTCGGGCCAAACCGACGAACGATGAGCGCGTACGCACGCACGCACGAAATATCGAGTCGAACGATGGAATCGCGGCGAGGATGACGACGAAGCAGAGGCAAGAGCTGCGGAGCTGAGTGTTGCCGTAGAAGGACTGGCGACTGGAGGCCAGTCGAATGGGTAGAGGGGCCCACCGTGAACACGCAATACCCGCGAGGAGAGTTGCACACACGCTTACGCAGGTCAGGAACCACGTGAATGATACTGGTTGCCTCTGCGCAGAAATTACGCGGCGAGCTCTTCGAGGAGATGGAATTTTCGCGAAGTGGAGGGAAGTTGATGGAAATCCGGGTCGAATTATAAAATTTTCCATCGGATTCTGATATTTCTGTCGATTTTCTGCGAACGACACGCAACAAGCGAGATGAATTTTTGCTTCAGAAAATAATCCCATTAATTTTAGTGGTAACATTGCGCAACATTTTCGACACGATATTAAACGGTCGAGCTGCCAAAAGGAAGTAACTGACAGCCAAGATTTCGAGCACGTGTAACCTATCCTATTTTCGAACCAGACGCGCCAACAATAACCAGCGAAAAACATCCCCCGCCCGAGTAACTTTTCGTTACGTTTCGAAAAGAAAGAAAAGAGAAACGAGCGAGTACACGGAACAAGAAACGGCTCGCTTCAGACCGATGGTGCACGCGCGCGCGCACAGTCACAGGCGCGGATTCGGTATCGTAACGCGGCGAGTACTCGTGTTTATTCATGGGCAGAACGTGGAGGCAGAAGGAGAGAGAGAGAGAGAGAGAGAGAGAGTGGGGGGGGGGAGGGAGAGGCTTTGCCATGCCAGCTCGTACGTTGCGTAGGATGAAAACGAGGCCTGCCTCCAATGATGATGACGATAGCCCCGGTTACACACTGGTGAACGATGGTGTGACGTAGCCATCGGGTGGTGGTGGTGGTGGTGGTGGTGGTTGATGCTGATCGCGATGACGGCGGATGGTGGAGAGCGGTGGTGGTGATCACCATCGTGCAGCATTTGCAACGTACAGTGCCGTTTCTGTGCTCCCGGTGAACGGAACACGCGTTTCTTCTCGCCCGACCAGAATCGCCTTCTCGCTCGCCTGAAAGACTCGATCGACTTGGGATACTCCGCCGTTTTTTAAACTGCCCGACCTTAAACTGGAATTGGGATCAAAGGTGAATCTTATCTTATCTAATATCGATGTATTCTCCCGAGGGAGAAAAAAACAATCGTGTTGAGACGAATTCGCGCGACGACCCAACTTCTCGCGCCTCGTCCGTTCCCTCTCCTCTTCCCTTTCCTCCCAATTCACGTGCGCTCGAATTTTTTCCCCCCTCTCGATTCTTCCCCCAAAGAAATGATCACGCCCCCGCCTCGTATTTTTCGTTACCCGAACAAGGTATATCCCGTTGCCCGCTTCCCCATCGCCGTCTCACGAATCTCTATAAGGCCGTCAAACGAGTAATTCGTCCGTACGTCTCCCTTTCTCTTTCTCTTTCTCCGTTTCGCACGCGCTCAACCCGAGTCACCCTGTCCTTCTCCCTCGCCTCGTAACAGCCGCGCTCTCTTCCTCGTGGACCCTCTGCTGCGGCCTGCTCTTTCCTTCTCCTCCGCGAAAGATAATGACGGTGCCGCGTACGGCCGTCACATGAATAGAAACCGGCCAATGGCGAATTTTACTACCATAAGACCGTCGACGAGTAATCCTCACGGGTCCCGTGAATGGCGGGAAAGGAGGGCGGAAGGGAGGAAATAAAGTGAACGAAGGTGGAAGGGGGGAGGGGGGGGAAGGGCGGAGAGAGGAAGGAAAGGAGAAAGAAGGGAGAACCGGCTAAAGCGATGACGTCTCCGCGCGAGAATCTAATTACCATATTCACCTCGACGAGGCAACCTTACGATCCTCTACCGGTTGCACACCGCTTATTAATACGTACGGGCTCGAATACGGGTACGTATTCGCGGAGGTTGATCGCGAACACATAGGAATGGTAACATCGAGACGAAACGACGAAATTCCTAGATGAAATCTCCTACGATGTGTCGATGCTTCTCGATATATGTGTGTGTGTGTGTGTACATACATATATATTTTTTCGTTTCTATCCTCTAAGAAAGGAAGGAATCCCGCTCTCTCTCGTCTTACGTTTTTTTTTCTCGAACGTATATAAAAATATATATATACGCGGTGTTGGATACGGTCGTTGAAACGGCGTGAAATGAAACTGGAAACTGAAATTTTCGCGCGTTAGGGGATTGCACGGTGTGTCGCGGATAAGCTCGAACGGGGGATTGGAAAATGGAAATCGATCGAAGGATAAATAATTTTTCCGTAGTAATTCGATTCTCGTTCAATCGGGATTCTATCGGGCGGGGAATAAATTTGAAAGGAATAATTTTATCGTTTGAGATTTCGTTTTTTTCTTTATTGTTTTTTGTTTTTTGTCGAAAAAATTGATAATTCGAAAAGAGGGAAACACACGCGCGTAATATAAATCCTCGCTTCGATCGTTCGATTTTCCCGGGAAAAACATTGTTCCTGGAACAGTCGGTGTCTCGATTTCTTTTCACAGAAAATCGCTTCGCTGTTGTTACGTAACTTGTTTAAAAGATCCATTCCGCGAGATTATCTATTAATGAAATATTGATACCCGATCGTAAATTCCAAGGCTTTCACAAACGACTTCACGAGTTATTTTCAAAAGAGTAATAATAAATTTTCCATCGAATTTCCTTCCTCTCGTCAAACTCGCTCCCTTGAAAATAAACTCGTTACTGTTTTTTCCTTCTCTTTCTTTTTTCTTTTTTTTTTCTCTCTTCTTTTCACCGAAAAATCACCCACGATACATTCCCCCTCGAGCAACGAGAACGCAATAGGAAACAGCGCGCGTTTCTTGATCAAGGATGAGCGTGCGAGCGAAATGTGCGCGGCATTAAAGAGCGCGATATGAAATTAGATCGCGTCTCTTAGGCGAACCTCTTGCGGCTGCTGCGTCGTCCGTTGTCGGTCATCGTTAATTCCATCGTTTACTTAGCGAGATGCACAACGAGTGCACGATGTTCAAGACCGATTGTTTACGACGGCCGTTCCTTCCGACGCTTCTCTTCGAGGAACTCTTCGAGAAACCCGCTCGAAGGGAGAAGATACGGTTTTATCGCTTCCTCTATTAACCCGATTTAACGACTCGATTCGCGAATCGCATCACGATGATTTCCTCTCCTCTCTTTCTCTCTATATATATATATATATTCCTTCCTCGAGGATGTTACGGTCGAGCGCTTGGAGAGCGAACGATTTTTATTCTGAATCGACGTAGAATCCAAAATTTGTTCCGCGGAATTGGAAAAATTGGAAGAAAAGGAAGAAATTAAAGAAGGAGAGACAGGAAGAGATAAAGGCCGAGTCGAGCAGAGGTGTTACTTATCTCGTGAAAATTGCGCTCGCATCACGTGACGCGATACGATATACCATGCATACACCGGTCATAATTCCATCAACGTACGGCCGTAACTTCTCAACCGGCACGAATCGTGTTTACATCGACCTGTGGCTAAAAGCGTACGCGGCATCGAGCCAAAAAACAATTGATGCACGAGGATCGGCCGCGTTCAGATAAGGATCGAGATACAATAAAGTTTGCGGCCGATCGATCCGAGAACAACCCGTCCTTGGATTGCTCCCTGGATAGGCCCTGTTTTCTCCAGCGATGCGAGCCACGGATGCGAGGGGTGGAGAGATGGCGAGAATAGCAATAACACACGAGGCAGAAACGTAATCGTTGCGTGGACGTATCATTTGGCGCAATAAATCCGCGCGAATCGTGAACGGCCAAAGGCGACATCGCTTCGTATATCCATTGAATCCAGTGTGTGCAAGTTGCAGCTGCGGCTCGTGCGCACGTGTTAAGTGCTCGTCGTTAGAGATCTCTCTTCGATGTTTACCGCAATGATTAGAGCGATCTATGATGCCCTTCTATTGTGCCATCAACCCGATAGAAATTGATGCCGTCGTTTCTTGAGAATTGCCCTCGAAATTAATCTCGAAAACATTCTTCCGTGCGTGCGTGCGTACGAGAAGAGGAATCTTTCCAAGAAGAATCGACGAACGTTTGTAAATCTTCTCCTCCCTCTTCTCGATCAATCGAGAATTAACGTCGCTTACATTTCCAACATTTACATCAGGTAAAGTTATCGAATTTAATTTAATTTCACCGTTCTTTAATATCTTTTCACGTTCAAACTCGGTGTTTTATAATCAGAATCGGTTCGTTTCGAACTATCGTACGATTAGCCAAATATCTCAATATCTCTCTCCGAACGGCGAGACACGCGAGACGCTTCCTCCGGGCGATCGGTAAACGATCAGTTCCAGAGAATCGGCCGAAAACCTTAAATCTTGCCTTTCAGACAAACTTCCTCGAAACGAAATCCTGGGTGGTCGTCTCTCAGATACTAGGTGGCAACCTCGATTCGATCCTCCCTCTAGATTTTCCCTCCTTCCCCTCCCTCTCCTCAGAATCACGTTGAATTTTATCTTAGCGCGGCGGGGATCATTCGTATCGTGACCGAAGCTCGCGATAATAAGGTATCAGTGTGTCGTTACAACTTCTTATCCGACCGCTTATCTCCTCTTTGCAAATATTCGCCCGGGTGATTTACCACGTCGTTGCGTTTCCGCGGCTCGGCATGGCCGTTCAGATTCCTCCCTCGTTTCGAGCCTCGCCTCGTTGCAAAGAGGCTCGCGGTAATCCTCTTGATCTCGATCGAGAGCAACAGGCTGCTCGTTCGCGGCGTGTTTCGCGCCGCCGTTGAATCGCGTTTCCATCCGTTGGCCGAGGTGGATTAGACGCCACCGACCAGTTTTCCTCCTCCTCCTCCTCCTCCTCCCTTTCTCGCGGAGAGAACGAGTAAAAATGATTTGTGCACGGCGAGATGCATCGTTCCAGATAGGACAGGATGGAATCTCGGACGAATTGAATTCGAACGAGATCTGCGCGTCGTGGTTCACGCGCATCGACCTTACCGATCTCGATGTGTATATGCATATCACTAAACCTACCGACATTTCATGTATTCCTACCATGAGCGGTCAAATGATCGCTGCAAAAAAACATTTGTATCTTAATATAGAAAGAGATTTTAGCTAATTGGATTCGTAAAATAAACAATACAGAAAGTTGTGAATATTGAAAAATGGGTTGTATCTACATTATAGAAAAAGTCAATAAGTCGTATGACGATACAGTAACTTTGTATACAAGAAATTTTAAACGAAATTTCAAAAACGATCATTTGACCGCTCCGTGGTAAGTTTAGTGATATATATATATAGAAGTTGAGCGAATTTATTTAAAACTATCCCATCGTTTCTTTCTTCATTCATTTTCCAACTCGTTGGAAAGAATTTTATTAATTCCTTCTCTCGCGATCGGGATAAATCGTGGAGAAACGCGGGAAAGCACGGGTCGAGCCAGCCACTCGAGGCTGATGGCGCGTCTATCACGAGTGCGTCGAAGGCGTTTCAAAAGTCGGAGCAGTTTCTCTAAAAGCCGGTCTGTTTTACCCTTTTTTCTTTTCTCTCTCTTTCTTCTCTCCCTCGTCGCAGCGGGGAATATTCGTCGTAGGAATATCGTAGATCGATCTCTCTCTCTCTCTCTCTCTCGAAGCAACGTGTTCCCCGTTTCCGATTCGCTCGAGGTTGTAGAAAAAGAGAGAATGAAACACGAGGATCCTTCCTCGATTACGCTCAAACTATTCCCACGGGAAGAGGTTGCGACGAAAGCGACGATGACAGTGACGAAAAGGATGCTCTTTTCTTTGAAGTCTCGTTGGAATTTCGATCACGAACGCCGCGCAGGAGTCCCTTAAGATCCGCGTCCCTGTCGCTTTACGTGACGAGGATTTCTGCGAATCCTCGAGAATGAAAGCTCGCACGCGATCGTTCTCTTCTCACGCGAATTTCGATGCTGGAAGGGAGTGGAGTGGATGGTCTCGGCATCCCTGTACTTTCTCTGAGAAAGGGTGCGTTACGGGAATCGAGGCGAGAATTATTCCGAGGGATCGGCGTTAAATTGGCCCGACGATTCTTCGGGAAGAAGGAAAGAGGATTAATCTCTGCCAGTTTGATCGGTCAGTCGATTTACAGTCGATTGTTTCGAATTACTCGCGAGAAGGGACGTTAAATTATTAGAAACGGTATTAATAACGCACGCTTCGATAATTAGAAATTAGACTCGATCCTGTTCGGTCGGAGGTATAAAACTCTCGAGAGCTGTTTTATTCCGAGATATCCGTTGGGAGGATCGGTTCGTTTCGTTGGAGACGAAACGCGCGTGTGTCGCGTCGAGAAATTTGATCCGATCGGATGGAAATTTTTGTTCAGAAGGACGGGAAACGCCATTATCACCGCCACCACCTTCGAGCTCCTCCGTTCAGACGTCGCCTCGCGGATTGGGTTACACCTGCGGTCCCATAGATGGATCTCTGTACGCTGTGGTACACCAGGGTGCTGCCGGTGGTGCCCGTGGCTCGCCATTGACAGTTTCCATGGACAGCGGAATCAGCAGCGCCCCGCCACAACGACCTAGCCCACCCGAGCCGGAGCCGGACAACCAGGCTCACGGTGATCTCGATAAGCTGCTCCACGATATGATGCTCACCGTCGAGGTAACGAATCTCTCCTCGTCTTCCAATCTTTTCCAACGTAACAACAGATTATTTCTTACTCGAGAAAAATTTCTTTCTAGTAATATTTCTTCTAGTAAGAGGGAAACAGCAAGATGTTGTCTTATTTTCAGTCGATGCCAGATCCTCCGACAGACGACTACAGAACGGACAGGAGCGAGAAGATGTACATTCAAGAGACTCGCAGCTACAGCAGCCACGCGAGCAGCCATTCCCCTTCCACTTATTCCACGCTCAAGGATTCGTACAGGAATTACAGTGGTGGAAAAGAGTCGAGCCCGCCGTACAACTCGAGCAGCAGTTACAGCACCCTGAAGAACGAATATCGCGAGCCTAAAATCGATCATCGAAGGGACGAATTCGAGTACCGCGTGTCGCCCGATCGAAAGATCTCGGAATCCTCGACCGACACGTACAGGAAGCACGGTGACTCGTTCTCGCCCCCTGGAAATATCGATTACATCGACGAGGACATACCTTATCACGCCAGGCAGACGAGCCAACCGTTTTCTTACGGCGCGACCACCGACATGCTCAAACATCAGAAACTTTCCTCGCCCTCTTTGGTGAGGAAGGCGTCCGTGCGCGGCACCGCGCCCGTCGTCGATTTCGAGGACATTCTCGGCGAGAACTCGAGGAGGCCCATCAGCCCTTTGAGCCCGAACACGCCCGATCCCCCGCCAGAATTCGCCAACGGTTCCGCTAAAAACACCTCGGATCACGTGGACGGGTGAGCGATCTATTACATTCTTTTTACACCTTTCTCTTTTAATTTGATTTAACTCTTACCGATTTAGAAACATATCTATTTCTTTAGATAGAATTTAAAACATCGCGCATAGTTGAAAAATAATTTTTTTTTTTTTCAAAAAAATACTCTATTATTATCTTTTGAAATATTTTGAAGACAAAAATGGATCTTTTGGAAAAGAAAAATTACGATTCTCGTCAAAACGAGTATCAGCGCAACTCCTCTCTTTCTCTCTGTCTCTCTCTCTCTCTCTAAATATATATATATACCCTCGACAAACCGATTACGGGGTCCCTTTTCCTGGCACGATTCCCGGCTAACGTTTAACATCGGACAAGCTACGTGTAACAAATCCCATAATTAAATGCGCTCGTCCCGTCGTCTAATAATACTTTGAGGGATGAGGCCCGTTTCGTCACGACGTACATTGTGAAACGACGAGGAGATTTTCCGCTCGGGATCGAAGGCGGAATGAAGTGAAGTCGCGCGAACTGGGCCACTCCACCGGCAGAGGTTCCAGTGGACGACGTGTCGCAACTCCCTTCCTCCGAATAGGGCGCCGCAAAAGGACTCGATCGAAACGAGAAAGAGGGAGAGAGAGAGAGAGAGAGAGACGGTGGAAAGGACAGGAGGATAAAGGACGTACAATTAATAAATTGTCTACCCATAGGCGGAAAGCGATTGCGACGCAGTGCGGTCGTCGTATTTCTGCCAGGAATGGCGAACGCGGTCGTCCGTGAGTCATTGTCGGTGCAAATGGAGAGAGAAAAGTCGGTGGATGCGGACGATGCTGGCACGGACACGCGTCGTATCGCGTTATGAAATACGAGTTTCGCGGTCGGAGGATGGATACTGGCGAGAGCCAACGACCGCATTGTCGCCTCGTTGATTCGCCGTTCTGGAACGTTGCGTCCAGTTTTAGAAATGTATCGGAGAGCGGAGTTGACGGGGGGAGAGAGAGAGAAAGGGGGAGGGAGGGGGATTTTAATCGAATTTTATTCTCAGACGCGAGATTGTTCTATTCTCGTTGATTGGAGAATTGATCACGGGGAACAACGCGCTCGTGCGTTTAACCCTATGCACAGAAAATGATTAAGATCTTGGATCGAATTCGATCGAGTATATACATTTGAGTTGATCTAGGCATTTTACTCGACGCAACGTGGGTATTAAAAACTCACAGATTTTCGTTCCACGTTCTTTTTTTTAAAAAGTTTTTCGACTCGATCGAACTATCCGATTCTCTGATCGAAATCTTATTCGACGCTTAACGAGTTTGTTGTTAAACCGTTGCACGTTACCTGGGGTTCGTCGAACTGGAGTCACCAGTAAAATACTCGTTTCGTTTTGTGTATCGAGTCGGTGGAGTGCCGAGTGCCGTGAAAATAAACGTGTGCGAGGCAGGCGGAGAGCGAGCGAAACCGCAAGTTTCGCCCGGATATTTATGAAGAACCGTGATCCGCTACGATGGAGAAACAGGCGACGTTTATGGTCGAGGAGGTCGACAGACGTTTGGCAGGTCTGCTTTCTCAGCCGCAAAGAAGCTCTCCTTTCGGGGCTTCACCGTTCGTTCCTTGTCTCTCGATCCTGCTTTTCCTCCCCTCCCCTCCCGGCGTGTAGCTGTTTAAATTCCATCTACGGCCGCCTCGCCTTGTGAAACAATCGTTCCAAGTACCGGAGGCTATCTGTACCTCGATCGATGCCGTTTCATCCGATTTCAAGATAGCATTCCTCCCTTTGATCCCGTTCGTGGAAATAAATTGTCAAGTACTCGGGAGCAGTTCTCGCGTCGGGACGTTTCTGGTATTTCGTAAATGACGATTCGTTCGAAATAAATCGTCGATTTATATGCAAGAGGATCCGAGAGGAGAAATAACTTGCATAATTTTTTTAATTCGCCGCGATCCTTTCCCAATAATCGTTTCGTCGACTCGTAACGAACGCTTATATCTCCACAAATTTGCAATGTTTCGAACGAATCGAAATCTTCGAGGATAAAAAATTGGATGGTGGGTAAATTTTTTTAAGGATTTTCTAAGCTTCAGAGGTTAGAGAACGGTGACGATTGATTCCATTAAGAAACTCGCGTCTACGGTATTCGAGGAACGTCGCCGAAAATACGACGAAAATAAAAATATTCTGAGATTCGTTAAAGGGAGAGGGAGAATGGAGTCCCTATTCGCGGGACTCCGACCGCCCTCTGACATAATTATAAATATAGAACAGACGAGACTCGGTAAATCGGCCGCCACCAGACTCACCCCTTTTGTTTTTCCTTCTTCTTCTTCTTCTTCTTCTTCTTCTTCTTCTTCTTCTTCTTCTTCTTCTTCTTCTTCTTCTTCTTCTTCTTCTTCTCCACTTTCTCGTTTGTTCTTTGTTTCCCGCGCTTCTGCAACTGCATTTTCTTTCCGCTGGCAATTTTTCCATCGCCGGAGGAGCTTCGTGGAAGCGGAGCGCTCGGATACGGAAGTCATTCGAAGCAGAAAGGGAGCACAAAAGCGGTTCGTAAAGGCTTCGCGCAATTTTCCACGACGAGCTCGCGTTTCCGACGTCCTTTCCGGACCTATCCTGGCCGAGATCTATCTTCCCTCTAACCGCGATATTATTTCGGGGGAGGATCGTTGTCCGTGAAAAATTCTCTTCCGTGGTCGATGGCGAGATAAATCATCGTTTCTCCGCGAAAATAGACACCAGAGAATCTTCGAATTCCTTCTCGAATATTTTTCCTCCGTTCCGAAATTCATTTTATTTCGATCGGTGATGGTTCTTCGTTTCGTGGATTTCGTCGCACGAGTGTGATCGAAATATGTGAATATTTTTTAGGCAAGTTTAGGCAAGTTAATCTTTAATATTTTATCTTTTCCTCGATAATTTTCTCTCGCTAGGAGGATTTCGAAAAAAAACTCATTTTATTTTTTTAACTTATTATTTAACGAGGAATTTTTATTCGATAGAAAATAGAAATATCTGTTAGATATCCGTGCACATTGTATCGACGCGCGATACGGGAAAAAAAAGGAATGAAAAATTAGCTGCCTCGAAACGATCGGCTTCGTTTTCTTTTTTCTTCACGTTCTTAAGGAGTTCTTAAGTAATTTGAATATTACAGCAGTAATATTCGCAGCTAGTTCTTAGAAATAGTAATCGAACACACTCCGAACACGACGTTAAAATTTATAGCCCTTGTACAGAGGTTAACGCGAATTTACACTCATTGCTTCAGAATTTATAGTTATTGTTACTCTTCCAAAACGCGGACTACGAAATTGCTATTAAACAAGGTTACGTGTCCGGCGGTGTTACGCCGCCGTAAAATATTGGCTACGCGAAATGAAACTGTTTTACATCCGACCTAGGAAATCGCATAAACGATCCCGAAAATATCGACCGCGTGTCGAAAAAAAAAAAAGAAAAGAAAAAAAAGAGAAAATTGGACCAACGTAACGAGACCGTTTTATTATTCGAAACGCGAGAGTCTTTTGCGGAGATAGAGAACGAGGATATCCATTCCAGTTTATTTCCAAACCGACAACGAGAATAGAACGCTTGTCCTCGTAAATTCTATTACCATTAAATTCCCTTTCGCCTCCCCCTTTTTTTTATTCGCGAATAGAACATTTTTAATTTCGCTAGGAACAACGTTTCGTCACGTTGTTACGCGCTACGAATCGTTCCTGCGTGCATACGAAATGAAATCATGCATACGTTACGATATTTCTTGGCCAACGATTCTTTAATTGATGTCATTCTCGTACACACACACACACACACACATACGCGCGCAGAAAAATGCGAACGATTCGTTTTTTCCATTTCGAATATTTTCGAAATCCAATCGAACCGCGTGTATTTAAAAAAATTTTCGAAAATTTTAATTATTTTCGATGCCCGAGTTATTGAGTGCCGAGAGATATAAAAATTAAGAAATCAACGAATATATATATACATGTATGAAGCAAAGAGATCGGCAATCAGATGTTGGAAGACAGTTAAGATGTTGATATTCAAGCATGGAGATTATAGAATATAATTTCTCCAATTTCAAGTTTCGGAGAAATCTCGAACGTTCGTCTTAAACGTTCCAGTTTCGCGCACGGAACAGACGTTGATCTTTCAAAGCTCGTTGAGAACACCCCTCCCCTGCCTCCGTGAAAGGGGGGTTGATTTTCCACCGGCGTCGAGAAATCCTTTATTTACGTTCTCTCTTTCACCCGCGTGAAATTTACATCACCGTTTGATCTCCCGGCAAATTAACCTCTCATCCGGACTCGATGCATCCGTCTGTACACAGCGCGAGGATATTTCATTTGGCCGGATTTATACCCCTTTTCGAAATCCTTTCGATCCCGCGTAAACGTTGGAATATTTATTTATTCACCGCGACGATAACCGAGGCAAATATAGAACGAGAGCCGATTTATTAATTTATCTTTCGAGAAAAAGAGAGAGCCGATGATAGAAAGAGAATATCGTTCCATTCCATTTCCCATTCATTCAACGTGCTCCGCTTCCGACACGACGATTAGCTCACGATTAGTTCTCGATCGCGAAGGGTGGGTGTGGCCGCTGTTCCACGACGAAACGGGAACGAATTTCGTTAAAGGAGGAAAGATAAAAATCGGCTAAGGGGGAGGAGGCGGTGGATTTATTACGAGAGGAGGGGGAGCGAGCGAAACACAAACGGAAATCGATGGCCCGGAGCGACCCCATCGATCAGGATGCAATTATCCAGGATCTATCTTGGTAGGAGGTCCTGGATAATTCCTGTGGCCCTCTTCCGACCCTGGAACCGTGACGTGGCCCCGTTCTAACGAGGCTTTGTTACACGGTTCCGTGCCCCGTCCTCGGTCTTCTCGTGTTCCCTTCGAGAAAGTAGCTTCTCGTGTTTTCGCCCTCGCGAGTAACTCGAGTCGCTAACCTCTCCTCCTCGAGCTCCGGCGAGGAAAGCGAGAAATCACGATTTAACAGGATGAAAACAGCTGGTTCGCGGCGAAGTGGCGAGATTCTAATCCGTGACAGGTGACAAAGGATCCGCGGTGTAACGTTCGCCTTTCTTTTCGTTTCCTTTGTAAAGGGAAAGAGAGACTTCCCGCTTCCTCGATTCCGTTTCTCGGGATTTTCGCGTTAGTTCGAGTTACGACTATCACTTTTTTATGATTTTCGAGAACGAGTTAGGTTAGGTGCGTGCGCGCGCGCGTGTGTGTGTGGGGGGGGAGGGGAGGGGGAATTATTAGAAGCCGCGTAACGCGGTGGATTAAGAAAGTTTTTCGGCTCGGGATGCGAAAGTTTCAGCTTGTTCCTCTCTTCTCAGATTATCATGGCTGAGGCAACAGCAGTTGAAACTTGCGGCGAGGAGGGACGAAAGGAACCCGGGGAAACTTTGGCGACAAGAAACCGGAAATCGCGTGATCGGCGAGCTGAGAAGCTTGCAGAGGGGGAGGATGAGGCACGACGGGTACGCCAGCGATTCTGCGGTTCTCGACGACGACGAGGACACGTGGGTTGTCAATTCCACATCCGGACAGGTAAAAAGAAGAAAAGAAATCGTTGAAACAAGCGCTTGAATTCGCCCGCAAAAATTTCGATCCAAATTGAATCGCAAAATTGATCCTCTCGATTCCAACAACAGTTTCGACAAAATAATAATAATAATAATAATAATAATAATAATAATACGTCTCTTCGTTCACAATTTTTCTCTCGCTCAATTGTTCATTTTTTTTTAATATTCGCGCCAACGAACTAACCTCGTAACTTACTTTTCAATTTTAATTTTCCAGTCGCAATCGAGGGCGGCGCTTTACACATCCGCGCCTGCGAGCCCGCTGCTTCCGCAACGGTCGAGCAGCCGGAAGTACAACGGTACCAGCGGAACCGGTACCCTAGGACGGCCACGGGCCGAGAGCGTGAACGAGCGTCCCTTCATGTCCGTGAAACGGGCGTACGAATATCGCAAATACAGCGACAACCAGGTAAACCGAGGAAGAGTATACATATATATCTGTACGCGCACAAGTTGGAGAGCAAATAGTTGGGGAGGGGGGGAAGAAGAAAAAAGTAGTTTGCCCCGGCAGCACGCGTATGCGGGAGCAGTGGAGGATCGATCGTGTTCAACGAGGATAATAAAATGTTTATCGCGTTTTATACGATAGAGGATCGACGCCGTTCGATTACGCGAAATAAATATTTATCGAACCGCGGGAAAAGAAAGATGAAGAAGGGTAAAAAAAAAAAAAGAAAAGAAAAAGAAACGTGGTGTTATTAGAGCGGGAGGCATTTCAGCCGGGAGCGATGAACTACTTAAAATAATTATCGGTAATAAGGATAATAAATCCGAAACGGCGGCACGATCGATTCTACTACCTTTGCGCGAATGAAACGGCGGCAGCACGAACGCTACAATTTAGCCCCTCGTAGATCGCGATTGTAAAACCAGCTCCCACCGTGGTCCCGTGTTTTATGGTTTATATATATATATATATATATACGCCCCACAGTTAGATCCTTAGAACAGCAAGAAACTCCCTTTACACCGTAGAATTCGCAAGAGAGGAAAGAAAGAAAAAAGAAAAGATCGCTTTCCTTTTAGTGGATGCCTATGACTGTCTATAATTTAACCCTTTCTTCTGCCCACTTTTTCCCGCCTGTTATATTACGAGCGAGGCGTTGCGATTGACGCGCTATTAGAATCCAAGCTAATTTCACGAAATTTCTTTCTTTCGACAAAGAAACTTTCCTCCTCGATCCTCAATCGCGTACATACATATATACACGTACGAAATTTATCGCCAATCGATCCGACAATCGTTTCTTTCTAGCCCGATCTCCTCCTCGCGATCGGGTAAAACGGCGTTAAAATTGAATAGGAGGCGGATAGGTTGGAAATTAATGCGATTAACCGGTACGCTAATGGAGGATCGCGGTGATCGGATCGCTAATAGGGAATCAGGCCGTGTAAACACTCGGTGGCAGGAAAGGATTAAAACGCCCCCGTCTCCCTCTAGCATGAAGCGCTTGGCTTGCTTTTCAGAGCCCTCCGACATCCCCCCGCTCAGGCTTAGCAAGCACGCGACCCTTAGGATTAGCAGTGCAGCTACAAACACCGTTCATTAACACGGACAAGCCTCAACCACCACGGCCAGAGTCGCGTAGCGACAGCTTCGCTCGCGCTGACGCTTTGTTGCGCGAGCACAACAGGCGCAGCAGCAGCAGCAGCAGCTGGCCGCGGGCAACGCGATCACGGAGCAACAGAAACAACCGGTTGGCCAAGATTTCGCCGTGTCTCGTAACCACGTTTCTCGGCCGGAATCGAGAAATCGAATCGTGTGCTCGAGCACGACCACGTTGGCCGGGAACGTTGAAAGGACCACCACCACCACCACCACCGACCACGTGGACGGAGGATTGTTGACGATGGTCGATCAACAATCGTCGAGCGCGCGCAACAATCCGGACCCTCTCGTGAGCCTCATTCAATCATTGGCCGAAATTTCGCCCATTCGATCATCCCAATCGGTGACTAACAACAACAACAACAAGACAGACACGAACGATCATCATCACGCGTCGAGCATCGGCGCAGCAACCACCACCACTGCGAGCAGCAACGTTGTTAACGCCATCACTAATTGCTCCCCTAACCAATCACCCAAAGCATGGCAGAATTGCACCCAGGTTTGTCTTCCTGTGTTCTCCTGTCTCGCTCGGCGATCCTCATTCTAGTAGCAGTAGTAGTAGTAGTAGTAGTTTTCGCTCTTCGCGCACGAGGAGAGAGATTTTCATCGTTTCCTCGTTTATTACCATTTTTAACGGACTTGCATTTTCGAAACATTTCCACTTTGTTTTCTCGATAGATTTTTCTTCTTCTAGATGAATATAATCTAATCGTCAAACTTGTCGATAAATTCATGTTTTAAAATTCGCGAGAAGGATTGTGAGACGTAAAAAACGAATATACGAAGAAAATTTCTCTTCGATCATTCCATCCATCACGTTATATTTCACCGTGGATCTTAGTTTCGTACATTTTCGAAAATGGCTTGAAACCTCACCGCTTGAAGCACTGGAACGACTTAATAATACTTGTATAATACCGCATCTTTTTGAAACGAGAAGAAGCGTACTCGTAAATTGGTAGAAAAAGCATGGTTAAAAATGGGAGGAAAACTTGCAGTCGCACAATGACTCCGCTTCATCGTGGACCGAGAGAAGCATAAGTCCCGGAAGTGCGGTGGTGAGCAGCGCGTCGAGGCCTCAAACCCCGGCATTTCCGGTCCATCCTCGGACCCCGTACGTGAACAACTCCTCGCCCACGGTCACGTTCGCGGCTGATCGCTCTTACGGCACGAACGCCACTTACAACGTGAACAACAACAACAATAATTTAAATAACGTCGAGGCAGCCGGGAACAACAACAACAACGTCGGAAATTACGCGAGCGAACGAACGATCTACATCGAAGAACGAAGAGAAGTCTCGAAAGAGACGGGGCTTCCACCCAAGAGTCCGACAACACAGAGGTGGGTCACTATCTTTACCTCTCTCGTTATTAATCTTTTATTAATTTTCGTTAATATTCGTTAAAATTACTCGATGAAAAAAAAAATGATAAAAAAAGCAAAAAAATAATTCGCGATTAATTGTACCTTTTCTCTCTTTTTTTTCTTTCTTTCTTTCGTTCATTCAATCGATTCAATAACGTTCGATAGAATTATCGGGATAATAATCAAGAATTAAGAGATAATTTTGATTGATTCAATTTTTGATAAAACAGGATGATTTTCTTTCCTTTTTCTTTCTCCCTTTTTTATTTATAAATTATTTTTTAAATAAAACGAGGCAAAAATTACTCGATGGAGCAATTTATTTATCCTCCATCGAACATTGCTGGTGGAGCAATTGTGGATTATGACACAGAACGTGATATTCGTGATTCTAGACGCTTGAGTTTCCCGGCAAGCGGGCCACTTAAACAAACGCATAACAAACGATGGCCGCTCACTAACCAATCGGCGTCGTTCGACTATAGGTAATATATTATTTCAGAGCACAGAGAATACGCGTGTAAAATGATGGATCCGCGTTTCTGAACGACGGGATGCGCCGTGAATGTTTAATGTCGTGCCACTAACTATCGGTGTATACATACTGCTGCAACCAGCTGCAACCGCATCGTGAAGTAAGGAATCCGACATCGTGATATATATCATGGGAATATATCGATAATGTAAAATTAATTGGAATATTTGAAAATATATCATAGGGCATGGCGTAATTGAAATGGAAATTGATCGATACGGTTGCAGAGATGCGTTTTTTGCGGATCAGCATCGTGATGAAAAAAAAAAAAAATTGAAGAGCACCTAAGAAACACGCGTACTGTTCGTGTGTGAGTGTGTGTCTATATTTGCACCTGTCGGACTAACAAAAGCTCGAGCTTGTTGCATCGTGAAAGCATTATTGTCATCCAACCAGAATGTACAAGTATCGCATATCAAAGTTAAAAAAAAAAAAATAATAATAATAATAATAAAATCACAAGGAAACTCGCGTAATAATTATCATCGAGAGGCTTTTTATTAATAAATAATAATAATATAATATAGAAAGAAGGAAACATTCGCGTGATATCGTTGATTAACATAATATAATAATAACGTGCACTATCATTTATTTAACGACAACTGTTTTCTTGGTAATCGTATCTGTACATAGACGTGTGTGTGAATTGTCGTTCTTAGATTGAGAAAAAAAAAAAAAAGAAAAAAGGCTGTAAATTACGACGATATATTCGTGCAATCGTGTCTCTTCTCTCTCTCTCTCTCTCTGGCTGTACTTCCTTAATCGATGTATTCCTTCTCCCTGTCCTTCCATTTTTTTCCCCCCTCGCTCTTGTATGTACCACATTTCCAGTGTTTTCTCACGGCGTTCCACGCCATCTTGCACGAATCACTTGACAACACGCACGAAAACACACGCATACACACGTGTACACACAAACAGAGATCACACAGAGAACACGCGTCTGCCTGCACGCGGAAAACGAACCTTCTCGAAAATGCACTTTGTAACGATGCTGTGTGATTGCTTCCTTGTAGCAAGGACCGATCTGTTTCTCCGATAAACGAGCCAACGATGCAACAGTCGCAAGCTGTCTCGCGCAGCCCTGGCACTCCGACCCATATCGAATTCGCCCAAAGTCCTAAGGTAACGAACTAAAAACGTTTTAAAACTATCCGATCATTCCTCGTCCGTCTACCTTATTCTCGTCGTTAAATCTTCTCTTTCCTTTTCTTTCTTCTTTTCTAGAGTGCCACGTCGTATACTTCCATAAACAGCGGTGGTCAGTCGTCTCCTCAGGTGCAGTATTACGGTTCAAGACGGTCCAGTGTACACTCGAACACCGAGCCTCAAGAAGTGGCCGATGTGAACGTGAAATTCGTGCGCGACACGAGCCGAATCTGGTACAAACCCAACATATCTCGGGAACAAGGTATTGCGCAAGAAAGAAAAGGAAGAAATATCGTTTCTAAGTTGGAACGATATTAATCGATTTTGTTCAATTCTCTTCTCAGCGATCTCGATGCTGAAGGACGCAGCGCCAGGGACGTTCGTCGTTCGGGACAGCAACTCCTTCCCAGGGGCTTTTGGACTCGCCCTGAAGGTGGCGACCCCACCTCCAGGCGCGCCCAGCAGTCCCAGAGACCCGTCCAGCGAGCTGGTCAGGCACTTTTTAATCGAGCCCACCTCGAGAGGCGTGAGATTAAAGGGATGCGCCAACGAGCCGGTTTTCAGCTCGCTGTCGGCGTTGGTTTACCAGCACAGCTTGATGGCGATGGCCCTACCTTGCCCGCTCTTGCTCCCAGAACCGGAAGCCGCGGCCAGAGCCCTTGATTCACCGGGGACGAACAGCACTCAGCAACTGCTCGCCCAGGGTGCAGGTATCGATCGAAAGGATATATAAGATTGATCGTTCGATCTTAAATTATCGAATTTCCATTTTTTCTCTCCAGCCTGCAATGTTTTGTACCTCTTCACCATGGACATGGAATCGTTGACGGGGCCTCAAGCCATCAAGAAGGCGGTGACGACGATGTTCGAGCAAAAACCATTGCCCACCGCGACTATAGTCCATTTCAAAGTTTCCACCCAAGGGATCACGCTGACGGATAACGCGAGGAAGCTGTTCTTCCGTAGGCATTATCCCACGAATAATATCAGTTATTGCGGTTTGGACACGGAGGAGCGCACCTGGGACTTCGCCAGTGAGGAGACCGGGCGACCAGTCAGCGCCCAGTACGTGTTCTTTCTTTATATATATATATACGTGTATATATTTGGAAATTATTACTTAAGTTTTTAAAATTTAACATCTGCGAAGCAGAAAATAACTTCTACAATCGATCGTTCGATATTTCTTCGTTCCAGTCGTTGTTTCGGATTCGTTGCCAGGAAACCGGCGCACAAATCGGACAACCAGTGTCACGTGTTCGCCGAGCTGGAACCGGAACAACCAGCCACGGCCATAGTGAATTTCGTGAATAAGGTCATGATGGGCAACTCCATAGCGAAGGCCAACATCGTGTAAATCGTATTTATTCGTCTCACGCGTCCTCCAAGATGCTTGGATAACGGTTTCTCGTGTTCGAGGCCTGACAAGAATCGATGAAAAAGAAAAAAAGAAAAGAGAAGAAAAGAAAAGAAACGAGGAAAAAAGGAAACCCATAAAAGCGCGATTCATCGCGAAGAATGAATACAGCTTGAGCCGTCGTTTCACCGAAGAAATATAGATATATATATATATGACCGTGGTGTTCGACGTTAGTTGACTCTCTCGTAAAATAGATGTTCGCGCTGTTTGAACGTAGAGTCGAGTCAGTAGAGCATGAAAAAGAGCATCTAAAAGCAAAACTATTATAGGTAGAGATTAGAACGATAGAGGGAATTGATATTGTTCTAAACAGAAGAAGAAGAAGAGGTTTACACAATGGATGATACGTGAAACACTCGATTCCATCCTCCACCGTGTCGATGTGATCGCACGGACGTTTCGTCGGAGAAGAGAATGAAATTGATTAATTATGCGACGATCGTTACCGCTCGTTGTTCAATTATTAATTAGACGATAGTAGAGAGTAATATAAAAAGAAAAAAAAAAGAAAACCCCGGAGCAAAGTACGATGGCGGGATTGCAACTTCCACTTGTATCGTGTTGCGTTGTATTTTTGTAATGGAAAACTTCGAGGATCTTTACCTCAAGAATTGTTATCATCTATCGTATTATTATTATACGTCTGTCGTTATACATACGCGCATATTTTGTACGAATTTTTTACGTCTACTTAACCACCTACGAAGGATCATACACCACTGCTATGCAATGTCACCGTTATTCGCAATCTAATCGAGCTGAACCGCGGACATCAATTTCGTTTTTCTTTTTCTCTATTTTTATAATCGTGATCATTATATATATATATATATTCGTTCAGAGACGAAGTTACAGAACACGACGTTATACTTTGCTTCCATCTCAAGATACAGATTGTCGCGCGTAAAAACGAGGATTATCGCAAGCGAACGTACCGATAGTTGGTAGGTTAGTATAGTTGACGAGTAATCGACCGTGCTCCATGCGCGAATCTCGAAAGATCGTCGCGCGTTCGAAGCGCAGTCTCGCGAGTACGTGTCTCGATCGCAGAAAATAATAATAATAATAATAATAATAAAAAAAAAAGTAAAAAAGAATAGTTTGCACGCGTATGTACGTACACATTGTTGCAGAAAAGAAAAGAAAAGAAAAGAAAAGAAAGAAAAAAGGAAAAGGAAAAAAGAAGGAAGAAGAAGAAGATCGCAACAAAAAAATATAGTTGAAAATATATATATATTATATATATTATTAACCATGTTATACTTGGGACTCTCGAGTAATGTTTATCGAAGAAAATGTTACGTCGTTGTGCGGAGCCGTGCCTGTGTATCGTAGCCCGCCATGTTCCACGAGAAAGCAGCGGTTCAACGTTACGTTACGAGTTAAAACGTTCTATAAATAACTGTAAATAAGTTGAAACACGAGAAAGTATGAGGCAGTGTCGGGCAGAAGGGAGGAGGAGGAGGAGGAGACAATCCGAGCTCACCGAGATAAGAATCGACGATAAAGGTCGAGGAATAAAATGGGGGGAGGGGAGAGGGGGAGTGAGAGGGAGTGGGAGAAAAAAAGGAAGAGAAATTAATTTTTTTCTTTTTTTCCCCTCGTTCGAAACGCGTCAACGTGACGGAACTGAATAAATAAACGATACTCGAAGAGGAGAGTAGCGGTATCGAAATCGAAACATCACATTTCGTTTGGTGACTCCCCGTAGGTTCTTGCCATTTAATTCGTCCTCACGAGTGATGTCCTCCTTCGTTCGCCTAGAGAGAGAGAAAAAAAGAAAAAAAAGAAAAAAAAGAAAGAAAGAAAGAAAGAAAGAAAAAATATGGAAAATATGCGAATCGACGAAGGAAGATCAGATCGGCGGGGACGACGACAAGCAGTCAATTATCACGGGAAAGAAAAAAATCGTTATACGTGTAATTACGACAATACCGTGCCACGAGAGGATCCACGATAAAAAAGAAAAGAAAAGAAAAGAAATGAAAAAAAAAAAAAATGTCGTTTATCGTCGTTCCTCGGCGTCGCGAAAATTTCCTTTCCTACTTCTTTTCCTTCGTCTACTTCTTTTCCACTGTTCTTGATGATGCAAGATCGAGAAGATCAGTCTGGATCAGTCGTTGCAACGATCTCCCTCTTCCTTTATCCTCCGATGGATGGACGGAACGAAGGTCGAGGGATTATTTTTTTTTTTTTTTTTCTTCTTTCGTCATAAAAACCGCTACATGCTGCTAGTCAAAATTACGATACGCGTATACTCGAACGAACGGAGAATTCTGAGGCAAGATACAGATCTCGAATCGCAAGAATCGCACAGAAGAGAACAATCGATCCGAAGATTTTTCTTCTCGATCATCTCCTCTAGTTTTTTTCCTCGATGTCGTTCCCCGTGGCCGAGTTACTTGGACAGCGAGGCGCGATTATTTCTCCCGCGACTCTTTTTATCGTATGTTTCAATTTCTTTTCGTACAAGTGGAAAGCCGACTAACAGAGTAACATTAATTTAACACCAGTCATTATTATAATATAATTATTAATTATTATTACTTATTTACGCTCTATCATTACGTACATTCACGCAATAATTGTATTGCCGCAATATACCGGTAAAATACCGGTAATATGCTCTTATAGTTGTAAACGATAATAAATCATATTCGCAGCGTAATCCCGAATAATCCCGATCCTCTTTCGATTTCAGCAGAAGAGCGTTATTTATATTTGAAACAGAGGAAAGGAATGAGCTTTGACCCACTTTTTTCTCCATTTCTTGTTTCCTGATAGAACATGCTCGTTATTACTTTTCTTAAATACTTCAGCGATGAAAAAGTAGAATGATCGCGTGAACGGGTGAAAATTGATGCGAAATGCAGTAAAAACTTTACTTAGTTTCCACGTTCAACTTGTAAATATCGTGGATGTAAAATTACTCGAGAATGAAAGTGAAAACCAGTTCCCCCCCCCCCAAAAAAAAGAGAGAAAAAAAATAGCCCGATTCCATTCCGTAACCTCGTATTTTCCATTCGAAGAGAAACATTGAAGAGGGATTAAACAAGGTAAGTAAGAGAATTACCGACTCCTCCGATTACCGTTAACAAATTAGAATGGAATGGAGCTGCGTCGCAAATAAAAATGTTGGAATATTTCCTCTCGACCGGATTCCTCTCGATCGATTGAATCGAGATTCATTCGACGCGTTCGACCGATAAACCACTTCGACTTCGAACGAATTCGAAAAAAATAATAAAATATCATCATCGAGAGAATGAATTACGAAAGAATTAGAACTATAAATCGTACGTAGATATTTTTTAATCACAAAGGGTAGATCAGAGTAGAATTTACTTATTCCACTAACCTCAGGACCTTGTTCTATCCACCATCACCACAGGCTATAAATGTTCCCACGAGGTATTGAATACCACGCACAGAAATCCCGTAAGTCAAGCCCGTGGGGCAGGTCCAGTGAAATTGTCGTTTTTCGCGTACGAGCAGCGGAGTCGGAAAGACTGGTTCGCACCACGGGATTAGTCAACGAGAAGACGCCGTGACGATCGTACATCCCGGGCCTGATTCAGGCCGACCATGGCTCAGGTCGACTTGAAGTCGATTTTCCGCCTTGTGTTCGGTTTATCGGTGATCATCATTGCCACCGCTCGGCCACAGCGCGCCAATTTCGAATTTTTGCCCGTGGGAGAGTACAATTGCTCGTCCTTGAATAAGAACGATTGGCCCTTCGATAAGGAGAATCGTGAAGCAAGGTTGGAGGAATATTATTCTCTTCTTGACTGAATTTCGTATTTCGACAATAGATCTTTTTTTTTTCTTTTTTGTAATTTTGAATTCAACGGTGACGTTCATATCAGATTTCGCGGTGATCGATCGATCGTGAATCGTAATTTTTGAATATACTTCTCTCTCGTTGGAATTTAAAGATAATTGGATTTCCAGTGATTAAGATAAAGTCACCGTTAGGAGGGTTTTGAAGAAGAAAAAAAAAAAAAAAAAAGGAAAGAAAAGAATGGTGGATTTTGTTTTAGATTTACGGTAGAGGATCTTATCGTGTACAACGAGCCGAAGAACGTCAATTTAACAATCGATAATGAAATCAGAGGATTTTCTTTCTCGAACATCGTCGATTCTGTATTTTCCGTGATGGCTAACGGGCTCGATTCCATCGTGACTAGTATCATCGGCACGGAGAAAAGTGCCAAGCCCAAACCCAACAGAGTGAATTACAAAAATTATCAATTGATCAGATTGTTCCCTAGTTCCCAAGGACACGTGAACGAGTTAAAGGAGTTGAAGGAGGCCGAAACTGAGGATATTAAATTCTGGAGCGAACCGATGTACAACAAGTGTGTTTTGTGCACTTTTTCCTTCCTCTTTCTAATTCAATTTCTAATACAATTTTAATTCTATGGATTCTGTGAATCATTTCTCTATAATCGTTATTCTAGAACAACCGACGTGGTCGTCGCTCCAGATCTCGTCTCCGAATTGAAAATGTTCCTTAGAGATAAAGGAATCGATTTCAAAGTTTTGATAACGAATATTCAGGTACGAGATTCAGATATCAGAGAAAAAAAAAAAAGAAAAGAAAAGAAAATGAAAAGACCGATATCGAAGATAAGTCGATTAATTTTTACGGCAAATCATTTAATTGCTTGTTTCGATTTTTATTGCGATAGAAAACGATAGCGAGTCAAAATCCGAAAATGTCGAAGGAACAACGCGATGATCTCGTCTCGAGCCAGGGACACAGCATGACTTGGAAACGATATCATCGATATGGAGGTATGACAACTATTCAAACTTGGAAATTTTGTTATTTTCGATATTTATAGACATCATCCCCCCTTCCATCCATGTATCCACTTTCGAAATTATATGTTGTGGAAATCTTGGTGAATCTTCATCTCGACAAAACGAAGTTTGCCACCATAACTCTTTCCCATTGAACTTTTCTAATAAAGGAAACTTTCAGCGCAAATCTGATCCCCTGGTTCCAAGTAGCCCCTCCACCGTTCTCAATTCTCCTCTTACCATTCCTGCCTTCCTCCTAACCGTGTCCCAACCTATCTCTCCCCACTACTCCCCACTCTACAGGATAATAATATTCCTGTTAGATGAATATTACAAGACTTCTCGAGCATTGCGCTTTATAACGTTTAAATTTATAACCAAAGTATAAATAATGTACAAAATCTTTATCAACATTTTTCTTTTTTCTTTCTTTTTTTTTTTTTTTTCCTCTCAGAGATCGTCAAGTACATGGAGTATCTAACTCTAAAGTATCCTAAACTAGTCGAAGTGATAACGATAGGTCACAGTTACGAGGGTCAACCCATTAAAATGGTGAAAATTTCGAACGGGCGAAACAAAAAGAATGGATCCAAATCGGCTGTCTGGATAGACGCTGGTGAGTTTCGATTCTTAAATTTATTTACATCGAAAAGAAAAGAAAAAAAAGAAGTGAAACGTGAAAAATTATACAGACATTGAGTGCGTTCAGGCATGGTTCAAATTTTCTTCGAATCGTAGCGCATTGGTCTTTGACAACACGAAAGCGGTTTCTTTATTATTATTCTCGTTGGCACTCCGTGGATTTATGTTCAAACGACGATATTGTGTATTGCGCATAATAAACGTGGAAATCCTTCCGCGAGACTGCACGCACGAGGCAATTTCTAGCCTGGAATTCATTTCTTTTTAAAAGAAATGATCGTTTCCTGCGTACGATTAAAATTCCAAGGTCAGGAAGATAGGATGTTGGGTTCGGTGATGAGAGAAGGATACTATTCTTTTCGCGATTCGTCGATAAATACTAGGAAAACTAAGCGCGATAGTATATTTATTTTTCAATAACACATAGAGATAATTGATAAAACGTTTTTTAATACTCGTGCAAGCCAGTTTAAAATTGCATCAGAAATTTATATCTAAAGATTTTAATTGTAAGTAAGTAAACATACTGTAAACACCGAGTACGAATCGATTCTACCTCGAGAAACAGTTATTCCTGTATGAATAAGTCAGTCTCTCAACAGCGTACTCTTAACGCGTAGTTTCGTAGCTCTTTCGAATTATCCCGTTTCGATCGACCAACCAAATGTTGTACAGGAACGGTAATAAATTGCCGGAAGGTATTACTGTATGCAAATGAAGTAAATAGAAAAACTTTCCTCTTCGTGGAATTAATTCAATTTAAACTTGAATTTTATGACGATATAATTAAATATCGAAATATCAAATTTCTCGAATTTATCAATTTTTTTTTTTTCAACGTAAAGAGATTTTCTTGAAGAAAGTTGTGCACGAATTATAATATCTAGTTTAGTTCCTTTAATCGTTGTTAAAGGAATGAAATTTTTCTCAAGAAGAAGTTTCGAGGAGGCAGAATTTTTCGAACGCTCGTCGCGTTCCATTTCGATCCCGTCCCGTTACTCCGTATTTTTCTCGAATTGTCCTCGCATTCGGTAGGTATGCACGCGCGCGAATGGATCGGTTCCGCTGTGGCGACCTACATCATCAGC
Organism: Apis florea; assembly: GCF_048593485.1. Classification (NCBI taxonomy): domain Eukaryota; kingdom Metazoa; phylum Arthropoda; class Insecta; order Hymenoptera; family Apidae; genus Apis; species Apis florea. The sequence continues at coordinate 1,623,449 of NW_028256789.1, forward strand.
CAGTTAGTCGAGAAGAACACGAGCTACGCTAAATTGCTGGAGAATTCAGACTGGATGATCTTACCTGTCGCGAATCCGGACGGCTACGAGTACAGTCACACGAGTGACAGATTGTGGAGAAAGACGAGGAGCAATCACGAGGAGAATCAAGACGACAGTCGGTACGATCGTGTCATTATTTTTTTTTTTTTTTTTTTTTTTTTTTTAGAAAATGATTCCAACGCTTCTTTGGTTGAGTAAACAGTGACAAGAATGAATATATAATAAACGCTTTCTGTGACATAGATACTCGGATTATAGCTTCCTTCAACTGTTGACCCATTACACGAAGTGGTTGTGGGGTAAGTGCGAGGGCGTCGATCCGAACAGGAATTTTGGATACCATTGGGGCGAGGTGAAAGAGGGTGGGGCCAGTCTGGACCCTTGCCACGAAACTTACGCCGGTCCACGAGCCTTCTCCGAACCGGAAACCAAGGCGATGGCCGATTACATTTTGGCCAATAAAAAGGACATCAGGTATGGATCGTGGTGTAGAAAACTTCAAATTCGCATTTGATTTCTGGTACGGAAAATCTGGGATGATGGATATGAAAATGAAATTTTTCAAGGGTTTATCTGACGTTGCACTCTTATTCGCAAATGTGGCTCGTACCGTGGGGATACACGTATTCGAAACCGTCCGATTATTCGGAATTGATGAACGTGGCTAAGAAAGGAATAGGGGCGATCTCGAAGATACACGGGACCGATTATCAACTCGGCCCATCAGCCGATTTGTTATATCCAACCTCAGGTACGGTCACGCGATTAATTACACAGATAATAGAGGCGGAAATTAAACGATTCTTATCAATGCTGTTTCGATAATTAAAAATTAAATTCTCGCGTTCATTTACGTGTTCTCTCGCAACGTTCGTTTCGTAACAAATAATTAAACTGATAATGAATTGTTGATTATTAACGCTCGATGGGATTATATATAAAGAAATATTTTTAGAAGTGTCAAGTAATAACGTGAAGTGTTCTTTTTTTTTTTTTTTTTTTAATTGTACGAGCAATTGAAATCAAGAATAACGCAATCTTTTTGGATTTTCGTTTTACGTCAAATTTGTGCAAAAATATTAAATACTTGAATTTAATTATATCGTTACGATATAAAAATTTTTGCAAATTTAGAACGCGAGAAAAAAGAACAATCAATGAAAATACGATAACTTCGAAATTTTGCAATTTTACGACGAAAATAATGAAAATCTTATCGATTCGCTTGCTAAAATTCTTACTGGATAGAAAAATTGAAAAATATTTATGATATATTTGAAATTTTAGGTGCTTCCGACGACTGGGCCAAAGGTGTAGCCGGTATAAAATACGCTTACACGTTGGAACTTCGAGATCGAGGAACATACGGATTCTTGCTTCCAGCATCGCAAATCGTGCCCACTGCTCGTGAAATTTGGGCAGGGATAAGAACGATCGCTCGTTTAGTAACTTGCTGAGATCCGCGAATAGCACTGATCTCTGATTTACTGAGAACTGAAATAAGTTTCATCGTTTTTCGTGTTTATAAAGAAGAGTTTTTTAATAGCGAAATGTCTGAAAAAATCTATATGGGATGATAACATTGCTGATGATCATTGATTTAAATCGAAGATAATTTTTTTTTTTTTCTTAGCAGCAATTATCGAATATGTGGAAATTGTTTTTTGAGGGAATTTAAATATAAGAAAAAATTAATAGCGGAATTTTTATATTTATTTTAAACACGATCGCGTATGATTTAAATCGCGATGACATTGTAAATATTGTAAATTATTCATAGAGATAATCTAATCTAATAAACGAATACAAGGTTGATTAATTTAAATGATTTGCAAATGCTGTAACGTAACGAAATGTAATGAATTTTTAAAAATTGTGATTCATCATTGTGACATAAACGGGTTGAAAACATTTCATTGCAGTAAATACTTACTTACTTACTTACGATATATTAGGATTTATGTTATTATAAATAATTATGATTTCATTAATTTAATATATCTACAAGAGTTTTAACAATTTAATTAATAACAGTTAATAACAATCGAGATATTCGAATTCAATCGTTGAAGCCTTAATTAAAGCAATAATAATTGAGAATTATTAATTATTAAAGAATACATTTGATTCGATGGAAATCTTGGTATCGGTCGATAATCAATATTGTTCAATTTTTCAAAGATGAACATTTTATTTTAATATAAATATCTGACGCAAAAGTAATATGGAGTGGATCCCTTATCGATATATAATTTCGAATTATCATGAGATATCGAGTTACAATATCCTATATAAATCGTAATTTCCATTAGACTTTTCAAATTGTATAGACAATCGTGTAACAATGCTCATCAAGTGTCTGTTGGCCGCTATCCTCGTAATCCAGGGTAAGAGAATAATCTTATTTTAACCCTATTAAATATTTCTATATTTTTAATAAATCTCAAACAAGATTCAATGTTACCGAGGTATCAAAAATATTTTTGACAAAAATGTCAACGAACGTTGTCTTACAGCCTGTTTGGCCAACCCTTTGGAGCCTCGTATCACGGATGGGATCGCCGCTGCTCGTGGTGAATTCCCATACCAAGTTTCGGTCCAATGGGGAATCCCACCCCTAACTCAATACAGCCACTCATGCGGTGGATCCATACTGAACGAGAGATACATTCTGACCGCTGGACACTGTGTCATGAAAATTGGAAAGTCTAGAGTCATTGCCGGCAAATACGAACTGAACAAGGATGAATCTTCTCAACAAGTCGTTAACGTGGCGAAGAGCATCGTTCACAAAGGGTACAAAGGGTGAGGCAAAATTTATTTCATCTTGCAAGAATTATTCTAATCTTGTATCTAAGATAAGATCAATTTAAAATTTGACGATTCAGTTTGTTGAAATGAAAAGAAAGAAAGAAAGAAAAATGGTATATTGATGGAATCTTTAAAAAAAATAAAATAGAAATCATAAATATTATTAAAATTGAAATTAATAATATTGTTAAAATGGTGTATCAAACGTTCTTCGTTCGTCGTTTCTTCATCGATCAAGAAAGATGATACGTAATCTCGTCTCGACAATTCTTCTATTCTCGAAATAAATGAGACGAGATAAGAAGAGAGACGAGCGGCGATCTTTCTTAATTGTTTACTTATAATAAAATCGGTACTCACTCGTGCTCCACTAATATAATTTTCTTTATTTCACTTTAGTGGCGTTGCGCAACACGACATCGCTCTTCTCGTCCTGAGCTCCCCCTTGAAATTCAACAACCTGGTACAACCCATTACCCTGCCCAAACAAGGAGAGAAACAAACTGGACAGGCCGTTCTCTCTGGATGGGGATCAATCTCTAAAACAGCAAAACCAACCTTACCAAACGTCCTTCAAAAGGCTAATGTACCTATCCTGGACAACGCTGAATGCTTGAAAGAACTCACTTCCCAACACGTTGTTGGAAACCAACCTGAATTGTTCGACACTCAAGTTTGCAGTGGTATCGCTGGTAAAGAGGTGTCTGCCTGTTCCGTAAGTACTTAAGTTAATTTACTTCGAATTACTAAATGATTGTACATTTTTTTTTTTTTTTTATTAAAATTTGACCTTTTTTTTTTCTGAGATGAAATTAAACTTGAAAGATTCGAAGAGGAAGTTAAAGATTTGTCGGAATAAGAAATCGATGCATTCGTTTTGTTTTCCAGGGTGACTCTGGCGGCCCACTCGCTCAAAAAGTTGGTAAAAAATCTGTACAAGTTGGTATCGTTTCATGGGGTATGATGCCCTGTGGATCGTCCCACATGCCCTCTGTATATACTCGTGTCGCCTCCTACGTGGACTGGATCCATGAAAATATGTCTTAAGCTTGTTTCGATTGTGATCGATTCGACAAAGTTTGTTTGTGAAGTTTTTCTTAATAATGATAAAAAAAAAAAAGAAAAGAAAAGAAAAGAAAAAATATTTAAAAAAAAATCTCCAAAATAAAATTATTAAAATTTTTCGAATAAAATAATAAAAAAATAAAAATAGAATTAGAATTTTTCGAATAAAATATAATAGAAACGATTTCAACGTACGTTTTCATTCACCTTACCTTTGTTTGTATTTTAATTCGATAAAGTAATCGGTAAATTACAATTCAAAAGATTAAAAATTAATCGATGTAGATAAATCGATAAGATTGATTAAAGTGCAAGAGAAAACAAAGATAAATGAGATAAATTTCTTGTTTTAAAAGTTTCATTCCCTATTTTTTATTGAAATACAATGATTCGTAAAAATGTTGATAGAAAATCTTTCTGAATATAATAACGTTCGCGAAAGGAAGAAATAATATTTAAAAATCTAAATACGTCACCAATATTGATAACCTTAATTCCGAAAAAGTGAAAAAAGTAGAACGATTCGAGTACGGACATTTTTAAATTCCTTTGTTGCACAATTCTAAGAAGAAACATTCTGTTACGTACGAAACTGATAAAAGAAGCGCACCATCGATTCTATCTAATAAATACGAAATAGATCACCTGTATGACTATGGAATCTTTGTAATCTTATGCTTATCAACAACTCTTTCATGAATTAAAGCGTATTTTTTTCGATATTCCCCGATATCGATAACGCACGATCTATATAAACTCTGCCCAGAATGGAACACCTCAAAATTATCAAAATGTCTCTCAAACTGATTATTTATATTGCCTTTCTACTGGCGATCGCCTCTGGTAAGTGAAATTTTAACACAACGCAAGATCATCAACATAAAAGATCAAATATCATTTCTCATTTCGTCGATCGCATTTTGTCCGATCTAATTATTCTATTCTGTTGGTCTACAGCAAAACCCTACCGTGGCTTCAGAATACCGTTATTCGACTCTCGCATAGTCGGAGGGAACGAGGCTAAACTATACCAATACCCGTGGCAAGTCTCTTTGCAATGGGGATGGCTGTTCGGTAACTCTCACTTCTGCGGTGGTTCCATTTTATCCGACCGATGGATAATCACGGCTGGACACTGTGTCCTGGCTGTTCCGGACTACGGTGATTTCGTAGTCAAAGCCGGAAAGCACGATTTGAAAGCAAAAGAAGTCGGCGAGCAAACTATCGCGGTCGAGAAAACGTTCGTGCACGAAAACTACACAGGGTAATTGAAACATCGTTTGAATTTTAAAATTCAAATTATTAATCATTATTCGTCAACCACTTTTCCAGATTCTTTCCAACGTATCGTTCTTTTATTAATTTCAGAGACGTTGCTCCCTACGATATCGCGTTACTGAAACTGGCGAGTCCTTTGAAATTGACTGCTATGGTTCAACCGATTAGGCTTCCAAGTGTTCCATCGAGCACACCGACTGGAAAAGCGACTTTGACTGGTTGGGGATCGACATCGAAAACCAATAATCCCATAATGCCCACCAAACTTCAAACCGTCGATTTGCCGCTAATCGATCTGGCAGCTTGCAAAAAAGCCATAGAAAAACTTACTGGTCCATCACCTTTGCACGAAACTAACATTTGCACTGGACCGCTCACCGGTGGTTTCTCCGCGTGTAGCGTAAGTATTTCCTATAACCTTGATTATTTGCGATATTTTTCCTTAATTGAATTTAATTACGAATTAATCTCAATCGCGAATAAAGGGCGATTCCGGCGGCCCACTGGCACATAACGCGACCGGAAGAGCTGAACTCATTGGAATCGTTTCTTGGGGAATCATTCCATGTGGAACGGTCGGTGCACCGTCTGTATACACCAAGACGTCTTCCTTCGTCACCTGGATTGGAAACATCATGGCAAAGAATTAAATAACTTGATTCTTCGTAACCTTGTAATTAAAGTGTTCTGACACATACGATAAAAATATAAATGTACGAGTGATAATTGCGAATTGTGCAAAATATAAAGAATCGTTACAATTAATTAAACACCTTCTCTGATATCTATTCTTGATACGAGAAATAAAAAATTTTTCCAAGCGTTACATTCAACGAGTCGTTAATGGGTAAAAAAAAGAAAAAAAAGAAAAGAAAAGAAAAGAAAAAAAAGAGTTCGTCGAGGTACGAGAACTAGTTGAAATTCTAGTTGTACTAAGTTGTGCGAGGAAGGAAGGAATGATTCCAGTTCCTCTTCGATATCGCTCTTCCGCGATTGCTTTCGCCTTCTAGAGACTCTCGGCATTCGATCTCGAGTCCTCGCTGATGAAACAGTTCCACGAAATGGCGAATAATCGCATACACGGAAAATTATTAATAATAATTGTTGGCGTGACAAGTCTGGGGTGGTGTGCACAAGTTGACGGTGAGAGAAGGAAAAAATTTTCGTTCAATTTTATCGCGTTTATCCCATTCAACTGCTAATCTAAAAAGTTAAATTACAAAACGATAGATAGATAGATAGATAGATAGAGTGTCGGATTAATCTTATCATCCCGTTAGAGGCGATCTCGAGCATAGCTATGTTGGCGCAGAGACCAACGAGGATCGTCGGAGGGAAGGACGCGCAGAAAGGGATACACCCTTGGCAGGTGTCGGTGCAGTGGGGCGATCCAACGAGAAAAATTCCAACGAAGCATATTTGCGGCGGTAGTTTAATAACAGCGGGATGGATATTGACAGCTGGCCATTGCAAAACTCTGTCACCACGTACGGGAGAATTTCGAATACTCGCTGGCAAGTACAAATTGAAAATGATCGAGGAGACCGAACAGGAGAGGTTGGTGAACAGGGTGTTTGTTCATCCACGATACAAAGGGTGAGATTTATTTATTTATTTTTTTTTTATTATCCACACGTAATTACAATTCTTCGAAATTCTGCTCAATTCAGGCGTGTAGGGCCGTATGACATTGCGTTGATGCAAGTGGAACGACCGTTCGAGTTGAATCTTTTCGTTTCCACCGTTTCCTTGCCGTATCCCGACACCATTCCCGTCGGGGATGCTATGCTGACTGGATGGGGTAGCATTGGAAGGAGCCACGCTCACGAATCGCCAGAGAATCTTCAAGCAGCCATACTCCCGATCATCAATTACCAATTGTGCAACAAGATGATTACGAAAAGTTTAAAACCGAAAGAGAAGAATCCTCTGCATCCGACGAACGTCTGCACCGGTCCTTTGGACGGCAGTTTGGCAGCTTGCAAAGTATAATAATAAAAAAAAGAAAAAGAAAAAGTTCGATCCTCCTTCTACCTAATCTTTTCTAATTCGAAGATATCGAATTTTCAGGGCGATTCGGGTGGGCCTTTAGTGACGAAGAACGGTTTCGGTGAAGCGGAGGTGGTGGGAATAGTTTCGTGGGGTTTGTTTCCTTGCGGAAGGAAAAACGCGCCTTCAGTCTACACGAGAGTTTCCGCCTTCATCACGTGGATCGCCATAATCATGTTAAATTATTCGTGATCGATCACGAATACGGAATAAGAATTACCTCAACGATCATTGTTAACGCTTGTTTGTTTTTTTTTTTTTATTCAATAAATAATTTCCCTTTTTGGCTCATCTTATTTCCTGTACACATATAGCATATAATAATTACAATTTACAGATATACGTGTCGTGTATAATAATATAGCTATTATCATTTATACAACTTACGCTACGTAATTTAACGAGTTACAATGATTTGCAAGCTTCCGTGACGACCATAACCGCGGCCAACGCTTCCTTGGCCGTTGGCACAATGTAACGAGCGGGTAGAACGAAACCGTACTTGCCGGTATCTCTTAATTCGATCGTGTACGTGTATTTCATCTTCAGGATGGCCTTCGCCCAGTCGTCAGAGCCACCGGAAGCTGCGTACAGTGTTGTGGCGCTGTTCCCAACCGTGTAAGCGCTTTTTGCCCCGTCCGCCTTCTTCATTGCCGTGGACACTTGCCTGCCAACCCTGTCGAGATCCGCGTAATCAGGCGGTACGCGTTTGTCGTAGCCCCAAGGGTACAGGATGTATTGGCCGTAACTATGGAACGTCAGATACGCCTGGATACAAACGGTGAGCAATTTATCCTCGAAACATGTATTTAAGATATATAATCATGGTGGAATGTGGTGGAAATTCTCACTTTGAAGTTAGCGGCGCTAGCCTCGAAGAAATATCGGATGGCGTTGGTCTCCGGTTCAGAGAACGGGCCGGAGCCCCCGTAAATCTCCCGGCAAGGATCTTTGCTGGTTCCCAGGCCACCCCATCGATAGCCGAAGTTCCGGTTAAGATCGACACCGGTGCAAAGGCTGCCCACCGAACGTTTCCTGTTCTTTCTCCATAAACGGTCTTTCGTAAACGTGTACTCGTACCTGCCAATGGGGGAAGGAAGAAACGAGAGTAAGTTTTTTCCGTACGTACGACGTACAAGTATATGATATGCTTCGATTTACCCATCGGGATTCACAACAGGGAGAATATAATAATCAGCCTCGAGTGTCTCGCTGTTTTCAACCAAGTGATTGATAACGTAAGTGACCGAGGCCGGAGAAATCCATTCACGCGCGTGAATACCTCCGTCGATCCACAATGCCGGGGAATTTGATTTTCCATTGCTTATTCTTATAACCTATTTTTCTCTCTCTCTCTCTTTTTATATCGTTCAATAAAAATACATCCCCTCCCCCCTCTTTTTTTTATCGTACGTACCTTGAGAGGCCTTCCTTCCACGGAATGGCCAATCGTGACGACGGAACAAACGTCGGGGAAAGTATCAGCCAGGTAATCGAGGTATCCGTGAATGTCCTCGAGTCGGTGGTAACTGGTCCATTCCATTCGATGACCTGACGGGTATACCTTCAAGATTATCCAGAGGTTGCACGTCCGGTGTCCTTGGACGACACGTGAAAAATATTCCGCTCCGTGGATTCAGAGACGTGGATCGATTTTGTCCGATCGATTTTTTTTTGCTCGATAAATTGATTAATAAATTCAATGTGAAGGGGATAAGATGAGAATTATTCTGAATCAACGAAGCGGGTTATGCGCCTCAAGAGCCTCACCCCTAAATTGCCAAGAGCCACCGACACCGTACACGCTAGTTACAGGATAACGAAGAGGACGAGGACGTGAATATTTACTTGGCCTGATCGCGACTCTCTGCCACCAAGCGTAACGAGCTAGAAAATTACTAAAAAGCTCAGTATTCAATGGTGTATTCTGTGTGGCCTCGGTTAGTCGTACAAGCTTGTCGTGGAAATTTGGAAATATTTCATCATCAGAAATTGCGTATTATAAAATTATTTAAAAATATCTTCGACTGATATTGAACAGAGGAAATTTTTTTTTTTACCTCGATGATTAGTTAGTCGGATCGATACGATATTTTGCAAATTAATAAAAACGTAATAAGTAAAATGAATTTTTCGATTCGGAAGCAAGTTGTATAATCATAATTCGATTCGGTAAAATTATCGGTATCGAGAAATATCGTTGGAATTATCTGTCGAGATTTTCGATGGTGATTTTTTTAACGCATGGTGATCCATTTCGAAGACTGTTTCAAGACTGTATAATAAGACTCAAGAGTTCTCGTTTTCGCTAACTTTCGAACCGGGCCAATTGCCAATGCGCATCTCGACGAGTCTGGGAACAGAAGTAACGGTACCACGATCGAAACAACAAAATCGAAAACGTCTTTGGTCGAATTGCAGACGCGCGCACACACGGTAAACGTACATAACTGTTAATGTTAATCAACATTGTCGACGTATCGAAACTAGGTTAACGGGTTAAATCGCGACGAGGGCAACAACCTGATAAACTTTCCATCGAAAACAGCAAGTGTTTTTTTCCTTTTTGATGACGCTTAAAAAAAAAAAATCTCTTTACGAAATTCAAAAGAAAAATGTAGTCAAAAAGTGAATGTTTGGAATCAAGAACACGAGGATATTAAAATGTCGTTGAATTAATTTTAAATTTTCAAATTATTCACGCGTTTTATTCAGAACGAATATAACGATGGTTCGTCTCGATAAAATAAAACTTATCGAAATCACTTTCGAATATACCGATGACTATGTATGAATGACGTTCTCGCGGCTTTCTTCGCCGCGTGACTCGAATACACGATAATTTCTTTAAGCGAGCGATCGTCAAACGTCGTCATTCGTGTCAGTGGAACAAATAAAATAACAAGCGAAACATCGTTTCGTTTGATCGTGATCTTGATGAGTGAAATCGGTCGTAAAAGCGTCGCGATTGCCGCTAAATAAATGGCGATGATTTTTGGATAAATGAAGAGAAAGAAGAAGAAATATCAAGCAAGGAAAGGAAAGCGATGATGGAATTGCGATGATCAATGAAATTGAATCGGTTGGTGCAAACCTTTACGGCCTTGAAGTTCCTCCACCTCTTGCTCGGAAAGCGATGGATTTTCCTCGTCTATCGCTTTCTGCAAATCCTCGATCACTATTCGATAGTTCAGATCTTTTTGTTTCAAGTAACGAGACACTCTTGCAATTTCTTCTGAACGAATCATTACATCGACTGCTGTGTCGTTGCCAGCCCATAATGACAATACTGTACAAAGAATAGAAATAAAAATAAGAGAATTATTTTTATCCTTGATCCTCGCACATTCTATCTTATTTCGTGTAAATTAATTTTTTTTTTTCCCCAGAAAAGTTCCATTCACTTTCAAACTTTTCTCTCGCGATTAAAAATTAAACTCGATTTAATTAAACGATTCTCCCTGAACGGACGAAAAATTTACGAACATCCAGCTTCCTGGAAATCCATGGTGACGTTCGACACTACGTCCTTGTGCCCTTCCACCCTCCAAACCTGCGCACCGTCGTAAGTTACTTTTTCATCCCTCACTCTGACCGCTCTTTGAATCGTCTTCGAGTTTTCCGCTGCAGGTTCGTCCACGATCTCGATCCAGTCGGGGATCACGAATTCTCGTTTCTGACGATCGACCACCGCCGCCTCGGCAACCAGGGCAACGGCAAAAAGAAGGGAAAACGCGATGAAGCGTGCATTATGCGATCGACCGGTCCTCTCCATCGCGTACAACTGTCCTTGGATCGACAATAGTCCCTGCTTTTATAATATTCGAGCCGGTCGACGATCGGGAGTAACGGGACTTAACGACCTCGCCTCGATCCTTCTCGATCGTGGATCGTTTCGAGGATCTTTGAACCCACGAAAAATTGAAATATATTTCCATGAAATTCGATCGATATTTATAATCTACTGTTATCATTGTGCATCCAAAATTTTTATCGATCAGATATTATCCGATGAGATCTTCTTTCTTGACCCGTTCCGAAATCACGAGTTGCTCGCGAGAGTTTTAAAAATTGAAAATTAAAAATATGAAACGAAAAATTTAACGATTAGAAAATATGATGATATGCTGGATATAATTAATTTGTATTAATATTCAATGACGTTTATTGTTGCAAATATTTTATACTGATGTTAACTGATGTTAACAATACATTCATCGTTACTTCGCCGCACGAATTTAAAAGCGGTATCAACGTGGTTTCAATCAAGGAATATTCCGCGCAAGCGTCCTCGTGCTCGTTCGGTCATCGAGCGGTGGTGCTTCTGATCGCATTTAAGTGTGGGTTGAATTATGAAGCTGGAACTATCAGAGAACACGGCTCATTCCAAACGTAATCGTAAAGTCATGAAGATTCTGTTGGCGATAACCTGCCTGATCGGATTGGTCGCAACTTTCGAGGTATCGTTTCGAATTTAACGTTGGAAATATCACTGATACAATTGCGTCTCTCCGCGTGCCGTTATCTGAAAGCCATTAAAAGAAAATCGTCGCGAGATTTTTTTTTTAATGTTATTTGATGATAAAGAATGAATAAGAGAAAATAAGAAAAGGACGAAGATTGGAATTTGGAGGTATATAATTTCTTTAACGATTTCTTTAAGGAAATTCCATTTTTGAGATAGCAGAAGAATTGGAAGAAGATCGAAAAGTAATATGATACGACGACAAAGTGATTAAAAAATCGTTAAAAATATTAAGTGATAATATATTCTGATGAAATTCTGAGGAACGAATCGCTCGATTACGAAAGAAATAAAAGTGGATCGAAGTACATGCTCGTTTTGTGCTTTTGTGGACTACATAAGGTTTCCCTCATCTGCTTAATACTTATACACGTTCGATTCTCGACAATTCTTGGCGCAGAACGTTAGCGAACAGAATAGCGTGAAACCTGACTCGCGTGAAAGTCGTGGAAAAATTGGAAATATTATCGTAATGAGAATTACTCACGAGTGAAATTATTGCATCGTGCCCTCTATTCACGATTTACCACCGTTCACAATTTTTAAGATTTAGGCGATACGATCAAGCAAACAATACTTACGATCAATTTTTTTTCATTCTCTCTTACTAACCTGCCGAATTTTATTCCAGAAAAACAATCTCACTGTGATCGATCAGGTGTATCTCGACATTATGATAGACGATCATCCAGTGGGAAGAATCGTCATAGGGTTATTCAGTGATATCGTACCTAAAACTACGAAGAATTTTCTCACCTTGGCCACTACAGGGATTGGGGGGAAAACTTATAAGCATAGCACGTTTCATCGGGTGATTAAGAAATTTATGATACAAGGTAATACAAATAGAATTGTTTTACAAACAAAAAAGTAGAAGCGTTTGCGTTAATTTTCGTACCTTTCAGGTGGAGATATAGAGAATGGAGACGGGACTGGATCGATTAGCATCTATGGAAAAACGTTTGACGACGAGAATTTCGAGATTGGTCACAATGCACCCATGTACGTGAGTATGGCGAATGCAGGAAAGAATACGAATGGATGTCAATTCTTTATTACGACTATTCCTACACCCTGGTTAGACGGAAAGCATACTGTGTTTGGAAAGGTAAAGAGAAAACATTCTTTATCGAGGATGAAGAAATTTTTATTTTATTTTATTTTCTTGTAGGTGATCGAAGGGCAGGATGTAGTTTTTAAGATCGAGCAGACGAAAACGGATGCTGATGATGTGCCGATTAAACGCGTGGTTATCTTCGAATGTGGTTCCATACCTACCCCGTCTCCGTTTAAAGTGGATGATAATATTTATAAGTAAATCGATTAATTTTTTTTACAAAGTATCGCAGTAGAAGAATCGTAGTATTTTAAGTAATTATTAGTTGTAATTTTTTAATTTTCTTTTAGAAATGTAAAAATTTAAGGTATATATATATGTATATATGAGCTTCATCGTAAATCGTAGTATTTGATTATTGATCTTGTAGAGAAAAGAATGCAGTAGAAAAGGACATAGTATAAAAAGTAGAAGGTATGTAATTGATCTATAAAAAAAAATATGAATTTAAAATGTATTAAAACTAAATCGTAATTTCAAATAAGAACAAGTTTTAATCGATTAATGAATTATAACAAATATTTATCTCTTGATTTCCAGTATCTGGGCATGGATAAAAGCAACATCTATACCATTAGGTTTCAGCTTCTCGGTCCTGGCTGTGTTTCATTATATGATGAAGAAATTAGATGTGTAATTATAATACACGTTGCATAAATTTACTTCAAGAACAAAAATTTCAGAAGGATTCAAAAAATTATGGCTGTAATGGATACGGGAAATAATGAGAGAAACTGCATTTCGTAATTTTATAGTTAGTGAAAGGCAAAGAGAGAAAACCAAAAGGACGAATTATTATTTCGAAATAAACTTTTAAAAGTTCTAAGTCATAATTTAAGACACGAACGACGAGAATCGTGAATTAATTCTAAGAAAATACATTTCCCTTCTTTTTGAATATTTCGTCCATTCATGAATATCAAGACGCTGTCGCCATCTGATAGCGAATCGATTGTACTAATCCATTGAATTTGCAAGGAACTTTCAAACACCTACTCCTATGATTTAACATTCGTTATTTAAAATCTTCATCATTATTATTGAATCCTGTTAACATAGAAGCTCAAAAAATAACAGGAGCAGAGCTATGCTACGATTCTAAATTCACCTCCATTCTTTTTTTCATAATTTTTCATCCTTATTTGAAACCTCCTCCACAATTCTACCATCCTGTTAACTTGCGAACAAATAACAGGAGCAGAGGTAAGTTATAAGTTAAAATTGGTATTCTAACTAGAATATCTTTCTCGTCGTATATGATACCTCTACCATTGTTCTGCATTTCTGTTAATATCGGATAAAAATGACAGTAACTGGATAAATCGAATTGGTGGTCAGAACAGAATTTATCCTCCTCGTCTAAAACCTCCATTGCACTTCTACGTTCCTAATAACTCACGCGATTTTTAGTTGAATTCCATATTCAGAGAAGATAATAAGCGTGTTTTATACTTTATTGTTACTTCTCTTGCCTGACTTGTGAATGGATGACATATTAGGAGGATAAAATGGAACAAGGAATTGGGGGAAAAAGATTCATATCTTGCGTTATTTATTTTTTTAAAATTTATATTTTCATTTCATCCAATCAAAAATTCTAATTGACATTCACAAAGATATTCAAACTTCAAATTCTGAATTCTGAGGAGTACAAAAATCAATCTTTGAACCTGAAATAAATTAATCCCAAACCAAGCCTTCAATAATAAGATAAAAATCTAAATTATTAATACTTACTTATCTAATTATCATTCGATCTAATTAACATCATCATTACAAAATTATCATCTTCACATACAACAAATAAATCAGAATGATTAAAAAAAGATGTATTATTTTATTAAAGAAAAAAAAAGAAAAAGAAGAAAACAATCCCGAAACATGGATGCAAAGATGATTCCTCCATCACGTAACGACTCTCCGAATAGTCCGCTACTGTATACAGGAAATGACGCAAAAGATATACGCAGGCGCGGACATTCTACGCCAGAGACGGGCGTAGAACGATGGTTCAGTGTGTGTTGAGCCGGCGTTGATCGCCGTTCGTCGTTCGGGGCGTAATCGTGATACGTGCGGATGAGTCACGATTCCTCCTCAAAGAAAAAGAAAAAAAAAAAAGAAAAACGCCTCGTGGGCGTTGGTGAATCGTTCCACTCGAAAAATCACGCGACGTGTATTTAAGTCGAACGTTAAATATAACGTTGAGCGAGGGGAAAATCAAGCGAGTGTGTGACAACGTGAGATTTGACAGCGTGTTGAAGCCGGGAGGCGTATGTTGCTCTCCTGGAAGTTCGATCGACGTGAACACAATCGTGAGGGATGGTTTGAGACACCGGTGGAGTGGTTTCATTCAAGGTGAGCGTGTTCCTCTTCTATCTGTCTCTCTCTCTTTCGACCCTTTTGTGCGCCGATTCCAGTCAGCTGATTATGCCTCGGTGTGGTTGGTAGTTGGTTTATACGCGTGTGTTTGTTTCGTATACGTATACGTTATTCTTGGGAATAAGCGATGATGGTACGTTCAACCCAAGTTGGACGGTTGGTTAAAGGAAAAAAATACATGGATGTGGGCGTGTGATTGATAGAATGAATGAATAGAGTGAATTTTTGGTGCATGGTATATGTATATGGTAAGACGATAAATTTGAAGTATGATATAACGAGAAATTTTTATCTTAGGTGGAAGAATAGAAGACAGATGGAATTGTTATTAGCGTTTTATTTATTTAATAAAAGGATAAAGAATAAAAATACATCAACGAGAAATAGAGATGACCTGTGAAAGATGATCGATCGACACACGTGTGCTGATTCAGTTGCTGTTTATTAGATTTAATAATAATCTTCGAAAATAAATTAAAGATTGAACGTCGTTGATTTATTCGCGTAATTTTTACAATGCGGAACTTGGCTCGTCGGCAGGAAACGCTCGTAAAACGGTTGACATTTTGCTCATTTACGATTTGGCAAAGGTAAAGAAACGTCGTAAATCGAAGCAAATTTTCGAAACGAAATTCGACCGTTGTTTATTGCGACTCACTATTGGAAGATTGCCGGTATAAAAACAAATACATGGATTCTCGAAATTTAGGGGGGGCCGTCTTTTGTGTATCTGCGATAAGAGTGAATCATGTTCGTTACGTCGTGTCTCCTCTTTGCGTTATATATATATGTCGACGATAATACAATACATTATCGTCTCGCCGTATGAAGGTGTTTACAACGCCGTATTTCGTCGTAGATAACTGACCTGTTTTAAATTAATATTAGAAAAGTATTGTTTAAAATATTAGAAATATACAATCAGTATTCAAATAACGCGATATCGTGTTTTATATTATTCAAATTTTTGTGTTACAATAATACTATATCTCATTGCCAAGAAAATATGTTACTATCGAAGCAAAAATTTAGATTATCGTTAAGAAAATTTTATTAATTAATTCACTTGTAATAATCGTTCGTAGGAAGATAGGAGGAGAACGAGATAGGAGTGTAAATTCGTTTCTATATATAAATTTAAAACGGAATAGGATTAATTGGTGCAATAACACGGATTTTGATAAAACGTTTAAATGCAGAAAGAGCATTATCGTCGCTTATCGAAGCATCAGGGAACTCAACACGAATTATATTCATCCTGAAAGCGTAACGAGGGATGTGCACACTCCCTTAATCAACTCCTTGTTGCGTGCGGCACGCACGTACCCAAGATGTGCACGCAATGCGCACGTTTCTTCCTAAAATTGATATATCCGAGAAAATTTAATGGAATATAAGAGCGGGAATCAAAGCGTGAGCTTTTTCAAAGGTAATTATTCCTAAAAGACCTCTTGTACCGTGTTTCGTGATTACATTTTTCTTCTTTTTCTTCTTTTTTTTTTCTTTTTTTTTTTTGTATTCCCCGAGTAGAAATTTAACGATCGTTAATACGTGTTTTCCATTAATTAAATAGAGACGAGAATGAGAAAGTAAGAATAGTTTTCTCGTCTTTGTCTCTTTATCACGTTGAAAAGTTAATGAATGCCTCCATAAAAGAAAGACGATAACTGTCACGTGTTTTCATTCAGGAACGAGCCAGCCCTGTTCTGTGCAACGAAATGTTGGACGTTTTCTATAAAAGTTGAATTAGTTTCCCATTCTCTTCAACTTTTCGAGCTAAAATTAAACTCGGGATTCTACGATACCTCCGTCATCGGCATTGATTCCACGGAAAATACGGCGAATATTAATCGAACGACCGATGTTAATTGCGAACTTGTCCGCTTTATATCAGTCATACATGTATATACAGTTCCGTTTAACGACAAATTAAGACAATATAAATTATAAAAATATTCTTTTCACCGGAGTTTAAATAAAGGAAATCATATCATTCAATCTCGAACCGCGTTGAATCACGAATCGCATTATCTGTTTGTCTGTTTGCATTGAAAATCAATAAGATAATCGTGATCGAAGTAATAGATATTCTATAAAGTAATAGATATTCTGTGAAAATATGAAACGCATTTTTCATCGGATGTTTGATTAATATTCGCGCAAGATATACTTCTTTCTTTCTTGTGTACATATACATATTATAATACGAGTATATCGACCAAGTTGACGAAATGAAAGTAATCCGCAAGTGCAGCTGTAATTTAATTCGCGTAATGTTTCTCAAACCGGTTTAGACTATGAATAAGACGTTTCATTTTAAGTTGATTAAAATGCAGCTTCTCATGCTGAGTCGCTTAAGTAACATAAATGCACTTAATGCAAAGTAGTGTGATTCCTTTCAAAATAAAATTTCTCCTAGACTTCGAGATTTCACGATGGAGATATATTTTCTTTCTATTCAACTTGATTAAAATTGAGATAATAGAATATTTTCAAAAAAACCTTGAATTTTTTTTCCTCGTGATTTCTCTGTTTCATAATTTAAATAATACTGAGATTGACAAATCTGTTGCAGAGGATTAGCAAAATTTCACCAGGTTTGGAGCATGCCAATTATCGTTGCCAGTTCTATAGTATTTACACAACCTGTCGTTCTAAACACGTAGGTATATCATCGATCGCGTATCCTATCGAAACTTCGATATTTATAAAAACCAGGACGTTGTTCTCTTCTTTTTTTTTTTTTCTTCTTTAAGTCACGCGACTTAAGGTGACGATGATCTTTGATGAAACAAAAAAAAAAAAAAAAATATCGTTGCACAAATTGTACAGTATAATTGCATCGTGCTCTTCGTAATTCACCGCGAAAGAATTTGAATTTTTCTTGACGAAGATTCAGGAAATTCCTAGCATATCACAATTTTATTTCATTATTTTTATTGATTAATTTAATCATTCTGAGAATTTGTTTTTTCTTTCAATCCTCGGATAATAATAAGATATTATTTTTCAATTATACAAGCGATTCGTAACACGATTCAATATACGTATGAAATGATATTGTATGTCAATGATATAACATAGATGACAATGACAAATTTTGACGGTATGTAATTACGGTCAATAATATTCCTTCCATCTTTTCATCCTTCGAGGAAAGAGCGTTTTAAGGATCGCTTTATAATATATTAAATTCTTCATGTAGGTCAGATGATAAAATCTTGTGCACAAAAAAAGAAAAAAAAATTTTGCGTTGTATACATTTATTGAAGGACTTGACGAAGAGGCGATCCATAGTTTGAGATAAATGCAAATGAACAGTCTAGTCGAGATGTTCAGTGTCAGCACTATTGATATAAAACTCGAGACAAGTTGAATCTTCTTTTTCTTATATTTCACAACGTTCCTACTTCTTTTGATATATAATTCCGCATTAGTAATGGATGATGCGTAAAAAAGTGATCTAAAAACAAATTAAGGACGCACCATATAATTTCCAACTCCATATAATTTCTTGCTAATTAAATTAGGCGTGCCAGTTTTTTTATCGAAAAACCTGCTCGAAGCATTTTTCTTTCTCGGAACCATTTGATAATTTCAAGCTTTTTCTATTTTCATTTTCATCGATCGTGAATGAACATGCGAATATTTCTTACCGAAATATTTGCTCAACGAGTACGAGTACACGAAAATCGAAACGATTTCTAAAGAGAATCTTGCGGTCTTTCTTCTTTCTTCTTCTTCTTCTTCTTCTTCTTTTCCATTTTATTTATATGGAATAGTGCACAGAGGCATTTAAATTTTTTTTTTTTGAAGAAAAGATTCGATAAAAAAAAGTGATATTGACGATCGTCGAAAAAGCGCGGAACGGAAACATGGATTGATTTTCGGTGGTGAAACCGAAGACCTGACACCATCAATGAAATCTTAGACGGAAGCAGGAAATGGGCGCAGATGGTGTACACGTCACACTCCAAAGACATCGACTACATATTAGGATGCTATTAAATGCTTGACACGATCGCAAACAATTTTTTCAATTACATCTTGTTAATGCCATTTTGCAAATAAATATCGCATAGGTTAAAGTACAAATTTATATTTGATCTAATCGAATATATTTTCATCGGTACGGAGAATTTAATCAAACAAAGCGAATAAAGAATGCACCCCCGTTTAGATACTATTATATACTTCGATCGGATCAAATTGATCGTTCTGTCAACGAGACAAATTTCTGTTAATTTGACAATTCGTGGGAAGAAATGTCAGAGGATCATCGTCGTGGCACGATTTTTCGTGAAAAATTTGCGAATACGAGAAGGATGTAGCGAGAGGGGGGTGGTTAAATTAAATGCGGAGCGTAAATTTGGACGGGTCGGTTGTAAAAACGAAGGCCGGGTGTAGGAACGTTGGTGCCGCGGTCTCATGGCAAAACGAGGTTAAAGGTATCCGACTGCGGCAGTGTCGTATCGATTCCAGTCGAGCTGACATTGCCGCCGTGAAATCTCGAGATGTTGACAACGTACACGGTGGATTGTTTTACGCGCAACTTTTCTCTCTCTCTGTGTTTCAGGGTGAAAGGGCACACGAGCAGATCGAGGCATGTCCAAGTATTGGCTGAACGTGGCCCTCATCAGGGTCGTGTTGCCGCTCGTCTTCACCGGATGTGAGTAAAATTAAAGTTAAACTTCTCTTCCGAAAATTTTTTAATCGAAATGTTTTATATAATAATTTCGTCGATATATATATATATATATGAAAAAATGATTCGACGATTAAACGTTTAGATTTGGAATATTAAAATTTTAATATTGGAACAGATAAGAATGTATATAAATTATGCGTTTCATTTCTATTGATAAGCTTCGAGGAAATCTTACGTCATATTGCGATAGAATCGTGAATTATTAGAATTATTAGGGAAATTGGGAAATTATCAGGGACATTGTTGAAAAAATTATTTCTTCTCTTTCGTTTTAAAAATTAAGAGTTTAAAAAAAAAAAATTCAAATTTCAACGTAGAAAATTAGTAGGTTTTGAAAGTACAATCTAAATTTTGAAGATTCAAAATTTTTATATAAAATATGTAAAGGAAACACGTGGATGATGTCATAGTGTTAAAATAGCTATGATTTGTACTCGAGTACTGACCTTAGATCTAAACTATGTCGATTCTTGAAAGCGAATGAATCGTGTGAAACTGCAAACAAGGCATAGTATAATCGAAGGCAAAATCTAGAAATAGACGAGTAAGCAATGGAGAATCCGAGAAATTTATTCTTTTCCTTTTATTCCTTCTCAATTATTCTCATTTCAATGTGTCATCGTTGTTTATAACACCTACACGAAAAGAAAAAAAAAAAAAAATAATCATCGTAACAGAATTAACAAAATTACGTGTTATAATTCAATATATGCTATAAAAATCGTAATATATAAATTTATTATCGAATATATTGAATCAAAAAGTTTTCGTTATATTGACCGTTCCATTAGCCAGTTTAATACCAGTTATTAATTATCAGGGTGTTATCAACGCGCCACATGTTAGATCATTCCAGAACGCATAACAGTACGTCATAAATAACATTGTCGCCATTGGTTGCCTCATTTTCATCACCAGATAATAAAATATCTTCTAAATAACCTACCTACCTCGTCAATTAATATTTTGTTATTGATTGCAATTTCGAGAAAACAATAAATCAGATTAGTTGTACGCACGTATCCGTCATACACACTTCAAAAATATAAATATCGTCGTTTCCAGAGTGATGATAAAGTAAAAAAAAAAAAAAAAAAAAAAAAACGAGCATTTTTGAAATATATTAGTTGGAAATTCGAGAGACGTGTGTATATACGTGGTATAAATCCGGGGAAGCCCCTCAGAATTCCATTGTAATAGGGTCGAGGCACGGTTCAGTCCCGGTTTATAATTAGGTTAAAGAATTTTATTCGATCGAGAACGTTATCGTTCGAACGAAGTTGTCGTTATTTATCGTTTAAATTACATGAGAATATTTCTCGAAGCAAGAGGTAACGAGATCGCGAGCAATCGCGAGTCAAAGAACTTTATTTAGAGGAAAGGATGTTCTAATTCGTCCAACCTTTTTATCGTTGATGATAATTTCGAGAGGCTATTTCGATCTTTCGACCTCGATAGTCTAGACTAAAAAATAAAAATAAAATTACGACGTTGAATGTTATCTGTGAAACTACGATGCGCACAAGCTGGCACGAGTAATTAGTCGACTCGTAGTTTTTATAATTAACGATGTCCCGTTAAAATACACACGAATTACAGTCACGTGATCACAGAGAATGAAAAATATGTATACGGTTCGAATAGTTTTTTTTTTTTTTTTTTTTTTTTTTTAATAATTCGCAATTAACTCGTCTATCTTTAATTTCGATCATCTCGATCTACGAAACGAGATACGTGGACGACGAAATGCGAGGGAAACGGAAGCGCAAAACGTTGGAGAATAATGAAGTAACTCGTAACAGTGCTGGAACACGGAGAGAATAACTCGAGTTTGCTTGGCAGCCGGTCAAACTTTTCGTTTGTGAGCAGAGTGAAGAGAAAATAGTAAGCAGAATGCATGCCGCGAATAGAAAGCGCTCATAGAGAGGACTGGAACGAAATGGAATGAGTTTCGAGCACGATTTCGACGAGATTTTTTCCTTTGAAGAAACAGAGCGCGCTCGCCAGAAAACGCGAGCATCCTGTGCGAAGACTTTCCTGTGCGAAGAAATTAATTATGTTTCACGCTTGCTAACGATTCCAAAGTGAATCAACGTTCCGAATCCTGGTGCTTTTCCGATTTAATTATAGACACGTGTGTTCCATTCCACGGAACGCATGATACGTATATAGAAATTCTTGGAGTGTAATGACACGTGGACGATAATGTACTGTATTAGAAAATGTGAATTGTTGAATTTTCATTCGGACATATATCAGGGAGTAAAATGTCAGTCGTTGTATATGCTTTCATCTCTTCCCTCGGTTGAAATTGACCTTTCCTTCCACCCTATTTCTTCTCGTGCCAGTGAAATGAACAGCATCTCTGCTACGTGGCGAATATCGTTTAGAAAATGTCGTGAAATACGAAAGAATACGTTTCGCATTCTGGTTTGACATAATAATGGGTAAAACGTGGATACGGATCGTCATTAAAGAGTTTAATATTAAAAATTTATGCAACTGTTCGATTAAACAGGTGCGGTATGGAGGCCTGTAGGATTGTCACTAGTTTATTTGGCTCTGATGCTATATTCGCCCCACGTGCCAATACCGGACGCAAAAACAATGGCCGGCCACACGGGCCACTATTTAAAAACTTGCATCGGCCTGTCTTTTCTCACAACAACCAGCCAAATCACTTTCCACATAGTTTTATTGGCCCTGCCCAGTTACGGACACTTCCTTCACAATTGTACGTAAGGAAAGTTTGAAAGGGAGGAGAACGTTTGCCAATTTTTAAATACACTTTGGAATAAAAAAAAAAAAAGAAGAAAAAGAAAAAATAATAATAATTGCCTCTTCTGTGATGAATAATTTCTAGGCGAACCTATGGAAGTGATCTTCAGACACTTAGGTTTCGTAAGGCTAGATGGCGCGACCGAGTGGGAGATATTCTTCTGGTTGACACCGGAATTAATCGTCTTACCTACTAGTATAATAATATATTTCATATGTCGTTTCCTATCGCAAAAAACGATCACTGAAGAAGGCGATGCCTCGTTGCATCAAAACGTCGAGGCCTCGAAGAAAATTGTGGACGCAAATATTAAGGTATCGTTCAATTTCTTTTTTTTTTTTATACGAAATACAACATTGATATAATTTTTTCGCGTCTCGCCCAGACTTTGAAAACAATAACGCATGAAACAATAATTAATAATTCGGTTAGAGAATTGGAGCTAACGCAATTTTCCGTGCTCAGATCATCAACTTCTTAGGACGCATAGGAACTTACGTGGTTCTGGCATCGTTATGCATCACAGCATCTCTGAGGCCATCGATAGAAGGGGGTTTCTATTTCCTCATCTTCTTGGGAGCTTCGACCTGGTGGGCGTGCAACAAAGAGCTTCGAAAAGGCTTCGCCAGGCTGTGCAGGATCGTGATGGCAGTGGTGGTCCTTCACATCCTGTTTCTGCTCAGCTACCAGAATCAAATACCTCAAGAATTAATACCCGTGAACAGCACTTGGCAACGATACCTTGCCCTGATTCCTGTCTATCAAATGAACTGCTCCAATCCAAGATACGTGGAGTACACCAATGATACCGATTGGCTGATTTACGGATACTCCCTGAGACTGTTCTGGCTTTATTTCGTTTTGGCGTTGCAATCACAGTTCCTGAGCAAAAAGCCGGTGAGTTTATCGTTAGTGTATTTTTTTGCTAATATTGGGAATATTTTAAAGTCGAGATAAACGCGAAATAATTACTCGATCGAATCAAAATTAAACTATTAAACGATAGAATGTAACGGAAGATTAATAACGCGAGGATTTATTAATTGGTATAACGAAGATAACCGTTTCGTAGAATTAAAATTTTAAATAATTCAACTGTGAAGTTTGAAATATCCGTTGAAATATTTAGAATATTCAGAAGCTATCGATAATAATAATAATTTATTTGCAATTTAATTGAAATTTTATCCAAGCACGAATCATTTTAACGATGCAAGTCGCGTGCAATGTGCCTGTTAATGTGACTTAATTAACCTTCTTACGGTTAAGGAAAATGATTAACACACCGATATATCAGCTGAATAACACGACTTAAGCTTGTAACAATCTATTTTTACTAACTGTTCGAACAACAAGTGTATCTGGTAACACACGTGTCTTTCTTTGAAGAACGTTGCTTTTACTAACGAGGCGTTCCAGGCAAAGAAAGTGAAACGTTTGAGCGGAAAACTGGAGAACCTGAACACTCCGTTGTCCAGGCACGTTTCCATCAGGAGAAGGACACCATCTCAAAGATGGCAATCGGCGCGACGAAAGGCTCGCGTAAGGATCTCGTCGTCCTGCATGAGCCGAATTTTCTTTTCTTCTTCTTCTTCTTTTTCTTCTTCTTCTTCTTCTTCTTCTTCTTCTTCTTCTTTCTAATCACATTTTTAGATTTTGGATTGTACATACAATTTATCATCGATTTTATTTCACGTTATTGAACATCGGTACGATCATACATATGTGCCATCGCTCATTTATCATGGCAAAAGAGAGAGAAAAAAAAAATGTAAATCATTATGCCATCACTAACTTATCATTAGGCAAAAGAAAAATGTATATATCATTATGGAATGTACATACAGTAACCATATCGTGAAATTAATAATTTACATTATCTATTTATTTATTTATTTTATTTTTTGATTGGCGAAGGCGATAAAAATTATGGAAGAAGAAGGTATAATAAATTTATGTTAAGATCATTTTGTTTTCCACCGCCTCTATTCAGACAACTCCCGAGTTTTTATTTACTATCGCCTTCCAGATTTGCGGTTGTTCTTTAATGCTGAGCAAATTCCTTTTCCATTTGGATGCCGCTATGTTTAGTTTGCCATTGTTTTAGAAGCCGATCGTTAATTCATCGTTCTCACCTGTCGACGAGCGCACACCCGTACGTATAATGATTAAGTTTGCACGTTTCACTTATATACAGCAATTTAATTTATTTAATTTAATTTTATTTCTCTTTACGATCAATTTTGCTTTTATTCTTATTCAAACACATTCTTTTTCCTTTGTTTATATATATATTTTTTTTCTTTTTTCTTTTTTTTTTTTTTATTTATTTAAATAATCGATACGTATTTTGGAAATCATTATGGTAACTATTGGTGAAGGTATATAAATCCACTTCGTTTACACACACAGCATGCATGCACACGCTTGAAACACGAGATTTTGTTTCACGAACAATATATATTTAATTCAAATTTAAATTGTTTAGAATAGATAATCAGAATAAATCAGAATAAAAATTAAGATTATTAAGTGAAAAGAGATGATAAAAAAAACGCTATGTAGAGATATGTTCGAAATTTGTTTTTACATTCGGAGAATAGTTTAGTTAATTTTATCGATAGTTGATGCGATTTGGGTCCGGGAGAACGGGGCTACTACAAGATTCAACCGGAAGCGTCATCGTTCAGGATGGCCATCAGGATGACAATATTCAGATGCAAAGTCTCAGCGATGGTTCGTTATTTAAATTAGCTTCCATTAAGTATAAAAATAAAATAAAATTTATCAATCGATTAAATATTTTTCTAGCTGGCGCAGATGAGCAATCTGGAGTTATCGAGCATATCATCATGGCCGTATACTCGATCTTCCAGTTGATAATTAAGTCGTCTTATCTTGCCACGAATATCATAATGATGGTAAAAATTAACAAGCCAAATTTTTTAATAAATTTCTAATAAAATTCTTTGAAACTTTTGAAATTATTTTAATTTCTTTCTCGCCTATTATTATTAGACGTGGAGTATAATGTATCACAGTTGGACAACCTTTGCACTCTTATTATGGGCATTGATCCTTTGGATGGTACCTAATAAAGGCGCTTTGATGATGAAGTGCTCTCCTTTCATCGCTTTTTACTCAATGCTCCTTGTCATCGTGCAATACGTTTATAGCATGGATTTGACCGAAGAAGAATTACCAACGCAAATAAACGGGATAAAAGTGTCAGAGATCGGTTTCATCAAAACTGATGAGCTAAGTTGCTGGCATCTAGTGGTCAAAGTAAAAGAAAAAAAAAAGAAATAATTTCCAAATTCATTTATATTATCTAATTTATATAAAACGTGCATCATCCTATTTTCAAAACGTTTCAACAATTAATTTTCAGTGTCTATTCCTATCGATATTCTGGATTACCATGAGACAATACATGGTCGAAAGATCCAGGCAGAGACGTTCCTCGGCATTGAGAGACATGGTGGCACCATTGCACGTGTCTGTTTCGACAGCTACCACAGCGATGAATCACGAAGCACCTGAAATTAAAAGCAAATTCATGCTGGATGTCGGTATACTTTTGAAAAGATTGTTGACCAAGTTTTGGATCGCAGTGGTGACCATCATGCTGTTCATTTGTGGAATCACTGGTGAACGTATGACGGTGTTCAGGATCATTTACATGTCTCTCTTCCTTGTTCTAGTCATTACGTTCCAGGTACGTGGAGGGGGAAAAAAGTAATCAAGTAGTCAGTTAAAAATAAAACTATCAAAGATTTTATTTTTAATTTTTTTCTTTCTTTCTCTCTTTCTTTCTTATAGATATCTTGGACAATTTGGAGAAAGATGATGTACCCATTCTGGCTTACAGTTATCGGTTATTCCATAATCATGCTGATTCTTGTATATACTTATCAATTTCACAATTTTCCAGAATATTGGAATTATTTGCATATCGACGAGAATTTGCAAAAAGATATCGGCTTAGAAAAATACGAGATTAAGGATCTTTTCGTTCGATTACTCACACCAACCTTCTTTGTAATTATTACGGTCCTTCAGATCCATTATTTCCACAAAGATTTCTTAGAAATGACCGATCTCGAAAAATTCGGGTTAGCATATGGAATTTCTATTGCATAAATTAACGATATTAAAAATAAATTAAAAAAAAAAAAAAAAAAAATTGTAGAACCGAGGAACCTCAAATCGAACAACCGAGCCTTGGCCATGCACCGATTTTAGCTATACCACCATCCTCTCCAGAACAAATTTTTCTCAATGAAGAAAAACCTAAATACACGTTGAAACAGTTAAAACGTATGACGAATCGTACATTCTTTTTTTTTTCTTTTTTTAAGGAAAATTAATACGATAAAGAAATGCTGAGTTGACGAAAATTTTCAGGCATGTCTAAAATAGAATTATTAGCGTTATTTGGCGATATAATAACGCGCGTAAAAAGTGTTTATAACTACATTTGGCTCTTCTTCGAAATTCATATGCAAAAGATCATTTTTATTTCTGTGATGCTTCTCTGCGTCAACGATGTGAGTTTGAATTATATATACAAGATATAAGATATATCGGTATAAATTTATCTAAATTTTATTTCAATAAAATAAAATTCGTTATATTCCAGGTCTGTGCTATTAATTTAATATTCGTATTGATATCGGTTATAATGATCAATTTTCGAAGAAACATTCAAATATGCACCGTGAATATAATAGCGGCGATAATCGGTATTTTAATGGTTGGAAAAATGCTGTATCAAATTCAATATATCAATCACAGCAATTGGAATATTAATTGCACGGTAAGTATGAACATTTGCATGTATAATCGATCTAATTTTTCAGGAAAAATATTTATCCTTTACAGGTATTTCCAGAGAATCAGCGATATAGCAGCAATAACACGATGTACAACATAGCAGAATGGTTTGGACTAAAGAAAGCCGAGCCAGGAAATCTGGCGGAATTATTGAAAGGCTACATAGGAATCATAGTGGTGACCACTCTAAGAAAGATAATTAGAATTCGACAATGTTTCTACAGAAAAGCACGAGGAGAACCTTTGGACAGGCCTTATGTCATGTTCCCCTCGATCACCAGACAAAACGCTGACGAAGGGATATTGGAATGCTTGAAATTCCTTTTCAATTACGCATTCTACAAGTTTGGCGTCGAATTCTGTTTGATAGGAATCGTGGCGCTTATCGCTACCAGACTCGATTTCTATTCGGTCCTCTATGGCATTTGGCTTTTAATATTGTTCTGTCTGAGGAGAAAAACTTTATCAAAAATTTGGCCCTTCTTCAAGATTTTCATTATAATTCTCCTACCTATTCAATATGCTTTCGTCGTTGCACCTCCCCCGTGGCTTTGCATAGGTGATTAATTTCTAATTCCAAGTAATTAGAAATTTCAAACAAATTCCATCTAGAGATTAAAGTCAGAGTGATTTTTTCCTTAATTTTTTAGATTACCCATGGGAAAAATCCAGAATTTTGAGGGTATTACAGGAATGGATGTACCTGCCGGATCCTGATTTTCCACCTAATGCTAGGAAATTAATATGTAAGACTGCTATATAATGGAAAAAAAAAAAAAAAAAAATATTGATTTATCTCTTAATAAGGGTATGATTTTTATTTTTTTAAAATATAGGTGATTTTTTGCTATTAATGATGATCGTCAGGCAAAGTCTCGTTTTCAAAATCGAAAAGCGATGCGAGGCAACTGGCGAAGAGTTTCCAGCCGGTCACAATTATTCCGTGTACGAAAACATAGAGAAACCAAATTTCGTGAATCCTGTGAAGGATTTCGTGTCTCATGCTCACACTTATTTAGATATAGTGAAACGTGCCGTGTTGATAAGTTTGATGTGGATCGCTTTATCGATCGTGTTCCTGGCTGGAACAGAGAGGACTAATCTGTTCTCGTTGGGTTATTTGATCGGTGCATTCGTGTTCCTCTGGCAAGGAAGTGACTTTTACTTGAGGCCAGTGCAGACGATTTTAACGTGGTGGCATTTGTTGATCGGTTACAACGTGATCGTCATATTCTGCAAGTCTCTGTTTCAGGGTATCGGTTGCGTGATGATAGAGCAGGTAATAATCTCGTTTATCACTTTCTGCGAAAAAAAGTTTTATTAAATATATTGACTCGAACGAATAAAATATCGAAATTTTTAGATGCAAATGATAGCGTGTCCATTCATTCAATTGTTCGGCATAGTTTGTGTAAGAAAATTCAAAAGTCCGATCACAGATTTGGTCCCGGAAAAATTGGATTGCGACGTGCCTGAGGAGGACATAGGCATGATCTGGGACGGCTTGTGTTTCACCTTCCTGTTATTCCAAAAACGATTGTTCAAAAGCTACTACTTCTTCCACATAGTCAACGAAACGAAAGCTATGAGCATCCTGGCATCGAGGGGCGCGGAATTATTGGAAGAGTTGCATCAGAAACGCATCGAGATCCAAGAGAACGTCGAGAAGAACGTGTTGCAAAAGTTGAAATTCAAGATGGACAAGATCAAGGAAAACCAGAGGAAAATTCAAGGCCCCAGTTACAGGGAGCCAGAGATACACGCAGTTGGTAAGAATCATTTCAACGGTTCCTAATTATCTTTCTTCAAAAGTATATAGGACGATCAGATTGACGGGATGAAATTTGTCCTACAATAATCCTTGCTCGATACTTGAAATTCTCTTTACCTCCCTTCCTTACTCTCAACCAACGTGTACCAACCCCGTACACGCATAACAAACAAGAAGAAACAGCTTGAATCTCGATTCATCTCTATAACTGTTCTCTGTATTTGATGCACGCGAAAAAAAAAGAAGGAGAGGCGCCTCTGGCGAGGTCTTCCAGCGTAAGCTCGTGCGTCTCTTCCGGTCACACCCCTCCTCAAGGTTATCAGACGCCTGTCGACGAGGACGCGGAGGACGAGCCACCCCCGTTGACACCACGAGCCGCCTCTCTATTGCAAGCGCCCACGCCCAATTCCGCCGTGATGACGGTCAGCCTCGAGGGTTATCTCGAGCCGACCCGTATTTCTTTCGGTTCCCCGCCGAGTAGCGAGTTGAATCCACGTGGACCGTCGCCGGACGAGACCTTCCCCGTGTTCTCGCCACCGCCGTACGATAGAAGGGCGCACGATCGATCGCTCACCTCGTCGATCAGACGTCACCGGCGTCAGTCGAGCTTCGTCGGGCCGCCATGGATGAACGGGTTGCAGACACCGAGGCAGTCGATCGTCTCGACCGCATCTCGTTCCCCGCAATCTCATCACACATGTAACGACACAAGATCGGGAACAAGATCATCGTCGTCGATCCGCTACGATGTCCTGTACATACGCTTCCGCGAAAGCACCTATAGATCTCTCATCTATCTCAAGCACCCATATCTTTTCTTTTCGTTTTCTTTCCTGTTATTGTTCTTTCTCGATGGTTTTTCTTCTTTTTTTTTTTCTCACGATTCTTGAGGAGTATCTTTTTTTCTTTTTTTTTTCCTTGATTTTTTTGTAGAAAATTACGTTACGTTATGCGTCTCCTCCGAGAAGACGAATTTAGTTGGAAAAATAATTCTTCGATAGTTTTTGATTCTTGATATTTTTGATTTTTATATGTTGATTTTTCGATGTTTAGAATGTGTTCGATCGATTCATTTTCACATTGGAAATTTTCTCCTCTGTTTCTTCTTTTTTTCGTTCTGTTTCGAGAATTTTTCTATCTTTCTGTTACCGCTTCCGTCGAGTTTTCGATCGATCTCTGTTAAATGTGTCGTGTTAGATCCGTTTCTTAATCTCGTTTTAGATGTACATAATTGAAACCACTATTACCACGCTCGTGTAACTCGATTATGAACGTAAGTTTGTAACCTTTGCTTTCGCATTCGAACATTCGCATTTTTCCCATTCCATTTTTCCATTTTCTCACAATTGATTTTACCTCTTACCTTGTATAAGGAGGGAAAATTTATTAAATCTATTATTAATTGAGATCCAAAAAAGAAGAAAATCCGTTTATCTCTCTTGACAGATCGTCCTGTATCCCACCGATCGTGACGGCCGAGGAATCGAGATGCCGAATATGATTATTACGTGTAATATAAATATTGTATATTATTGTAAGATAGATATCTATATCCAACTGTGTGCAGACGAGTGTTCCACATCGTTTTCAGTTTTTTACATATACCTCTTTGTGTTTTTTCTTTCCGGTTAGATACTCTCTATCCAAGGACACGGCCGTTGTACAGAGTTCGCGCGCCAAAGACCAACAAAGAGGGTAAATGAAAATTATTATTTTCTTTTCCGCAGCTTATCTGGGCTTTTTGTCCATACCAACTGGGTATTTGTCCAACACCCCATCCCCCCTAATGACTAACTATCCTTGTGCTTTTACAGAACTTCACACTGTACATATTATAATATGAAACATGTGTCACACGAAGTTCTAATTATGTATAGCATATACCAAAGATGGTGGCGGGTGCATCTTTATATCTATAACGCGTGTGTCTTCGTGGATTGTACTAACGATTTATCTAAATAACGTGACGGATGTTTTTTAATTAAATAGTAATTCTTGTGGAGTAATTTTTACGATCTTCTTTAAGCACAACTCGTTAAAGTTAAGTTGTTGAACGAAATATCGTAGCATGGCTTTGGCATAAAAAAATATATATATATATATATATTTATTTATATGTAATGTAAGGTATGAGGGTAAGATGGATTTTTTTCAATCCAAAGTTATTAAAAACGATTTTTTTTTTTTTTTTTTTTTTTTCTTTTGATCAGCTATTAGATCGGGTGACTATTATATGTTCGACGATCTGGACGACGACGATGTCACTGACATGATCCCGGACACCGAGTCCGAGAAGAGGGAAGCGGAGAAACGTCGCGAGTTGGAGCAACGCGGAAGAAGAATGACCATTTCCGAGGTACGTCGATTTTTGCACAAATCGGAACGCTATTGAACTGAATTTGAACGTTATCTATTCTTTTAGAGGGTTTATACGATAAGAATCTCTGGTTTGTCTGCTATGAATTTTTCAATCTGAAAGTTTGACTAATGCGAAGAATGCTTGATCCACTGAGAAATTCTGCGAAACGAAAATTCCCCGACATGTTGTTTTACATATAGTGTATACCATCGAAACTATCGAGAAACAATATTTTTTATTTTTTATTTTTTTTTTTAATTTCTCCCATCTCTCACTTATCGATTTGGTTAATTTACTTCAGTTAACTTTGTTAACTTATTTGTCATTCAGGTTAACTCAGTTAACTACTTATAATATATTCTACACTCACCCTCGTTTCCTCAATCTATCAGATGGATCATCGGATCATGGCCAAAGGTTGACTTTGTTCTCCTTTGTGTGTGCATTAAATTCTTGCATTTTATTCTATCGATCCCCACCCGCTGAACCCTCGCCCTCCCCCTCCCCGTCGTATAAAAGTAGTCGGTCCTTCCTCCCTCCCCCCCCTGACCGCCCCCCCCCCCACCCCCACCCCAGAATTTTCACTATTTTCACGATTTTCACAATTTACACTATTATCCTTGGCCCGTCGAGGAGATCATCAGACAGCAGACAACAATATACAGAAAGAAGGCAATACGGTATTGCATGGAGTGAAAAATGACTCAAAAGTCTGGTCCCCTTGCAGTTGATGAACACGCTGATTAAGACAGACATTGAGATCGCGACGCACGTCGCCCTGTACGGAGGGACTGAAAAGGACGCGCTGAGACTACGTCGTCGGAGCGAGCCTTTAACAAGGAAGAAATCGTCTATGTCGTATCTCAGTGCACGTTCCGAGACCGCAGTGGCCACCGATGTGAGACCCCCCTTAAAAGGCTGCATGTCACTGCTACAGGCTCTCTTTTTCTTACCTTTCCATCATCTTTTCCTTGTATTCATTTTTTTATTTGTATTTTTTGTTTTCTTTTTTTTTTCTTCTTCTTCTTCTTCTTTTCTCTTTTTCGTTTCTCTCTTTTCCATTCTTACATACATATATATATATATATATAGCCTTCTCCATTTCAACGTCATTTAATCTCTCTGATTAATAATTCTTTCTTTTTCTTCTCTTCTTCTTCTTCTTTCTCTTCTTCTTTTTCTTCTTCTTCCTCTCTGTAATTATCGTTGTATCATTGTTTCCTAATATCGTCGATCATCAGTGTCTTCTATAATAATTTATTATCTGTGAATAAATTCTTATCAGCTTTCGTTGTACTATACTCATTACATTTTTCTCTATTCTTGACATTTATTTATATATTTTTGATATATATATTTGACATAGATATATATATATATATTTTTTTCTTTTTCGTTTTATCATCTCATTTACATTGAATACGATTTAAATATTAATTTAAAAGATTATTTATTCAGATTATTAATTTAGTCAGCTACGCAAAACTCACATTTTCTAACACGTTTTTAACATAATAATACACGAGATAATACAGCCACACAGCAAACCAGCGAGTAATAGCGATATTAATTATATTGTATAAATATTTATATTATATTTTGCTAGTATTATTACAGTGCTTCGACCGTGTAATTATTCTTCTTTTTCTCTTTTCGCATCTTACAGCTTTGTAAAGAAAAAAAAAAAAAAAAAAAAAAAAAAGAAAAAAAGATAATGACGGAAGCGGTGGCGTACCATTTACGTCGATTCTGGTTTTTTTTTTTTATGTTTTTTATGTCATTTCTTTTTAATGTTGTAGTCGCAGGAGGCTCCTCATCGTTGGTGTATATAATCTGCCGCTCGATTACTTGGCTTAATTTGTTTTCATTACGTTTACAGCGACTGTAGCACCGTAATCTCACGCTTTTAATATCTTAACAATAATCCTTGATGTCGATCGATCGCATACGCTGAATTTGAATCATCATTGTCGTCAAATCATAATCGTGATCACAGAGAAATTTGTAATAGTTAGGGATCTGAATGATTATCGAACAGTTAAAAATCATTCGATGAATTAATTGATCTTCAAATTCGGCGTAGCAAAATGTACGACGATTTCGGGATAGATTAATAATATAAATGATTCGATTTTCCTAATTGAAATTAGGCTGCTGATGCGACATCAGCAGACGTAGAAACCGAAGAGAAGGATGTATCCACGGAGGAACGTGAGAAGACACCGGAAGTGTTGGACGTTGAAGAAGATAAAAGGGACGAAAAGGATATACCAACGAAGCAAGAAAGAATATCGATCGCGACGTATTTCAAGTTTCTCATAGTAATAATTAATAGCACCTTCATATCGATGACAAGATACCTGAATCGATTTTCACGGGATTACAGATACATTCGAAAAGTTTTAACGAAAGAGAAAAAATTATTGAAGGTAAACAGGATACCATTTATAAACGAATTATTAATCCATAATTCCGTGAATTATCCTCTCTTCGTTTTTTTTTACTTCTTTTTTTTTTTTTTTTTTTTTTTTTACAGGCAAAGCCAGATCTACAAATGGGGATGCGACTTGGTATCAATCAAATGTGGCAGCCAATGAATTTTCTGAAAAAAGAGTAAGATAAATAAGATAGATTTTAATTTAAAAAAAAAACACACACGCACACACACATTTCTTTACCTTTCTAGCTTGTTTAAATATTTGTTAGAAGACGCCTGATTATATCTTATCGTAGAGAAAGAATTTATCTACGTTTCACAATAAGAATTCAGTGACGACTTTAAGGATTCGATTCGATGTTAGATCGTTTATTTTCTTGTAAACTCTTCTGTATATCCCACATTTGACATTTTAGAGCTTTAGTAGTATTGCGCTTGCCCCAAATATTCGCTTCTTCTCGATAGAATCATTCGAAGTCCCTTCGAAA
This sequence comes from Apis florea, assembly GCF_048593485.1. NCBI lineage: Eukaryota > Metazoa > Arthropoda > Insecta > Hymenoptera > Apidae > Apis > Apis florea. The sequence continues at coordinate 1,658,093 of NW_028256789.1, forward strand.
AAAAAAAAAAAAAAAAAAAAAGAAAGGTAGATCATATGTTCTCCCGCTATTTAAAGTAGATATTGTAGAAGTTAGAGTAGTAAATGTGCTCGACCTGACAGATCGACTAATGGAAATACCGAGGAAATTCACGATGCTGGTGAAGGTCCTAGCCAACCACGGCCGCAAGAACGGAGGTAAGAGTTGAAAATCAGAAAATGCTTCATATGCTTTTTTAAATGTCGAATAAAACTTGTCTGAAATAAATGATATATTTTAATCGCAATTAACATTTTCATGCTACTGCCGAATAAATTCTGTTTAGAGAAAAAAGAAAAATCTTCCATTTAGAGTTCATTAATTAATAAACTCTATTTAAATGATTTTCTTCAAAATGTTTTTCATCCGCATTTATCATAGCTTAATGTAAATGTAATTTGAAGTAAATGTAGACAGAGAAAAAGTGTTATTTTCAATGGGAAAAGCAGCACACTGACGATCCTTTATATTCGAATTCCGGCACCGAGTTTGGAGCGAGGATTGGACATATCCTCCTCCAGGTATCGAGAGTATTTTTTAAAATCCATGATTGTCAAACTATTGTCTCCATTCTCACTCAATATTCAATGTTGAACGCCTTCTCTGCAACATTCTTTGCGAGCAGCACGTTTACATTATAATTTCTTCTGCTCTCTCTACGAATTTTCAATAGTTGAATGGTTAGTTATTCTATTATCGTAAAGATGAATATTATAATTGTATTGTGAATTTTTCATATTTCCAAAAAATCGTATATCACTTTTTATTCGATATTAATATTACAGGTTTTATGCGCTTTATACGTGCTTTGGTAAAAGAACTTCTCTTCTGCGAATTTATATTATGATTATCATTAAGATATATCATATTTTCAATATGACTGATAATAAATTTTTATTTCCATAGCACACTTTTCTCCGAGATTTCGCCTGTTCAACACGATGATGACCGTGATGAATTATCAGAAGCCGACCAACCACCAATTATACAATTCTTGGCGTCTATTTGGTTTGCAATTTTGTCGCATTCGTCTCTATTTTGTTACTTCATGGTATTCCTTCATCAAATTAAAAATGCATCTGTTCTTTCCACCCCTCTACCTCTCATGGTATTCTTCTGGGGTTCGTTAACCATCCCTCGACCCTCGAAAACGTTTTGGATAACGTTGATCGCGTACACCGAGGTGAAATATTATTTATCATTCGTAGTAATTTTTCAAAAGTTGACCGATTAATTATAATTAATTTTTTTTTTTTTTTTAGGCAATTGTCATAGTGAAGTGCATTTTTCAATTGGAAGTATTGCCCTGGAATCGAGATTCTGCACTCAATAATCTGCACCCTCTCTTCACCCCTAGGATTATGGGGGTTGAACGCAAATTTAATTATGCTCTGTGGGACTTATTATTGCTGCTCGTGGTATTCTTCCACAGGTAAAGTGTACAAATTCAATATCTAATCTTTCTAATCAAAATCGTTTCTTCACTCATGCGAAAATCGAACAAATATATAATTTTTAGATTTATGCTGAAATCATTGGGTCAATGGACATCTTTGTCTTTGAAACCAAGAAAAATTATTCCTTCGACTTTGACCATAGTTCCATCTAAACCACCACTACCCGAAAGAGGCCAAGGAGAGCCTGTAACATTACGAAACGAAACGAGGTACGTTAATTTTTCATTTTATGAACTTGGAAATATTTTTTTTTTTTTTTATTAATTTTTACCAATAATTTTTTTTTTTTAAAGGGATAGCATTCGGCCGACGACGCCTAAGGGAAGAATTCTGAACCTTCAACCTGCAGTGATTGATGGTGAAAGTGTGCGAGTCAGTGATGAGTACGAGCAACTTGTCGCGGTTCAAGGGGAAGAAATCAGTCCTATGGAGGAAGAGTTTAACAAAGTTATGAAATTAACGTAAATAGATAGTTTTTCATTTAATAGAAGTTTTACATTTAATATTTATTTAAATAGTACGATCTTTTTATTTTCAGGGCCATCAAGTATATAGAACCAATAAAACATTTTTTCCGTAAAATCATCAGCCCATATGGAAAAGAAAAGACGAACGTATACGCGTACATGTTCCTCTGCGACTTTTTTAACTTTTTGCTGTTCATTTTTGGATTTTCTGCGTTTGGAGTGAATAATTTTTCCAAAAAAACTTTACTTTCCTCAAGTTTTGATTACAATTGTCCTTCTTTAATCGCGATATCTATTAATTTTTTTAGACGCAACAAGGTGATGGCGGTGTCGCAGCTTATTTGCAAGAAAATAGAGTCCCGATGCCGTTTCTATTGATGCTGCTATTACAATTCTCGTTGATAATTATCGATAGAGCCTTGTTTTTAAAGAAATCGATCTTAGGCAAACTAATTTTCCATTACTTCCTAACAATTGCCATTCACATTTGGATGTTCTTCATTTTGCCAAGTGTAACTGAAAGGTTTCGTATGATTCTTTGTATCGTATAAAAATTCCATTTCGAATATTTAATTAAAAATAATCCGTAGACGATTCAACGAGAGGCTTCCGCCGCAAATTTGGTACATGGTCAAGTGTTTCTACCTCTTATTATCAGCCTATCAATTAAGACAAGGCTATCCGACGAGAATACTTGGTAATTTCCTGTGCAAGAATTACAGTATTGTCAACTACGTTTTATTCAAAGGGTTAGAATATTTTCCTTGATCCACTCCGTTCCCATCCCCATTCGTTTCGAACGAATAATTTATTTATAATTCCTTCATAGATTCATGTTGGTCCCATTCTTGTTCGAGTTGAGAGCAGTAATGGATTGGATATGGACGGATACTTCCATGACAATAATGGACTGGTTCAAAATGGAAGATATCTTCGCCAACATTTATCAAATCAAGGTAGCGTTGTGCAATATATAAATTACCAATAAAATACTAGAAAAAAAAAAAAAAAAGGAAAAATTCAAAAATTCGAATTATAGTGTATGCGAGGGTTGGAAACAGATTGGCCTCAACCACGGGGCGAGAAAAAGGGTCAGATAAGCAAATATTTAATGGGTGGTGCTGCTCTCTTTTTCATGATCGGATTAATATGGTTCCCTTTGCTCTTATTCGCCCTCGGTGGCACCGTCGGCATCTCCAATCTGCCATACGACGTTTCCATGAAAATTAGAATCGGCTCTCACGAGCCCATTTACTCCATGTCGGCGCAAGGCCAATCCATCATGGAATACAGCGAAGTCGATTACACGATATTGACCAATTTGTACGCGAGAGAAAAAGCTGCCGTCATTTTTCTCGAGAACTATGTACATTCTGATGTTGCCGCTGTGAGATTGAGCGGATTCTCTAGAAAATTATGGAATATATCCCCGCCAGACATGGAAATGTACGTTGAAAATTATTTTTATTTCTCTTCAAGTTAAGGATGAAAAACTTTATTGTTAACTTTATTTCCTTATATCTTTCTTGTAATATGCGATACAATTGATTTTTTTAAATATTAATATTATTACGTAAATATTATTCTTACGTCAGATTGATAGCGGAATTAAAAGATAATGAAACAACCGTCATTGTTCACGTGGAGTGGACGGTGTCTCGGAAGACAGACGTGAAAGACGCGACTGGAATAACCACGACGGTTCGAGACATAAAATTGAAACCGTATGAAAACAATGAATTTAATCCCGTGAGAGAAACGCTAGCCAATATACTTTCCAACTTAACGGTCCCCCATAATAGCACTATCATATTGCCGTATGCTTTTCCAAAATTTCTGAAAGTAACCGGTCGAACCACCACCATCGTTCCACAATTAATGATGCGTAAGTTTGACGATCCAAAAGAAACGAGAGAAATGAAACGAAGACAAATCATAAAGCGGATGTTTCATATTGCATACGAAATTAATTTTCAGCGAAATGGATGGATGAGAAAATAGTAAACGATAATCATCTGTATAGAAACATTAGTCTCTTTTTATCTTCGGAACCGGATTGTTGCTCGCATAAAAAATGGTGGATTGTTAACGAAGTCTGTAACGACACTTTGTACGAACGTTTATTAAGCAGAGTGCCTCTAAACGATTGCAAATACATCATGATGTACTTGTTCAACGATAAAACGTTCCCCGAAGGATTGAGTTTTATCAGTGGATTAGGGTACGTTTATTTCGAATTGTATATATATATATATATATATGATTAGATTAAATATTTACAACTTATTTGATCCTTGTACGTTTCTGTAGAATCTTAGGTTTGTACACTACAGCGGTAATAGTCATAAGCCAAATGACCAGGAAGGTGGTCAGTGACATGGCGCCAAGAATTATGTTCGATGATCTGCCCTACGTTGATAGGATACTTCGATTATGCTTGGATATTTATTTGGTCCGTGAAAGTGGAGAATTGAGTCTCGAGGAAGATTTGTTTGCCAAATTAATATTCCTTTATAGATCACCAGAGACGTTGATCAGGTTGCTGTTAAATTAAATTATCGTTACATATATAAAAAAAAAAAAAAAAAGTGTTATCGAATTTTCAGGACGCGATATCACGAAAACAAATTTTTTTCATGTTCAGGTGGACAAGGCCTCCCGAGGAAGGGGAGAGGACTGATAACGAAGATCAAGATGAGGACGTGGATGAGGATGCTGCGATATCTCGTGAAGTATCTCAGCAATAAATTGTCGAACGTTTATAAGGATATAAATGTTGCTACGAACGAAACAATATTTGGCCTGTTCTTTGGCCAAAGAACTTTTGTTGAGTCAAAGATTTTGAATATTTTATCACTTGCGCGAAGTGAATTCATTATCAGTAATTTCGAATAGTTTCGGATAAGACAATAGTTCGCGCACTTATTGCGAAAGTGACGCGAAGAACGATTCGAAAAATTCGAAAAACTCAGGAATTTATTATAACCATTGTTTATTGTTAAAGAATTGATTAACGAAGATCGTTCCTATCTTCGAATATATTATATATTATAAAGATATGTATATACGCAAGTAATGCAGAGAGGAAATTTAATTATAACAATTTAAAATTTAATTAGAACAAACGGGAGACATGAAAATTTGAGAAAAGGATACATTATACGATAGAATTATTTATTTCTTAATCGTACTTTTTAAGCAAAACTAAGGTTTTACTAATTTTTATTTTAATATTTATAGGATAAGGAATTTAATATTAATAATATTTATCGCTTTATCGTATTCATATTTTAAAATATGAAAAATTGTGATTACGAGATATCATTAATTCAATTTGAAAGAAATGCTTTATAAAATTAAGCATCTATGAATAAGTTTGTTACAGCACGTGCAGGATAGTGGTTTATTTTTATCTCGAATTTATTACAATTCAGGCCTAAACCGAGTTGTATTTCTAGCATTTAAATTACATCTTCATAGGTAAGAAGTTAAACTCTTTACTATTAAAACTATTAAAAGTTAGAATTCCCGATACTGCCGATAGCAAGATCTTTCGTTCTCTTTTATACGTTTTTCTAATCGTCAATTCATCCAGCTATCATAAGTAATTATCTGGCCATTTTGCCAAGCCTCAAGTATATTTTATATATTTAAAAATATTCGAAGAAAATCTTGACATCCTAAGAATTATCATTATTTGTAAATATGCATTGTACGATGTGCATCTTTGTCAAAATATTGTATCATGTCGCCTTAATATGCCTTTTAAGAGTATCTTCGAATATATATGAATTGTTTCAAACGAACGAATGTGGCATAATTTATTTATTAAATTTTTACTATAAGAAATGTATAGTACATAGAGAATGTCATTGTAAAATATTTTATTGAATATTTCTTTACAAAGGAAGATTTACAATTTTTATTTTTATTTTTCAGTTCAATAAAGATATCAACTACAAATCAGCACAGAATATGTTATAACAAGGAATACATATTAAATGCAGCTTATACATTTAAACCGCATAACATAGTTTTATTTTCTTAAATCTTTCTAAAAAAATATTAGTAAAAATGTTAAAAAATATATCATCTCGTTAATATCAGCACGCATATTATCACTTTTCACTCAAGATATGTAATAATGAGAAAAATATTATATAACTAAAAGATGTGCAAAATTTTATATTCCGATAATTAACTTGTATATTAATATTAAACGGAAAGTTATAGAGTAAGCAATATTGTGCAAATCACGTATTTTCCAAAACACGTAGATAAATCAGCAACAGCATAATTATCTTTATGCAATATTTTATTTCACATAAAGAATATCCAGATTTAATCAAGCGGATATTTTTATATTTACGAAGAAAATATAAGTGATTCTATCTAAGGAAAATGTAAGTGATTCTACGAGGAAAATAAAAGTGATTCTACGAAGGAAATGTAAGTGATTGGAAAATCCACTGTTTTGACTTATGATTTTTAATTTTATATGTAATATGGAATTATAATATGGAAAAAAAATACAATAAAATCGAATCATAAGGGAATATGACGATCGCAATAAGTTCGATATCGATGTATCGATTGTTCACTATATCGCAAAATTTACGAAAGATCTTTTTTTTAAAATTCCATATACTTTTTTTTATGTATATATTATGTATATATATATTTTTTAATTTTGAGAATTTTGCAAATCTGTTCATTTCATATAGTTAACATATCGATAACTGATAATTAATAATAATATATTAATAATATTTGATAATTAGAGCATAACAACAACAGTGGAATGATACTTTTCATGGACAAATTCTGAATACACAGAATCAGAAAAGTGTACATTTTTGCTATTGTTTAGACAATTCCTTACATTTCAATTTCAATGCAATATTTTCCTGTTTTAAGAATTCAAACTCTTCCATCTTCTTGTTAAGTTCTTCATTTCTTTTTTGTAACACAACAATATCCTCTTGTAATCTTTCATTTTGTGCAATTAGACTTTTCACTCTATTTGACTCTTTACTAGGATGCATTTCATTAATTATATCATCTGTTTGACACAACAAGTGTTTAATGAGATTTGCTTGAGAATTAATATGCAATTCTTGCATTGCTTTTAAAATTTTTGTGCTCTCCTGTTTTGTGCACATACTGACAATATCCTTAATGGCATTAAGGAGTGCAACAGGATCAATTTCTTTGGATTCTACTTTTCTAACATCATGCGTTTTTGTTTTTTCTTTAGGAGCTTCCACTTGAGAAGTTCCTTCTTTTGAATAATCTGGAGGCCTATTATTTTCCTTAGCAAATACATCTGAGGTTTGGACATTTTCCTTACTACTTCCAGAACGACGTACTTTATCTTTTACTATTACTTTGCTTTCAGAAATTCTTGTCCTTAATTCTTTATTCTTTGTTTTACTCTCGTCTTGAACTTCTTGTTCTTTTCCATCATTCTTCACCTTATTCTCAATTGGTTTCAATTTTGATTCAATAGGTTTATCTTTTCTTTCAGATGTTTTTATTCTTATTTGTTGTTTTTTTGTATCATGTTCAGACAATTTTTTTATGTCTCTTGTATTTAATTCTTTTTTAGGTTGTTTTTCAGATTGCACATTCTCTCCCCTATTTGGTCGCAATTGTTGCAAAGGAGAAGATGTTGCATTCCTTGTTGTTATATGACGATCTACTGAATAAGCATTTACAGTTTTAACATCAGTAGATACTAATTCCAAATCTTCTAGGAAAGAATCATTCATATTTCTTTAATTTCTTTTATTTCAACAACAAATAAAATAAAATAAAACAAATTCTGTTAAAATAACAATGAAGATAATAGTGTTACTGTTTCTATTAATTTTATAAGTGAATTTTTTAGTAGATTCTTTAATATAACAATTGTTTCTTTTCACATTTGGGTCACAATACCATCAAAAAATAATACCATTAACTTTTATATTTGAATTCATTACAAAAAATCAAAGTTTTAATTATTTTGCAACTTCTTTAATGGAAAGAAGTATATAACTTTGCATAGAATAGCATTGTTTATAATGTTATTTTGGCTTAAAAATAGGAACAATTCTACATTAACCTTCAATCAAACTACGAAACACAACGTATATCTAATTCAAATCTAATTTATCTTGTATTGATATAGTCAGCTGATACGTTACTGTTTCTAAACGCCATCTATGAAAATCTAATTTCGTATTATAAAATTAATAACATTAATATCACTGTTTCTTATTTGGTTTTAATTTCGAATTAAAATTATATAAAAAAAATTTACACTTTTCTTTTTAATTTTAATTCTATACTCGTGTATTAATAAACGCTCGATATGTTTGCAGATAATTTAGCATGTTGGCAACAATGGCGCGCCGGTATAAAAAGATTTATTTTGCGTTCAATCAAAGCACTTGTGTCCTGATAGCGTGTGATAACGGAAGTTGTTTTCTAAGAAGCCATCTTAAGTGTAATTGTGTTTTATGATTAAAACACAATGAAGAAACTCGTACTTTTACAATTTTTATTTTTTATTTCATTTGCAAGAGGATTTACAAACATTTATCCTAAACCCAAGTATTGTCCCCTTCTTCATGGAGAGGATGCTGGTACACCTCTCTTTTTAACACCACTTATAGAAAATGGTAAAATAGATGAAGCTCGTAATAAAGCTGTCGTGCAACACAAAGAAATGGATACTGTCAGCAGTTATGCTGGTTTCTTAACTGTTAATAAAAAGTATAATTCGAATATGTTCTTTTGGTTTTTCCCAGCCTTGGTAAGTAAGTAATTTCATATTTTTATTTTTTATTAAGAGAAATATAGGATGAATAAAAACATATTGAATGAAATTTTGATTATGAGAAATAAATTAAAAATATATATAAAGAAATCATGTGTAAAAAAAAAAAGTATCTGTAGCGAGATAGAAATATTTTTGTGTAGCATGATCCAAAAACTGCTCCTGTAGTATTGTGGCTACAAGGTGGTCCTGGAGCTACATCCATGTATGGTTTATTCTTAGAAAATGGTCCATTTATAATTACTAAGAATAAAACTCTTAAAATGCGTGAATATTCTTGGAATAAATGTCATAATTTGTTATATATTGATAATCCGGTTGGTACTGGGTTCAGTTTTACTGAAGATGAGAAAGGCTATGCCACCAATGAAACACATGTGGGAAGAGATGTACATACTGCGTTAGTCCAATTTTTTGAATTATTCCCAGAACTTCAAACCAATGATTTCTATGTCACTGGAGAATCATATGGTGGAAAATATGTACCAGCAGTATCTCATGCTATTAAAGATTATAATATCAAAGCAAAGATAAAGATAAATTTAAAGGGTTTGGCAATTGGAAATGGATTGACTGATCCAGTGAATCAACTGGACTATGGAGATTATTTATACGAATTAGGTCTGCTTGATGCAAATGGCAGAGATCTATTTCACAAATATGAGGAACAGGGTAAAAATTTAATTAAACAAGAAAAATGGCTGGAAGCTTTTGATTTGTTTGATGAACTTCTTGATGGAGATATAACTCAGCAACCTTCGCTTTTTAAAAATTTAACTGGTTTTGATTATTATTTTAATTATTTGTATGAAAAAGATCTAAACAATGAATCTGATTATATGCTAGAATGGCTTCAAAGAGCAGACGTCAGGAAAGCTATACACGTTGGCAATCGCACATTTATTCCTGAATCTAAGAAAGTAGAAGCATATATGAAAGCTGATGTTATGCAATCTTTAGCAGTTCTTGTAGCAGACCTTACTCAACATTATAGAGTTCTCATATACAATGGACAACTTGATATTATTGTTGCATATCCTTTAACAGAAAATTATTTGCAAAAATTAAAATGGCCTGGTGCAGAAAAATATAAAACAGCAAAAAGGAAAATGTGGTTTGTTGGAAATGAATTAGCTGGATATTCAAAGACTATTGATAACTTGACCGAAGTTTTGGTAAGAAATGCTGGACATATGGTTCCTCTTGATCAGCCAAAATGGGCTCTTGATCTCATTACACGTTTTACACGTAATAAGAGTTTTTAAGATTATAATTTCCTAATAAAATTTACTCAATCATTTTGCCTAATTAGTCATAATAGTAATTATATTTATTACAAATGTAGAATTTAAATTTAAAATTATGATTGTTTAACAAATTGTATACTCAATAAAAATACTTTATTTTATAAAAAAAAATATTTTAATAATTAAAAAAAATATATTACATTAGATAACTTTTTTCTATTTCTACTTGTAAAATATTAAAATTTTTTTATTAAAAATAAAAAATATCTGTACTTAATTTCCATGAAAATTAATGAAGTGTAAAATTATTATAGAATTCACGTGATATGTATAAAATTTGTTATATCAAATATCATGATTCAAGATATCTTTCTGAAGTTTTCTTTATCTTATATGGCAACAATTATCTAATCTAGAATAAGAGTATATTAATCTAAATATGGCAGTAAAAAGTCATCTACTATGGATATATTTTTATGCCATTCATAATGAGGAACATTTGGCACTGTGATGAGAACTAATCTTCCACTTTCATCTAATGTTTTCAATCCAATTAAATCATCTTTGTAAATAGTTCGATCACGCATATTTATCACAGTTTCGTTAACATCGTAATATCCGAAATGACTGCTTTGCCATGGAGTAATAACACCATCCTCAGGTCCACCAACAAGTACCATACGTTTTAATTTGGTGAGACCTTTTTTAAATGCTGACATTTTCGTCGAATTTTTTTCATTATTCACGTATGGTAAAAAATTACTATATTTATAATATAATTCCTAGAAAAGAGAAACATAGCTATAAATTGTTGACAAATAATTAAGAATAATCGTGTATACTCACTTGATGATGAGGATCATTCCAATAATTCCCAATACTGGTATGTTGTCCAATTTTTGAATAAAATAATTCATAGGCAGTTTCACACACCAAGTCGGGAAAAAATAAATGAAGAAATCGAGCTGGAATGAAATATACGATTTGAAAAATGACAATTCCTTTGTTTCCTTTCAAAGATGGCATTATGATCACTTACTTCCATATTGTCCCGCTTGTGGCGAGCTCAAGGAAATAAAATTTCTGACATTGTGTTCAGGAAATGTTTGTAGTATTGCTCTGGCTAATAAACCACCTTGACTATAACCAACTAAATTTATTCCCTCGGGAAATGCAGCACCAACAGATATAACATCCATGCCTATTTCTTGTACTTGGCGCCACATTGATTCCAAGCTACTCCATCCAGCATATCTTGGAGTATTATAAATCTGTGTCCCTGGATGCATCTAAAATCGATTAATTTATGGACAATCATTATTTTAAAATGTTAAAATATTTATTAAAAATCGTGTTTACCCGCCAAACTTACATAGGTGCGACATCTGCAATACTCTTTGTTTTACATTTGAATTACTTACTTCTTGAATTCTATTACTAATAAGTTCCATACTGTCGCTTCCAGTGAGGACGCCGTGAATAACGACCACGGCATGATAACTTTCGACATAATTGTTAAATATACTTAAAAGCAAAAGAATAAAATTAAGAGCCGTATAATTCGCAGTAGCCATTGATGATAAATGACTGACACTTTCGTCAAGAGTATCGTATCGTATATTCTGTTTAAATCTTCTTTCCATTGGGACGATAAAGTTTCAAGCGAGCCGCAAATAATTGATGCACATTTTGATTGGACCGGCACGACTTTTATCATTGCTGTCTGTAGTTTTGTTGAGATGGCGGCTTAAGCATGATTTTGATGACATCTCTTGCAAGAAAGGAATGGTCTATAGTTGTACTCTGTTGAAAAAGAAGAAATTTCATTTATCGGCGATGAATTTCCACATTTAATAATTATACCAAAGATTAGAATCAATTTTTATATTCTATCAATATTACAATATCTTCAAGAAAATTATAATATTTAATAGTTAATGCTTTCGCTCAAGAATAATTTTAAAGAATAATTATTATTTGAAATCTATTATCGATTAATTACAGCATTATAACAATCGATGATCAATGCTGATCGATAGACCGAAGTTAATGACTGGGAAAGAAATTCAATTGTATTCTGAAATAATCTAGTACAGTGTGCATTAGGTTCCTAATCCTTTTGCAGCTGTATGGAAGGTTGCCGGGCACGTGGCATTTCCCGTGCTTCAACCATATATCACCGTGCCCTGACATCACCCCTAGTTGGCATACGAAACTCACGTCTTAGAGGATGGATGCCTGCTGCATTGTTTCGACCGACGTCATTCTCGATTATCATTCCATGGTTCCATAATGTAAATAAACTTTTATCATCATCGAAGAACTGAAAATTATTACAATTTTACAAGATATACACATCTTTCTATTTATTTGAAATTTTTTCCTTAAATGCATGCTGGCCATTCTTTCAAGATCTTTTAAGAGGACTTAATCTTACGTAGTTGCCAAGTGACGAAATAAAAAAAGCAAAAAAATTTCAGAATACAGAGATTTTTTATCGGCAACTTAATTATCATGAAAATTCAGATATATTCATAGTCGCAAGGTATTGAAGTACTCGAACGAGAAAGGAATAGATATCCCCTTTTGTCTTAAGAAATTAGATCGTTGCGCAACAATTTAACCGGAAGAAATACCTGGAAATGAATCATGCTTACGTATTTCTGATGTCGCACACTCTGGCACTAATCGAGTCCCCAGAAGCTTTGAAACTGCCAACGTTTCTTTCTCTCGCCAAATGAGGGAACGAAGGGGAAAGAGAACGAGAAGAGAGGAAAGACGGCCAATCCAATTCCACGCTCAAACCCGACCATCGTGATGGCGGAGGGTGGCGAAAAAACGCAGCCACGCCAGAGCGCAAGGCGAGCGTAGGTCTCTCGGAGCTTTTTTGCGTTTAATCAAGGATATTCGCGGTCGGCTGACTCGCTATTTTAGTCTACCAAGTGCTAACCGAGCCGCGCGACCACCGTATCGCAGCAAGTGGATGAAGGAATCTTCGTCCTTTGACCTCTCAGGGACGCTCCTATCTGTCTTTCGTAATTCGACATGCATTTTCTCGTATTTTTCACGATATACGTCTCTAATATAATACTTTTTTTTTTCTACAGCAACAATTAATAATACATACGTAGAGAGACACACTTTCTTAGTATGGAGATTTTTATCGAAGTTTTAGAATGTTATTTACAAGGGAATTAACATTTTCACGTTTCGATAAGAAGATTATAACGATTATATCGTATCATGTGGGATTATTATTTAGTGAAAATATATTTGATTATTTTACAACGACACGACGCCGTAAAATTAAAATATTTCAGAGATGTTGCATCATCCGTGCAATGATAATTCATTTTTCTATAGGCGAAAGGTAGTAATTCAGCTTCCGGTTTTGTAAATTCAAATGTACACAAAGCGTGGGACGAATGAACAGTGCCATCGTAATATTTGCAAAAATATGCAGGCCGCTGGATATGTTTTTCATCCCCACACTGTCTTTATTCAGTTATGAGGATAAAAGGGCCAACAAAATAATTCTTCCCGCATAAAGGTGCAGAAAAAAACGAGAGAAGGCGGCATGAAACGGTAATACGAAACATCCGTTTTTCTTTAAACGGAAACTTAAATAAGAGATCAAGAAGGACACCGCGTAAAATATATAATTAAAATCGTCCGTCATAAACGTGCCGTTTAATTTTCGGTGCAAGAGTTTCTTTTTTACCGTCCGCCAAAAGGAATCATAGACACTCTCGAACTCAAGAATCGACTCGAGAGCCTGTTTAAGGCCACCCTCTGGCTCTCGGTAAGTACAGAGGCGGGAGAGAAGACGAAGTGGGTGGTACGGTGTCGGAGGAACGGCCGGGAGATTAGCGTTAATTACAGAGTTGAGCCGTTCCGGGGTTGGGACGAGTGCGAGGTATTTGTCACTCGGCACCGCTCTCGACTCCTGTTCCTCGTTCTGAATATTAATAACCCCGCGCCATCCTTCGCCACCCCTTCCTTCGTTCCACCCTCTCCACCTCCTCCTTCTCCTCTTCCTCCTCCTCGTCTCACCTCTGTCGTTTCACGACATCCGATGAATTGCGCGGCAGACAACGCTGCTCATTATGCTGACTGGTTGATTTCATCACCGTCACCGTTACGAAAAATTAATTGTCCCGCGATCGGGGTGAATAAAGATCAGCTCGCAGATTTCGCAGATCGAGGAACGATTATTTTTTTTTCTTTCTTTCTTTTTATCGAAGGCAAACATACGTTCTCCTCTTATTTTTTTTATATTATATCAGGAAATATCTGCTCAGTCAAAGACAAGCGTTCCATGGCCGTTCTTCTCCGCCTTCTCTGTCACGACGTTTCCGAAAAATTGAAGGATGGTAGCATGATCGGCACGGCGGTTAGCCCCTTCCACGTCGATCAATCGATATCATCCTATCTCGTCCTTTCTGCGGTCGGTCCCTCGATGGCGGTCCCATTCCCGCGAAAAACGTTCAGATATTCAAAGTCGGGGAATAGTTTATTCATGGCCGGCTCGGAGAACTTAGAAAGATATTGGAAGCGGCTCAGGAGAGGGTAAAAGATAGAAAAGGAGAGGGTGGATGGTGGAAAAAGCGGGCGAAGAAGCGAGAGGAGGCGAGAGAGAGGAGCGATATTGGTCGGACGGAAGTGTCCCCTCGGGGAAACGAGAAAACGGGAGGAGCGTCGTCTCTCCCCCGATCCGATAAAGCGAAAGAGGGACCCCCTTGTGGCACGACCACCACTCCTACGCGTTGACCCACATGACAGCGAGCCCGCCAATAAAATTCAAATAAACTCCACTGTGCATACTAAATTATCACATCTTCCATTACCCGACCGCGTGTGCCCATCCCTGGAACAGCTTCCACCCCGGGGTCCCGGGGAAACGTTTTCACCATCGTGTCGAAATTCCAATATTTTTTGACTTCCATCCAAGATATGGAGCGCCGGCCGCGATGTATTCTCGAACAGAGAAGAATAAATTGGACGGGGATGGAAGAAATTTCGCGGTCTCGTGACGCGATAAACAATTTAATAACGAACAAAAATGCGTTTAAGTCCGAGGATCTTATCGTTCGCTCCGAGATATCCCGTTTAATTGATCGCCTCCTCGGCCAGAGGAGTTTAATCCGTTTTGTCGGTGTTCGGTTGACGGAAAACGGGTGGATTTAACGGTGGATCGGCCAAACCTCTCGAGTTTATTTCAAGCAAGGATTAAAAAGGGCAAACATTCGATTGTGTGTATCGCGAGAACACGCCATCGCGATGTCATTAATCCGATGTTGGGATACTCGGCGGTTGGGAGAGAGAATGACTCGTCCAAGAGGGTGCAACCACGCTGACGAAGGGACGCTGAGGTCAGGTGGCCGTTTCCCAGGAACGCCCCAGATTTCAACATTACTCAAGCAGGATCAACCTGCCACAGGAAGAAGGCCATTGTTCGCTTCTCTCGCTGTTCTCTCAGTTTTCTTCCACGTCGTCGGTGTATCATTCACTGCGGTCGTTTCGATCGTGGTTGGAATACCTTTCTCTCTCTCTCTCTCTCTCTCTCTCTCTCTCTCTCTCCTCTCTCTCTCTCTCTCTCTCTCTCTCTTCGCACACGCTGATACGCGCACGATACGAAACGAAGGGAAGGGAAGGCGAAGACGAGAAGAAGAAAATAATTGCTCGGTGTTTTTTAAGTATCTTTACGCTCGTTCAAAGTTTAATCTCTTAAAACGAAACATCGAAGTTTCACCGACTTGGCAACAGTACGTATGTTATTGTAATTTCCCTGGATTTTTTTCGCGAGAAGATAAACGCGTTAAAGGTGCACGAGAATTAACTAAACGAAGTTTCCGCTGTGTAAAACAATTAGTAGCTTAGCTGTGCCCCCTATTCTCCCTATCAGCTTGTCTACGCCCCGACTATTAGTATAATCGCTAGAGGCTACGACCCTTACCTACCCTCGAGCGGTTCACTTTAATTCTTAGCAAGTTAGAATCGCCCCTACCGCTCCACCTATCACCACGACTTTGCGCTTTGTTCGATTTTCTCCGCGCCTCTCGAATCGAGCGCTAAGCCGTATCGAGTATATTTTGTTACCTCTCCTCTCGGGAGATAGCCTTGATAGCGGGAAATTGTCTGCGCATTTCATCCTCGTTCACCCTTCTTCTCTCTTCCTTTTTCCTATTTTCCTCGTCAATCGACTTTTTCCTTCTTCTTCTTCTTCTTCTTCTTCTTCTTTTTCCCCCCTCTGGTCGTGGTTTACCAGAGATTTACAGACTTTCCATATACACTTGTGTACACGTTCTGTAATCACGTTCCAGCATTTATCTCGATCATTTATCCCGGCATTAAGATTCCGAGCACGCGTCGAACTGCATCGTGATTTTTCATAAAGCAATTAACAACGTTGATTTTTCCGTGGCGATTTTTCGTCTTTCGTCACGTCCACGGGAACAAACGTATCGTTTCCGTTCCGTGTCTAATTGATTTCCACCCCCTTGGGTGGAACGGTGAGGCCGCGCCACGACCGTATCGAGGGGTGTGAGTTTCGGACGAACCACCCTCCTTGCCCCTCCCCCCCATTTGCATTATGGATGCACCTGATTTCACACTTGTTCGTTCGCAAACTCCTCCGTCGTAACGTCTCCATCGATATAAACGGGGCCGCAATTTGCCGGCCCATTGTAAACCATCCCCTTCTCGATTCATGGGTACAATAAATCCTGCTTTTTCCGGGATACACGGCGAATTTATGTTTACGAAAGCGACGGAGAGGGGAGGGGAGACGCTACCACCTATATAATCTGTCGTAACGAAAATCGTCCATCGTGAAAAATCGGAACGTGTTTTTGTGGATTTTTCGGATCGGATTTAAAGAAAAGAGAAAAAAGAAAAAGGGAAGCACCGAATTTTTTTTTAAAATTTCGATCACTCTCCTTTTTTAAGGAAGGAGGTTTATAATAATAGCAATAATAATAATAATAATAATAATAATCGAGGGTTCGATTTTTAGCAATTGTCCGATCGAACGCCGAAATTGACCGTGGCGTGACATGTGACGTGTAATCCGTGACACGTGTCGTTGTGCAAGGCCGCAACTTCTACAACCCCCGCGCGTCTTCTTTCCCGCTCCCGCAAAAAAGAATCCACTTGATCGACAACTGGTCGGATCGCCTATTCGTTCGTTACTGTAATCATTCAACGGCAATTTGTCCGAGTTACCGAGATTAGAAAGCGACTTGAAAGCGATGCTAATTCGTCCCTGCCTGCCGTGCCTGCCCGCCGCTTTCTAATTTCCAATTCACCCTCCTCGACCCCCAACTTATTATTCCTCCGTATTATCCCCCTTCTTCATATAACGATTAACGATCGATCGCCACGTTCGCATCTCGATCGGAAACGCGAAATCTCGATTTGTATCGCGGATCTGTGAACGAGCGCGTGGGCGAAAAATCTCCCGGGCGAACGTACACGGCGAAGGCGAAAAAAAGACGGTGAAAAAGACATCCGTGGCCTGACATATGGCTGGCGAAATTGCCGGCGGGGTGGCGGTAACAATATTTACAAAAGGCTCGGCTAACCCTCCCCCCGTGTTTTGTTAAGACTGCACGCCGCACGCTGCCGCAGCCCCGGGGGCAACGGTGTCACTTTACCCCGATAATCCGCCGGTAATACTCTTTCGAGCGATCCACGGTCGCGGAGAGTAATATTAAGTCCCTTACATCCAATTTCTATGGACTTACACCTTGTTCGGGGGCGGCGATTAGCATTTTGATTGCGACCTCCTCCTCCTCCTCCTCCTCCTCCTCGGAATCTTCCTCCTAACCTTTGTATTTCTCGCTTTTACCCTCTTTAAAAACTTGAGAAAGGGGAAGGAGAAAGAATGAAAAATCAACCCCTGTTACTCTCTGCTCGCGTATTTATTCTCAGAAAAGAAAAGGAAGGAAGAGAAGTTGTGAAACTGTATTGCACGATTGATCGACGATTGTTAATCGACTAAGCAACATATCCGGAATAAATTTATAGAGGATGATCGGTTTGATGATTTAAAGCACGCCACGACGATGAACAGGGTACACGCACGAACGTCCACTACGATGAACGAGTTTTTCGAATGTTACTCGTCGAAATGGCCGGGATTTTCGTTTCGTTTCGTTTCGTTTCGTGTCGTGTCGTGGTACGGGGGTATTCGATCCCAGTGGAATCGCGTGTAATCGGCATACGTGGTGCACGCGTGCACGAAAATTGGGGTCGCGTTCAACGCGCGACTCGCGAAACACGGAACGCCATCAGGGGTGGCGGCTGCCCCTCTCTCTCTCTCTCTCTCTCTCTCTCTCTCTCTCTCTCTCTCTCTCAACGTATTTGCTTTAGAGCTCGACAATCACGTCGAGGGTGGTCCAAGCCTCCACCAGACCGACGATCCGGATTACCGAGATCATAATCAGCCAATCACTGGCACGGCGATCGTCGAGGTGTCAAATGTCAACTCCTGCGGGATTGATTTCTTTCGTTCGATCCTTGAGAGGGGTTGATCTCGACGAGGTGTATATATTCGACAATCGATTCTAATGAGATTCCATCCGTTCGAAAGGGAAACGGATAGATTGAATTTGCCTCGGCTCGAAGCCGTCAGCGTTCGAGAACGAGGAAGTTCGACCTTCCACTAGGCTGCGGAGCATTAAGTCTGCGGAAGCGGATGCGGAGTCACAAAGTGGCTCTGCGAGTTACCATTACACCGCCGCAATACCCAACGTGCCGAGAGTTGGTTGGGCATAAAGGAAGCACCTGCGAAATCTCTACTCTTGTTCCGCTCTAAAAAGACAGATGAAGAAAGACGGGGAAGATTCTCGAAAACCAATTACTATCATCTTATTAATCGCGATCTTCTCCTGGAATGTTTCACATTTTTCGCATCGTTTTATACACTGTACGAATATTTCAACGCTGTCAAATTTATCTCTCTCTCTTCCCTCCCTCCGTCAAAGTTTGATCAAGATCAATGTATCGGTTCAATTACGACGGTTCACGCGGTAAACTCGCAATTAAGGGCACGCAAGTAAAATGATCCATCCCCTGTTCCAAGGACTCTGGAGCGGATGGAACGTCTCGCGACGACGGTGGTCCGCGCGTCTCGATCGAGGCGGCGAGAGAAGGAGCATCCGGAGGCGGCGTTGGAGGAAAGTACGCTTGAGATTTGCGCGAAGCGTGAATGGACGAGGGCGTGGGAAACGGCGAACGCGGATAGTGTGGTGACTTGCGACCGGCCCGGTAATTGTCGTAATTGTGCCGAGTGATTCACACATCAGGATCGGCGCGGCCTGTCCGCCCGTGGTTGCTTGCGTGCACTCACACGATATTCGCGCACTCACACAAACCGCTCGCGAGGGAGCGAGCGCGAGCGCATCTGCGCGGGATTTCGGAAACAATTGCCGACAATTCTCGCCACTTGACTCGCGGCCAGCGATTGACGTGAGAATCCGCTTAGACGCTCGTACAAACTCCGCTGCGGAGAGTATGAGGTCATCTTCATTAAATCGTTCTCCGCTTAATGACTGATCTAATTTTTTCTTTCTTTCCCTCCCGGAGGCACGACGGACCGAGAGTCGTGTCGTGTCGTGTCGAGTCGGGAGCAGCACCATCGTCCTCACCTTTTCTCTCTCTTTCTCTTCGCCCCGATCTTCGAGGAACGAGGTATATACATATCTCTCATCCCCCGTTCTTTTTTTCTTCCCACCGTTCTCGCCACCGTTTCGCCAGAGGCGTCGTACAATTATACGTATACTCACGTATTAATCATCCCCGTATCCTTTCTCGTAATCGTAAATCGTAAATACGGTAAATACGTGGTGCAAATTGGACATCGGTGTTGTACGTTAGAGAGCGTGTGCGTTACAATTTCAAGGATATCGATTCGTAACACCTTTGTAGGGCGCATTTCCATTCTCCATCAGAGAGGGAGAAAAACGGGTTAGAATTAACGAGGGAGGTGTCCATGTTATCCGCGGTGGGATGATGATGTTCCATCTCCGCGGAATATCGATGGCGTTATACGGCGGGATACCTGTATTGCGGCGTGCCACCGTAAAATACACGCGCGCTACTACACAGCGCGGCACAGCGCGGCTTCCAGCGGGCTTGGCAGCGAGGATGGCTCGTAAGAGGGTTGATAAGGCTATCGCGTACATCGCTCCGCGCGTTTAGCATACATTTGAATAATGGGCAGGCCGGTAATCCTTTAAACCGTTGGGCCCTCATCCCGTAACTAGGTATCCTTTCATCTCTCTGCCTCGAAGCTCGTCCGAGGCCAACCATCCTTCCTCCTTCTCGACCACCCCGCACAACCACTCCTCTCTCTCTCTCTCTCTCTCTCTCTCTCTCTCTCTCTCTCTCTCCCTCCCTCTCTCGCTTCCCTCCAGGCTTCGAGGGAGGAGGGGGGAGGAGGTTCTCATCCTCCATTTCTCTCTTTCTCCTCGGGGCCGCCGTTTAAAGATATTTCGTTAAAATAACAGTCTCGGCTCGACTGAGTGCCACCCTCCCTCCTCCTCGCCCCTCGGCTACCCTTATACAGACCGATGGCCGTGGTAAAAAGGGGGTGGCATTTGCAATGCAGAGGTTAAATGGCTGCGGGGGTCGGTCCAGCTCCGGGGATGGCACGTTAGAGGGGGAAGAGATAGCACGCAGCCACTGCACAGACTCGATTGGTTTTTTACTTGAGCTCTCCGCTCGTCTCTTTCCCACCCTCCTCCTCCTCCTCCTCTTCTTCTTCCTTTCGACCCCGTGTTTCGTCCCCCTTCTTCCTTCAATCCTCCTCCCCTTCCTCCTCCCTCTCTCCCTCTCTCTCTCTCCCTCTCTCTCTCTCTCTCTCTCTCTCTCTCTATATATATATATATATATGTGTGTGTGTGTGTGTGTGTGTGTGTATGTATATATATTTTACTAACATCGAGTTCTTTCTCTGTTCCAGTTCTATTCGACCGCCACCTCTTTTTCCACTTCATCGGCCACGCGTTTTCGTGAAGCCACCACGGGCAGACGGGCGACGAGGAGGGGATGGAAAAGCGGGAAAAGAAAGGAGCAGAGGAACAGAGAGAATATTACCTGGGGGGGGGGGAGAGGTGGGCGAGATTAAACATTTATTTAAATGGCAGGCGTGCTTCGGTGCTTTCGCGACTAGCACGCATACGTACGTCAAGTACGTACACGCATTTAATATATGTTCCCTTCTCTGCGGTCTTTCGCGCGTATATTCGTGCGTGGATACATGTGTGCGTGGATACGGACACATGCGTTTTCGTGTGGAAAAATACGTGTGGGGAGAGGGGAGAGGTGGAAATCGTGCAGGTGGACGATCGCGCGCGTGTACGCGCGTTCGGGAGGGAGAGGGGGAGGGGCGGGAGAGGGAGGGGTGTACGTGGGTGTAGATATTACGACTACGCGCCGGAGGAAGGAGATTAGTCTGGTGGTTTTCAATCCCATTTTCATCGCGCCTCTGCTACCACCCTTTCCGCGGTGGAACGATATCGTTTGATGCTTCATTGTGATGGTTCGCCAGCACGCGTGCAAATGGTTCGAGGATAAATCAAAGGTGAATGCGAATGAATGCGAACGCGGTAGGGTGGACGGACCTTCCAATCTTCGGTGGAAAAAAAAAAAAAAAAAAGGGGAAATATGATTCGAGAACGTGGCGAGGCGTTTTTTCCGAACTCGTGAATTAATTTTTTCGCAATTGTTTTCGTACGTATCGATCGATCACGTGTCGTCTTGGACGACGAATTGGAAATCGGACGAATCGGTTTCAGTCGGATCGGATTTCGTTAGGCGTATGGCGGATTTAACGCATGCCAGAAGAAGGAGAGGTCGGGTTAGGTTTCCTTTCGATTGAGCTGAACAATCTCTGCCGACCTCGATGAACCCGCAACGATTGATACTCGTATCGATGTATTTTATTGAAGTAGGTCGGGCAATGACCAACGGGCAGATATTTGGCATCTCTCAATCACGATGCACCGCGTGACAATAATATACCGTATTGCCGATACGATATCGACGACGACGATGACAACGACGTCGATAGTGAAATGCTATCGTGTAAATCTTTATTAACATCATCGTCTATTTGCGTCTTCGTGATCGATGAGACAGCGTTACAGGTTCTTGAACCTCGTGAACTAGTATAAGTTACAATGTATCAATTCCAAGATATAATATAAATGCTACGAGCATCTATTAATGCACCGATATCCACCGAAGCATTCTATTCCGATTTCCAATAATAACAAATTGAATCCCAAGACTCCTTAATCTCCTTAATCGCGAAAGAAAACAGGAAAGGAATAATCTCGATGGAAGATGATAGTAGACTAGAGAGAGAGAAAAAAAAAAAATAAGGATATTCGAAATATAATTACACGATACGGTGGTACGTGCAAGAAGAGTAGCGTGACGGTAATTTAATTCCACCGGACTTTTAATTAATCACGAGGAGGAGGAGGGGGAAAGAAAAGAAGAAAAAAAAAAAAAAAGAAAGAAACTGTGTCAGTGCTGATCGATGACCACACGAGTAAATCACACATCCAGGGGCAACGAGTTACGTCACCGTTTAATTAGCCCTACCGCTTCTGCACGATCAGATTTTAAACAATTAGCCAAGCGTGGGTGTGTTGCCGAGCTTCTCCAGGGACGGGTCGCACCCATATCCAGGTTCGTGTCTCGCGGGACGAGCGTGACTTTCCACGTGGACTTTAATACTCGCATGCACCACGTGCCTCGTCCCGACCCGGTGCTTTATATCCTCGTCCTTCGTTCTCGTTACACCCAACCGGGCAAAGTCTCCAAAGGTCCCGTATATATACGTACATATACGTACATACGCGGAACAAATATCCTTGGACGAACTGCCTGCGAACACGCCAACACCGCTGTTGGTCCAATTCGATTCAATTCCACCAGTTCTCTCCCTCTTTGTCTCTCCTTTCTTCCTTCGTCCACCGTACTCCTTTTTTTTTTTTTCACCCGGTCTCCATCTCCGACCTGCACGATCCACTTACTCCCTGGAGAACGATAGATCCTCGGTTGACTTTACTCGGGGTGGTTTCTCTCTCGGCGCGGCCTCTATCCTCTCTCCGCTCTCTCCGCTACTCCCCCCTTTTTTCCCCCCTGCTTTTATGCAGCCTGATGAGGGGTCGCGATCATCTCGAATACAATTTCGCCTCCTTTCGAATTATCATTGAATTTGGTTTCGCGTTTCCTTTTTTTCCCCCCTTCCTCCCCCCTCTATTTTTACCGAATTTTTCAATATTTTTCATTCATCCTCATCCCGACTTCACCTTCTTTCGAGTAATCGTCGATAATAATAATCGGTCGTCATCCTTGGATGGACATCGATAGACAATATTCGCCCATCGCGAAATATCCAAGAATTAGGAGGAAAGCGAATGGTCGATAATTCGATTTCACGGCCAGTGACTTGTTTGTCAGTGGTTCGTCCAGGTTGCAGGAACGCGCATCGGCCCATCCTCGGCCACATACATACACTCTCTCTCTCTCTCTCTCTCTCATCAATCCTTTCGGCAACAGAATTCGGAGGAGGCCGCGTCTATATCCGGCGGTTCGTGTTCCACCAACCTGCCACGGTCCCCCGTGTCTCGTTCATCCTGGTCAGTTAATAACCGTGGTTTGGACCCACCTCGTCCACTAACGTTGCTGACCACCGTTGCTGACCACCGTGTCTGGTTGTTGGGTTTTCGCCCGAATTATGGAAACACGCCGTTATACGATGCGCCGCCCGATGATAACAACGGCGTACCGCCTCGTTCCTCGTTTTAATTAAGCCCCCTCCCCATCTCCGTTTCACATTCTCCGCTCCAAGATATCGCGTTGATTCCGTTCGCGACGGGGAAGGATAACGCGAAAACCTCTGACAGCCATGAATTCCAACTTGGAGGTTCCACGAGGGGATGAATCCTTTCTGGTTTCCCGGTGTCTTCCCGGGAAGAACCACAATCTTCCACGAGAAACGGATATATATATATATTTTCGTTTTTCCTTCCTACTCCTTTCCCTCCTTTTACTCCGTCCCCTCCGTCCGTTTTCAACCGCGTTGTTTCCCGGCATGCGCGGAATTGAAACACGAGGTTTTTACATGATCTAGCAGCGTGGACGTACATGCAACGTCTGGTCAACTCAGAGTCCCCCCACTAGCCTGGTTTAATTAAGCGTCGTCTAGCTCGCCGGGACAAGATATCGTTCGGACCAGTTTTAATGAAATTTCAAGAGAAAGAAAATTTTTACCAATCGTGTTGTTATCTTGTGCGTTGTGCTCACTCGAGGAGGAAAGTTTTTTTTTTTTTTTTTTTTTTTACAACGTCATCGATAATTATCGTTCGTGTTGACACACGACATTCGAAAATTCGACGTGTCCCTTGCAACGGAAACGATATCGATAATATTTTAATACTACATTCGTATCAAGAGGAATCATTTCCATCGAATCGCACTGTTTTCGATTCTCAAAAAACGTGGTCGAAATTTGATAACGGAGAAGCGAGAAAGCGATGAAGCGATCTTGTGATATTTTCGCAAGAGCATCGTTCCTTTTTTTTTTTTTCTTTTTTCCATTACGATTCTCTTCCACCGAGTCTTCAGCCAAGGAGGGAGAAGTAATTAGCCGGTCGAGGCACGGGAGTGTATGTTTCCGACCAGTAGTCGCGGCAGGATTCATTTACGAAACATCTGGAGCGACGGGATGCATGCAGTTCCGTTTATTCCGGCAATTTCGTTTAAATTAGCTGAACGCGAGCGTTTTTACGTCGACGCCGACCGGTTCACACGTACCCTCTCCCTCTCTCTTCTCTCTGTTCCCGCGAGTAATCATCCAGATTCGTAAATTACTCACCCCCTCCCCCCCCCATATTCGTGTATCGTTCGCTTCTACAAATCCACTTTGTTTCCGCGCGTTTTGTCCAATTGGAATTAAAAAAAAACGGCGATACGATTAACCGGATGTTGCGCAGCAGAGGGATCGCGTATATAATACACATATTGTTTCCGCTCGCTCCTCGAACAAGGTTTCGTTCCTCGAAACGCTAATCTTTGACGACGAATTTGTGAAGTAATTTTTGACAAGGGGTTTTTTAATCGAGCTTGATTTTTTTTCTTTTTTTTCTTTTTTCTCCCTTTCTTCCTTTTTCTTATTAATTTTCCTCGTCCTCGAGGAGAACTAGAAACGGATGGGAGAAAGAGAGAGAGAAAGAGAGAGGTCAATTTGCGTTAAGTGGTCCATCAAGCGATAATCAGTGCCACGATTTTTCTTCCCTTTTCGTCCCTCCCTTCAGATCCTCCCTTGTCCAGGTGCTCGCTTTTTAATCGGCGAGAGCACGCTGGGGAGACATCGCTGTGGGCGGACGACGACGAAGCGGAAAGCTCGAAAAGTTAAGTCGTGGTGGGTCGCGTAAGGGCTCGTCAAACTGCGAATTACCAGCCTTATTATTATCGCCCGCGGTCTAACCCCGCCACTTTTTCTTCCTTTCGTTTCTCCCTCCCTTTGCGCGATGAAAAAAAAAAAAAGAAAAAAAGAAGAAAAGAGGAAAGAAGAGGGAAGGGAAAGAGAAGTGGAAAGAGGAGACCTCTCCTCCCCCGGATAATAACTCGCGCCCTTTCCATTTATCCAACGGAAGCCAGCAGTTATGAAACGTCTGTATTATTTATCGCGAGCGGGTTTTCGGGAAAACGATCGTTCCCCGCTTACCCTCGCCCCCACTTCTTTCCTTTCTCCTCCTCTTTCCGCGAATAAGAGGAGAAAGAAGCGAGGAGGAATTAATTGTTGGCATCGTTAAATGCAATTCCCCTTCATAAATTACGCGGACGATTCCATTCTTCGACGGAAGAAGGACCTCGAGGAATATATATATATATATATATATTCCTCGAGGATTTCTTTATTCTTCCAGTTTATCACGCGAGGCCAGCGAGAACCTGGCTGGGGACAAAAAAATTTAATTAAAACCAAAGCTGCGAGAAACAGCTGCGAGAGGGAAGAGGGGAGAGGAAATGGATTTGCCGGTGGATGACGGAGAGGAGATGAAGAGAGTGTACCTTTTTGTCTATCTAGATCTTCTCTCTCTCTCTCTCTCTAGATTAATCAGAGACTAATTAAATTAATCGATCGTGACCGATCGTGGTGCCCTTCCTATCTTCTTCGTCTTCGACAAAGTATCGCGTCGTCGACGATTCGTCCTCGAATCCCTGGTGTGCTGCACCGTACGTACCCCCGTCGGGCATAACCGCACCCCTGTTTGCCACTCACTACCCCTGATTAGCTGGACTTCCTGTCCACGAGCCGTCGCAACCGTCTCCACCACACGTTTCTATTCCACGTATGTACGTATGTGTACGTATGCACGCGCGTGCGAATACAACCCGTGTGTAGTTTATTCGTATAACGCGCGCCCGCCACGTTCGATCCGTCGAAGCTTCCAGGGGTTAATGATTGGGCTTGATTGCTCGGCAAACATAGGCGAGCCTCAGGATCACCTCCTCCCTTGTTCTCCTCCTCCTCCTCCTCCTCGCCACCCCTTTAACGTCGTTTACGACTTTGCTCGTTTATTCTATTCCGCGTATCATCTCGGGGGTAAAGAGCGTCTCTCTATTGCGGACGAGTTAATAAAGACGTCGTGTCTTTCCTCGATCGTACTTTCTCTACTTTGCCTCTATCGATGCCAATTACAATCGTATCATCGTGGCAAAGCTGGATGATAAGGAGAACCGGGATTTTAATATTAGTTTCGAACGGTGTCGCTTTCAAAGGTGAAGCTATTCTAACGTCGTTTACGTCGGGGAGGAAAGAGAAATTTTAAAGAGAGATACGCACGCGCTTAATAGAAACATGAAAATTAAATACTCGAGGAGGGGGATCGTGTTCAAAGAAAAACTTCGTGTTCTTGTAAATAATTTTACAAGATTGTCTGGTTCGTTGCGTTATTGGATAGGGTTTGTGTGGAATTAGACGGACAGAAGGTTCGGATGAAGACGTTAATACCTCCTGGCTGTGGCTGGCGCGAAAAGTAGCGGGGTCAGTTTAGAGACGTTACGTTGCATCATCGTGACGTGAGACGTACACGCGACTTCTTTTCTTCTTCACGGCGCGTTTGCCTCGCTGGAGAAGGCACGGACGAAGAAGGAGGGGCACGAAACGAAGTCAACAACAACGACGATGACGATGACGACGACCACGACGACAACGATGATGACGAGGATGAGTCAGAGTCGAGATTGAGAATAGCGTCGGGGTTAACTGGCGAAGGAAGTCCGACTTGACCGGCGTCGTTTGACCCTCGAGATTAGTCGATCGTCCGGCGGCAACGACCCATTGATCTGCGATCAATCGGATTCATTGACGCGATGTTTCGACCGTCGCCATTTTCGCGGCTCCTAAACATCTACGACTTTTACTCTTCGAGAGATCGAATTCCTCCCGCCACGGTTGACAATCGTCCATCTCGTCGACAATCTTGATAATCGGCTGTTCTGAAAGAGAGAAAAAAATAAAATATCGCAAGAGGACATCGTTGGTGATAGATTCGTCATCGTTGGTAGAACTATCTAAGCCGGAACAGGGCGAATATCGCAATGTAGGATTAAAGTCGAGCGGTCAAAGTGACGTGATCCGATCGATTGACGGAAATCTTGGTCCTGTTTTGCAATTTTACGCGGCGCCAAGTAAATCTCGAATCGTCGAGGTCGAATCGTTATGACCGTGAGCGGGAGCGACGCTTTTAGCGGCTCAGGTGGCATCGTCGCTGGATAATATAACGTTATTTTAGTGGAAGCGTTCTGCCAGCTAGGCGGCAGAGATTGTAACATCCGATTCTGCGCGAAAACTTGGATAAACAACAACCCTCTTACAGCCACCTTGTCGCATCGAGACGTCGTGAATTTTTTATCGCGATTACGATAAATCACACGTTGTTGGCGCGACCTAGAACTGGTCGCGCGAATAAATTCGAACAGGCTCGAATTCAAGCCTACTCTCTCGAAGCATGATGATTCGTCGTTCTTTAAACTCGAAATTTTATCTTCCAGACGCAACGAAATTCCGTTAGAATTTTTCTTCAATCCGAAGAAGAGAAAATGAAACAACGGTCCGTTCATCGATCTACAACGTTTCCGTTTCAACAGCGTTCAAGCTGTTGACGCTCGGTTGAAATCGTTGGAAAGGAAATTTTCGGCTGTGCACCCCCCTCAGGCAAACGGGGATGTCAGCGTTCCCACAAGTTTCGCGTATCCTCGCGACGGTGATCTTATTTGAATCTAGCCAATCCTCCGCCGCTCTTTCCACCGTTGTCTTTCACTTTAAATACGGCGAGCAGAGCTTCCGCCCTCTCTCTTGCGGAATAGGTGCGGAAGACGCGCGTCGGGGATGAGGGGAGATGGTAGAGGGTGTCTTTGATATGCTGACGTCGATATTATCAATTCAGATGAGGCGCAGGGAGGCAGAGTCGTTTGGTAAAACTGTGCGTTTGATCCAGTTCCACTCTGTGCCACGTGTACGTTCACGGACGGTTTAGTTAGAGATCTGTAGTGGGTGTAGACAGTAAGACAGCCGTGGGCATTTTGCGCGTCGATTCCGCGAGGATTCGAAGACGAGCGTTGCGTCTTCTCGCCTCTTTCCACCCATGATCCCCGATGAACTTCGTTACTCCGGTCTAAACTACTTCTTTTCTCATCTCTTCGAAATTCTTTATCACATTCTTTGATTTTACTCGTAGGTTAAAAAAAAATAATGCCAAGATTCGAATATTACGAACGTTTCACCAAGAAAAAAAGAAAGAACGATCCGTGGAAAAACCTATCATTCCAAAAATTTTATTCCCAATTAAATCCATCCATCGCGTTAATAAAACCCATCCTGTCCTCGCTAAATTCGGCTCGTTATTATTTCGATTATTAGCTTTTCCGGAGGAGGGACGAGTTTCCACGAACAGTCGTGTCGCGACGCGGATACGTTTATATAAAAATTAATCGTTTTGCCCGCTTTCCTAATTCCTGCCTCTGCGGGGGTCGGCTCGCGTTCAATTAGTTTGTATGGGCATTGCTCGAGAAGTTGAGCGGTCGAACGGTCAAACTGGGTCTTTAGGTGACAGAGGGACTCATGCGGGTTTTTTTTTTTTTTTTTTTTCACTCGGAGCTTCCTACCGAGCAAGATCTAACCTCGCCATAGGTTACATTGCTCGGTAACCAATGTAAGCCTCTGCCTCGTCTTCGTCTCTCCCTTCTTCATCGGCCTGCTCTTTCTCTTTCTCCGTTCATCCCGACTGCCCGTGTATAACCTAATAATCATTTAATTCCGGCAGTCGTACGCGCAGCGCTTGGCGCCAAGTCAATCTAAGCCAACCGGATATGCCTCTCTCGTCTGCCTCGTTGAGCCACTGACGTAATCCCGAAGTTTAGGAGCGTTTTAGGACGAGGAGAGGACGTCCCTTTCGCCAATTCTCAACTCTGTGTTGTCCCCTTGTCGAAAATTTCGTGACGTCGATAATAACGTCGACGATCATAAATTCGACGATAAAAATCGTAGCGAGGAGTTTCCCCCTCAAGGTGTATTACATCTTTACAATTAAATTGCAAACATCGAATACGAAAGAAGAACTTTTCTTTGTTTTCATTGTGAATAAATCATGGATGTTAATAAATTGGTGAAGGAAAAACTGGAAAAACTCGATCTCAGGAAATTAATACTCAGGAAATATCTCAATCTGGATCCTCCTCTCTCGGAGACGAAATCGTAGATCACTCACCGCATAGAGGGTGAGCAACGTTTCGGGGGTATCACCCCTTTTGAACAGTTATCATCGAGAACCGTCAGAATCCGAACCGTCCCTCTTCAACTCGCAACCTCTCTTCTTCCCTCTTGCTAGCTCCGTATCCTGGCGTGAAACTGCTAATGAATATCGGCCCTAAATATCAGTCCGCCGGGGATCGACGAGGGGTGTACTCGCCGGTGCATATGTCTGTATATTACAGGGGATTACATGGGCCGTCGAAATTTACCATGAAAGTCCCCATACGCGGCCTACCCCGACCCTGGTCACGCTCGTTTGTCCCGCGTTAAACGTTGCTCCCTTCTCCCTTTTTCCAGTGTCGTCGATGATCGTTTCCTCGTCCTCGTTCGCGATGGAAACAGTGCACCGTTCCGTATACCGTGTACCATATGCCGTGCTCCCATCGTGAGTCAAGGCGAAAAGCCCTCTTCGAATGAAAATCTAATCGACCCGCGACTTCGTGCCTCGACGCTTCCTAATCATAACGACGAAATAAAATGTATATATAATCGCGCGCACGAGTTCTAGTCTAACTTTCGAGGCGAAAAAATGAACGGAAGAAATGAATGAAATAAATGCGCGTGAAATCGTTCGAGATACGTTCGTTTACGGGTCGAATACTTACGATTAGATATTTATCACGATTAGTGGTGGAATAACTCGTTTGTTTATGCGTTTAACCAGCGAGGCGAGATAATATAATGATTTTTTCGCGTCGTTTCGTTAAAATGACTCAGCACAAGCTTTGTTTGTCCACGAGTTGCATAAAGCAATGATCGGAAAAAAGCTCGACCAGTGACTGTTTTCGTCTGGGAGGAAGAGAAGAACGGCCTTGCCGTGATCAATGACTCCGTCGTTTTAATTGATCCCCGTACACGGCTCGTCTGCTCGAGAATGCTCGACGTCGAGGATCCATCGATCCATCTTGGTGGATTTAAATCGCGCCGGTTCCACCGTCTCACCGTGCTCGAAGATTAGATAAGAGGATTCGACGCGATTCGAGGAAGCATCGAGCGCGTTGATACACTCGACGTAACGTTGTTGACACACTATTTCCCTCGTTACGCGCTCCCGATTCGACCGCTTATTTTAATTAACGATCTCGAAATCGAATGTATTCGTCTGTTGGACAATCTTTCGAAATTTTAATCTCCGCAAATTTTTCCCAAAGATGGAAAGATCTAACCATTTGAACACATCGTTTCATTCGATTCGATCGAAGTCTTCTAGCGATTAATCGAATTTTGTGAAGAGAAAATCGATTCGATCGAGAAATAAAAAGAAGAAAGAAATATCGAGATCGAACGAAATCACCGGCCCGTTCGATCCACGCGCTCAAGATTCGTCAAGATCCGGATTAATCGGTTTCAATTAGACCAATTCTTCCCAATTACATCGTATCTGTTTCCAGATAGCGAACAGGCTTACCGTAAAACGATCGTTCGCCTACCCGCAGGGGTCCATCTGCGTGTTTCCATATAGCCGTGCTCCTCCTCTGTGTGCACCGTCTGCCCACATGCCGGCGTGTGGATGGACGCCTTCTTTTACGAACGAGTATATAATATCCACGAATTATATCGTTCACCGCGTGTTTCACGTATACTTTTCTGCCCCCGCCGTGGCGATAACCATCACCCACATCCCCCAATTGGTAAAGACAATCGCTAATATGTTTTCTCCTCGATTGAGGAGTGAGTCATTCCTACTGGTACATCATCCTCTCTTTCTCTCTCTCTCTCTCTCTCCCTCTCTCCTTCCAGTGTCTGACTCGAGGAGACACGATGCTTGCTATAATACCGGCGAAACAATTGTTCGACGGGGACAATCAAGTGTTAAATTCGTGGCGCCAGCCACTCGTCTCCTGTATCCGGCGCGTTGAAAACCACTTTGTCAAGGTAGATACTCGATTTGTCGCACCGCACAATATTCTCGACTCGCGCTTTTTGAAAAAAAAAAAAAAAAAAGAAAAAGTTTATTCGATTCCTCGATGGAAATCATCTGCGTTGACCTTGGAATTTTTGAAATCGCGCGAGAATTTTTAGAAAATTTTTAAAAGAAATGATTGGTCAACACAACGAGATGAAATTTTAACGTTTCATTATGCTGGAATCGCATGCTGGATGTAATTATTAAATTATTCGATATATAAAAATGTAACGGAGCGTGTGACACACCACAGACTCGAAGAAGAAACTTGAACGCGAGTTTTCTTTCATTTCAATTGATTTTTTTGTATATTCGATGTGTATATTCCACTCTATTGCAAATCAATATGATGGATTCAAGGCTGCGCTTGTCTAAAGAGAGAAATACACAATACTTGACGCGATTCGACGAGAAGAGACGTAACAGTGGTGTGGCATGTAAGTAGTGAAACCTCGTCTCACCGTTGAACCGTTCGAATGATGTCCATTTGTGTGTTGACGGATTAAGTTATCTTACAGCCTGTAAATCACGTCCGGTATATACTTGTACAAACAAACGTATAGGCAGGTTCGGGCTGATAGCTGTGTGTGAAGCGATGAATAAGAAAATCGATAAAGTATCTCGAAACCGATCGATGTTTAATATTCCCTGATATCCGTGCATTTTCGAGTAATACAAATTTAATATCCTCAAATCGTTCTTCAAAATTTCATCACACGTTGTTCCCCTTCGATAACTGTTAATCGTTTTATTTATTTATTTTTTTTTTTTTTAATTCGAAACGAAATAAGGAACGAGACGAGATTCGAAAATTCAAAATCGTATTAATTTTTGATAAATTTCACAAATCTTCTTTATAATCTTTCTTATAAATATTCTCAAAATCCTTTTTTCTATAATTGTTTTCTCCACAACAAGGATACATTTCTTCTTTTTTCGAAATCCCTCACGAAATTTCCTCACACCCGATATCTCTTCTCTTCCCTTCACTTTTAAATTTTTCAAGACAATTCCTGACGATTCGCCTCTGTTCTTTAAGAAACGATTCCCACTTTATCCATCGCGACATCCAACCGTGGCAATTTCGTTCCGGGGGAACATTTTTACCCCATTTTCTGTCCCCTCGCCCCCATACCATTCCGCCCGATTCCTCGAAGCGTGCTGCCCGAGAGGACATCGCTCGTTCTCGTCCCGAGTTTTCCTATTTTCGCGGTAAGAGAGTAAGCAATTTTCTCGGCGAAGATAGAACGGGACCACCGTTCGGCGAGATGCGAGTGAGCGAGTATGATTGATGCGATTTGTCGTTCTCTCTTGACGGTGAACATCATGTCGTTCACCCGGCATCATAGCTACGCCCCTGACGACACTTCTTTCGTCTACGTGTCTGGTATCTTGCTTGGGAACACGAGGCTTTTTACCATGTATGTTTCCTCGACAATTCGAAAGAGCGTCGAGCAATCGGAGTCGTGTCTTCTTGTGGCGACCTTGATCCCACAGTGATTTCTCGAAAACAAAATTTTTAAATAATTTCCCATAAAAGAAGGAATCTTTTCTTCTTTCTTTTTTTTTTTTCTTTCTTCGATTATTTGGAAGGATTGGATTTTTTAATTTCGTCGGGAAATTAATATTTGTCGTGGAAAGAATTGAAAAATTTTCGCCAACGCGAAGAAAAATTCTTCTGCGGATAATCTGTTCTGTGAACAGAGCGCGATAAAAAGATGAACGTAATCGTTTCAAGCTACAATGGTCTTGGAACGGGTGAATGTCATCGTACGAATCGAATGAAATTTTGATAAAAAATGATTTTGCAACTTGTTTGGATTTATCAGACAGATCGGTCAAAATTATTATTTTCCCGAGAAAATCAAAATCGCACGAAATCCTCGGAATCATCGATAATCTTGTTCTTAATGTGTTTTGTTTTCTCTTGTTTGTTTGTTTTTTTTTTTTTTTTTTTTTTTTCCTTATCGAATCTGCCGAAAAATTAATGCGATGTGATTGATGCAATCGTAACAACGTAGTTTCGTACGCATTGTTCTTGCTCGTCGTATCGATGCACTTAAGCACTGATAATACGAGGCTCGTTTAAGAAATTTTATACTTTTAAAAGCTTGTAATATAAAATACTGAATCTATCGTGCATTGTTTATCAATCGCAAAATCCAAGTAAATTATACTCGCATTAAAGTTTTATGCCCTTGTTTATCTTAAATAATAAAACTATCTAAAAAAAAAAAAAGATACAACAACGAACGAGAATTTCACAAATCTGCTTCGAACAATCCTCTACATAACTTTATCCTCTTGCGTGTGTATTATAATTCAAGAGAAAAGAAAAACACACATATACGATTTCACGAATCAGACGATCCGAGCATCTTGAGGAATAAACTTATCCACAAATTATCCGTCGTGTTTCGCTTCTGGCCCGATCCTTGCCAGAATTCAGTCAAATACAGCGCCGCGGCATGCAGGCACCGAGGAAACGGACCGTCTACACGATGCATTTACTTCCGGTTGTGCAGGAACACCGCGCACAAATATCAATCAGTGTGGAGTCAAGAGTGGAATCAGGGTGGCCGAGTGGTTCCACATAATGCTGCAACCGGAGAGGTGAGAGACCGTTGCTGCACACCTTGTCTCGTGTCCATTCCTCTCTCTCTCTCTCTCTCTTCCCCACGCACGCACACACGCGCGCACGCGCCACCTTCGTATTCACATACGTGGAACACGCGACATCATCACCCACACGCGAACTCGTCCCAGGGAAACGAATGAACGTACGTATACACACACACACACACACATACTCTCCCGGAAAATAAGGTGTGTGTGTTGGTAGCGTGGCGTGCGGCACCGGCTCTTGGGAATCGTCGGCTCGCTTATGCGTGTACGCCTCGTGCTGTATCCAAAGCGTGGCTCTCTGTGTTGGTATCAGGGCCATGGTGAGCGGTTTCGTGGGGGTGGAGTAGTAGGGACGTTGAAGGCGTGCCTCGGAGGCGGAGTCTCCATCGAAAATCCCGGCGTGCATCCAACATCTGTGTGGGTGTTGCTGCCTCTCTCTTTCTCTCTCCCTCTCCCCGACGCTAGATGATGTGCGCTCTCCCCTCCTCTCTTTCTCTCAGTCTGACTCGCGACTTTCGTCCGTCATCGCATGGGAGTTCCTCCACTATCAGACCCGTTAACAGCAGTCGGCGTCGAGGCACCCGCTATAACGTCTCTCACATCCCCGGCTGCTGGTGCTCGCCGTTCCTGACCTGTCCGCCCGATGGGCCGCACGGAAATCAGTGTGAAACTCGAACAGCCGGAAACACGTAGTAGTTCAAACTCGCGTGATATCCGCGTCAACCCGAGCAGCCGTTTTCTTCGCCTTTTCTTTCACCATTCGACTTGGACACCGAACAGATCGAGGAGGAGAAGAGATTCGGGCGCGCGAATCGAATGAATTTTCCGAAGGGTTGGTCGTCGGAGGGTGGTTGTTGTTCGAGGCTGGCGATGGAAGCTTGGATGACGGTTTTCGAAGAGGATCGGAGTTGAGGAGTCGAGGAAAAGTGGCGGTGACGGGGGATTTATTTGAGAGGAGATTTATTTGAGCGGGGTTGTTGGTTGTTGGTTCGACTTTACTTTACATGGTAAAAAGTAATCGGAGGGTGCACGGTTGGTTGACACCGGTGGTGGTGCAACGCGCTCCTTGAACGAGGGGCGGATGTCGTGTACAGTGAGGGGAGGATTGTTGTAATAAGAAAAGGAATAGTGATCCAACTTTGTTCCGAGCACGATGATGGAAGTGCAGCAGCAACACTCCCCCGTAGGGGTGGGTCCTCTCGACTTTTCGCGCAGAGGCGTCGCGGAGGCGTCCGCTTTTCGCGTTGTCAAACCGAAACAATCGGCGTCGTCGTTGGTGGTGCATCAGCAAGCGTTGTCGCCGGAAACGAACAACAACGAGAATTCCCTTCAAGAGAATCCGCAGATTCCCGTGGAAACCGAAGGTAAGGGAATAAGGCGTGAGATAAATTCCGAGGACGAGGAGACTATCTGTATCGATTATGTATCGATTCGCGCGAATTCGAATGTTCAAAATTGCATGATCGCGTATTTGTCAATGATGGACGAATAATCGGATGACCGTGCGGAATAATAATCTATCGCAGCTACGTTTCAATGGACGTCAAACCGAATTAGAATTATCGTGCGGTTTCAAATCGCAGTTACGTCACAGTTCCGACCCCACCACGGGGGTCAAATTGGAATTTCTGTTTCTAATCTAGTAACAACAAACGAGCTTCGTTACACTCTCGTTATCTGTCATCCCCTATCAAGTCACAAAGGATATAATTATCCATCGATTCCCACTGAACAGTTGAGTTCAGTTTCAATCCCATCTATCCAACGTTCGAAATTACACGAAATATACACTACACTCCATTCGATATATTCGAACGAAAATCTACGCTAGTCGAATCAACTGCGTTCATTAAAGGAAAAAAACAAAAGAAAAAGAAGAAGAAGAAGAAGAAGAAAAAAAAATACAAAATTACATAACACGAGGAAAAGGGAAAGAAAACGATCCCGTCTTGTTTACCTTGCAATTGGGGGATGGATCGCGAAATTACATTTCCCTCGACCGCGTCAAACTCGATCGTTTCTCCATTCCTCTCGCGGATTCTCGGTCCTCTCACCCTCCGACATCCATCCCGTTGTCGCCTGTCATCATGCTATCTATTACCTGCCCATTATTATCCCTGCACCGCGCCGTTTACGCCCTTGAATCCGCGCCGACACCTGAGCTCGGGCGCGTGTGCGTGCACGCATCGTGCGTGCACCGATCCTCACCATTGGTTCCGCTCGGGGCGGTGAGACGTGCACGCACGCTCGATTCCATCCGTGTACGACCAACAGTTTCGTGCGTGCGTGGGTGCGTGCAGGTGCGTGAAGGGCAGGCAAGAACGGTGGTTCAACAGGTGAGAGGGGATGAACGGGCATTAGACGACTACCTATACTAATACCGCTAATCGGGCTAACAGCTAACGCAATAATATCAAGCCGGTAGGCGTGTAGGAATCGGCTTAAACGGTTTATGCGATAATTGCCAGGTGATGGGCAGGAGAGAGGGTTCCTCCTCTCCTTGGGGGTGGCTTGGTGCCTCCCTTTCCTAGAAACTTCTAGACTTGGAAGAGAGGTGTTGTGTTACGAACATCGCGCGAGACTCTTGTTCTGTCTCGTCGAGTTGTCGTTTTTCGATTCATCATTTTGCCATTTCAACGTTCCCGCGCTCGACGATTTCGAAAGTTCGAAAGAATGCGTTCCGAAAAACCGCAACTATCGCCTACTCGTTCAAGCTATACGATTGATAAATTAATCGATCAAACTAACGGTAGGATAATTATTATATCTCGGATTATTTATTTAATTGTTACGCATATATTTTTTTCAATCGGCAAGTAATAAATCCAGGGTAATTGCTCGTGTTCTATATCGAACACGATCGCGTTTCGATAGAGAAAAAAACGATCCATGGCGTGGCCTTCCAAGCCGAGTTTCCACGCGCAGGTTTCCACGCAGGTGGAAATCCGCAAATCGTCCTCGGGATTTTCGTCCTTCGGAAATCACGCTATAGGATTTACCGTTTATAGATTTACGAGCGCAGCAACGATATCGCGAGAAGAGGCAACACGCAGGATAAGCGTCGTCGCACTGATGCGATATCTGGCGTCGATGCTCACGGGCAACAAACACGCATTACCTGCACCGTGTGTACACATGGCCGGTATCGATGTTGGTTCGTAAACGCTTAAACTGTGCGGTCATCTTATCTCGGCCGCGTGGTATGCTCGCTTTATAGGAAAATATGATTTATTTCTGATAATCCTGCGAGAATGAGATAGCCTTTGCGGCATGGCACGCTAATCTCTCGTTGCTATCTCAGATTATCCCGACCAATGCTATATTGCCCGGATTACGGATCTTTCGTTCATTCTTTCCTCTTTATTTTTTCTTTACCTTTTTTTTTTCTTTTTTTTTTTCTTCCTCGAACGTTCTTAATACGCGCACCTCGCCGACCATCGATCATTCGTTCCCTCGTCTAATCGATGGCCGTTCGATATCAGAAGAAACGCGATGTATAACCATGGATTCCGAATTTTGAACCGATGGAACCGATCTTTCGAATCGTCTCGATTTCGCGGGATTATCCTTGTTCGTCGATTACTTTCTCCTCCCCGTTCTCGCGCGTAGAAGAGAAGAAGAGACGGTTCGAGACGAATTTGGCGAATTTTAGATGGAAACTCTGATTCGATCCGCGGAGGCGATAACTCTGCGAGATTGCAGTTGTCGCGGAGGAAAATTCGAATTCCAGCGCGCTACCGATGTCGATCCGAAGAGGGCGGAGGGAGAGAACGGCGAATGGCGGATAGGTTGGTGGATAGGAATGCAGCCACGGAGAAAAGAGAGCGAATAATGGACGGGGCAACGTTGATAAATAGAGGAGGGTCTCCCTTCGTTTCTAATAAAGACGCTCTTGTCGAGGGGTTGATCTTTCGTACGAACAGGGAATACCAAATTTGTCAGGCGCCTCTCTCTCTCTCTCTCTCTCTCTCTCTGGTTCTCCGTTAGCGGCTGGTCCGGCGACACGGATAATGATGCATGAGCGATTCGAAAAAAATATCCTCTCCTCTCGATATTTTCCTCAGGATTTCACGCGAGTCGTGTTTGTGCGTTTGTTTCGAGGATGGGCAATAGACGTAATATTTCACACCGGTGTGTTTCTTTCTGCTTTCAGGAGGATGCAACGTTCGCCTGATGTTCCCCAGACTGTGGGCACCCTTCGGAAACCCTACCGAGGTCACGAGTCTACCACCCTTGCCCAAAAGTCACTCAGGTACGTGGGTACCCTCGTTGAAACGATTAGAACGATTAGGTCAGAGTTGTCTTATATAATCCTTCGATGTAATCGTGATTTTTGAATCGATCTCGATTTTCTTTCTTTCCCTGTGCGTTTCTTCTTCTTCTTGTTTTTCTTTCTTTTTTCTTTTTTTCTTTTTCTTTTTTTTTTTTCAAAAAGTTTCGTCGAAAATTCAACCAGGGATCGAAATATTTCTTCAACGTTGTCCGATCAATTTTTTAGGTAATTAATTAGAACGCATATCGCTACAACGAAACCAAGATAACGCGGGATTAAACGTTTAAACCTTCGCAACGATATCGCAACACGGCCAATAAAACTCGATAATCGTTATTCGAATGCGCTTTTAATCCAAGCCCTGTACGGAAGTGTTGTTCGTAGAAATAAAGAGAGAGAGAAAAGAAAGAAAAAGAAAGAAAATGGGCGGTACGTCCGATACTTTATAGGGAGGAAATTGAAAAGTTAATGGTGTTTTAATGCGTGAAAGAGCGGGGGCCCGAGGTGGAAGGTGTAGAATGGGCGGCCTGTTGCCCCGCTTCGGCTTCCTCCTCAGCCCGGATGACGAGTAGTTTTTATTTGTCGATCGTTAAGAACGACCGACCGGTCGTCCGATGATTGGGATAAATGGTAGCACGCGTCATACACCGCGGAGGGACATCGGCCCTTCTAACTCCTGCCGTCCCAATTGGAGCAGATTAGAGGCGCAGCACAGGGATTCGGACTCCGTCGGCTCCTTTGTACTCGTACGTCGGTCGGCGTCTCAGTTCTACCTACCCTGAATTAGTTACATCTTGTCATGTTAAACGCTCGTGCATACAGCATATCGTCCTCTCCTCCTCGACTCCTCGGTGCACGTGGCCATTCATTACGTTGCGTCCACCTAGATAATCTTCGGGGATCGTCTCGTCGTCGATCGTTGATTATTATTCATTCGGCGCGGGAGAATCGTAATTCTTTTCTTTAACTCGTGGATGGAAGTTTTTCTTTTTCTTTTTTTTTTTAGCAAGCAAAAAGAAGAAAAAAAAAGTGGAAATCGAATTTTTCGATGAAATATTGTATATCTTGGTCTTATTTCTACGAGGACGATGACAATGCGATAAATTGTTTCGACTGTGTTCGGCGAAGGAGATAAGACATTCGAAATCGGACTTTTATCGAGACATTTCTGTTCAATTATGTTTAATTCTTTTCGTATTGTAAAAGACAGAATTTGATCGAGATAGAGAAGATCGATGTCGAGAATCGTAATATTGTGGTCGAACAACGATTCGATGATTTATATCTTACGATTCGAGGTATTCCTCTTTCGTCTCGTTTGTCAGATTTCATTTTAATCGATTACCCTTATGTGTATATATATGTATTTTCCTTTTTTCACGCGATATATCAAAGTTAAAAGATCTCGGCCACCGAAGATTAGGAGATTATTAGATTTGAATAGATAGTGACAAGGAGGATGAGAGAGATCCGTTTTTGAAAACCCACATCTTTCTTCCGTGTCATCGTCGATGGCGGCGAGTTTTTGCCTCACAAAAGTCGTAGTTTCTTTCGATTCGGCGGCAGGGCAGGACGGAAGGGGTTTGAAAACGGTGAAGTGTGTAACGGCTTTAATAGCGGCAGATCGCTACGCAGTAAACGACTGACGGACGACAGAAGATTAAAGTTGGCCGTTAACTCGATCTAATTGTTCCCCCGGCATGGCCTTCCTTTATTAATCCACGTCCACAAGCATCTTCGGCATCGCCATCATTGTCATCCCTTGTCACGAGCCTTCTCCTCGATGCTACTTGCGGATCGTTGCGTATTCTATCTAAATTGTCTTGCAACTTCGAGGCAAATCGTGACCGCGGCAAATAGTGGCGCAAGTCAGACGAGGATTGAATTCCTTCGTATAAAATTCGCCATCTTCGCGATAATCGTCATGATTTATCCATCTTGTGGAACTCGAACTCGTGTAGAGAAACTCGGAACACTTTTCAACAAGGCGGATTTTCATTTGTTCCAATTTGATTTAGGAGAATTAAAAGGAAGGAAAAGAACAAGAGAAGAGAAAAAAAGAAATATGCATATAAAATTATCGCTCTTTTTAAATTCGAGAGAGAAACATTGATCGAAAAAGAGATATTATATGGTATAACTTAGAAATGGATCTCTCTTCTCCTCTTGCAACTATTTATTACAGTTCATTCGCTATTATTGCGTTATTATCGATGTAGGATCATCGAACAGAGGATGAAAATTCCAACAGTGTTCCGTCATCTTCTATTCTTCCCTTGGTCGCGTTATAAAATTTCGATCAGAGCCTCGTCCTCGTAAAAAAATAATTTCGGAGGACGCGTTTCCAGAATTTTTTCGCGCGCCGCCCTCGCCTCTCAAATGGAAACGTCGCCGGTGGAAACGTGAAGCGAATCCTCCACGACCCTCCAGATGTATACGTTCACGCGCGTGTACGGGCGTGCAAGTGTATGCAAGCAGTGCCGAACCCGGACCAAAGTAACCCATCTGCCGGACGGTTGAGCGCGATGGTGACGCTTTTTCTCGCCGGTTTGCACCGTCGGTTTTTACCGCATTCCACCAGGGCCAGACGGTGGCATTTGCGTAAGCAGTTCTTCCTATCTTGGCCGGAGTGTCACATCTGTCCGGACTTCCTCTATCTCCTCTTTCTTTTCGCTTTTGCCTCCCCTCCCCTCTCCCCTCCCGACTCGTGTCGTGTTCCACCTTTCGCTCCGCTCGCCATTCTCGCTTTCTCCGCTCTCCTTTTCCTTTCTTTCTTTCTTCCTTTCTTTTCTCTTTTCTTTTTTCCTCCCCTCTCCACTTTTTTTATCTCATTTCATCACTTTTTGCATCATTTTCATCATTTTGCATCGTCATCCTCATATATATCCCGTTGAGATACTTTAAGCTTTACGACGGATTTTATAGATGTCTTGTCTTCGCTCGTCGACGATTAGTCCGTACTCGAATTAATAATATCGTATTTGACGACGAGGAAGAATCAGAATTCTTAAGAATCGCGCGTGTATTCGTGTTCGAAGCGGGAAACATTTAATAAATCGATCTGATAATTTAATCTGATTTTGCCTAGTATCTGCTATCGAAAAAACGGGGTATTGGATAATCCCTTAATAATTGATTTATTTATCTGACTCTTATCTTAAAACGATGACCCAGCTAAATAATCCAATAATAAATCGAACACGAGAATTTTGTCTTTTTTTTTTTTTCATGTTATTATACGAGTGTATTGTACAAAATGTATCCACGAATCATCCTCCGTTTTTCCCTCAGGATCGTGCGATTCTTCTTCTTCTTCTTCTTCTTCTTCTTCTCTCTCTGTTTCTTTTTTTTTTTTTTTTTTTTTTTTTACCACGACAGACTCGCACGCGTTTCTCATTACATTAGGCTACTCTACCGAGACTCCTGACGTAT
Organism: Apis florea; assembly: GCF_048593485.1. NCBI lineage: Eukaryota > Metazoa > Arthropoda > Insecta > Hymenoptera > Apidae > Apis > Apis florea. The sequence continues at coordinate 1,700,181 of NW_028256789.1, forward strand.
TTTGATTCGATTGCAACACCATCAGGAGACGCGATAATAATCGTGAACAGGGGGATGGTGGAGAGAGGTTTAAATGCGATTAACCGACACCGGTGTATTATATACCCACGGCACGTGACCGCGTGTCACGCGCACGGATTATAAATATAATATAGCGTAGGATGTGCATCCTGCGAGAGTTGGATTGATATTGTTCCCTCGGCCGGAGGGAGGGTGGCGGAGACACGGAACGCCCCCTCCCTCCAGTCACAGAAGCGGTAGCCCGATTTTCTGACCGATGGACCTCGTAAATCACTGCCTTCGAGATCGTTCACGATTATTAGAAATACCAGACGCGTATTTCGCTCTGGTTCGATGTTGAAGCATATCGAGCATTGACTCGATGACTCGATTTCACGCGATTTGATTCATAGATGAAACACTCCGCTGATTGCCCGTCTCGATGATCGATCGGCCATTGTTGTGATTTGTAAATTTTCGACCGAATTGATAATTTATCTCGAGTGCGATCACGAGTATCGACGTACAACATCGATATCCATCGGTTGTTCGATCATTTATTATTTCGTTTTCACGTTTTCCGGGATTTTTCTAATCCGGAAAGTCAAAGTTTGATCCGATAATTTTTCATCGTGCGAGGAAAGGAATTAGAAGAATCTGATTCGTTACGATACGAATCTATGAGGTACAAGGTCTCTTTTATCTTCCACTTCTTCTATCTTATTTCGAGATAAGAAAATAGAGATTTAGAGTCGACGATTCAAACTTTTATTCCATAATATATAAATAATGATCAACGACAATTACGGCAATTACAATTCATTCATTCTTTCTTTCTTTCTTTCTTTCTTTCGTCGTCGATTCTTCGAAAACGATAAAAAAAAGAAAAGAAAAGAAAAGAAAAGAAAAGAAAAGAAGAAAATAATCTAAAACGCAAAGAATTCGCTCGTCTTTCAGAACGATTGTCCTTCGGAGTGGGCCGTCTGGTGGGTTCTCCGGCGACGAGGAGTCCCTCCCCGTCGCACTCGCCCTGCCCGGACTCTCCCCCGTCGGATCGGCGAGACGGCGAGGTGGACGTGGACGTGGAAGAGGAGGAAGTGGACGTGGACGTCGAGGAGGTCGGCGACGAGGACGATCGCGATGCCACGTCGAGCCCACCCCGATCTTCGACCACCCCTTCGCCGACAAGCGTCGCGATATCGCCCACCTTGAATCCACCCAAGAAATCAGGCGACAGTTTCAGCGTCTCTGCCCTTCTCAGGCCGGATCCACCCTCTGCCCACCTGCAAAACGCGTCCCCTCACAGGGACGCGGCCTCGATCGGCGCCCATCCACCTCCACCCGGATCCTCCATGCTCTACCCACCCCTTCACCTTCAAGGTGGGCTGTTGCCACCCCATCCTCACCATCCTTTGTCGTACCTGCACCCTCAATTGCTCCCCCATCATTTGTTACCTCCACACTTGCTGCTGCGTGGCGTCCATCCGGCTCATCCTGGACTCCACTCCACCCACACCGCGCACGGCCTCCATCATCATCCTCTCGGTGATGTCTACAGTTGCGTCAAATGCGACAAGATGTTCAGCACGCCTCACGGTCTCGAGGTAGGTTTATCGAGATAAGAGAACGTTTCTCTTTTTTTCGAATAGCGTAAGAGAGAGAGAGAGAGAGAGAGAGAGAGAGAGAGAGAGAGAGAGAGAGATAAGAGATTTCTCTTTTTCACAAACGTGTAGATAACGTGTGTTGTCGTAGATCGTGCAATGAATGAATCGCAAAGATTATAATTACGTTATCCGTAAAAATTAAAAATTTCGATTCTGCAATTTGTTTCGCTTGCATATTCAAACTCGAGCGGAAAATTATTTTTTTAATATTTGTGAGATGCACATATCATGTGCAGATTTTTTCAATTTCAATCAAAAAGAGTCTGTTTGTTCGATGGATTTCTTAGGGGAAATATGGTGGTTGTTATAGGTGCACGCGAGGAGATCCCACAATGGGAAAAGACCGTTCGCCTGCGAGCTGTGCAATAAAACGTTCGGCCATGAAATTAGCCTTACGCAACACAGAGCCGTGCATTCCGCGGAGAAGGTGTTCGAGTGCAAGCAGTGTGGCAAGGCGTTTAAACGTTCCAGCACTTTAAGCACTCATCTTTTAATCCACTCGGACACGAGACCGTACCCCTGTCAGTTCTGCGGGAAGAGATTCCACCAGAAGAGCGACATGAAGAAGCACACCTACATACACACCGGTGAGCGATCTTTTAAAAATGATTTTACGTTAATTCATTGGAACGTTGCGTCGCCGCGAATACGAAATCATAGTAAGACAGAAAAATTTCAAATTCGTTTTCTCGTCGAAATTTCCTTTCTTTGGGATTTTTTTTTTCTTTCTTTCTTTCTCTCTTTTCAATTCGATTGGCTGCGATATCGATCGTTGTTACGAAATTTGAGAGCGAGCGCGAAAAAAAGAAATCTTGATTTTCACGCGCGAAAGGGCAAAGTAGTTATTCGTATTCGTTCGCCTCTAATATTTATAATCGTTCACGAGAAATTTCTCGTTTTGGTTGATCGCCAAATGGGGATTCCGGGGATCAATTAGCAGAGCAACTTCGTACGATAAATAATGCAGTTAACCGTCTGGACCGGGTCTTGTCGTAAGCAAGAGGATCCACTCGGATCGTGGCACATGTGGCCAGTGCATTTTAGGGGTGGCCAGCCCCTCATTGCGAGCTTCGCTCGGTAATAATCGTAATGTCTTTCGGGGTGGCCGTCGTTCTGTCTTCCTCCTTTCTTTCACGACCTAGACTGACACGCTGGATCCCCAATCTTCGAATGGAATTTTTCTATGACGAAAATTGTTCGTGAAAAATGGGGGAGTGAGTGACGCGACAGTCCAGAACCGATTCTCGAGTTCGAGAATTCTGGTTATGAAAGTTAATTGTTATTCAACGACAACGATCGAACATTTCTTTAACATTTACGCAAGATTCTTTTAAAAACGAAATATCAGAGGAACCGTTTACCTTTGTTTCTCTCCTCCAAAATTTGGACGACCATCGTTCCTCTCCCTGAAAGGAGCATCCCTTAGACGATGTTAGGAGCGAAGTGGACGATGGTGTTGGGACACTTGCCACTTAGGTGTCTCACTGCTGATGGAGCGATACTCCTTCGCAGGAGGGAAGTCTTCTTCCAAGGAAGCGAGGAATAGGCGAAGGAGCGTTCCACGGGGGGGTCTGGGTTTTGTATCGTTTCCATGGCAACCCTCCCAATGTCTTATCAAATTATCACCTTGTCCTCCCCCCATGCTCCTCCTTCTCCACCTTCTTGTCGCTCCAACTGTCGCCCGCCATCCCTCTCGTTCACCCTCGTTTCGACGAAACAACCGAAGAAGGACCCGGCGAAAGAGGACCCGTACAAAGCGGTTGGTCACTTCCCGTTCGTTTCTAACAACCTATGGGACCTCCATACGCCCATGCTGGTCACCTTCACGCACTACGACTGCTCGAGGGTCGCCACGGAACATTTAATTCATTATTCAAACGGATGAAAAATTCAGGGGAGGCAAGAAAGAGCCGCTTCGACAATTTTCCTCCTCCGTCGTCCACTTTCCTTTACAATTGTTTCATCATCTTATCCCCCTCGAGGGAGATCTTCCGATATAAAATTATCGCGCGCAATCATCGAGCAGCCTCATCAAAAATTCCACGGTTAAACGTTTCCAATTCAATCGAAACTACCCCTCCCTCGTTCGACCCTTAAAACTAAAATTTCTCTTCTCAGCATGATCTCCAGAGTCATCGTAACGTAACCGTAACGTTACTTGCATCGGATCGAGTCACTTAATACAATAATATTCCAAACTTTTTCTTAAATTTCACACAGTTCAAGAAAAATTCAAGTTCCGATTAAAATTCCATCCCCACGTTTCGATCCTTAAAACGATCCATCCCTCGCGGACACGACCTCGAGGTGGCGTGCGTACGTGCGTCAAACCAGTAAACCGAGGGTGTTCCGGGACTCTGTTGCTAATGATAATCAGTCCTCTCTTTTCCACTGGCCCCCCTTCCACTCCTCCTCCACCACGTCTATATCTCCCTTGGTCGGGCCATGTGCAATAAGGGTGCGGCACCGTCGGATTCCCAGGGGACCGGGATGGCGTAACGTAAAATCATTATTAGGTAGGTAGGTAGGTAGGTAGGTAGGTGGTTGCTGGTGCACACGAGGGGTGGCGAGAGAAACGCGGAGGCTTGGTGGAGCGCGTACAACGGGAGGGGTTGAAGGGGCGCTTACTAGGGGTCGGCAAGTGCGGGAATAAGAGCTCTGCAAATATTGTTGGTGCGCGAGCCAGCAACCGGAATAGGTGGCGAAGGGGGGAGGACGCGTTACTTGGCTGCGTTATCTTCGATGTTGGCGCCTTTCGGGGCCGCTTTCCGGCCTAGCTGGGTCGAGTGCAACCCCGCAAAAGGGGTTGACGTGCCGGTTGACGGACGAGCCGGTGACAGAACGACAAGTGGCCGCAACGACAAGGGGCCACCGATGAGAAAACATTGAACTTATCTATTTCTGATCATCCGCCTGAGCTCGGGAAAATATTGCTCTTTGAAGTTCGCTCGCCCTCGACGAATTTCACGAGGAATTCAATTCAGGGATCGATCAATTCGATTCTCCAATTCTCGATATTTCTTTTTTTTTTTTTTTTCCCTTTCATTTCGTTATAATAATATTCATTCATTTCGAATAATAATTGGATTCGGATAGAAAAGAAAGATTGCGGAAAATTTAAGAAAATTTAAAAAAGCAAGATTTTATACATATATTTTCTTTCTCTTTTTCTTTTTATATTATTTAAGAAGATTCAATGATTCGAGAAGATCGGTTACAAAAGATGCAAGCAAGGAAAGAAGCAAGCAAAGTTGGCTTGTGATTAGAGAAGAGAAACGTTATCGATCAGAAAACTCGCGTCTTTCTGGCATCGGTAGAATCAAGTTGCAGAGTGCATGCGCGCTTAAGCACACATGCTTGCCGCCTACGATCGAACCCGCAACAGCGGTCTTGGTGTTTTCACAATAAACACAACCTGTTCGTAGTTGGTGCCAAGTCGATGGGGATGAAGATCGGCGAGGGTTACCGTAACGTCTGTATACTTTTCGATCTCATCACGCAGAGACGGGGCCGGTATAGACGGGCTCGGATGTTTATGCTTCTGGAGATGGTGCGCGCCTCGATTCGCAAAGAGAATGGCTCTCGTTTTTAGTGGTTCAATCACGCTCCTCGTAAATCGAAATCATCGATTTCCCTTTGCGTGATTCCCTTCGACGTTCGTTCCTCCATTTTTATCTCGATCGAACTGAGAACCAACATTTGATCGATACACATCGATAACGGAAACAAAACGGATAGAGACAAAACGACGAGGACGAGACGACGAGGATTCTTCGACAGAAGACGTGTCGTTAAAACTCGTTTCGTAATTCCTCGCAATTGCCAAATTATCGGGAAGAAAATTTAAAAAAGGGACGATTTGAATTCTCGATCGCGTACGATCGATACAAATATATATCAAGTTCTGCACTTCTGTACCAGGAGAGTTTCCCGGTTTGCGGTCGGAGGGACGGGCCGGTAACTAAACGAGACAACTCTATAAACATGAAAGAGATACGGGCGCGTTATTATGAATTTAGCGGTGGCTCTAATGTAGGGATACCTGGCCGAGCGTCTCCCTCAAACTCACCTCGAGGGTGCGGTTATCGTACACCCGAGGAGATACACAGGCAACATATACACAGCCACCTTTGCGGCCGCGTGTGCCTGCGGACTCTATCTCGGTCTTGTCCCCGCGCCTCATCCCCTCTCCATCCCTGTATGTAGACGAGACAGGGCTATTAGAGGTTTCCGGCTGACTTGGCGCCCCAAGCATCGAGGGCGCCGCAACATCCCTCTAAGCTGTTTAAACTTCGCGACATGCTCCGAGGAGGACCCGCTGCCCCACGCCTCCACGCCTTTCGCTCCATCTTTCCACCCGTTTTCGTCTTTACGGCTCGTTAACGATCCTGCCGACGTATCCCACCCCATCCCGTTCGCGAAATAATAGTTCACGTACGAGTCGAGGCGCGTTTGTGGTTGACGCCGCATTTCCCTCCTCCCCGTTTTTTTTTTCTTGTTTTTTCTCTCAAGAAAATTGACGGCGTGTTCCCGTTCGAACGAGGAGAAGAGAAGAGAAGAGACGATCTGGATGGTGATTTCGAGAGAGGGAGATAATTTTTTATTTTTTATTTTTTTTTTTTTTTGTCAAATATTCAGGGTATATATAAAAGGCAGCATGATCAAGACACCGGAATGGTTCAACTTCGGAATGCCGCATCCCCTGATGGGTATGAGAATAGAAATAACCTTAAGGTTCGTTAGACTGGGGGAGGGAGGGGGAGGCGTTATACATAATGTCACGTCGGTGAGGCGGCATAAGCAACCGATATCGCATTAAACATGCAAATTCGCCGGTATAACGTTGCGGGGATCCAAGGCATCATCCATACAGCGGTGGCAAGTGGCGCATAGTGTTCATAGTGAAGCGGCATGATTAAATTTCCAGGGATATCGACATGCCAGAACCACGTCAACCCCTTCCACTCCCTCCGCCCCGCCACCGCTATCTCGCCACTCATCCCTCCGCATCTCCTCCTTTTTCGCTTCTCCGCCTATCCGCGTAACCCCCCTCCCCCTCACGGGCTCGAATCCACCAATTCTAGCTTCTGGCCTCAAAATTAACTGCGCCCGGAATGCTAGCAGTTGCACGCGTATCTATCTTCCTCGAGACGTTTTCGTCCTTCCCTTAAATATTTTCCTCCTCGCTTCTTTGCCTCGAAAAATCGGACGAAGAAGAAACAACGAAACGGTTTTCAAATTTCGGTTTGAAGACAGAGTTGTGTACAGATGAATCTTCGATTTCTTCTTTCCTTCTTTATTCTTTCAAAACGCGGAATCTCTTATCTCTGCTTTGTCCATGAATCGGACGACATCCTTCTTCTCTCCGAGCAATTCAAACATACACACGTAATTCGCGACGATAAGGGATCTATTATTAGCTGGTTTCCGAGCCAGAGCGATCTCAATAGGCGGATAAAAGAAAGTCTCTCGTGAGTCACAATTGTCAATTAAGGTGCGCGCATACGGAAACGAGGCCGGTGGAGGGTCTTCGCGCCGCAGATCGGATTTGTCACGATTCCTAATGTTGATCGACGCTGTAATAATTTAATAGCCATACATCCGCCGTGATCGTGCGGGAGAGAGGATTATTATTGAGGGATCCCTGCGGTATACCGAAAGCACTAAGCAGCTAACAGACTTAGCTTCTCTCCCGCGTATCGTGTTTCTTCCTTCCTCCGCGAGTCTTACCCTTGGCTCTCACCCTTCTTGAATCGTCGCGACCAACCAAAAACGCGTCCACGTTGTAACAATTGCACAGAGGCAATTGACTCGATGTTACAATTCGCTCGTTCTTCGTTTCTCCTTTTATGGAGAAGAGGTAATTCTTCCTCCAAGACTATTAAAATTCCTTCCACGATATTCTTATTCTAATTAACGATTGTAATTATAATAATCCTTCATTCTATTTTTTTCTTTTCCTCCCTGGTGTCTGATTTCCTTCCTTCGTCAAAGAAAATTACCGAGTAAAAACGTTATCAGTAAACATTTTTCATCGCCCCGCCCTCGATTAAAATTAAAACGCGCCTATGTCCCCGGGATCGACGATATTTTTCATCCGGCCGTGGAAAACCATGGAGCCGACGATTTTTTCGTGTTTACCAGGCATTTCGTCGTCAGGCCGGAATATCAGTACCGTGCAAAACATTTCCAGCTGCAGCCCGACAGCCGCAAATTCCCAGGGCTGTGCTCTTGCCATTGGGCGGCCCTGCGTCCACCCACACCCGCCCTGTGTGTATCCGTATCGGCCGTGGAAACGATGTAGTAGCCTCGCCGTGGCGGCATGTAAAACGCGGCGCTAGCCCTCCACCGGTGCATGCCTCGTCCACTCGTTGTAGTTGCGTCGACAACGCGTCCTGTATCGTGTTGCCGTTTCACCAGGCCACTTCATCCGCTCCCATAGAGTACTCGTGTACCCGTGAAATAGTAAATACAACCGGGTTGTTGGATCCCCCGCTGGACCCACGGGACTGTTAACAGTCGTTGACCGAACGCTGTTGGATCAAGCTGTAAAATCGTCGATAAGGAATTTTCACGATAAATAGAATTAATTCATCTTTGAAATCATTTTCGACGCGAATCATCGTTCGAACGAATTCGTGCACATTTTCGTCCAATTCTCTTTATATCTTTATATCGAATAATTCGCCCTTTCATCGATTCGAAGGAATACAAAAATCGAAGGAGGAATCTATCTTTGAAAGACGATATTTGATTTCTTACGCGTTCAAAATCCAAGACGATGACTTCGTTCGTAAGCGAAAGAAAACTCGAATATGCTCGTATATGTAGAAAATATATATTAACATGGAAAATTCATTTTCAACTTTTAGAAATCCTCGTAACTCATATCTTTCGTCTGCTATCGAAATAATAATATTTTTTGGCCCGATCTCGTATTAAATCGTAAGGGAAATAAGTTTCTCAGTCAATCGTTCGACCGATCGAAAAGAGGAATCAAGTTTCGAGGAAAAGTTGAATCGTTCAATCGTTATTACAATATCGTGTGTAATATTTTTCCAATCTGATTCATAATTGAAATTGTGGACCAACTTCCACCAACTTCGAGATTTAGCTCGAATAATTTTTTCTCGAGGACGATTCTTGGAGGGCGATCGATGGAGGATTCTCGAGCGAGATATTGTTCGACTCGAAATAAAAGACGGACGGTGAGGATTCCGATTGAGAGCAGCTGGATTCGATTCCCTGTTTTTCGCGCGCGACAGAAGCCCCCGGCTTCTGGATGGAAAGAAAGATTCGCTCGACGGTCGTCGGGTAACGCTTACGCGAAGCTTTGCAGACGCGCAAGAAAATCCATGCCGCCCCACCGATATGAAATATGAGATGTGGTACTTTCCTTCGATTTTCCTTCTCCCATCTCTCGCGAGGATTTCAGTTAGAGGGTAGGGACGCCCCCAGAGGGTCGGAACGTGGTCGATGAAGACGAGAGGAAATCAATGCCTCAGCCAGAGTCCGGCTCACCTTCGTCTTCTCTTTTCCGATTATTCCCTCTTGAAATTCAAACAGGATCGTTGAAATAGATGGCAACATTTTCGTCCATAACATTTTCTAACATTTTTGCAACACAATTTGGAGAAATTCTCCCGATATCACATACTTTTAATCATCGAGGGGAGAAAATAGATTTTGCAGAGAGATCGAAAGAATTTTTTTTCTTTTTTTTTTTTTTGCGATCGTTGTCGAACGTAAAAAAATGTTACGGGAAATTTCGTTTTAAAAAGTTCGACGATTCTGGATATACTTCACCATCATCATCATGGCTAATCAAGAAGCAAACGATCTTAACGATCTCGTAATTTTGGAAAACTTTTCTCCACCTTTTCTCATATCGATAAATACGAAAAAGAAGAGGAAGAAATATCTTTCGAAACTTCGTCGAGCGCATCGTCAAAACAAGACTATTCGCGAACGAAGAAGAGGACGAAGAAAAGTTGCTCGTCCCGATGGAGGAAACGATCAAACTATCGTCTTGGTTTTCCGCTCTCGAGAGTTCCTCGGGGCGAACGCGGAGGGTCGAAGGATCACGGGGCGGGAGGGGGGAGGAGGACGAGGAGGAGGAGGAGGAGGAGGAGGAATGATGTTGGCTAAGGGTAGGCGGAAGGAACGCGAAGAAGGGAGGGAATTAGCGAAGGAGAGAGGACCCTCGCAAGATTTCCGGGAGTTTAATATAGTTTTAGGGGCGTCGGCCGACAGCCTAGGGGTGTAATGGCGTCTTAAACCTCAGGGGCTCTCAGTTTCGACTTCTATCCCTTTTTTCCTCCACCTCGTTTCTCCTTCCTCCTCCCCCTCCGTTTGAAAAATTGAGAGCAAATTGGAATCTCTACCGGCAGCCAGTTTAAATCTTTGACCGGATCTCCCTTCGCTTCGAGAACACATTTCTCGATTTCTTCGAGAAATTTTCGCGTGTGTATATTCGGTGCACATACACACGTGCTGGATGGTTCGGGTGTACAGTTGTGTGTAGAGGATTCAAGAGCTCGAGTTGGAGTTGATGTCACGTTGAAGCGTGTATCTGTGTGCGACAAAAAACGACGAGCAGAGGAAACGTAGGATTCACCGATGCGCATTTACGTTGTAGACACTGTGGAACGACCAGTGGCCGGGTTTTCTCTCCCCTCCCCTCTTAGATGAAGACGAAAAGGGCAACCTCGGTGCAAAAGCTCCGGCGGTTCTTGATTTTTACGAGCACGTAAATTCCAGAAGACGTCCCTGCTCTCCTAACTTCCTTCCCCCTCTTCCTCCTTTTGACCCGTCTCTTTTTCCCTTTTGTGCGCCGTTCGAGAATTCTTCCGTTCGATGTCCTTCGTCTTCGGGAGAATTGAAATTCGCTCGAGCGAATATATTTTATTCGGATTGAAATTTTCTACAGAATTTTTCGCGAAACGAAATTTTTATTAGTTTGAGATAATTTATGCTTCTTTTCTCAACGTGAAATCGTATTCTTCATTTTTTTTTTTTTTTTTTTTTTTTTATCTACGCGGACATCGGTATTTGGCAAGATTTTTCGAAAGAAACCGATTTATATCGAATAGGCAACCTCGGTACGAGAAGTTTTTGATTTTACGACCGCGTAAATTCCAAACGGTACTCCAGACTTCGTTCTCCGCTCTCATTTCTCTTCGGTTTTCCAAGCTTCTCGCTTAACGCCGTGAAAATTCTATTCATCCTGGCGGAGAACTTGGTGGAATTTCATCGAGCGAGGGCCTCGGCGAATTCCAACACCGCGCCCTTGACGATTCACCCTTAACCCTGAATCCTCCCTCGAATCCCGATTTTAAGTATATCGGAATAATATTCGGGCAACAGTCTGGTTATTCGATGATATTACGACCTCTCGTTTAATAAATTTTCATTCCAATTTTTCATACTTTACAAATATCGTTCTCTTCTTTCAAATCATTTCAAATTGATCTAAATTTATCCCTTCTTTCGATCTTCGATTATTTCGTCGATCATTTAATCGTATAAAATTTTCATTTCTCCCTTCATCTCTGATGAATTTCGTTCATCTCGCTCGTTAATCGTCTTATCAAATCCTCCTCGAACTGATTCGAGTCCTTTGGATCCATCTCTATCTTCGGATCCACGGTTCTACGCGTGAGTAAGAAAAGAAAAATCAAAACGGGTGGCAGTTTATCCGAAAAGAAATCAAGATAACGATCGGGTATAATCGCAAAGGTGATCGACGGGTCGGTCGTATCGGCGGGGCGAGATTGAAGGCTCGGCTAACGAGTTGTTTATGGATCCACCCACCGCCTCACGGTGATCTCTCGATCGTTGTGTGCGTGCATCCTGTATCTACGTGGACAAACGTGGTGGAGTGGACCGTATGAGCGGATAGGGGTAGTCCATTAACGGGGCTCTCCGCCAGGATAGTTCGCATTGCTGGCATCTTCCACCTCCCTTCTTCCTCTCCTCCGCCTCTGTATTATCCTCTGTCTTCGTCTCGTTCACCAAATTCTTCCTCCGCCTCCTCTCCCTTCTTTTTTTTTTCTTCCTTTTTTTTTTTTCCTCTCCAACTATCCGATCGAACGTCTCTCTCTCTCTCTCTCTCTCTCTCTCTCTCTCTCTCTTTCCTCCCTTCTGGCTAAAATCATTCCCTCTTTCTCTTTCCACCTCTCTTTCTCCATTGGACGGGCTCTTTCTCGTTCTCCACCACCCTCGTTTGATCTCTCTTTCTCGTTCTTTCACGATCCACCGCCGGGTTATCCCCCGGTAGTCATGGTAACACGGGGGTTGGAGCCGCCCCCGGCCGCCAATCAGAACTCGCGGCCACCACGAAGAGAAACGAACCTTCCACCCTACCCCCTCGTCGTTATCCACCGCCTGTTCACCGCCTGCCCCCACTCTGCGCACGGTTAACCGAGAGACCCGGCTGCACCCCCGCACCACCCTGTCTGCCGCGATCTCTTCCCTCTGCCTCGCCGCCGGGGAGGCTGAGATTCTCGCTTGGGAGGAAATCTTGACCGGGCGTGCCCCGCATCCGTGATACCACCCTCCTCCTCCTCCTCCTCCTCTTCCCCCTCCCACTCCCCCTCGCCGAGGAACACCTCCACAATTTCTCCAGGAATATCTGGAGACGGCCTTCGTCCCGTCGTTCTCTACTACTACTACTACTACTATTACTACTACTAGTGTCCAGTCTACTGGCCGGCCAAGGATGCCCGGCTGCAAGGATCAGAGTCTCTGTCGTGGAAGAATTAACGCCCCCAGAGTTTCGTTCGGGTCGAAGGAAAGCGCGGGTCGGAGAGAAGAATGGACGCACGCTTGGTGCCGTCGAAAAGATCTCTCGAGTTGCATGTGCTGTGGATATTATATAGATCATCGTACGACAGTGTATGACGGAGGAAGGGAGGGGGGGAGTATAAGTTAAGTTTATACTTAAGGATTTTATAGCGATTGTTTAGCGATTTGATACTGGATGGATTAGTTTTGAATGAATATCTCTCTCGTAGAGAGTAAAAGGAGATGCAACTCGAAGATAAAAAGGTGTTTTCAGTGATTTGGTAGTATTTGGTAATTTGTATTCGAAAATATTACAGGGGGTGAATCGTTCTTTTTCTAATTTTTTCGAAATTTGTGGTTTCAGGCGAGAAACCGCACAAGTGCCAAGTATGCGGCAAGGCGTTCTCTCAGAGCAGTAACCTGATCACGCATTCGAGGAAGCACACGGGCTTCAAACCGTTCGCCTGCGAGCTTTGCGGCCGGGCATTCCAGCGGAAGGTCGACCTGAGAAGGCATCGGGAGACCCAGCACGCCGATCTGAACACGTCTCAAAGGCCGTCGATCGGCTCGATCCCCGGTCAAAACTCTTTGCCTAACGGCAATCCGCCGATGATGCAATGAATAATTCTCAAACGATAATCGAACGGACTGTGAAACTTTTTATCCTCTGGGAGGAAACAGGTTGATAACAGGTTAATCGAATTCTTCTCCAAATGGTGCAATCGAGGGGAATCTTCGACGAAACGTTTTTTTATTTTTTTCCTTCGCCGTCGAAGTAAAAGAAAACAAAAACACTTTTTACATTTTAAGGGAGTACGCACATTGAACTTGTACATTTAACCGACTATTTATTATTTAATAATTCGAAATGCGTTTTTTTTTTTTTTTTTTTTCTTTTATTCTTCGAGTGCAATGTGTTTCGAGGATTTCATCGTGGATATATTAGAATTCGTGGAATTGGAATTCAACCGTGCATTCCGATACGTTATTCCGGGACCGTGGTTGGACACGAACGTGTGTGCAAAGTGATATAACGCGCATTATTGTTACCAAAGCTGTACATTCCGTACCGTGGCTCGAACAAGAAAGTATTGTTGTAAGAGACAGGATTTTTTTTTTTTTTTTCAAACGAAAAACACGATTACTCGAATCGTTTTTAAACTCAGATTCTCTATCGAGATGAAGGTGGTCCGGAAAAAATCCAGTGAGATTATTTCTTTGTTTCCAGTTACTCGCTACACTCCGTGTTGAATCGTTCAGTATTGAGATAATCGTTCACTCTACTTCTCTTATTACGTAGACATTTACTACACGGCGTTCGTTGCGGCAATTAAACGAGTTTTATTCGATTAACAGTTTAATTTCTATTTCGAATATTTCTTTAGGATTTAGCATACAATACAGAGTAAATCGCTTGACAACTGTGTGCACTTTAATTATTTTAATCCTTTTTATATATATATATATATATAATTTTACGATAACACAATTTTTTTACAGCGTAACACAATTCACAGCGTTACATTGACGGAACGAAATTTTGTTCGATACCAATGAAACGATCAAAACAATTCTCGTTCAGCGATTCATATTGTTCACGCACATTGTAAAAATAAGATGAGATTTGTTTGAAATAAAAAAATGTTCATCCTTCTCGTTTAATCGTCGACAATAGACAACGTATAAGAAAGTACGAGCAGCGTACTGTATTTTGCATATCTTCAGCACCTATCGTTCAAGAAAGGGCATCACCCACTCCAAAGTTGCAAACTGTGACCAAAAAAGATGAACTTGTAAATAGCACATAGATCGTATCTCGCCTAGCCTAAGCGTATAAATATATATAGATATTATAAATACGAGTATAAATAAGAAGAAGAAGAAAAAAAAAAAGAAAAAGAAATGAAAAGAAAGGAAGAGCACAAACGAATCGAGGCTATAAATATTATAAATACGAAAAATACGAAAAATGGAAACCGATTTATTCCGATCGAGAAGAGGGATGAAACATCCCTTTATACAGGGAGTCTCGCCGAGAAAATAATCGTATTCTTTCTCTCTTCTTCCCGCTATTGAAGTTTTTATTGTTGTACCATTCCTATCATTATGTAATTATTGTAATTAGAGAACTCGCTATTAATATTATTGCCATTATTATTATTATTATTATTATTATTATTATTATTATTATTATTATATTATTATTATTATTATTATTATTATTATTATTATTATTATTATTATTATTATTATTATTATTAACAATAAATGCTGTTACCATTTGTAACTTTTTCTCAGTGACACGATTAATCCCTCTCTTTCTCTCTTTCTCAGATCGATCGAAGCGAAACTTTCATCAAGTTTATATTTCATCGTTATTCTTCGAATAAAAAAAGGAAGATTTATCTCAAATCCTCAAACACTTTTCTTCTTTCTTCCCCGTTAAATTTTTCCACATTTTAAACTCATCGAAATTTACTCATTTATTTATTTATTTATTTTTTTTTTTTTAGAATAATAAAAACGAGTGATATACGACGAGAATCGTCGACGGTACGATTAATTCGATCAATAATTCGTGACAACGAAGAGGAGAATGATGAAAATCCGTCGAACCGTCGATTAATCATTGACCAAGGAATCTGGCTGCCTCGCATCTCGCCCGTTTCAACGCGATCCAGGGTTGTAATTCAGGGTTAAACGGCCGTGCCAATTAGGCGAACTACCCCTTAACGGCGAACCCCTTAACGGCCCAATATGTTTTCCGTCGAGTTTCGTCCGTCGAATTTCCCTCCCCTTCTCTCCTCCTGCTTCCCTCTTCAATCCTCTTTCCGTACCATCATCTCCCTCCGTTATTTCGCAACCCTGAAAAACGGGTAACAAGAGAGAGGGTGTGCCTTTTCGGACGTGAGATTTTCCCGAAATTCCCTCGTTTTCGAGGGGCCCCTTTCCCCTTTTCGCGATATAGTATTCACGGATAGAAGAAGAAGAAGAAGAAGAAGAAGAAGAAGGAGGAGGAGGAGGAGGAGAAGGAGGAGGAAAAACGAACGCGCGGGAGGAAGGAGAGAAATACCGAACCGGACGAGGGATGGGGAGGGGGTGGGTTGAAAGGGGTGGCGGGTGAAAGGAGAGCGTTACAGCAGTGACTGCGCGACACCATGACGCAGCCACGGGGGCAGATTGGACAGTTATTGCATTCTGGGTAAGATTAATTGATATGGGGACTCGCGGGGGTGGCTGGGACACACCACCCGCTTAAATCGTGTCTCAGAAACGGGGATGAGAGAGAGCGGTGATTAACCGATTGCAACCGTGAACCGAAAGCCATACCCTCCCCTCTCTCGCCCGTCTCTGTCTACAACCGTTTCATCCCCGCTTTAATAGCCATTGAGTAATAGAGAGCCCTCTCATTATTAAATAGCGCTAGATGCTGGCCCGTGGGCGCATTCGTTCGGCTGTTCCCGTAATGACGTGATTACCGGGAGCACCGTATCGTCGGCCAGATTTATGAAGCCTGTTCATTTCCTCCACGGACAGATAGGAATCTTCCTCCTCCTCTCCTCTCTCTCTCTCTCTCTCTCTCTCTCTCTCTCTCTCGATTCGTCATGTTAACGATGACGGTTTTCTATAGCGTTTTCCTTGTCGTCGAGATAGATTCGTAGATTCATATTCAGGTTCGTTATATTGTAATTCACGGATAGGAAATTCTTTATTCGTTCGACTTGTTCTTTGTCTTTTCGAAATTTGTTGGTATTGCGCGCGCGTAAATCGATAGAATTTAATAGATTCGACGATGAAGAAGAAAAAGTAGCGAAATGATGTGAATGATATCTTTTTTCAAGTTAGAATACAGTCGGAATCTTTATCGAAGCGAAGGGAGACAATTTCCAGTAAAATTTAACAACGCGAATTTCAGCCTTCTCTTCTCTCGATTGCAACCCCTTTTCCCGCCGTTTCGCACACCAAGCCCGGACGATTCGCATCGGGAAGATTGCCCGACGAAACCAGACAATTCGCACGAGCGCAATTCCCGCTGCATGCGACCGCCCGGCTGCGCCAATTTTCCACTATTTCCCCGCGTATCCCGCAATTTCCCCCCCCCGGCATAACCAGGGGGGAAACGGGCACCGGAGGTTGTTCGAGGTCCTCGTCATATCCAAGCCGGAAAACGGCTGTCCAGGGCCGTATCGTTCCGCGATGAAGATGACTGCGACGGAAATACGTTCGAATACGTTTAAGAGGCGGTGGAGTGGGGGAGGAAGGCGACAACCGGTGTACACCAGCCTCGTGCGGATACATCTTATGACTATTAAGGTATTCACGGCTCCTCGGAGGACGACCCACTTTGAGATATGACATCTCTCCGGTTTATCCTCTGCAATCACCCTTTTCCCCCTCCTCTTCTTTCCCCACTTCTTCTTCAACCACTTTCAACCATCCGCCGTTTTACCACCCTATCTCTCTCTCTCTCTCTCTCTCTCTTTCACCACGCCTGATACTTTTATTTCTGCGTATCTCGGAATCGTGTTCGAGGCCTGTTCCCTCCCTCGCCCCTTATTCCAGCCTGGCTCTCCATATTATTTACAGCCCCGTTTCGCCCGTTATTTCGCAATAACTTGGGAGAAGAGGAGTGGAGCGCGACAGTGTCGCCAAATTGGTGGGAACGCACAGTAACCTGTCGGGCTTCTGACATCTCTGAGTGATGTACCATCGAGTCGAATCGACATCCTATCCCGTATCTAACGTGGACGAGACAATCGATGGGCGATAATAATTTTTGTTGTGTTGATCCCTGCGAACGAGTGCAGGGTAGGATAGGAAGGAATTTTTGAAATTTTCGATCTCTCTAAATTTTTAAGAAAGAGATCGGAGGAAGAGCACGAGTTACAGAGCATTCGAAAGTTTATTCCAAGATATCGAGAAAAAATATTTGGGAATGGGAAGCGATGGCTCGGGTGAAATCCCGAATTTTTCACGAAGCGGGAATATAATCCCGCCCACGTGGGAGGATTTTCGCGTCAGTCAAGCGGCCGTACTTCGTTCCCAATTAAAAAACGTCAATTCGTAATTATCGTCCGCGTTACGTTGTTCGAGCGTGTACGGTTAATGGAATTTTTGAGAAGGAGATTACACCTCGTGTTTTATCCAATTTGCCACTGTTGCATGCCACCCGCTAATTCCGCGCTTGCCTTCTCCCATAGACTCTCCCTGACATCGTGCATCCTCCTTCGACCGACACGCTCTTATCACGCTCCGTATCTTTTAGGATAATAAATGCACCATCATCCACGATCGAGGATATTTATATTATTAACCAGTTATTCCGCGTTACGAATTATTCTTCCATAATTTATATTTTTCCCCGAAGAGAGAGAAGGCCGAACGATGTGGCTTGCGACAGAGCTGTCGATAAGAAGCAGGCTCCATTTGTCGGTATAGCTTTTCTAATAACGTTCGACTTTGACTTGGTGTTTAAACAAATAGCCCGGCAACCTAGGGCACGAAGAATAAAATAAATGGTGGTAGGAAGAAGAAAGAAAGGGGCCACGTCGCACGCCCCAACGCGATCCATCAGGCGTCTTCGCTTCGACTGACTCAATAGACTCGAAGATCGATCGAATTCTTACTTGGCTCGGCTTGAATTTAAAGAACACAGCTCCTCCCTCCCCCATCTCCAATTCGTTCTTTCTCAATCTCGATTAAGACGTGCCGATAAATAATTCTATCTCGTATCGAGGATACGAATTTCATCGGCGAGATTCATTTTGCCGAAGATTAATATAATCTTGCCGACGGATAAATCGAATTTCATCATCACGAGTCTCGCGAGCAATCTTTTCGAATTATAAATAAATCGTGAAATTGTATTTTTGAACAAGTTATCGCATTTTTTGGCGGGGAAAGAAGTATTTGAGAGAAATCGTTAGCACGTTGCTCAAGGTTCCCGAGAAATAAAATGGGCGAAAGAACCGAGAAATAGAAGCCATCTATAGATACAGACGGAAATACGTGGGCGATGACGACGTTCCCAAGAGAGCTCGATTCATTACCGATCTTGAATAAATGATCGCGCGGCATTGCGAACGGGCGATTGGCGAACTCTCTCTCTCTCTCTCTATATATATATATAGGAGGATACTTTTCGAAAAGTGATTATTCGTTCGACGATGTCCTGTTCACGATGAAATCGACCCCCGAGGACAAGCATCGTGGCCGCCGTGTGTCGCCATGTATCTCCTTTAGTTGCATCATTGATGATGGAACAGAGATCCTCCCCGGGACTCTTCTTTTCCACATTTTCACGTCGATACGGTTTAACCTTCGCCTCGAGTGATTAATCCGTACGCTCACGCGATTCTCGCTTCACCAAATTTACGATTAACTCGAGCTTAAATCGAACCAATTTTTGCTTTGCTGGACAAAAAGAAAAGAGGAATTTCCTATTATTTTCCTTTCATCATTTCTATTCAAGTTTTTATTTTAAAAAATTTCAATAGTTGGAAACTAGGATTACGTTACTTTCAATATTCACAAAATTCTTCCATTTCCCTTTGTTCGAAATTTCTAAATTTCCCGTAACACGGATATGATAATTTGTCGAAAGTACTTATAAGGGAAGACGAGTTAAGAGATCGATATGTTGGCGCGTGGATCGCGTTTCCTTACACCACGGGAGAAAAAAAAAAAAAAAAAAAAATTCGAATGGAATCAGCCAACCTTTGCCCTGTGCATAATTTCGCGAGCGTATCCTCGCGGACGTATCGACGCCTACCTGGACCACGTAGCAGCCGTAACTCAGTTTCGAAATGGATCGCCTCCGAGGAATACTTTATGCGTGCTACACGTCATTCCGGCTGCATGGATAGGAGGACAAGGATCTTAAGTATTCCGCGCGTCGTTCAGGACGAGGTGCATCTCGAGCTCTCGCACACTTTCGAGCCTGGTTCGCGAGGATGGAGGAGGATCGAGATGGGGGCGGAAATGGGGAAAGTCCAACCCCTGGTTCGCGACCCGTCGACGAGAAGAAACTGCGAGCAGCAGGTCTACAAGGAGGATAATCGTATAAGGATGAGTAGAAGCCGTTGGAAGGTGGATGGGTATCAACTTTTGATCCTTCGGTATCTCGTACGATGGCCCCCTTTTCGAGGCGAGAGCGTCTCGCTATTCAAACGGATCTAACTCGATATAAGCGGTGCTCCCCAAGGCACCCTTCCACGTCGACAACGACGACGAGGACACCGCCTATCCATCCACCTATACCACCACTATACCTTTCCCTTCAACCGCTCGATTCTTTGGCGAAATAAGAGTATCCTCTCGCTCGATCGGCCAATTCAATTTGCATCCTGGCTTCTATTTACCGCCTACCTTTATTGTCGCTCGGTGTGTCTCTTGTCGTTGAAACGGGCGAGGTGGTCTTCGATTTCGATAAAATACTTCGCTACTAAGATGCACTGCCTCCGATGTCGTCGTTCCGAAAGGGGATTAGTTGAAGGAAAATATCTTTTCTACGGGTATCGGATTGTAAGGTAATTAATTAATTTACATTGAATAATGTAGAATAATATAGAATATATAAAATATATAATATAAAATATTCGCGATAAATTTGTAAAATTTTTAAATTAAAACTACTTGATTGATTTTTGCGTAAGTGTAAATAATTAATTTTATTAGTATTAGTTTATAGGTATTTAGTTTTTAAAGATAGACGATTTATGGTGGATATTAAACGTTATAGATAAACTAATTACGAATATTTATTAAATTTTATTTTTTATTTAATTTTAGACTTATATATAAATTTATTGTTCGAGATTGGGGAAACGAAGATTTCTTTTTAACCGATAATCGAACAGGTAAGCATTTAAATTATTAATAGTTGATATTATTTAAATTAATATATTCGATAATTTTTATAATTTAAATAAATTTTTTCAAATAAATCTATTTAATTAATATAATTATTAATATTAAAAAATATAAATTAATACAAGAAAGAAATAAATGTTTAATTGATAAATTTAATAAATTTTAATATTAATTAATTATTCAATTATTATATTATATGAATAAATTAATAAATTAAATTTATTTCGAAATTTATAGATACGCGCGTTATATTTATCGATACGCTCGAAGCGCGCGACCTACGATTGCCCGCTGAGCTACGGTTACCGAGTGGGGATGAGTTAATCCAGTTTTGTTTCGACGCTTGTACTCTTCGGTCGCGTCGTAATTTACGCGTTTGAATTTCGTTTATAATTTAAAATTGTGCACGAATTTTGCATCTAAGGTACGCACGTTTTATTCTTAAGTGTTTACAGTATGTATACGTCTTACTTGTAAACGATTTTCAGTGCTTTTATTCGCGAAGTGATAGTTTTTTACATATTTTTCGTGTTTAAAGTGTTATACGTTTGTCGCGAGTGTTTCGATCGAAAGTACGTTTTATTCGAAAGTGTTTCTTCGCGACAGTTTCGTGTTTTTTATTCGCGAGTGATGGTAAATTTCGTCGATTACGATGGATCTATTGATGGATAGAAGGAAAGCGTTGAATAACTGCCACAAACATGCTGTATAAATCTACGTGAAATCTACGAACGGTAAGTTGCATGTTTTTTTGGCACTGGTGGTGGTGATGGTGGTGGTGATGGTATTTTTTTAAAGCATTAGTTCGTACAGAAAATATAATAATTTCGAATATTTCGATATTCGTGTGCATTGATATTTGTTGAAATATTATTTATTTCATAATTATACGATATACGAAATTCATTTTTGTCTCGTATTTCGTAACAACGTATTACATTTCGTACGTATTTAATAATTTCAAAATTTTTTACTTTCATTTGTTTGTATTCTTATATCTGCGTCGAATTTCGTGACTCGGATATAAGCTGTTACGGTTTCCTATACGTAAACACAACACATCGCGAGAAAAAAGTTATCTCTTAATAATACGGAGAATCATCTTGCGAATGTTAAAAAACATCTTTCTAAAGATAGTCAAGAGATGGCGTTAAGAGTCAATTTTTCACTCTCTTTATCCTTTTCCTATCGTTTTCTATCCTTTCTTTACGTGTTTCATTTGCGGCACTCTGGAGATGGCGCTGATTTCCCTATTTTTACCATATCTTTATCCTTCTCCCTCATTTGTTTTCCTTGTCTATCCTTTACAAATCCATGCGTTTTAAAAATGCCCATACCCAATTAACTTTATCGCATCGTTGTCCAAAAATTATTGATTAAAAATTAACAAAATTTACGTTTAATTCCATTCTTACGTTTTTAAATATTAAAAATTATTAGATTCTTCGAATTAATTACGTCAAAGCGTTAAATATATTAGAATCCCGCGTATCAAATCAAATTTTCTTTAGATACAAATTTTTTGGACAACGTATCGGCAATTTCGTTTCCTTTCTTTCAAAGTTTTAAATGAAACTTTTAAAAAGTCGTGGAATCGTCTTAGGACTTAGGAATTAGGAAGGATTGTAATAAATGAAACGACGTTGGTTTATATTTTTATCGTGTTTTAATAGTAGTCATATTCAAGATCATTGCAAGAATCATTCTTTTCGATTTAATTACGTCTTAGATTATTATAAAACGATTAGAAGCCACGTATTATTTTCCCTTCTTTTTTCACGGATCGTTACACTCCTTAGGTAGGGTTTACGCGTTTCTCTCGATTTTTACTCGGAAAAAAAAAGATTAATTGCGCTTTTACTTTCGTCGATGAGAGAAAGCCAATTCGACGTGATGACGATCGCGCAAAACGAACGATTTCGATTGATGTCGATTGGCTGATTGATATTCGACCGGAAGAGAGAAATGCGAGGGCTCTCAAGTAACAAGAGCAAGTATGAAGGGAGAACGGATCTCAATAATTTTTAAATGCAATTATTTTAACATATAACTCGCGATATAGATAACAAATTTGTTCGTTATAACGTTTCATTTCGTAATTATCAAAGATCGAAGATCATCGATCTTTCTCTCGATCTTTATCTTGTTGACACGTGTCAACGTTGAAATGGGAATGAAACGCGAAAATAAAATCGTTGTAAATTCTATTCTATTCGGTGAAACAGTATCAAACAATTTACAATTTGATGAAAACTCGACGAAAAATGGCAGCGATAAAAAAGTTCGCGATCCTCCTCAGAAATCATGGCGGAATCATGATCGGTAAAATGGCTTTCGTCCCTGTTTCGACAGGTTGTCTCGTTGTAAAAAGAGAGCAATCGTGAAACTTTTCCATTTCAACTTGCACACGTTTACAGTAACGTAATAAAAGGCGTGAACGTATACAGCTCGTCGCTCGAAAGTGTATAAAACTCGATCAGAATCTCTGAAGTTTACGAGAATACTATTACGAATGCATTAAGTCATTCACGCGTAATATTCTCGATATACATCTTTTAATTGGAAATAAATTGACGAAAATTATTTCGTTAATTATTTCAAATTTCTCCTGTTCCTTCTTGTTATAAAATTTCTGAATATAATTTCGATCGCATCGAACAATCAACACAGAATATTCAATGCATACATACGGAATGACTCAATGACTTGATGACTTTTTTTGTTTCCCTTTTATTCGATCGAAGATTTTTATCCCATCGAAGATTCGCCTTGTCTTTTTTTTTTCTTTTTTTTCTTTTTGTAAAAAGGGAAGCACGACGTGTGTTTAATTTAATTATAGATTTAAAGGATCGTTCGATAAGACTTATGTGAGTATTCAGCCCTATCACCGTATTTTTTTAAATCGTATTATAATCTATCGGATAATTTAAGAAGAGATTTCGATAGCGAACCACTAAGCTTACGAGCGTCGCGCGATTAAACTTTAGTTTGGCACTTGCATTCATGAACTTGATTTATTTCTCTTTCGTTTGTTCTATTTATTTATTTATTTATTTATTTATTTTTTTTTTTAACTATAATCACTCGAGGAAATATCCAACTCACTTTTATACTTTCTTACATAATATTCATTCTCACTTTTTTTAATCTCTTTCAACCGGTTCACAATTCTACGTAACTCAGGCCTAGCTTCGTTTATCGTTACGTCGTCGTTTTATAGTCACGATTCGTGTGGATGGCACATCGACTGTCGCGAATTTCCTTTTCTTTTCTTTAAATATTTCTCAAATGTGAATTTAAATTTTGAAATCTCGTCAGAAATCCAATTTTTTTTTTTTTTTTTTTTTTTTTTCCCCTCTATACTACTTCATTCATGGATTCGTGGAATTTTAATAACGTTTTCGACATTAGGGAAGGCAGGCAGAAGAAATAGTAATTACGTTATAGTTGAAGAAATTTCGAAACGTCATTAAAATTAACGATGCTCTCATCGGAGAGAATTAGAAACGGCAGTCGACGTGTTAATAATTTAATATTTAACAAAAAGGATTATATAAAAACTTAATCGGACATAAATATTCGATTTATACGTATTGATCTTGCACGTATAAATTCTACGCATTGCGCTCATTTATATATATATATATTTTTTCGTTTTCATTAATTTTTTTTTTCTTTTAACTAATTCCTGGTTTTTTCTTTTTCTTTTTTTTTTTTTTTTTTTTAATACTTTTTCTCTTTTTGACTTAATTCATCGAGCTCATAAACGTTCAACGTTTATCGAATTAATGTAATAAACGTGTAAAACGTGTAAATATATATATATATATCGTGTACGTCGACAAACCATTGAAGTTTTTACCTAATTAACATCTTAATCGTGTTACATCTTCCGACTAGATCGATCGTGTCATTATTATAATTATTATTATTAGGATTATCGTTTATTAAATATTAATTATCGTTATTATTATCGTTATCGCTAATTACGTTAGAAATTTGGCGCATTTATTTTATTTTATTTTATTTTATTTTTTTCATTTGGCATTTGTTCATTTCGCAACGATAAATAAATTCGTCCAATTTGAGCCAGACGAGCGCATTGTAATTATATTTTTTTCGTTTTTCGATTCACCACTCATTATATTATTTATTTATTCCTTTTTCTTTTCTCGCGTTTCCTCGAAATTTAATGTCGCGTTGGATTTTTCTCTCGTATCAATGATAATATATATATATATAGAAATATTTAATAATGAAAACGTGAAACGATGAACTTTTTTTTCTGTTTCTTCCTTTTTTTTTTTTTTCCTTTTTTTTCAATTTCGTTATCTCGATAATTTTAATTAATTTCGTAACCAGTGCGATTACCGGCAGATTGTTGTACATACAGGGAGCATTTTGTACATAAATATTCCTAGGTACGTAAGCTTGCGTTTTTTTTTTTTTTTTTTTCGTTTCATACAAAAAGAGAAGAAACAATCGGAGCAGTGACTTATCCCGTTACAATGTATTGTCCACAAATTATATATTTTATTCTTTCGTTAATTATCGTTAATATTGTAACCGGTGATCCATCGAGGAGAGAACGATGAATTGAACGAGCGAAATTCCATTCGTTCGAAATAGAAAGTTCGCGTTTATATTAATATTGGCAAACGAAATTCTCACTGAAATGATTTTTACCATTGAAATCAAATACGAGATCTTACAACGCTTTTTCGATACAATGTTATCATTTCATTCGACTCTTATTCACCGATCGCTCGTTACATCGACATCCTTGAAAAACTTCAATAACGAACGCAATTATAATTAATTATTTGGAAGAAGGCTCGCGTTTGAGAAGCGAGAATATCCGACGAGATATTCGTCAAGACCTTTGTGCAGCGAATTTCGATTGTTTCGATTTATTTCGAGTTCCATATCCGTGAAATGATATTCATCAACCCGGTGAACTCTTCCAGTTCTTCGATTCACACGCGATCTTCTTCACGGTTACGGAGTTTATCGGAGATGAAAGTGCACGCCTCGAATTATCCCACACTTCGTCCTGGATTCAAGCTTCCTCGACACCTCGATGACTTCCGGTTCATCGGATGGCGGTGCAGGACTGACGCCTGGTCGAAACGAGATATTCGGCTGCTACTGTATGGAACACGTCAATGGATGTGTCAAAGCATGGTCCAGTAGAATTGGTGTCCCCGCAGCCAATTCCGTCCTCGCGTCGCCGAAATCGTCATCGCAGTCGAAATAATTACTCTGGAAAGAAGACGAACGAATGTTACGTGATGCGACGAATAATAATTTTCTCCACTTGTTTATTCATTTTACGAACAAGCGTTTGGAAATAGGAAATTAATTTGAAATACGGAAGAGAGAAAGAATACGAATTGCGTGGAAACTTTTACATAAATTTGAGACAGGATAATTAATTCGAAATTTGAAATAATTATTTTTCGAAGTTTTAATCAAGTTTGCTTGAAGTCGCAACGCATTTTAGCGTTGAAAATTTCTCGACATCCGAATCCCTTTGACGATTAATTTCCGAGATCAAAGCTTTTTGACATTCAATTTCTCAGATCAAAGTTTTTTTCAACGTCGAACCTCTAATGTCAAAGCTTTTTTGTTATCGGCCTCTCAAGGTCGGAGTTATTAAACACACCCCCACCGACAGATACCAAACCGTTTCTCTCCGGCCACCCATTAAAAAGGTCGAAGGTTGGAGGTTGGAAAGTCGGCGGAGCAAAGGAAAATGCTAACCTTGGAAATTCAATGTCGGCCTTGGAAACCTACCCCGATGTGAAAATCCTGTGACCGTAAAGTCGAGAACGAGGCCGCTTTTGTCAGAAACGAGTGATACACGCGAGTGAGAATCGAAAGCCAAAAGTCTCGTTTAATCTTTTCCGTGTACGTTGTTTCGTGGAAAGGAAGATTATTTAACATCGTTGGATCCTCGACGATTCTATATTCGCGCGAACTCGAGTCGTGGAAAAATCTGTTGCTCGATAAAATTTTTAATTAAATTCCGACGATCGTCGACCGCGAGTAGGTCTCGTCTCCAACGCCCAACCATTCGAACCAACCAGCTGATCCGCGGCTGTTCCAAAAAATAGGGCAAAGAAATATTTACGCGCTTGGCCGAGAAAATGGGCAATCAATGGAAACCGCTCCGCCATAATTGGTATACAGGGGGTTAGACAATTATTCCCGAAATCGAGACAATATCCCTTTAATTTCCAAGATTATTCTCGCCGATTCGAGCTAATTACACGAGACCGTGAATAGATGCAATTACGCCGCTCTATCTTAATCGCGATTACAAAAGGGGAACTGAATTTCTATTTGAAATTTCCCTCGCTCCAAGGATTCATTCGCGAACGATATTTCACGAATAATTAGAAAACAACTTTTTATTAACCGCGAGATATTTCAATACGTGTATTGATTTTTTTTTTTTTAAGAAATGTAAAAAAAGAGTTTTCGAGTGTTCTGAAAACTTTTAATTTGCACGTTCAATATGATGTGTCATTAACGGTGGTCGTTTTGAATTTGGATTAATTTTCACAATATTGAATGTGTTAAAAAGTTGAACGAAACGAGGGATTGGAAAACGAAGATTTTTACCTGGCAATCGATGCACCGGCAGCTATCGGTCAACGAACAGGTAAGACCGAGGATCTCGGCGGCTTCTTTGTACAGCTCCGCGCTCGATTTCCGTTGCCTTGGAGGTGTCGCAGGCGCGCTGACTGTACCCGATAGTCTTCTACCTCTCTTCAGCCTCGAAGAGGACTCTCGAGACAAGGAGGAGGTCGACGTCGATCCTCTCCGCCGATTGTCGCTTGTAAGTAACGCTCGACCCGCCGGCGAGGCGAACAATTGCAACATATCCATATCCTGGAACCAGATATTAATTAACCCTTTTAATAATCGTATCCTGCAATTAATCACTTTCCACTTTGAAATTATTTATACGCACGAAAGATCTCGTCTCTCGTTAATTTCGTTATCCTTTATTTTACGTAACTCGCGCGGCCAATTAATAATAATAATTTGTGGTGAAAATCTTCATCGTTAATTTCGAAAAAAGATCGATCGAAAATTGGTTTTCTCGCGAATATAAAATTATTCGATTAGTATTCGATTAATATTCGGTCCAGGTGTAAAAATAATTCATTAATAACGTTTGTAATGAAAATCTTCATCGTTAATTTCGAAGAAGGATCAATTAAAAATCGATTTTCCCGCGAATGTAAGATTATTCGATTAATATTCGGTCCAAGTGTAAAAATAATTCATTAATAAAAGATAAAAGATCGATCGAAAATTGGTTTTCTCGCGAATGTAAGATTATTCGATTAATATTCGGTCCAAGTGTAAAAATAATTCATTAATAAAAGATAAAAGATCGATCGAAAATTGGTTTTCTCGCGAATGTAAGATTATTCGATTAATATTCGGTCCAAGTGTAAAAATAATTCATTAATAAAAGATAAAAGATCGATCGAAAATTGGTTTTCTCGCGAATGTAAGATTATTCGATTAATATTCGGTCCAAGTGTAAAAATAATTCATTAATAAAAGATAAAAGATCGATCGAAAATTGGTTTTCTCGCGAATGTAAGATTATTCGATTAATATTCGGTCCAAGTGTAAAAATAATTCATTAATAAAAGATAAAAGATCGATCGAAAATTGGTTTATTCGCGAATGTAAGATTATTCGATTAATATTCGGTTATTTTGATTCAGAGTGTTAAAAATAATTCATCGAGAAAGCAAATTCGTTGTAATTCCTTGTTGCTCAAATTCCTCGAATTATCGTTTTAATCGCTCCGTTATCGTCGCTCCGTTTAATTACTGCTTTATCAAAATATTCGCGCGAGATATTAAATTATTATCGTACGGACGCGTCTACAAAGAGTCGCTTCAACAAACAACCCTTCCGGAGGGGTTGATTGGCTTTTGTTAAGGGTGTCGGTGGTTGTTTTTTGCGCGTCTGCATCGTTGATACTCGTTAGTCGCAGAGAAGCTCGCCCCGGAAAGGGCATTATTCTCTTAACGAGGTAAGACGTAGCGGCGAGTGCTCTTGTCTCGTTCGTTTCGTATCGGCGACGGAGACTCTCTCTCTCTGAGACTTTTTCACCGCGAGCACGCCCGAGGCGAAAAAAGGATTTTTCTAACGATGCGCGGCATCCAAATGTCCGTGCACCCTTTCTTAGACGGAAAAGACAGAAAAGAAACGGCCGAAAGGAACTCCCCATCCTTTGGCGCATTGTCAAACGAGAGCGAGACGAGTATTCTTCGCGAGTATTCTCCTCTCTCTTTTAATTCTTTGACACCGCGGATGTTTTCAGGCGATTAATGTCAGATAAAAAATAGGATATCTTCTCTCTCTCTTTTATTCCTTTTATTCTTTTATACGTCACGATAAATTAATTTCGCGAGAGATTCGTGGAATTGTTATTTGAATTTGCCAAATCTTTAATTTGATCTTAAATAGAACGTTAATCGTTGTCGTTCGTGGAAAATCAAGTTCGGTTTCGTGGATATAAAAAGTTATGGCTCGTTTGAACGAAAAAAAAAAAAAAAAAAAGAAGAAGAGAGAGGAAAAAATGAAAACTTGATTTCGAAACTCAAAGTAGAAAGGTTGGTTCAAGAAAGGGTAACTTAATCCACGACTCCTGTTCATTCCGTTAATTAGCAAGCCTCAAAAGGGTGCTCGCGTAATTCTTCGCGCTAATTTGCATAATACCGTAACAAGCAACCACGGATTTTACCATGGAAATTAGAAATTACAGCCACTTTAAACCGTTCTGGCCGCTTGATGAAAGGGATCTGTGTGATTTTCCGCGCCGACGAAAAATTCCTCCAAGAACCAACCGCCAACTTTCTCCACCAGTGCACACAAGCGTACCTTTCAAACGAGCCCCAACACACAAGCCTTGACAACACCTTGTCCGAAACTTCTCTTCGTTTCCCTCCCCTTCCCCCCGCCCTCCCTCCCCGATTGACGCGGTTCATCGAATTTTACGTGGGAGGGCGGCACGCTTAATTATCGGATCATTAAAAAATCCAGCCTCTGGGTTAATTCACGGAACAAACGCGTTTTATTACAAAGGAGGGAGAACTATTTCGCTGGAAGAAAATAATTGGAACTGGATGCCCGACTTACGTGCATGGGAGGAACTCGCACGAAGATTTTCACGCGTCGTGATAATTTGACGTTGATAAGCGACAAAATCCAGCGAAAGCGATGAAAAATATTTTCCAACCAGGGGTTGGGAACGCGGTACGCTCGTTTTATTTCAGAGATATTCCCTTCTCTGAAAAAAATTCAGACGGCGGATGAGAGAGGAGGGGGGCGGAATATAGGATTACGTCGAATTATCGGCGAATGGGAAATCTTTTCGCTGAAAGTTTAAAATTCGCAGACCCAATTCGATATCGTGGTTTTATTAATTTGGCAACGATAAATCGATGGTTAAACTAGCGCGTCGTGGAAAAAAGTAAATTTTCTATATAATAGGAGGAGGGGGAGGTGCTGCTGAATATTGAAAAAGGCGATAATGAAATTGTTAGAAAATCGTGAATCATCCGGACGTTCCCGTAACTTCTTTACCAAGTTTAAACTTGGAAAATGCGTCTCTCGTAAAAGGTGGTCGGAATTTTTAGAGAAGATTGTGCGCGAAGTTAGTTAGAATGCATCGATCGTGCAATTTAAATCTGATCCGATTTTTTGTATTCGCTGTAAAATACATTCAAAGAAGAAAAAGAAGATATATCGAAGTGAAAAAAAAAAAAAAAAGGTAAACAAATTTTTGCATCTCTTTCTATCGACGAATACAAAAAATCCGAGCACGGTTCGTAAAACACGGTTTTTGGAATCAAGACGAAAAAGGAAAAGAAAAAAAATAATCGATAACGAATTTGTTAATTATCCAAATGCAAATTCATCCCGACGTTGCATCATTATTAAATCGGATATTGGCGATAATTTGGAAGTGAAACCTTTTCGCGCAATTATTTTATCGCGATGATATTTGCATACGGTATCGAGGCCGGGTCGCGAAATCTCAGCGGAATCGTGGAATCGGAGAGAGGATGGAAAATACACGTGGGTTAAAAGCCTTTTTGCCCCGGGGCCCCAAGCTTTCCAACTATTATTAACCATAAACGTTCAGCGAAAGGGGAGATGCGCTTTTAAAGCTTGGCTCACCGGCGCGGAATCTTCGCTGGAAACGATTCCGCTGTTCCACCAGAAAGAGTTTTAATGCGTTCCCCGCTATTTGCTCGCGAAAGAATCGTAAAAATGATTCGACTCGATCCGCCTCTCGGTTAAGAAGTTTTTCCGTAATTCTTTTGTCAATTGGAAACGTTAAGAAACGTTAACATCGTTGGCCAAGGCAAATTGAGAAATATCGAGATCGCGTATTTAATCGCGTTTACTTTGCACTTGTTTACGCGCCGTGCAATAAACATATAAACGCGTATAAACTCGATTATAATTTCGCGATTGACAGAGGATCGATCAACCTTTATCGTCCCTTGAGCTTGTAGCACTTGTCACCTCTGGAATGTCGAAGAGTCTTTTTATCCTTCGCGAGGGGATATTAAAAAATTCGAAGTTTTCGATAGATACTTGATCGTGATTCAGCAATTGAGAGGAAATCAATTACAAAGTTTATGATCATCGTATTTATTCCTCGTTCCGTTTCTCTTATCAATCGCGTGAAATGTTTAATAAAAAAGGTTTTATCCTTCGCGTGAAAGAATTGAAAAAAATATTCGAGATTCTTCGAGTCTTGTACGATTAACACTGGAACCGCCTTGTTAATCACTCGTCGATGAAAAGTAATCGAAAAGATTCAAAGTTTCGATCTTTCCTTCTTTTTTATTTTATACATTCTAATATTCGCAAAGATTGTCTCTGCACTTTCACGGGGATAAATCTTGATTAAATGATTTTTGCCAGACGGTGGCCAGAGTTGGCGCAAACTTTGACTTAAGGCCGCTCGTATTTGAAATCCTAACAACGATTCCGGAGGGAAGTTTCTCTTCATCAGGGTGGAAAGAATTCTTCTTTGGCCCGCGGTGCAAAGAGTTAATATTTGGCCGGCTGGTCAAAGTTTAAGTCGTTCCGGGAGACTAACTCACGGGTAGATTTAAGTTTCATGAACGGTGTTGGGGGAGTAGGTTAGAGCGGAACCCTTTGAAAATACAAAGGAAGGGAGAAATGTATGCAAAACTGGCAGTTTTTATTTGTCACCCGGTCAGGGATACCGAAACTTTTGAAACTCGCGAAAATATTCTGGCCAATATTTGTTTTTGTCGTTCCAGAAACTCTTTCTCGAAATCTTAAGTATTCTTAAGATTAAATTTTCCTTCCTTCGAACACCAACATCCCCTGTTCATATCGATCGAATCATTTTTTAATTAAAAATTATAACACGAGAGTTTCAGTTAAAACTCTCTGGAAATTACGCACGCATTTCTCTCTTTCTCTCTGATCAATTCACCCAATATCGAAATCTACTTCGCGAATTCTTCTTCGAGAGAAAGAGATTTTCGCATCCCAGTAGTAACATTTGTCGAATTAAAAAAGGAAAGAAAGAAAAAAAAAAACAGCGTAAAATGTCAGAAGATTGTTTCATGGTCCGAATGGATCCTTTCTCCCATCGAGCAATTGGCCGAATCTTTATTTCCACCGCGGCTAAAGAAGCCCCCGGAGGAAACGTCGTCCCCAGAATCCACGGACAAAAGAGTGAGTGAGTGGACAGAAAATGGCAAAGGAATCAAATGCCGGGAGATAACAAGCAGAAAGCTGATTCGATGTGGCCGGGCCAGAGTCCACGATATTCCACCGGGAAACGTATCCGCTCTCGTATTTCGTTCCACCGACCTTCCTCCCTCCCTTCCTTCCTTCCTTGCGCCAACTTTCCCTCCAATCCTTCGCCACTGATAAATAGCTCGGCGGAGAAGGGCGAGTTAACAGCGGCTGGGATCCTTTTCCCACGGAAATTCCTTTTTCCATCGCGATATACGCGTTTCGAATCGCGATCGGGCGGGCACACCTTGAAATTCACGAGTCACGTTTGATGGAAATTTCGTGTTCACGCGGAAAATCAGATATTCCCCGATTGAAAGCTATAACGTTACCGTTTCAATCAAGCGGAAGGATCGAGTTACGTGACGTTTAACCGCCATTATGGATCGAATTTTTTCTCGAATGGTTTTTCCTTTTTTCTCTCTCTCTCTCTTTTTTCATTCCATTTCAATCGATGGAAGAAAAGGCGCACGTTTTAACCTTCGATCGGTAATCAAACGTTCCCTTCGTTCTTGATTCGTTCCTTCCTTTCTTGGGAGGGAATTCAGAGGTTTTTAACCGTATAGACCCGCAGGATCCGCGAATCCTATCGTTTCTATAACGGTTAGCCAACTGTGCTAAGATGTTTATCAACACGCCTATCCCGGAATGAATTTACTTCCGCCAAGTTTCCAGGCTGCTGCTCTCCGAAAGTTTCTGCACCGTACACCGGTGCACATTGTCAATAGAGTTCCGTGTTTGCGAAAGCCCATCGGTAAATATTTCCATCAATCCACACTCTGTCGATCCTTTTCTTCGTTTTCTTCTTTTTATATATTCGGATCGAGGGAAAAAGTTTCTTGGAAACTTTTTAACGTGGATAGATTTGTACAGGATTATGCCCGATAAATCCATTCGTTCGACATTTTCATTTTGTGTCTCGATATATATTTATCGATATGCATCTTGCTCGTCGAATTCTTCGATTAATTTTTCGATCTAGCTCACTTGTTAACTACAGATTTTCACACAATCGAAACGTATGTGTCGTCCAATTATTGCGTTGTGAATTTTCTTTCAAAAAAAAAAAAGAAAAAGAAAAAAAGTAAAAGAGTTTTCTTTTGCACGTTAACGTTCGAGTATCGTCAACAATATGCACAGTTGTTTTGGATTTTATTGTGTTTCCTACCATTTTACCATTTGTTTTTTGCACGTATCAAAAATTCGATATACGCCATCATATGGATTTCTTTCTTTGATTCAACGTTAGTACAGTCAAAATCGTGCAAAATTTGAAAACTATGAATATTCGTGAATAACTCTAAAAATTGTATAGGCCAATCGGATGTCGGTCATTTTATAAATATCACGCAAAACTCGTCAAATAACTTCACCAATCTTCCGACGTTTCAATTTTCCTTTCAATTCTTCCCTCTGTTTCTCCCATTGTGAAATATGAGATATATTTTTTTCAGGCCAACTCCGGAATAAATTTATTCACGGTGAAATACGTGAAATATAAACGCAATCCGGATTAAACGACATGGCAAACACTTTATGCTACAAGCTAATTAACGCGAATACGACTGATTGATCGATTCAATACGGAACGGCGAGATGCCGGAAATTCAATGTCTATGTCACCACGGGGATCGAGATCCCACCCCCCTTCCCCGAGATTCCTGCAAATTACATTGAACCTTGTGTACACGGTACACGAAACATCGTGTACACCTATCCGTATACACGGATATAACCAATACACGCGCAAACAGACGAGCTACCACGGTTCTGTACTTAAAGTCCCCGATTTACTTACACCTACTAGCTGCCTTAGTTGGAATATTCTATCCACCGTTTCGAGAAATACGAATAATAATATTTCATATCGTATTTTCGTAGCAATCAATTGGAATATTTCAATCACGTACAAAGTTTGTGCATGGGTTGGAATTTTCTATTCCAACGACGACTAATTGAACGTTCATAAATTTTTTTCAATAAACGGAACGTACGTTGTACGCACGTATTTTCTATTTTTCTACTTTTTCGCTGTTTCACGAAGCACGCTGCTTGCCAAATTCAGCGTTAAGTATCATCATCGAGCGATTGAATGAATGTTAAAATTAAAATATTATCTCGTCGAAATGAGCGATAAACAAGAACGATAAAACAAAGACAAGGGGAGAGGAACATTTTTCTTCCCTCTCTTCTGTCCCCCATCTTTCGCAATCTTGTCGCAAAAAGAGACAATGCCACGATTACGGGCATCGTTTCTACCCTTCTCGCTAATTTCGTGCCTCCTGATAAAGATGTTCCGTCGATTCTTCACCCTGATTGCCCATCCTTGGCATTACCACGATTCTCTCGATGCCCATCTTCGAGTTCCAAGTTCGAAATGTTTCGCGTTATCGTTCGCCATTGAAATTAATTCCTAAGAAGACGTAGAAGTCTCTAGAACGAAACCGAGAATGAAGCGAGGCCAAATCCGGGATACTTTTTAACTCTCATTTGCGCACACGAGGAAACCGCCGCTCGATCCACATCGTTAATTCAACTTGTTAACCTCCCCTCCCCGCCAACCCCTCGCGTCGAGGGAAACCGAAATCGACTGGCGCTAACGAGCAGGCTTCATTTGTTCGACGGCTAATTAACTTAATTCATAAACCGGGCCGTGTTTCGCTCCGAGGATTTCGGTATTTTTCTGTAACCCGGCAGATGTTGCGGATAATTGAGTGGCCTGTTTCGTTCGATGGACAATGATATGCGCACACCGTGCACGATTTAACAGGTGATTAATCTCGAATGGTAAAATGGATCGCGGTGGAATGGAATGGAACGAAACTGTGTGCGCGTGAAACTGACGCGTGTATTTTTTTCTTTCTTTCTTTCTTTTTTTTAATGCAGTTATATATCCGCGTAGGAAGGTCGGATTAACTAACACGGCCGGTTCGATTAAATAGTTAATTCACTCGATGCGAATGACGTGTGTCACGCATCATCGGATTTCTTATTTTATAGTCGAGCGAAATTTTTTTTTTTTTCCCCCAAGAAATGTATGAAAAATGGAAAATTTTTTTTTTTTTTTTTTTACTATTTCATATCTGGATTTTTCTTTCGTATTCAATTTCAAACAAGCGTTGCCTATGTGAAATTGAAACAGCTATTTTGAATTTCATTGCGCTTTTTCGTATTACTCTTTTTCTGTCTATCAAAAATTTTTATTCGCAATCTGATTTTTAGCGGCAAATTCAAACGTGTTCGATAGTATTTGTTATTGCTATTAGTTGCAAATTCGAGTTCTTTCTTTTAAATAAATCATTGCAAAATTACGGGAAGGGAAGAATATTTCTACGTTAATTGACTATACACGTGGAATGTTGAAAAGGTTAATATCTTACTTAACGAGAAGAACAAATTTTGATCGGTTCACTGACGAGGATAATTAAGGCGCTCGCGTCAGTTAGTACCACTCCCGTGAATAGAATATTTCATGCTCTTTCAATTATGGAAACGATATAAATTCCTTCTCTCTTTCTCTCTTTTTCATCGTTAACCGGAACAAAAGGGATAGTTGCAATTTATCCGAAAAGTGGAATGCACGATATATATATATATATTCTCGTTACGTTCCTCTTGCAGTTCACACCTCGTTAATATTACAACCGGTATCGATTCAATTTATTCACGAAATTTACGCGTTCTCGTTGTTTCATCCCAATTGTCGCGAGAAAATTCCCCACCGTTGCGCGAGCGTGCCCGATTATTATTAAATTCGGCTGTTAATCAAAATACGCGGTCCGCGAGTTTTAATTGGAAACAAAGTCGAACGATCCAGGTATCGTCGAATTTAATTAAATTCCCGGCGAATCGTTCGATTTCCCGCTCGTGTTTTCGCGATAAACGTGAATCGAAGATAACGCTTGTTTCTGACTTTTGCGTTTCTATCCGTCCGATTCATCAATCAAACAATTTGTATATAATCTTCGTGAAACTCGAACGATTTCATTTTAACTTCGTAGCTTTGCACGAATTGGAAATTTTATCGTTGGCGCGAAACGTTATAATATAACGCTTGTGAAAAAATTTGTGCGAAAGAACGCAGAACAACGCGAGGAGAAGATCACGATATGATAGATTTGAAGAAAAATTCCTCGTTTTTAAAAATTTTATTTCGCACAAACGTGTGCAAGCTTTAATTACAAGCTATTGATCGAACTCTTAAAGCGAATTCAGCTTGGCAAATCGTAAAAGGGAAACGTGCGTGGCCTACAATTCGTGTAACTATTCGGTTAATTGAAATTATTATTATGCAAGGGATGGGCATTACCTTTGGGGCAATTAATACCGTAAAAGGTTGAATCATTTTGAGGATCGTAGGGACCCTAGGCTGAATTAATTGCCATTTTACGCAGTCGCTCCAATTTTAAAATTTTCCAAATTAAATTACGCACGGTTTCGAAATTGAAATCCCACTTTTGCCGATCGATCGGCCGATTATTCCACACCTTGGACGCGCATTCCAATTCCACGTCAAAGCGGGTCGGGTCGATCTTTTTCCCCCTCCCCTCCTCTCGTGCGTGTTCAACAACCGTATTAATTTCGAAGCCGTGAAACGCAATTATGATAGCACCGCTTGGCAATCGAGTTGAACGAACGGGCAGAAGGGAGGTCGAAATAGGCGGGTACAAGAACGGCGGCTAACTGGCTTGTTCGAAATCGTACTCACCGGCAGCGATTCAGGAGTATGGTCCAGCACATATATGTTGTTCGTGTATCCATATAACATCGTGTCCAGATCTGAAATCCAAGGAGCGAGCAGAACATTAAATTGGATCCAAGCATCGGCGACCGCGGAATAGTAACGTTATGCATAGTTAGCCAACTGTGCTACGCCCAATGTTCCAATTACGAGCGAATCTACCTGAAAAGCTTCTTATCAACCGTGTCTCCTCTGTTTCCACGCTGTGCGGAAATAATCGAATAAATGGAACGACCATCGTAAAATTGTTTCGCAGTTTCGCTATTTTCGAACGAAACACCGTATCTAAGATCATCGCGTAGAGTATCGCGTAAGATAAGGATAAAGGTAGGTGGAACGGATTCGATCGATATTTTTCTCTATTTCTTTTTTCTTTTTTATCGCGACGATAATTGGATAAACTTTTTCAAGATAGTCGATTGATTTGAAAGTCGATGGGTTCGTTAATAAGTTGGGTCGTTGCATAACGAAGATAAAAACTAATTTCACGTTTAGAGCGGCCAGTTGGCGCTGCTACACTACTACAACTCCTACGTTAATGCGAATTTTTTTTAAAAACTTTAACGAACTTTCTTCCCTGGGAGAAACCCGCTTAGAAGGCGACTGGGTTTATCGATGGAAACATAATTAGGTGTGGACCACGGGCTTTGATGAAACTTTGTCGCGTACGGACAACGATCGAGCTTGAAAACACCGAGAAAAAAAAAAAAAGAAGAAATTAATCTCGGGGACGAAATGGAAAAAAAGAGGAAGAAGAAGAAACTCGATTAAGATGCAAAACGTTGAATCGAATACACGATGGACCGTGAAAATAGGATGGAGAAGGATGGAACGTATCGTTATAGGCGGCGACCGGGAACGGAAAAGCCATTCTGTATCAATACTTGGAGAATATACGATCCTAATGCCTCTCAGGGAACACTTGCAAACACCGATATATCACGCGGGATCGAGGAACGAGGGCGATTTATGCGCTGAAATCTCAGACCGTGAGCTCAGGGAACGGAACAATTTTTCAGAATTATTACCCGGGCTATGCGGCTGTCTGTCGATGAACGAGAGCCACTTCGGCCTCGATCGCGATTCATTTCCATGCGAAAGGTCTTTTGTCCCACTCCCACGTTATATTCCGCCACGCACACCAACGCCCAATGAATATTCCGTCCGAGGAATCAATCGGATTCGAAGGCCATCGTGTGGTATATCGCCCGATATTTCGTTCATTGTTCACGCTTAGAAGTCACACTCGATTTTCCATGTGCCGTGTACCGATCGTTCGAAACCATTCTCGATAATTTTACGAACGACCAATACCTGATTTATATATATATATATATCCCGGATCGAAATTTCGGAATCAGGAGGTTTGATAAAATCGATGAAAAAAGTTTGTCGATTTATTTGACGAATGGTGAACGCAGAATATGAAACGCGTGGCAAATAAGCGATAGGTTTCCATAACGCCTTAATATATTATTCCTACGTATGATCGTGTTAATGATCGTGTATTTTAATGGCATTCCAGCTGTCCGATCGCGTATCGCAGCGTTATCCTACCAACGAAATATCGCAGCGTATAAAATATATCTGGACGAATAAATCTGGTTTATATTTGCGTTGTCCGGCGCGTTCCTATTTCACTCACTTCTATTCAAATGTTATATTATTAACGAATTGTAATTTTTCTCTCAGCAAATGCTAAATACGAATAATAATATATAAATCGTAGGAACACGAGGGCAGTAATAAATATTCACGATATCATTTTTGCATCGTCACAGGAACCATCCATTTGTCCTAGTTTCAGAATGACGTCGTAAGATACGATTAATCAACGATTTTAACGGCGTTCAGAAATTTCCACGCACCACGGTGAATCATGGCGTGAATTTCCATTAATCAAACGCCTCGCGTTTTCGAGGGGGAAAAAAAAAGGGAAAAGGAAAAGAAGAAAAAAAAATACAGAGAAGTCGAATAATAATTTCCACGTTTCACAATTAAACGAGCATTCCCTGTGAAATTTTTCGGCGACGCGGCTCGCGTTACGGGGGACCAGTTTCCGGTTAGCTAATTCCAGGCGCAGCTTTTGACCGAGGGCGGCACAATCGAGCCGGAAATAACGAATGAATTTATCCTGGCGACTGTTGTGCGCCATCTCCCCTCCCTCAACGCTCACGTACACACTGTGTACGTAACACTGTTATTACTCATCACCCTTTTTTCTTTCCTCCTTCTACTCTCTGTCTACTCTCTACCCCGCCTCCGATTCTCGTTTCATAACGAATTATCGTTAATTATCGAAATTCACCGCTCCTCGTTTCGATACCATTGATTTCGCTCGATTTCGACTCGTTCGTTATGACATAACGAGAGACGATCAGGTTTCGAATTTTACCGGAAGAGGAGATATTCCGGAAGGAGAAATTCTAATTCCCAATCGGAGTTGATAAGAAACTTGGAAGAAGATCGGAGAACTTGGTTGTGCAGATCGAATGATAATCATCGAGAGCGGAAAAAGTTGGACTCTGTTTGAACTTTGGGATCAAGAGTTGAAGCGATAATCTTCGATCGAATATCGGTCGATCGGAAGAAAGTTGGAAGAAGATTGGAAGATCTTGGGAAAGGAACGATAATCATTGGTTTAGACGAAGTTGAAACGAGATATGATTAGTAAAGAGATGATTGAGAGAGGTGAGAGGGAGTTGTACTCGTTTTTCAAATTTTCAGATCGAATTTAGATCGTTACGTGACGTTCCGAGTGGAATGTTTTTCTTCTCCGGTTCAATCTAATTCGGAGGAACGGCGATAGAAAATGCTTCCAAATGACGATTCACAGATAGATTTTGCTTTGATGGAAAGCGTAACTTGGGGATCGAAAGAGGGGATTTGTGGATCTAGAAAACCAACGTGAACGATCATGGATGCAATAGCATTCGAGTTCAGTCACCGGATAAGGTTGTGCGGCATGCGAATGCATCGCAGGAACTTGGAGCAGTGCTGAGCCAAGCTTGATAAATCTTCCAGTATTACGTGCTAGACGACGAATATATATATATATATATGTATCGGGCAAAGTCAATTCTCTTTATTCAGCTGTACGTGTTAAACGTTATTTTACCAGGCGAAAACATATATTCTTTGCTACGGAATCGGCTTTAAACGACGTTCGATACAAATCCTCTTTGATATCTCTCGTTCGATTATTTAAGCTTTACTTCACCGTATTTCTTCCACTTTGGGAAGTTAATGCTCCATTAAAAATCCAAGGGTACTGAAAAAAAGGTTCTTTTAATCTTAATAAATCTACCTATTTAGTATATAGTGGAATAGTAGATAATTGATATTCAATTAATATACAATTTATATTAATATCACGGCGATGAAATTTTAATAATTAATTATTGATTCAATTAAATTTATGTTTGATCGATAATAAATATAATCAAATATTTGAATCGTTAATTGCAATTATCGATTCTATAAAAATTCACTCAATGTCGCTTTATTAATACGCATGCGAGATAAATATTTCATAAAAATATGCGTATAAATATCGTGTAATATTAATTGTACAGCAAACATCTATTTCGCAAACTATAAAATAACAATTATTTTATCTTCTACTGGTTTTTAATATTAATCAAAAGTTAGGGACTTATTCTCAATAACGCATCCCTCCCCCCCTCTGCGTCTTCCTTTTCCCTCGTTTTTCTCTTTTCTTTGAACGCTTTCCATTTCCTTGCGCTCCTCATTTTCGTCGTTGCGTTTCGTCGTAGCGACGGCGAAAAGCCGTGCCATGCGTTACCCGTGCAAAGAAAAAGGAGATACGCAAAGATATCTCGAGAATTTATTGCTAATTACTTTTCTATGCTGAGCTATTCACTTTCGTTCTACCTGCTCCGCTCCAGATTTACGACCATTATTTTTCCCTCCCATGACGTCCGCCGGCAAAATATACGCGGATCTTCGAACAATCGCGATACCGGCGCGAAAATGAGATTTATTGTCTGGAATCGTTGTCGCCACGGTATGACATTTATGCCATGGTAAAAAGCATGATAAAAAGCACGCGAATGACGAACAGTTATCGCGACGAATCTTCTCCTATTTCGATATCGATGATTCCAAGCTCTGTCGTTCCGTGATAAAATTCATATCACCAGGAATTATTTTAATTTAAATCTAGTGCGCGTTGAAAGAAGAGAATTGTGCGTACGACAAAGCAGTTTTTTTATTTTTTTTTTTTTATTTTCTCACCGGCAACTCGTTACTTTCAAACTTCCCTGTTTTAAAAGTTCGCATTCGTTTCATTATATATTTTTCCTCCTCTCGCCAGGTTCCAGATTCTTTCCTCAATCGAACCTTATAACGTTCTATAAATTTCCATTCCTACGAAATGCATTTTCTTTCGTTTCTTACTTCCTCCTTCACCTTGTACGATGAATGCAAATTACACGCGTCAAACATAACGATATATATGAGGCCAATTATGAGGGGTACGTTATCATCGGTGAAGGGATTTTCGAAGCCACGATAAATTGGCGGCGCGGTCACATCCTGATCGCAGGCCAATTACGACGCATCGAGCCAGGTAAATTGTTCCAAGACGCGAGCCAAGGGGGGACGAATTAATATTATAACGACGTCCCCGATGCAAAGTATTCGAACGATGGAACGGCATCCCCCAATTTAATGCCCTCGCAAGCATCCGCTCCGCTGATCCGCAAATTCGTCCAATTATTTGCGGTTCTAACAGTAACGAACCACCGACCATAATTGCGAACCTGGTCGTCGCACCTTGCTAATAGCAATCACACCGCTCGTTCATGGGTAATTTATCGTTGCCGCGGCGTGATGACGCTCGAAACCTTCGATCTCCTTCCCCTCCTCGTCTCCCCGCAGAGAAGTCGGTTGCTGATATTTTGCTACGATCCATACCTTTATACTGGAGATCTCGAGGAATTAGAATTGAAACGGAAGAAAAGAAGAAGAAGAAGGAGAATTCGGTCAGAGATGTTCGCTCGTCATCCGCGCTCGCGTTTACTTTACTTAGCTGGCAGTTTCGATTGTAATTCCTCGTGTAGATGCAAATTTTATGCAGTCGTCTGTGAGTTCCTTCAAGTTTCGCGTCTGCATATTGATTGGCTCGCTCCACTCGCGAAAAATTTGACTGTGGTCTTCCACGATTGACGCGGTGGAACTTTTTTTCGCCTCCCCCGCGGTCGGTTTCTTTTATTGGAAATAATAATAACAAAGTTTTTAATAGGATTGGCGATATTAGGAGGGGTGGACGATAATTGTCTTTCTTTCACGTTCCCTTCGATTTATTATTCCATTTATTTATCGGTCGGGAAGAATTAATAGAGGGGGAAGAAAATAATCTCATAAAGGGTGAGGTGAACGTTAAAAGAAATTTGTTTTCCCCTTCTCGTTTTTTTCTTTTCTCTCTCTTTTCTTTTCCTTTCTCTTTTCCCAGAGAGGGAGAGGCGGGAGCGAGTGGCGGCAAGCTTCTTATTACAGCAGACTTCATTAGTTTCCCCTTAATGATAAAATCTTTTACGCCGTCACCCCGTTTTATTAAAACGTTAACCAACGATAATACGAATATTATCTAACGAATTAATCAATCTGGAAACTGGCTCTCGTGCTTATCCATACTTTCTGCCTCGTGTATTTCGTATAGATTACCGAACGTCAACTAACGAAGCTAAGAACGCAAATAAACCGGAAATGTACAAACAAGTAAATACGTGAACGCGTAAACAAATAAACAAAGGAAATAAACAAAATAAACAGGGGACGTTGAACAACCCGAATTTCAATTCAATTATAAAATATACACTTTTTTTTTAAATTTATTTTTCACCGCGCGTCCCGTGTAAATAAATGAATATTCGCGACCCCAATTAGAGCTTTTTCAATCCATTTCATTGCCTTCATTCGTCGTGATACAAAATAATACGACGACATCGAGAACCTTTCTGACTTCGAAACGGTCGAATAAAAATCGGCCACGATTTGCCAATCAATTAGAAAATATCGAATTCCGAAGGATTCATCAATCATCGACTCTGCCACTGTGATTCAAGGATCGTATCGTAACAATGGTAGGATGTATCTCCTCGTGCAAAAGATACACGATTCTCACCCCCAAAGCAAGCTACAATACACGTAAATATCGGATAGCGCTCGAATTAGCGCACGTCGCGTTCTAACGAAGCATGGATCGAGGAAATCAAGCTCGTCGGTGGTGCGTAGGTCGTCTAGTCGACGCAATTTCCATGCAATCAAATAGCAAACAGTGCGACACGCCGCGTCGCGACGCCGTGATCGGGGCACGGACCGTTTCCGCGGCCCGTGTAGTTCCATATGCAAATTGCGCGCCACGACCCAGCACGTCGTGGCAGCGAAATCGAATCAATATTGCATTAGAAAGGCCGGATGCTACCACGATCCGAGCACCGGCCCTCCCGCC
The DNA here is from genome assembly GCF_048593485.1 of Apis florea. NCBI lineage: Eukaryota > Metazoa > Arthropoda > Insecta > Hymenoptera > Apidae > Apis > Apis florea. The sequence continues at coordinate 1,743,544 of NW_028256789.1, forward strand.
ATCCTGAATAAATTATGCCGGACCGCTCTTGATAAACGTGTCTCGTATTCGAATTTTTTACAACGTTAGCCGCTAATATATAACACATATTTTATCCACCGTCTCTGTCTTCGACGTAAAAGACGTAATCTCGTCGTGGAACGAGCAATTAATTTAACTCGATTATTATTAAAGGGAGTAATTTAAACTCCCTTTAAGGGTTAACTCGTCCGATTAATTTATGGCGCGATGGATATTTAATTAATACGACGAACAAATTATTTCGAAAGTGTTTCGTTCTCGACTTGTTGAGATTATAGTTTCTTTCTTTAGGAGAGAATAACATTTTTCTAACTGGAAAAGTTTTTTCTTTTTACGTGCTTTTCCTTTTCTTAAATATACGAGATTATATAGTTGTAAGATACAAGGTTTATTTTTGGTAATAGGGAATATTCCGAACAGGATAATTAAAATTACGAAATCGCAAATAGAATTTTCGTTTGTGTGTATACGCGTGTAACTTGTAACACGAGTTTCTCCGATTCAATGTTTACAGACACCTGCTAGTTTGCCGAGTTAAGAACGCCGGGAATTCTCATTCCGGCCAAATAATTATATCCTAGCTAGTGGATACGAAACTTTCATTCCGATTCGTAGACCGAAGATAGTTCTATTTCAATTTATTCGCCGCAAGGGAAATATCAAAACCGCGGAAACCGCGCCTCTCCACTCGCTCGAGTAAATCCGTATACGCTCTTCGTGTTACGCGCGATAAACACGTTTTCACAGTTGATGTGTGTGGCCGATTGCAAGAAAGATGAACGAAGTCTTCTAGATTCGTAGTACCAGCTGTTCTTTCTTTTTTTTTTCTTTTTTTTCAACGTCGAAACGAGAACCTCAATCTTCGTGGCATCTCGAATTTTCTTCTTATTCGGCATTTAGGATTACGGGATTCGCTTCTGGATTCTTCTGGTTTAAATGTATCGAAATCAAGCGAGCTAAGAACTCTTTCCACGAGCATGGAGAATTATGAAAGAGGAGAAAGAAAATAGTACAGCACTCTTTCACGGTCCATTACACGGGTATAACTCAAAACCGAGGTTCGAAGATTGATTTTGTCGGAGGCAACAGAGCGTGGCAAGTTGTGGCGTTTGATATAGAGGGAAGCGATAGGTCAAGGGGTGACGTCACTCGAGATTCCTCGATAGTTTGGAATCTACGCATTATACGCTTGATACTCTCGTTATTAAACGAGATCGAGGGAGTAGCGGTTTCTAGATCGTGCTCCACGTATTTTCCTCATCGAACAAGAATTTCCCTAATTTTCTTTCTACAATCGAGTTCATCTATTATTCCAACGCGACGCGTCCACACAAATTATTCCAAACATCGAAAACGGTCGAATATGATTCGATATCGAGCATTGTTTCAAACCTGGAATAATAAACTCCGGGCTGATTATACTCTCTCTCTCTCTCTCGATCCCGATTCGTGAATTGAAATCGAGTGAAATGAAGCTAGTTATAGATATTTGACACGGGTAGTGGGAACGATATACTAGGAGGGTGAAATCAAGCGAGCTCCACGAATGCTACGAAGCCCTCGGTTTGAGGGTAAATACACGGAGGGCCACTTGGCTAACGCTAAATAATTCATAGAACAGGTTGGACCCTCTCTCTATATATACATATACATATACATATATATATATATATCGGTGCTCTGCCAATAGCCATTGGACCGTTCATCAGGAACTATTGATTGGGCTTCCTCCAAGCTTTCCCATCCCGATTTCCTTCTCGCGCCACTCTCCTCAACTTCCTCGATGCAATCAGCGACGACGTATGACATTTACCAATCGCAAACGGAAGCAACGAGTAGAGTCGTGCCTTCGCCTCGATATACCAGCCATGGTCCGTGGTTCCCATATCCTGATGAATCATTCATAGTTTGCTCCTCCTGTGTCCTCCCCTTTTCTCGACGATCTTACAGAGGGAAACGCGAGGGAAAAGGTCCCGTCTCGAGCCTTCCCCCCTCCTCGTATAAGGCCAAAGGAAGATAAATATCAGAAATTTCCTTTTACAAACTCGGGCCATCCTACGGATATTCCATCCCTTTTTTTCCTTTTTAACATCGAGATTTGTCTCTTTCTCTCCGCCGTGCGCATTTATCAAATGGAAGATGAAATATGCGAACGTGGTATTCGCGACAATGCCACGGATGATCCTTGGGCTTTTTCGTCAACCGCGGCAAAGCTTCCAAACTTGTACACGCCTGCAACAACCGTCAACAGCCACAAGAAACGGCGTTGCTCCACGGAAACGGTGTCGAGCAAAACGTTCCTCGAAACTCGTCGAGTTGTTGGAATGCGTGGCATAAATCTTTGGCCCGCGACAAAACGACGCGTGATAAGCTTTCGACCGATCTTTCGTTAACGAGGCCATCGCGTATGTCGCGCGCGTTCATCCAAAGTTCATCGATCCCTTCTCTCATCGACTTCTACATCGAGCAATCACCGCGAGGATAATGGCGAGGAAATTAGAAGAGGGAGAGAGAGAGAGAGGGGGGGGGAAGCGAGGTTGTGGAAACTGCTTCGTTTCTGGTCGACGAATGCCAACTCTCTAGCTCCAGTTGAAAGTTGAAGAAGTAGCGCCCTTGCTGACTGACTTAGTTTTAACAAGGCGCCGGTATTCGTCACCCGAAGCTGCACCCAAGTGTCGCCTAATTGGATTCTGTTATCTTGCTCACTGCTCGAGCGATACGTTCCTCTCTCGGAAACGGACGTCGTCGGCCGACGACACTGTCAATTAACTGATTTCGACTGCGAACGTTTTTTGTTTTCATCTTTGAAAAAGGTGAGTTCGATCTTTTTTTTTTTTTTCTTATGAAGCATTGCTCCTTTTCGTTACGAAAAGGAAGTCATAGTCATTCGGATTTTTGATCGAATTTATTATTTTGACGTTTCAAGTATGAAGTATGAGGTACATTTAATTCGGTTCATTGAAGATAGACACGTACAAGCTTTATACATAATAAGTGTGCAGCTTGCGTGCTTACGGTTATTTCTTCGGAGTATTTTTTTTTTTTTTTTTTAAAAACTTCTCGCAGAAACCAACACCAACTAAATTATCGCATTCAAGCGCTTTATTAAACACACCGATATAAAGGTTACCGCCGCTCAACCTCATTTAATAAACTCCACCATTATTAATTCAACGTTGGAGGTTTATGGTAGCTTGCAAAGCCACGTAGAACTTTCCATAACCGCACATAACATCGGTTTTTATGCGCCATCACGTAAACAGAATAAAATCATAATTTCCATTCTTCCCTTTGAAAATTACTTCCATTCTTTTTTCAAAACATAATCCCGCGATATAATAAACGAATGATATTTCTCGTAATGTTATTCACGCGTAGAAGAAAAAAAAAGAAAAAAGAAAAGGAAATATACACAAGTTAAATTTTACAGTATCGAGAATACCCTTCATTTTTCAAAAACTGTTTCCACGCTGTCATATATCCCAGGAAAAAGATCGGATATCCATCCAATGCCGTTTGAACCGTGCCCAAAAACCGTGGTTATTCTCATGGGATTCTAACGCGAGATTTCCATTTTCCAGCCATAAATCAAAATGTCGTCGATTCGATGTCGCGAACACTTTTTCCGATCTTGTGTCCCGTTCTCGTGGAAAAAGTAAATAACGATCGTTAGGATAAAAGTAATGGTAGTAGGGGCGGGGAGGAGAAGAATTTCGAAATAAAAAATCGCGCGGGTCTTGAAAACTTTGTTGAACAATTTTCCTTCCACTCCACCGTTTCCTCCGTCCGTTTCTTAACACTGGCTTGGTGTGGTGGATCGTGGTGGCCGCAGGCGAAACTTGGGCAATTACGCGGAATTAAACTCCTTAAAATTTACAAGAACGAGCCGATTTGACACACCGCTGTGAAACTGGGATAGGCGAGACCGTTCTTCGGCCATTTGTTGCCTCCTTAATGGGCCATCGGAAGACGTGCAATTGTGAATTATAAAGTAATTGCACACATCGGCCATGGTATTACGTTAACATTATATTTCAATTATTAATGGTTGTCGGTGACGTGGAAGAGTCTTTTATCGTATCGATACGACTTCAAACGATCTTCATTGTTTAACTAAATTTTCAAACTTTTAAAATTTTTGTCAAGTATTTTATTCCTATCTTTATCATCATTTCCAATACGCAAAATACGCAAGATCCTTGACAGAAGTCATTCCATCTTTAAAATTCGTCCACATCTTTCGATGTCTGTCGCTTGTTTTATCTACGAAACGTTCGTTACAAGTTTGAAGAAAGAAGCAACTTCGACCAATTATAACTTTTAAACTAATCCAACTTTTCAAAAAAAAAAAACCTAAAATCGCTCGGTTCAATTTTCGAAAAAAATTCTATTCTATTTTAAAGGATGATCGGATTGGAAGTTTTCGGGGGTTGTAATACCGATGGATCATAATGACCAGCAAAAAATGTTCCCAATTTTATTTAACCTTATTTTAAAAACGAAACAGCCCCTTTATTCCCCCGGAACTGTCACTTCCACAACTTTTTATATTCAGCAACTTTTCTAATATCTTGAGTGGGAACATCGAAAGTCTCTAAAGAAAATTACGGTGTCGCTTACACGAAAGTTCGTACTTTTATTTCGAGGATAGTTCCTCCTCGTTTGATACCCTTGCAACCGTGACGGAGGTTTCGAATCGAATTGATCATTTTAAATGATCGACGCCGAATCGAAGGAAGGAAGATAGGAATAAATTTACCAAATTTACCTCTCCTCATCGACGTTGAAGATCGATTTTTTCACGAACGATCCAGCCATAACGCGTTATAAAATCGTCGATACACACAAATCCTCGAACGCGTTAATATATCAACCTTTGGCAGCAGGTTGGAATTTGCAGCTCATGAAACAGCCAATGGAAACGCGCATGCAATATGCAACCTCCCTTCTGATCGTTCAAATTAATAATAAAAGAGGGTTGAATCTTTTATACAAAACTGGCCGCCGCCTGGTTATCGATCAACAACAGTAACCACGCTAACTTTTTCTTCCGCGTATCTGGCTGAAATGTGAAATCATCCGAGAGAACCTTTTCGAGAGCCACCATGCCGATACGAATAAAACGAATGAAATCTCGAATTTGCATTTCGGTGTTTTCGATTCGAGATGGCCACCAGATTGTCGAGAATCGATTTTCCACGATTTTCGGGTTAAGGTCCACTCGATCGTGATAGATTGGAAAATGGTTGCCCCCACATGGAAATTGTCCTTATTTATTGGACGCGTTGTTAATACCGGTATTCGGCCATGATTTATCATCGTAATAATCGAGGGATCGGATTATACCTGTATTGTTTCTGCTCCGTTCCTTTACGGGATATTACCGCGTGTATTGATCACAACCGTGTAATGTACCGCTCGTTCCAATTATGCCGACTCGTGTGAGAGAGTGGAGAGAGCCGATTCGAGGATCGGACAAATTCGTAGGGAGGAAATGGTGAGGCTCGTTTTGTCACGTGGTGGACACCAGTGAGTGAGGATAACTCGATGAACAGTTTGCCGCTATTTGAGGAACATTCCCCGGGATGTATGTAATGTGACATGTCGTTATACCATGCTTTAACGTTGATTTAAAAAAAAAGAAGAAGAAATTACGGGGATATAATCGAGGTACAAACCGATTTCTTGGTTTTAACCCGTTTACACGTCGATGAATCAAATTATGTATATCTCGCGAGGAAAAAGTAAAAAATGGGAAATATATTAAATATTGGAAGGTGTAATCATTCGTTCGATTATATGTTTCGACGAAATCATACAGACAATTATCTACTCCTAATTACAAAAGAGATCTGATAAACTGCATTGTCGGTGATCGAATCGCTCAATACTGAAAACTTGTCGCAACAACAACGTTGCTCGTTCACCCGAATACGAGAAAACAAGGTGGCGTCGAAAGAAGAATGATATGCTGTCATAAGATGCAAGATCGAAAGTGGTGGCATCAACCTACACCGATCGAACCACTCCCTCTGCCAAGGATCCCAAGATCGAGGGGGGTGGAGGTTGGAGCTATTTCAGGAAGCCGTAGTGATTACGCTTCGGTCGCCAATCAGAGCTTATCTCGCCGCCTTGTAAAGAACCATCTATATATACGATGGCCATTACTGCTCTCCTCCGGCGAGCAAGCATCCCTTTACCCTGGCTAAACGCCGCCAAGATAACTTATTACACGGTGAAAATAAGGAGAAAATTGGAAAGCCGTGGTTTTACCCGTGAAAGTGGTGTCAATTATCGTTTCGATACCTCAAGGTGGAGGGCCTTGCCTTTTCCACCGCCTCTCGATCAAAGGATTTCACGGACGAGTTTCTGGTTTCTCTTCGTGGAATCTCTCTTTCACGGGCCTTCGCGGTCTCCTCTCGATTCGAGAAGAATCGGGTTACTTACTCGCGATGAGAGGAATCGCGAGCAATGCTGGTAATTAATGGTTGCCGAGGCGAAAGAGAAAGAATGTCAAGAGAGAGGGAAATGGGTTGCGAGATAGAAGCTTTTTTTCAAGCCTTTCCTCGAAAGGGATGGAAAAAAAAAAAAAAAAGAAGAAGAAATAATAATTTTCAACGCGCGTTTGATAAATCGACAAAGGTTTATCAAACTTTCAGCGCGTCGAGGAATGATGATGCTTTATATAAATAACCACGGAAAAAACGAGCCGCTGTCCCTCTCCAAGAGATCGAGGTTGGTGTCGAACGCGCGTTTCGCTTCCATTGCATTCTTTGTAACGTTTAAAATTACAAGGGGGAAAGGTTGCCTTATTTTTAGACCCTTCGCGCTTGCCCTTGAACCTAATAATACGTCCTCGAAACCGTACATGTTTTTCCAGGCTCGTCCCTTTTTCGTTTAACGTCTTTTTTCTTACTTTTTCTTTTTTTTTTTTTTTCCTTTATTTATAATCCATCGTGTTTCGTTATATACGTAGAATGGACGAGTCGTTCCGTGGGGTTAACTCGAACCGAAACTGAAGAACCGTTCCACGAGAGCCGGATAGATCTCGATAAAAAGTATCCGCTCCATAACCGACACATCTCGATCATCGCGAGATGACTGGCACTCCATCGGGATAAAAAAAAACAGCTCTCTATTAGACTTGCGGATAGATAATAATAATGCCGACAGGAAGCGCGAGAATCATCGATCGTGTTCTTCCCTTCATTCAACGCCTCATCGTCGGTTAATTTTAACCGAGGATAAAGGATATAGTCGGTCGAACGGAACTGAAATGGGACGATTTTTCGAACGATATTTCCGTTTCATTCGACTCGAATCTTGGATGCAGGTTTCGCGTGTAATTCGACCCGACTTGGCATCGATATACTTGGGGCGAAAACGATGCAATTCCAAAAAATGTTTTCGCATGCACCTGTTGTCCCGCGAAATAACCGAAACCCATTCGATCGATGATCCTTTCCGGACAATCGCGGCTCGGCTCTCGATTGTTCGTCAACCTTATTCGCCGATCCGGAGACTCTCCCCCCATTTGCCGCTTTCATTTAGCAAATGGTCGGTCGGTTTCTCATTTAGAGATTGCTCGTTAGGAACGTGGGAATGTATCGTGAGGAAATGTTTCCGGAAACGTGATTTCTCCCTGGAATTACCAGGGAGTTTAATTTTCTGGAAATTGGTGGAAAGAAAAAATTCGTCGACCTATTTTTGTATAATATTATAACTCGGTGGACTCGTTGTTTCGGATTACGAGGAACATTTTTGCGTTAACGTGTGACCCAAAATGCGATAGAAAAAAAGAGCGGGAAAGATACACTCGATGGGAGGAAAAAAAAAAAGAAATACAAAAATATCCAGGAAAAAGAGGGTTTAACTTTTTTCTCTCTCTCTCTGTCCGCGAGGGTGTTGGGACACGCTGTTTTTTCTACATTCAGATGTACACGCGGCCTAAAGTTTAATTACGGTACGCGAACTGGGTTAATCACTCGCGATTCAGAAGGTTTTTCAGGTCCTGTTAGCCACGCACCGAACATTTTTCCCGCTGTTCAACCCCCTCCCCCCCCCTCCTCTCCGCCGGATACGACATCTGTCCCGCTTTAACGATCGGCTCGAAGCTGGAATTACTGTGGACCGGTAGATAAAGATTGAAATTTACCGACCCGGTTGTGGAAGCTACCAACTCCGTAATCCTCGAAATTGATACGAATGAAAATGCACACACGCTGCCAATAACTCCGGGCGAAGCTATGGCAACGGTACGGTATCGTGCTACTTTTACCATTTTCATTATTTATTCGTCGAATTTACGACTCGTGTCGAAACTTTTGAACTGCCGGTGTCTATTTAAAGTTTATCATAAACACGAACTCGATATATATCCAAATAACCCTGGATTTCTAAAATTGAACGTTCATCCGTTCTTTAATTTAACACTTTTATCTTCGCGATATTTCGACGTTCCTTTTCCATTCCATTTGTACGCGATTCACTTGTCGTTACGATTCACGAATCTTAAGATAGGATTTTATAATCGAACGTGTGATAATTTGACACTTTTATCTTCACGATATTTCCTCTTTCATTCATTTGTACGCGATGTCGTCACGATTCACTCGATTATTAAGATAGGGTCAGCGTGAAAGTTAAGTTAATCTTGTTTAAACGTTGGTTTAAACTTTCGAATAAAATTGGGAAATGGCTAACCTGTAGGTGTGCACGGTGTTCTTGCCGCCTCCACGAGGTCCTCGCGACTTCCGGGCGGTGCTTCCAGCATCGTGCCGCTGCCGGAGAATTTTTTTACACATAGCAGGCTCAACGCTGAAAAAAGAGGGGGGAATTATTGTTAGAAATAAGTAATAGAAGAATTAAAGTAGCAATAAATATTTCTGGGATTATTTTCCATCGAGCATCGTTGGATATTTAAATTTCAAAGTATTTTTCGAATTAATGAAACTGTTTCGTAAAAGGATAAATTATATCCACTCTGTACATGGTGGATCCATTAATTAGATCCTTTGATATAACATTTTCGTTATAATATTTTCATCTACGTGTTTTTCACAAATGAAATTGTGACTAATGAATTCCACTCGAGCCAATAAATTATTATTAACGCTCTTCAACGCTCGTTTCTTTATCTCTCGTGTTATTCCATATTGCACACTTATTAAATATATCTATTTCCTTCAAGTGCGAAATGTTTTTCTTCCGTGATAATCCACCGTGACAATAATCCATCGGCAGAGAGAGAGAGAGAGAGAGAGAGAGATATTTATTATTACGGAAGTTCAAACAAGATTTTTAGATTACACAATTTTCTTTCCACCATCCAACACTCGAATATATACACATACAGAAATTATTATTCACCTTTTCAGAGTTTAACAATTCTCGACATCGTTCAGCTCCTCTTTCATCAAGCGGTACGTCTTTTAGAATTGTTTTTACTACTTCAAGCAGATACTAGCAAGATCTTTCATTTCTCAAACCAATTACGCAGCGTCTTGTTCATAAAGGAAAATCTTGAAAAGGAATATTCCTAGTCCAAATAAGGCTAAGTATGGACAATCCAGACTATTATTCCTTCTCGCGAAATATTCCACGACACTAGCACGATTCTTTTCCCCCCAATTTACCAAAGTGAAAGGAGAACCACTCGTCGTGGCGAGATCTTGTCAAGTTACGCGCGTTGTCCGGCGCAAGAACTCGCGTCGGGACGCGTTTTAATTAAATTTTCACAACCACAAGGTCACCACGAGGAATGCTGCCTCGTTCCACACGTGATAACACACCCACGCGAACCTTTATACTCGCGATCGTACGTACGAATAAAAGGCAGACTTGTATTGGAAGCATCGCACGTGCTAATGCTGTTTCACCTTTGTGCTTGGCCGCGTGCCAAAAAGAGTATTAACAATAGCAGGCAGTGTTGAAGCTTAGGGAACGCCTCGCATGATTAATTTTGCGCTCCTATTCGAAACATCAGGTGTCTGTGCTTTACTTTTTTTTTTTTACACCTTTTTTTACAACTCGTCCTACAAACTCGTTACTGGAAATTTTTCCGCAGAATGAAAATTTCTAAAGTTTTGGACGTATTTTTTTTTTTTTATAAAAAACACTTGACCGTTTTAATTTTTCAAAATCGATCGATTTGCGATGAGTGAAAAATTACCGAGAATCATCGAAAAAGTCTCTTTTCACTATCTTTTTATCATCCTTCTTGTTTAGTTATAGTGTTCATAATGAAGAACTTTTCTTTATTTTATCCTTCACGAAGAACTTTCGAGGCTTCGTTCCAAGCGAACAGTATTATAGTTATTCTTCAGAGTCGGAGAAGAAAAACCTTCCCCTTTTATCATCTCTTCGATCATTGCCACTAACACCCTCCTATAATTATAATGTTTCACGAGTATATATTCCGCTATCGTTCACTTCATTAAGACGCGATTTTCCATTACGTCCCTTCATCGACGCACGATGACGTAGCTCGATAAAACGGAGTCAATCTCTCGAAAGACTTACGATTAATCCAATACCTGTACTTCCCCGTACTTCTTTATTTCCCAACTTTCGAGATATAATTTCAACATTGACAATTCTCTCGAAGATCGATATCATCCCTCTTCTTTTTCAGCCGCGAAATTCTTCCCTTTCACTCGCGACGGGAGAAAAATTCAGCGGGTCCATGGCGGTCGGAACTTTCCACAATCTCGGTTGAACGTTCCAGCTTCCCGCGGTTCAATTTTCATCCTTTGACGATGGCCAAAAGGCAAGGAGCATCAAGCATCGAGAATCGGTGGTGGCAGCCACCGAACCACCACCCTCCCTCCCTTTGTCTCCTTCTATTTTCCAATAGTCCTTTCCTTCCTTCCTCCCTCCCTTCTTCCACCGCGCTTTCTCCGCCTCGCGGATCCTTTTGTGCCGAGCAGATCGAGCAGATCCGCTTTTTCCACCAAAGCGAAGCCCCTAATCTTGCACAACAGCGTTCGTTCTGTCGCCTCTCTCTCTCTCTCTCTCTCTCTGTCGAGACGAGTTTGCGGATACTTTGAAAGCAAATTCGCGCAATTCCAGATAGAATTGCGCCTTTCACGGGAGAGAACTCGCGAAAGAATGCCGAATTGTATTCGCGCATTGTCACTCTCCATTCTGTGTGGAACCGCAAAGAAAATTGAATCACAAAGGGGAGAAAAATACCTTTCCCTCCACCCAAGATCGTTTCCGAACTTTTCACCCCTCCCCTATTTCCTTCGATCTTTCGATTTTCCTTCTCTCTGTTTACGACGGAGTTTTGCCTCGAACTCGGATTTGTTTTATATAGCTCGAGGCTTGTTTTCGATGTAGCAACGTTACGAATCCATTACGTGGACGATCAAAGGGGGAGAGGGGGTGTACGGGGAGAAGGAAGGGACATTGTATCATTTTGGAAATCTATTGCGATACACGATCGAGAGTGGATTCGAATGTATGGACACATCGGTTAGCCAGGGAATCCCACGATTCACGACTCGCCATACAAATTATTCACATTCTGGACAACAAACCGATTCTGCGCGACTGTTTCCAAGCGCAACGAATTTCACGAATAATCGACGAGACTGCGGTGTCGTTCGTCTTTTTTACTTTTTCTTCTCTCTCTCTTTTCTTCTTTTTTCGAATCGATCCCCTTTTTCGAAAAATGAGTTGATTTTTCGAGAGACAGCTACTCGTCAAACGAGTGTCCTTCCCCGGTCACCACGCTTTCTATTCTTTATTCGTGGTTTCTCTGTTAAGATACGTGAGCCGAAATCCAACGCATGCACACACGCTCGGTTAAAACGAGAAAATTCCAACCTCGATGGAACAGCCAGGGGAATTTTATTTATCCGAATGCCGTTGGTCGTTTATCTCCACTCTCTCTCTTTCTCTCTCTCTCTCTCTCGAGCTACAACGACCGATAGCCTCTGGCCAACTTTCGTCCCAGAATCCAATTTTTTTCGCGACACGAATCTCGCTAATGTACCGTCTAAGATGTACGGTCCATGATTCTGGACGGTGTATTTCGCCTCTTTAACCGCTTAAAGATTAATTATAAAGCGCGCTCGATTCTTCTCAAACATATCCTCTCAATCAATTATTTTTTCCTCTTTCTTGTTTTCTTCTTTCTTTTGTAATAAATAGATAGCTTAATTCGATATAATTTCTTCAAAAATAATAAATTTAAAAAATTTGTTAATAATTTTTCTTTTGAGTTAAAAAGTTATATACATCTTACATTGAAAATTAGGTTTGGTGTATCACAATATTGCATTCATTAAAGTTAAAGAATCGATGAGTTAAAAGGGTTAAGATGTAACTCACCCCGCTTCACGTCTCGCCACGTGTTCGTGATTTCGTCCAGCCTTCCTTGCTCGTTTGGCGTTCACCCATATATTCCTCTCACATCGTTCTAACCGCTAACGCTCTACGAATCTGTAACATGATACAACAAATGATGAAAGGTTTCGTTTCGATCATTGTTTCCCTATCTATTATAACATCGTTGCGTTAATATACACGCCCCAATTACAATACGTTATCAATAGCGCTCCGTTTCATATATTATATTACGATAAATAGAATCAACAAAGTTAAATTATATAGTTTCGATCCAAAAACGTACAACTCCTGAATTACAATAATCGTGGATTAATTCACGATCTTAAATCTTTTATTTATTTTCGATCGCTTCTCAATTCTATCAAGAATTTTATCCCATCCCCGAAACTCGAGTTTTTCTCTTCCATACTATTTCCCAAATCTATCCCATTCCCACGAACAAGTTTTTCTTTTCTCTCTCTCATCTCTTGTCCGTCGTTTATTTTCGTTAAAAAGAAGAAACTCTGAATTAAATAAAAGATAATAAAGGCAAGACGACTCGATTGCATCCGACCATCTGTATCTCTAAATTATTAACGCTGTCCAAAGTATTTAATTTCGTTTACCCATGAATCGATCAGGTCGAGGCGGTCATTAGGTTAAGGCAGAGCACACATGCGACAAATGCATAATGCTGTCCCGGGGTTGCAGGCTGTGTGCACATGCGGGCACGTGTGGCGAGACGTGTGCGCCGCAGACCACGCAAGAGCAAATAAGAGAGGCCAGTACGCGCGGCTTATGCGAAATGCTACAAAACTGGATACGGTAAAATCCCCGTTTAACTATGATTTATTCGTTTTAATTCGTCCAATCGGTTTTAATCGAACGAACGATCGGGATGAAAATTTTTCACAAAGATATTTACTCTGTTATTTTCTACCTTTTTTTCTATTTTTATTTTTTTATTTTATTTCAAATTTCTCTTTGATTCCTTCTATCTCTCGAAAAAATTATACTTTTGTTTTGCTAACTGGTTTGACCAATCGATGAAAATATCGAATTTCGCAATTCGATATTTTGATATTTTATTGCCAAATTGTATGATCTTTATTTTATACCGATATCTATTTATTTATTTATTTTTTTTTTTCATTTGGCGTGTAATTGGATATTTTAAGGATAATAGATTACAACGATATATAGAATTTCCTGGGTGCATTGACGTAATTAACGTCCCAAATCGAGTGGGAAGTTCTCGAAAGCATCCATAAATACTTCCACGAAACGAAATTGCTCGTAAATTTTCTGCACGAGGAATCTTTTATCTCTTAATGTTCTCCCTTTCCTCTTTACGGCCACAAGTACAAGATAAGGGATGCTCGTCCCCTTCCTTAATCTCCTCTTCTTCACCTCGTTCAACCGCTTTGCTTTTGTCCGTTTTTCTTTAATCGTATCTCTCATTGCTCGCCTGAATTCCATCGTTATCCAAATTCCAAATTCTCAATCGCTTATTGTTGAAATAAGTTGGAAATTATGAAAGATCATGAAATACAAAAAATGGTACACAAAATATTTTAGAACTTATTTCTTTTAATTATCTAATTTCACTTGTAATTAGAGAAATTACAATTTTTACGAGGAAAATTTTGAAAAAAATAAAACTCAAATCCCGTTTTTCGTCCTTAAAGTATCATTGTGCACATTGTGTCCATAGATTTTCATACAAATAAACGACTAATTTTACTAACATTCATATCCGTTTTCTGTTTCAGACGTTCGATCCTGTTGAACATGCTGCGATACATCAACACCCCTCGTATAATGGACACAGATCCAACTGAGATAATAAATGAACTTAGCAGAAAATCGTAGAGGAGTAATTAATGGGACAATTTTCGTTTCGCTATCGTTATTCAGCGCGAAGGAAGACAGGGTACAGGTGTTGCCTGTGCCTCAGATAATGGTTCGGCTATCTGCACATCCGTTAATTCGGGATAGGAGCTCGCCGGCAAAATCCTGACAGCAGGGAGTTTTGGCCGAGTGGTTCGCCCTACCACGACAAGAGAGAGAGAGAGAGAGAGAGAGAGAGAGAGAGAGAGAGAGAGAGCTGGTAATTGGTGTCTGAAAGCTGTTTTCACCCGGAAACCAATCGTCCTCCTCTTCGACGAAACTTTCGCAGCTGAGTTTCCAGATGTAGACCATCCACCGGTGTAACCAATCGTCGACAACCGTGCCACCCGGCAACCCGTGGAAGAAAAATTGCGGCCGGTGAAGCGCGAAAACTGTGCAGGCAACACGTGGAAAAGTTTCGTGGCCGTGGTTGGCCAGCGTGAAACCGCATCACTTTTCTGATCGCCAATATCACGGGAATACGTTTGCCTCTGATTGAACCGAGAAACGTTACGGCTACGAGGAAAACCCTTGGTAAGCGAGATTTTCTAATTGATATTATTCTTGCATCCCACTCTTTCAATCAATTTAATAACGACACGTTGTTATCTCTTTCGAATGTTTTTTTTTTTTTTTTTTTTTTCTTTTTCGATACGTTCGAGCAGGAGAGATTTAATAATTTCATTAATGAAATTGAAGCTTTGAAATGGAAGCCTTATTTCATTTCCATAGATTCGAAATAAATTTAATTAGAGAAGAGGGATGTCTTCCTTTTGGGGAAGGAATATATTTCTCGTTGAGGTATGGCGTTCGAGAGATCGGTTGATTTGATAAACGCGCGAAATTTCTTTGGACGGAAGAGAGGGTGGGTATCGAGAATCGAGCGAAATCCACCTGAACAAAAAACGGACGAGGTTATTTCCGATATCACGCAGCCGATGATACTTTCGCGTGCCTACGTTCGTACTATTGGACTTGTGGTATCCGGATTATCCGCAGTTTTCGAACTTGGAACACCGTACGATCATTCTTCCCAACCTCGAAGATTAAGATTATTCCCAAGAAAAATACAATGGAAATGAATATTTAGAAGAGTAAAAAAGTCTTCGAAATTTACCGTCAACTCTCGATTCAGCGCCTATTCAGCAACCTTCGAGAGTTTTATTCTCAAATATAATTACATTCGTACATCAAAATGATTATTCAGAAGCGTACAACTACGATGATTCGTGGAAACATTGTTACGTTACCAACGTCACATTTTGTCTGTGTTGTGCAGGGATCAAAATCGAGAGCAGCACACTGGCCATCCTAGTTTCGTACGTACACGAAACGAGCCCGCCACATTCACGAGCGAGCTCCCAAGAGTCGTACAGTTGGTGACTAGTAATTAGCTAGACGAGTGACACTATCTCCGTTATCACTCCCAGGGTACAACGCAATGTGCTAGCTCTCAGGCCTCGTATCGTACATTCGTTTCCTATAATTTAGTGTACGTATAATTCCTTCGTTATCGGATCGATCATGACGCAATTCGTTTCAACGAGTAATCAAGCAAACAACGTGCCACGATCCAACGGGATCATCTGGTGAATCGCAGAAAATCTTCTTTCGAAATCGAACGAAACCTCTCCTCATCCTCCCTCATCTCTTTTCTCATCTTTCATTCTTCATTTTCATTTGAAAAATCTGGCTGCAAGAGAGAGAGAGAGAGAGAGAGAGAAAGAGTCGTGGTTGGGTTGTTGAATCTTCTTTTCCAATGCAATTCCATTCTCCTCGCCCATTCTTGCTCCTTTTATCCTTGCTCGCTCTTGTGTATCCAGGTAGATTTGTACATATACTCCATCTTCCATCTTCGAACGCTTCCCTTCCCTTCTTCCGGTTTTCATTCCCTGCGTGTCTTTCCCAGCTGCCGAGGCGTTTATCCGGATGCTTTTCAGCTACGTGCACACCTGGAAGATGTTCCACGGGAAAAAAGGACGAGTTCATAACCCGGGATACAGACGAGAATATAAAGCAGACAGCACGATCTTATAACCTCTTCCTCCTCAACATCCTCAACATTTTTCTTCGTTCTTCCGCTTTCTCCTTCTCCAACCACACCTTTGAAAAGGATCGTAAAGGTAATTTTCGTGGCGAGTGTTTACGGGTAACCAAACGAAATATAGTTTTAGATCTGTTAAAGGAAGAAGAAAGCGGTCGAGAAAGATAACGACGAATAAAGTTAGAAATATCGTATAATGAAAATCTAATATTTCCAAGTTCAATAAATCAAATGGATTTGACATCGTAACACGTGAACGAAGGATATATCGTTTATAGAGAACAAATTCAAGGAGTCACTTTTATTATTCGTTCGACGATTCGACCGAAAACACCGAGAATCGTCGCGCCAATCGTGGCGGATAATTCATCACAAGTTTTCAATCGGTATTTTCTGTCGATCATCACCCCGGATACGAGGATTTCCTCCGCCTACAAAGCGACTGAAATGCGTATAATCCCTCGAATTTCGATCGCACAATAAATGACTAATCACGTGGAATGCGATTAATTAAACGATCCCCTCCGTTAACCGGCCGTATTATTAATCACCAGGCTGAATGTTTCAACGGGTTTGCACCGATTTAATTAACATCGATCAACGCACGGATTAAAAATTAACATCGCTTCCACCCCTTTCAGCCTAATTAACTTCTACCCCCGCATACTACATCCGCGAATGGAGAATGAAAATCGAAGATCGTCGATTGCAAATTATTGCTTCCGTGCCGTGATCGAGGCCACAAAGGGTCGGGTTGAGAACTTATGAACAATCTTGTACCGTGTGTAACAGGGGACACGATGCTCGCTACCACCTACCCTCGTGCCTAGGACCCTGTAAACTTGCTCTACGTACGTATATATATCTCCATATCTCGACGTAGCATCGCCGCTCGTAATTTAGCCAACAGATTGCCTCTGAGTTCTGACACTCGCTGTTGAATAACACCGCGATTGAAACAACGCGGTGGAACGCGTTCAATCATTTTCGAAAATTTTGCGATTCAGCTGCGATCTCCATCGCCCCGATTTGCGATTCAAACGAGGGAATGAAATTTCGAGAATGGAAAGTGAAGTGATAAATTATTTCGCTAGGAGAGAGAGTGAGATCGCTTCTTTAAAAGGATATTTCTGGATTAAACGGACGAGTCTTGTGGAGGATTTCAATATAAATCAACGGCTTATGAATATTAACGAGTTTAAGTTTCTTGTTGACTTGTTGTTCCCACCCGCTTCCGAAGGCAGTTTCAATCTCTCGTACAACGAAACTTCCGTTCGCCGTAACGGGACAATTTTTACTCGATACACGGAAGTATTATCAGGTTTTTAATCATAAGATTTTTCGTAAAAAAGGATGGGAAGAGGGAAAAATATCCAATACTTGGAAGAGATGTATTATTTCAAAGAAACTTTGGTCCATACTTGTCGAGGATCGTAATGAATCGCGCGAGCGACGATTTATTAGCGCAATAAAGTAATCGATAGATCGCATCGTATCGATCGAAGTCGTTCCAATTATACCATTCACATCGTGTTATTTATGCCTAGAATCCTCGGCAACATTTATAGTCCTTCCCTGGGTCGGAACGTTAGATAACGCGAACGTAAATGCACGCGAAATGCCCGATGCAATTAAACCGCATTTATGACTCGGCATCTCGATGGCGAACTTCGTTCATTGACAATAAAGGGAAAATGGATGTGCATTAACACACTGTTTTCGCGTGTTCATTCAACGTCGAGTGGCTTACCCGCTCGACAACCGAACGAATCCTCGCCATGAAACTCCGTATAATCGATAAAACCTCTCCTATTCGATCTCGAATCGAATTTCGAAAAATGTACGTATCTATCGACTTTCAATTTCTTCACGAAAATTCCCATCTCTCTTATTTCGTCGCCAATGGATGGGATCTAATTCTGTCTTCTTGGAACGCAATTTATAATTTCTTAAAAAAAAGAAAAAGAAACAAGAAAGGATTAATTCGTTCCATTTGTGTTGGTAAACAAGTTCGCAAATCGAAAGGGAAAAGAGATACTTGTTTTTAAATAACGAGTTAACGATCCCTCCTTATATCTCGGAGAGAATAAAATATAAAAGTGCAACGTGGATGGTGTAATTTTTTCGAATAAACAGCGCGACCGGTGTAATTCCGCTAGATACGATCTTGCGGCACAATGGAGCTGCGCCCGATTCAGCTTGGATAAATCAAAGCGGCGGCCGCGATAAAACCTCGAGACTTTTCTTCCCAGACGGGGATAAACTCGAGAGCAAGTTTTCCAGGCCGAGGCAATAACCGCGCGACGTCGCGACGCCCCCGCAATCGTATTCATTCCGCTCGCTTCTTTATTTATTTGTTACCTCCTTTATTTTTTACTCTCTCTCTCTCTCTCTCTCTTTCTCTTTCAATCTCCGTTTTTTTTTTTTTTTTTTTTTTTTACGTCGAATTAATTAACTCCATACTCGCTAATACGGAACACGCCATCGCCTCGTTTGTCCTCGACTGTTTGTCATTCAGCTAGCGAGAAATCTTCTTTTGTGCCCGCTGAAAAAGAAACGAAAATGAGGGGCGACGTCGTCACGTAGGGGTTTTAAACGATGTCTCTGTGTGTATCATTTTATGTTTTTTTCTTTTTTCTTTTTCTTTTCTTCTTTCTCGTACCGAAGTAGTCCTCTCGTTTTCCCTTTCTTCTTTGAGAAGTCTTTCTCTCTCTCTCTCTCTCCCCTCTCTCTCTCTCTCTCTCTCTCTTCCTGTCCGGGTCCTCCTCGTGGTCGCCCTCGAGCGTCTCGAGAGTGGTTTCGTTTTCCTCGAAGTGACGTGCTTCGAGGTTGACTGAAGGGCTTCTACGAGGCCCAACGCCTGGGTTTAATGGGTTTGATGCATCGTGAGGGGTGGATAACCTTTGAGGAGACAGAGGCTGCTTAGAATTTTCGCTCGAAAGCTTCCCCTTTGTTTCAATTTTTTTTTTTTTTTTTTTTTTTGATTCGCGTCAATCGGATTCACGCGACAAATTAAAATCCACTGATATCACCGATTCGAGCATACATTTGATCTGAGATGACCTCGAGATGAATTTTTTCGAAGAATTTAAAAGAATTCAAAATTTTCGAGTTATTTTCTGGACCGTGAACACAAAGTGCGAGACAAGCATCACAACTCTCATCGTTATTTCTGAAACGGATCCTAAGGATTACGAAGGAAAATTGAAAATACCCCGGAATGGGGACGGGAATTAATAAATCATAAAGGTCGATCCATTCCCCATGAATCAATCCCAGTGAAAGATTCCAAGTGAAATCCAGCCGCATTCATATCACGTAAAGCGATAGCGGGTAGCGATGTCGGAACCCGGGCAGATTTATTAAGAACGATCCACGAGGGTTATCGTGTATCGAATCGTGTATCCCGGCCACGATAAGCGGCGCGTCCCACGCAACGTTAGCAGCGTAGCTATTTAAATCGCCGGTTTATCACCGCGAGTTTATCAGCCGCGAAAGCTCCGGTTGGAGTTAAGCGCGCGGATAATTGGGCTCAGACGAGAAAGTTCGGCTCGTGTTACGTTGGAGGAGGAGGAGCAGAAGAGGAGAGGTTTCGTTGGGGAAAGCTTAGCTGGGACGGTACCATTCACCATCTCGGCTCTCGAGTTTTGTATCACTTGGAACCGAGGAGAAAATCGGGTCACTACTCTGTCGAGAGGCATCGATTTACCGATGAATTCTAATTAGACCGGATGGAGAGGTTGCGTTTAAAAAAAGGACACGTAGACGCTTCTTGAATGGGCGCGCGCGTGCCTAGTCAGACACTGTTCACAGGTTTATATTGTTCTCGGCCTGGTGAAAAGGTGTATTCATCTCCCGTAGAGCGGATGCACGTGTGCATTGCGAATAACCAATGGTGATAATGAATCGAGGGGGATTATTCTTAAGCACCCACGGTTTGTAATCTGAGCGAAGAGGAGATTAAATTTCCGTCGTGGTGTGCGTTTTCTTGGAATATAGGTGAAATAAAGGTGCGTATCTGTTTCGATATATATATATATTCCGTATATTGGGATAACGTTAAACATTCTAAACGAGATTTATTTATCATTAGTTGCACAAATAATATTGATAATTAGATAGTTCTGATTTCGTCGTTTTATCCAATGCGGATAAAATTAAATTGTTTATAAATTGATAAATAGATTTCAATGAATATTTCAATTCATCTTTTGCGCACGATACGAAATCGATTGAAATTATATCAGGAACGCTAATATAACGTTAATCGTAATCGTGCCGGGATTTATGAGAAAACAGTTTCGATCTAACATATCGCAATATAGATCGTACATGGTATAATCCCCTGATGCGGTATAAATTGGATTATAATTTCTGAAAACGATGCAATTAAGATATTCCGCGATATAAATTAAATTATTCAACTGGTTGTCCTTAAATCTAAAACCATGCGTTCGTTCGAGTTTCAACGTCGAACGTTTGGAAATAAGTAAAGAAAGAATCGCGTTGAAAAATTCGGCGGAGAAAATTCTTTCTACAAATTTCTTTCCAACGAATCCATTGAATCAGATTTCACGCCCTCGATGCAACTCCCGATGTTTTCCCTCGGCTAGATGTCGTACATCTAACCAAGCTTAAGTCGCTTAGAACTTCGTAACCCCTCTCTCTCTCTCTCTCCCTCTGCCAACCGTTCCGGATGTACACACTCCGGGCTCCACGCCACCCACGCGACAATGGCTGGGCTACGAATTTGAAGCAATAGCGCCATTGGTGGCTGGCGTAACTCTGATGTATCGGCGGATTAGGCAACCAACCACGCCATTTCACTCGGATTTTCCTTCGACCTCGATACCCACCCTTACTCTCCTTACTTGTGCGAAATGGTATTCCGTCGAAGATACGCTCGTAAAACGTCAACCAATTTGCTGGATGATCCTTGCTGGCATCTCTCCTTCCTACGCCGCTACGCTCTTTTGGTATTCGTGCAATCCTTCTTCCCATTACTTTAATCAGTGTTTCTAATTAGAACTTATTCCTGGATAATATTTCTCCTCGGGGAGAAGATTTAGTTTAGTTTTATTTCGTGGTGAAGAGAGAGGGAGAGAGATGGCTTCTCTTTCGGTTTTGCCCGTAATAAAAATAATTTCTTTCGGGGGAGATTCTTTAGGAGGGTCGTTTAATCTCGGTAAAAGGGAGTATTCGAAAAAATGAAATACGTACGTACGTAAGTAAGTAACACTTGCGTGTTATTTTCTGTTCCTTCTTTTTTTATATATATAAAGTAATAATACGGAATAATAAGTAATTTAAATAGATCCATTGTGCGAATCAAGAGTTTCACAAACAAACGGAGTTTCTTTGAAAGAAATAGCTCTTCAGATTTGTGTGACCCAAATAAAAAATCGCGAACCGCGATTATAAATATAATATCAAACATTTTCGTGCGAAGGATTAAATAAATTTAAAAAAGAAAAAAAAAAAAAAAAGAAAACGCGACTCTTTTGTGCAGGTTTCGAAAGCGGTCGACCAACAGTGTCGTACGTCGCTGATAAACGTGCAAGTTCGGCCACGAGGAAGGGATGCGCTATAATGGCGCAGGAGTGGTAGCCCATTGTCGTGTACACAATGAATCTCTCGTTTGAGCATTCCTAAGGAGAACGTCTCTCCGCCAGTTCCGGGATAAATGCCGCGAAGCATCGTTGTCAAACAACTTTACCACTCCTTCGATCCATTGTCCACTCGAATAATCTCGGACTAATCTTCATACTAAAACCAACCTTTCACGGGATTCGTTCCCCAATTTTATCGAGCTTCTCTGCCGAATGAAATATTTCGGATTTCGCTCTTCTCTTCTGGCAGAGAAATCTGCAAAAGACACACCAAGATATATTCAAATTATCGAATATCGAAACGTGGATATTTTCGAAATTTAATACGCGGCCTGTTTGCGCCTGGCACAAAGGCACGACATTTAACCGTTCCATTTTCACGCGAATATTCATCGAAAAAATAAAATTGATCGCGGCATCTCGATTAACCGTCCCACGTGCCCCGCTAACTCATTCATTTTACCATTGGCCGGGGCGGGAAAATATCAGAGATCGATCGGTTGTTCACGAGGGCAACACATTTCCGAGGGAAGCAAACAAGATTGGAACAATGGAGTTTCGGCCGCTTCGATACACATCCTTCAGACGTGAATTCCCTTGCGCTCGCTCGACATCTTACATCATCGAATATCCTACCATTATTATTCACTTCCTTCTCCCTCAGCCCTTGCTGCTCTTGTCCCGCTCTGCCACCGGTCCGATCCATCCGAGCACAAAGAGAATTCGCGATAACGGGATACATCGTTTCCGGGATATCCTCTCGACGCCGGTGATACGCTCCTCGAGGACGTTGTTGGCCCATCGTCTCGAGCGATAAATTAAACGACTTCCGGCGTTGAGAGGGATCGCGCGATCAGCCAGGCCGAAACCGGTTGGAAAACTGGTCGAAGATGGATCCTTAATGGGTAAAGTTTCGTTGACGAGACAATCGGTGGTCCGTGTGTCGAGGGATGATAGTGGATGATAGTGATGGAGGAGAATCGAGAGGATAATTGGTGGCAGAAGCTTGTGAAGCTCGTCAATCGTTGTTGTTCGAGTTGCGATTTCGTATTGTAAAATCGTGTGATAAAATTACGGCAGGAAAAACGTTTCGATTCGAGATAATAACGTAATAGTTTTCAATAGGCATTTCCATGGATTTAATCTCGCGCTTTGTCGCCGAATTTCACCCGGCGAATAAAACGTAATTCGTGTCCCGACGCTGACAAATTTACTTTTCCACACGTACGAAGCAATGTACTATGAAACGGGACAATACACGTTCCCATTGCCTCCATTGTTTTCTCCCCCCCCCCCGCTAAATGGAGGCAACGATAGAGAGGGAGGGAAAAAGGAGGGGAAAAAGGATGATAAAAAAAATGGAAGAGAAAAGAAAAAAGGAGAAAAAACACTCCGTGAGAGTTCCTCATCAACGGTTCAGTAATAACTCGCGCATCTCCCTCCATTTTGTCGCGTTTTATTAATTCCTCGATCGTCGTCCAACCGACCTGGCGAAAATCCGTCTGTGCCAAAAATAAAATCGTGCAGGATTTACGCCTTTTCCACATCTACCTCGGTTTCACCATTCTCAATCGTGCGCGAAAGTTAAATCGGAATCTCGCCTATACTTTGAGAATCAGGCTATGTATGTACAACCAACCTCTGGAAACGATTCGTTCCGATTCTCCGTGTCTTTATTTAGCGTGGTTAAATCTTATCCGAGGCAAAGGAGAATCGGGCTAAATATATCTTCCTCAAACGCGAAAAAATGCATTCGAATCGAGAGCAATGTTTCTCCAAATCGTTCATCCGGTTTTCACGGGTCAAGATTCACGGATGGGTCAGAGAATCATGGTCGAGGATGAAAGCGAAGAAAATTGAAATTCGAAACATACGTACTTCTCTCTCGCGCGAATTATACATTCCATATCGAGTACTCGTGGTTTAAACACTTGAATCATTTTGCATGGAGGATTAACGAAGCCTTGGTTCACGCGTCGACGTTGTCGGTCTCGAATCAGATTAAACGCGATGCGATATGATGATGATGATGATGATGATCGCGATACGATGGTAATCTCTGTCTCTCGGTTAATTCGCCGTGCAAATGATCGAATATGTCGTGCGTTTCGTAGCAATGGTGGGATCGAGGACGATACTGGGGAGGAGATAAATTAAATTAGAAGACGGAGATCGTATAAATAATCGTTTTTCTTTCGAGCTAATCTCTCTGGGGTGACGTTTCCATTCGCGAATTTACGCGCCAACTTCTCCTCCTCGGCCTCTTGGGAATTCAACAACTTTCCTTTTACCTCCTATGGAGCGAAGAGAGCGAAGCACGAGTCGGTCCGAAGCGCATCGTATCATTGGCGAGAAAGGCGAAAAGGAGTGGCGGAAGGAATTTCGAACATGGAAAAATCCGCCGACCGAGAAGTAGAAGAAGAGAAGGAAATTTTAGAAAATGGAAGAAGG
Source organism: Apis florea (assembly GCF_048593485.1). NCBI lineage: Eukaryota > Metazoa > Arthropoda > Insecta > Hymenoptera > Apidae > Apis > Apis florea. The sequence goes on from NW_028256789.1 coordinate 1,767,892, forward strand.
GCGGCGCGTGAGAAGAAAACAGCGAGGTTGAAAGGGAGAAGAAGGGAAGATCTTTTGGAGAAATGGAAGAAAAGATAGCAGGTGGAAAAACCGCGAAGAAATTCGAAATGTAAATAGAAGGGGTTGGAATCAGACCAGTCAACATGCACCGAGTGTATGCATGCATCTATATTCAACGTTATCCTTAACTCGTGAGGTAAACATTCACAGAGGAGCACCGTGGCGCAAAATATAAGCATTAAGATTCTACGTCGACGAGGCAGAAACATCACACGAATCAAAATTCCTTCGAAACGTGTATATTCGTGTGTTATTGTTCCACCGTGATAACAGATCCGAATCAGATCCAATTGTCTACGATTTATAAAATACGCGCGTTAACCCGTTCCGTGTCACGTCAATTTTTGTCGGTACACCTCGTTTATTATTCCGCTCATTAATTAATACAAAATTTTCGGATATCGAGTTTAACGAACGACATTATGCGCCGTCACGCGATTATTTTACGTGCACTCGGATTTCGAGCAGCATTGTTTCTAACTCGAATTATTAATTAAAACGACGCGACAAATAAGAGAAAGTTATTATTGTTCGACGATAGAGAAAAAAAAAACAACGCTCGATTGAAAAAATAAAAATATTTTGGAAATATTTCATCCAATTGTACGATTGATCAAAGTAAAAAACTATCGTCAATCGTTATTGGAAAAAATAGTTTTTACTACGCGTCTTCATCTTTTTTTTTCTTTCCAGACTTCGAGTTATCCCGGACGATAACTGATTCGTAGTCGTGTTCGCAATCGTATAAATCTTTTTCCCACCCCTTCCTGTCCATTCTTTCTCTCTCTCGAGTCTGGCCTCGTTTACACTCACGTGGTGGAACAAGGTGCAAATGCGTTCAACCCTCGCCGTTTCGCTCAAGGGTTGAAGAGTTGGAGCCAGCTCGTGCGCGTTTCCTACGCTTCCACTATCTGACATCCGACTACTGTCGCAATAATATCCTTCGCTCCTTCGCCACCTCTGTGATCTATCCTTTCGAAATTCAGCTCACAATGCGAGGAGATATTAGATCGTCGCGAAAAGAAATTACGCATTTACGTAATTATGTAATTATATAGTTTGAAACAACGTTTTCAGATGAGATCTCGAGATGAGATTAAGGGATTCACAAATTCACTCTTGGTGGATTTTGTATAAGCACGGGGTTTTCGTATTTTTCGTTAATTTTAATTAATTTGCGAAAGGAAGAATAGGATTAGAATAACGATTTTCTTGGTGAAAAGGATCTGTAAATAGTTTGGATTTTAATTAATTAGTTACAAATTCATATTGCGGGAATTAAAATGTTTGTCGAAAGTGCGCGCGGGGGATTTTAATCAGGTTAAGAGGAATATGGAATATTAAATTATACGAGTTTTTTAAAGCGCTCCTCGATGAGGGAAAGTTTCGAATATAATTTTATGATTTCGATAAATTGTCGATCGAGTGTGCGTTGAAAAATCGAGGAAAATGGAAGGAGCGTGGAACGATGAAGTTTATACAACGTTGAACTTGTGTTGTATGAATTAAATTTTACGGATAAGAGAAGTTTCGAATAATTATTAATTGAATTTTCAATCGAATTTTCAAACAAAATTTAAATTAGGGTTAAGGATGGAAGGATGCGGATGTAAGAAGGGTAGAATGAGAGGATAATTCTAGCGAAAGTTTTTAACTAGAAAAGTAAGAAACGACCGTATAGTTTCACAAATATTGGACTATCAAATTGCCCTGGATTCGATTGCAATTTTCATAGCAAATTTTCACAGAAAAATTCTTCTTAAAAAATCTTCTAAATCGCTCGATTCTTCTTGAAAGAATGAAATCTCTTGGACGATAATAATCGCAGCATGTAATTAATTCGTTTCGTAAACTTTGTAAAACTTTTACACAAAACATTTATACATTCTCTTTAAATTTTCACGAATATTCGGAACGGAATCCTATATAAACAACATATTAATTCGCAAATTGTTTTAGAAGAAGAGAATAGAGTTATAAAAAAAATAAAAAAAAACAAGGGAGCAAGATATCTAATGCTAAAAATTGAAATTTTAAAGCAATAAATAAATAAAACTAGATACAAAAGAGAGAAGAAAAAAAAAATATCAAAAAACGTTGAAAAATTCAAACAAGCGTTCAAACAAACATCCAAAAAAAAAAAAAAAAAAAAGAACGATACAAAAAAATGCATTAAAAGCACGGAATGGAATAAAAAAAATTGATAAAAATTTTAAAAAAGTCAATTAATTGTTTTCCCATTTCGATCTATACTTTTTCGAACGGGATCACCTTTTCGAGCAGAAAGCACAATGCAGAGCGCACAATGCAAACAATTTCCACCCCTAATGCGAATTGTCAAAACAATTGGCAATGCTTCTAATTAGCCGATCTCCTTGTCCCCGCGTCAAAATCGGATGATACACCGACGAGTCATTGTCCCGTTCAACATCCTGTCGCAACGTGATGTCAGCTTCTATCACAACAAACGCACAGTCACGCTCCCTTCGCCACCCTTCACCACCCTTCACACTTGTGATTTATGCCCGTGCGTGGCACATCGTTGCACCACCGTCGCTGTGCGTCGCGCTAACAATCTCAATGAATCGACGACGGCTACACGGCAATGGTTGTCGTTTACAACTCGTGCATTCGTGTTACGCGTTTGTCCTGCGTATTCACGTGCTCAACATTTAAAAACCCCACGCAGAATCGAACTGTCACTGCAACCAACGTTAGATATCGCTTTTTGCACTTTTAGTTATTTCTTTAGTTTTATTTTTCTTCTCGATTTCTCTCGTTCTCGATACTCGACGCGAGGATAAAAAGCGAGGAGGTTTAATCGCTTGAGGTGAAATCTCAAATGCTGTGTTTCGTAAACGGAGAGGAATTAAGTCGTTCGATGCGGCGAGTCGAAAAAATCGGATATCGATCTTTTGATATCTAGCGCAAAAGCAATTGTAAAACGACCATGCATACTAATGGGAATAGCTCGTGCCGAGAGAGCGTGTGCAAAGGGATATTTGAATATTCGAAAACTCTTTTGCATCTTTTGCATTCTTTTTTTTTTTTTTTTTTTTTCGAAGGAGGAGGAGAAGCATACGGTCATCCATCCTATATATCCCATCATGAGATTGGAAATTCTCGCGACGCTTATCGTGCATTAAACGTATGGAAGTTTTTTTCACGAGGAATGTAATATTTATATGGAATTTAAGAATTGCTCGAATAAATGAAATTCGCTCGATTGGACGGATCTTCTTAGAAGAATGAAGGAACGTGGCAAGATATTTAGATCGCTTTGGACAATTTTTCTTAAACGAGATCCATAAACGTTAATTCTTAATTATTAAGGAATTATTAAGCGAAACGGGCGATTTGTTATAGGGTTGGAACGGAAACTGTCGAATTAGCCGGCATAAAAGCTACTTTTTACGAGCGGCACGCATACGGTCCAAAGTGCTCGCTCATAAAACGCACAATTAACTGCAATCAACGGCCCTGAAAGTTCGATAATCGAGTTCTCGTGTAATTGGCTCTGATTCCGTAACAACGCGGCCTCTGTGCGTAAGTCCATTTCGCAACCGGGGAGCTTGTCAAGTGGGCCGCTCGAAATCAACCGATGAATATCCTTTTATCGATCCAGGATTTTAACCCTTGATCGTGTATTGATTAAAGTATATGAAAAAATATATATGTACATTCCACATAAAAAAAAAAAAACCATTCTTCCATTAATCCAACGACGAACACAAAATTAATATTCAATATTACGTGTCGCGAATAAACAATAGGATTTCACGTAAAATCCTCCCATTTTTGTACCCTCTGTAATCGGATTATTATCTCTTTGTTTGATTTGAGAAAAAGTATGAAATATTAATTAATATTTTATAATTGAAGTACAGCGGAATTGTATTGAGAAAATAAATAAATGGATCAAGTAACAGGTTCGATTCCAAGTCGCAAACTGAAAGTTGCAAACAATTCTTCGCATAGATGCATAGACGCTCGAGACTAGTCGTTACATTAAGAAGAGATTCCTTACATTACGAGTGTTTAAGGAAAAATAACGAGAAAACAGGCGCATAAGTGTTGAGGAAACAATCGTTTCATCGTTGTAATTAGCATTGTTACGATCTTGGTGCAGAAAAGGAAGTGCAGCGAGTTGATTTCTCGGAGAAAAAAAAAAAAAAAAAAAGAAAGAAAGAAACTTATTAGAATAATATTAAATTTATACGAAACGCAATTTCATCGATGATTCACGACTATCGCTTTTAATATGGCCACGTTCCAGGGAATGTATCAAAACGATAAAAAATATCGGCCAATGAATCATCCTATTTAACATTAATAGGCGCGCGTTTCCACGACCCGAATTCCGTGATCGAATTCCACCGCAATTATCTGCCGATTCCCCAAACGAAAGGAATTGCCGCGCGTCCACGCACTTGCCGATTAACGTTACGCCCCGTTTATTATCGCCGGATGATTGTACGCGAACGACATGGGGCTCATCTAATCGTAATTGGACGTTAATTATAACGCGCATAACGGGAATAAACAAGCTAATCAAATTATCGAGTGATCGATCGAGTTGAATTGAATATCAACTCGGGGCATAAATACCGCGACAATCAACGAGAATCTTGAAGAAGATTTGATATGAGGAACATATGCTTTCGAATGAAGAATCATCCTCGAGGGGATGAGGAAGGGTTTAATAAAAGGGGTTAAACCCTTTACACCTTTTAAAAAGTAGATTCTCCACTAAAGAGAATCGTATCTCACGATACGATGTGATTTATTCCGTTATCCACTCGCAAGATTTTATTAAAAATTTTCAACTCAAGTTAATGGAGCTCAAGACGAACGAACACTTTTCTTGTAAAATACCGACGGACATTTCATCAAAGAATCGATCGTGGATATCGATACAAAAATTGTTCCACACGCAACATTTTCATTCTTATTGTTTATTCTTTCAAGTTTCTTTCAGACGCAATTTAATACGCGTCAACCATAAGAACGTTAACATACGTAATTCACGTTTCGGATGATAATTCGAAAAGATAACGGAAAACTTTTGATAAAAGCCAGGTAGAATTGTAAAGAGGATTTTTACTGTCATACCAACGATACACCACGCGGAATTCTAATTACGTCAAAAACGTCGCGAGAACACTCTTTACACCGAGGAACGAACAAAACGTTTCCGACTCGCGTACTTTTTTTCCAACTTTCCATCCTCATCTTCCCTTTGTTCCCTTTCTTTTTTTATTCCTCGCCATCGAGAGAATATCGCGCTGCCACCTGGATTTCCCTACGATCCTTGAAATAAAGAAAAAGAAAATAAAAGGAAAGAAAAGAGAAGGAAAGAAACACGAGAGTCGATAACAGGGAAGAAATTTAAAAACGGGTCGGCGTTTGGCCAATCGAGGTAAAAAAAAGAAAGGGAGGGGGAGGGGGGAGGGAATTTCGCCACGCGCGGGAGGAAATTTGTTTGCCGAGCGTTGTGAAGTTTCTCGCGTAGCAACGATAGTTGCTCGCCACCGTATCGGCGATAAGGGACGAAAGTTGGGGGATCCTGATAAAGCGAGCGCGTCTCGTTTGCCCGGCCGGTTTTATTCTCAAATTCTCGTAAATATTCCCGTTGAATCTCCCAGTATTTCACCAGAATTTTCTTTCTCCGAGATTAAAAATTCCAAGTGACCGCGGTGTGTACGAAAATAACGAAACGTCGCGATTGTTCGCAACTTGGGGCGAACTTTGTTTCGCCTCGTGCCAAGATAAATTTGCGAACGAGTTAACGAGAAGGTGAATTTGAAATTCTCTCTTCGTAATCTTTCCTTTCGTTTTTGAAGAAAAAAAAAAAAAAAAAGAAAGAAACGTTATGATACAGTAAAAGAAATTGACGTTAAGGAGATTGACTCGCGGATCAAACTTCCCTTTCGAATCCCTTTTGAAAAATTTCCACCGGGATTATTCGTAAACTAATTACCCCATTCGTGAGTGGAGCGAAAGAACGAGGCGCGACAAAGCCGAGCAAAGAATCTCGATCCGATCTGAATTCCGATCAGGGAAACTCGAAGATTCCCTTCAAGCTTCACGCGGTCTCGAGCTCTGACCAATAATTAGATTATCCTCGACACCGTTCCGCCATCTCTATCCCTCTCTCCACGTAGAAACGAAGCGGTGAGGATCGCGGATGCCACTTGTGCGAAACATGGAGGGAACTGGTTCAACTGCTAATGGCCCTAATCCCTCGATATCCCTCGCTTTTCGCGTCACCGGTCACCAATTAGCGCGCTCGACTTTATCTTCTTCTCTTCGATTAATTCGAGGGAGGATGTGGAAAGAACGGAAGGAGGAGGAAGGAAATGGAAATGAATCCTTGGAGAATCGTGCCGCATCTCGACCTTGCTCGAGGATGAAACAAGCGGCTCGATCTAATGCGATTCGAGCACCGGTTCCACCAGGATGATAGGATTACGTTCAATGAGCATTTGGCCTGGTAATTCGAATTAGTCCATCCGGAGATAGAACGAGGAGGAGGGAGCTTCATCGAGGACCGAAGATTGGACGGGCGAAAACGAACGGTCGAGCACTCGAGTTGAACGGTGGTTCGCCCCCATCTCTCTTGGAATGGAAATTCGCACGAATAGTGTCGTCGAATAGTGTCTTTCCTCTTCTTCTCTGCGCCCTTGAAACGCAGGGGAGGGGAAAATTATCCCGTGGGAATTGTCGAGTGGGGAGTTTTCGGGCGCAACTTTCTGGAGTAGTGTGGATATTTTATCCCTTTTGCCGCGGGCGTTAATTACTCTCCACCAGTGGAAAAGTATTCAATCGAAACTGGTATATTCGATCGATCCATCCCTGCCATTGTTTCGCACGTTTCCCTTGTTAAGCATGGAACCGCGATAATTACTCATTCCAAGGAAGTCGTGCCTCTGGCTACGAATCGTTTTCCTCTTCTTCTTTTTTCTTTTTTTCCTCCTCTTCCCCCATTTTTGCCGACCACCATTGAATGTAAAGTGGAAGTTTTAACGAGGTTGATGGAACGGAGGACTCGCGTCAAAAACTATTTTCCAAGGTTCGTCCCGGTACGTGAACCTATTATCAAAATTACCACCGATCTGTTGGCTTTTCTCGCCGGCTTAAAACGCTTACGCCCTTATGACGTAATCTGTGACGGAGTAAAGCGAATCGAGGGAAACTATTTCCCCCCTTAATCTCGCCTGCGTTCCTCCCTCACTTAATTTTCTCCGTTTGATTCCGATTCGGAAGGGGGACGGGTCGTTTTACAAATCCCAATTTATTATTCCTCAGATATATCGTAATTCTTCGTATCCTTTTGAAATCTATCTTACATTTATCGAATCTAAGCGCTGGAAATATCAAATATTTCCGAACCTCTCGATACTTCTTCGTTAAAAATTCTATCTTCTCGAACGCGAAGCGATCAAAATCCGATAATTTCCCGTCCAATTCCGACCGCGATACGTTTATTCCGACGATTCGGCCGTTTAAATTTTAACGAGGAGCCGTGGCAAAAAGCCGTGGCGTAGCCAACTTGTAACGGTGCAAAAACGACTTGGTGGAGCGGTCCGTTGTAAAGTCTTCCTTCAAGAAGATCGTCTAACCGTGGTGGGGCGCTATTTATTTAGAAGAAACTCGTGTAGAAACGAAAAAAAAAAAAATAAAATAAAATAAAATAAAATAAAAACAGCTTGTGAACTCGACGCAAGAGTTGCGGAAGAATTTTTCTCGCTACACGTTTCATCCCCTCCCCCGTTTAACATTCTTGCCATTCCGATCGATGCGCGAATTTTTCCTCGCCACTTCCATCTTTTTATCGCGATCAAATTCATCCAGTGAATTTTCTTCGCTTCTCTTCGTCTCCTCCGTCCGTTTATCAACGACCAATTTGAAAATTTTTCAACCCGGGGAAAGTTGGAGTTGCGCGCAGGAGTTCGAAATCGTTTTGAGATCAAAAGAAAAAAAGAAGAAAAAAAACTATCCTCGAAGTTGGAACGCGTCCCAATTCAACATGGTAACAAGATGAAGGAATCGTTGAAAAATTCTCCACGCCACGTGGTGTACATTTCAGGCGAGATAATCCAAAACTGTAGCAGAGTTTCACGCTACAGCGGAAGCACTACAGTGGAGCGTAGCATAGTCTTTTTTATCTTTCTTGAGATAACGATGCTCGTACGTAGAAGAAGAAACGTTCGAGAAGAAAGTTCGAGGGGAAAGAACCAGTATGAAAATTTTGAGGCGAATCTCGAGATACGAAAGGAGTGTATCGAGTCGGAATCTTGCGGCAGAAATTCTCAGACAAATATATACCAATCCATTCTATGAAATTCAGACCACTTTTTCTTCTTCACTCTTTCGCGAGATTTTTACTTTTTTTTTTTTTTTTTCTTTTTTCCATTCCTTTCGTGAAACGTTATATAACAGGAATCTCAAGATAAATTATACAAAAGAAATTTCTTTCGAATCGATCGAATCGACAGGTTTTGTCCAGACGCGCGGTGTGTGTGTGTAATATGGATATTTTATTCGTAATATTTTCTATTCAGACAACCAGATACCTCGCTCCGGGGAAAAATATAACGCTAGATAGATGCATCGAATGAATTTAAACACGCGGCAAGAGAGTACGCTCTGTAACAAGATGAATGCGAGGGAGAAGTTCTCTTTTACGAGCGACTTTTTTTTATCACACGATGCTCTTCCGTTGAATGCTCGGATAAAAAATTAAGGCGCATGAATTTTAAAGAGCATCGAGATCATTCGAGGAGGAGGTTGGAAAGTGTCGGTGGAAATATGGAACAACGCTTTCGGATCTCGAGGTTAATTTTGAATTTAATAATGGAATCGGAAGCGACGAGCGTAATAAAAGACAAAAAAAAAAAAAAAAAAAGAAAAGAAAAAAATCATTCCGACAAAAATTAGGGGAGAAGCTCGTGCGATAATTCGGTTTCGCGTTTCCGGTCATTCTTCGTTCTTTCTCGCTCACGAATTTTTCATGGATTTCCTGTGTGAGATAGAGAACTGCTGCCACGTGGAAATATCTGGCCGTTCCATTGTTTGAAAGCAAAAATTTAAAAATTTCATCGGTAGTATTTTCTACAATCGTTCGCGAAATTTGATATCACGAATATCACTTTTTCAAAAAAAATTAAAACAAAAATACAGGAATTATTTGTTATTAAATCGCGAGCGATTTATAGATAGGAGGGGAAGGGGAGGAAAGTAGACTATTTTTAATCGATAAAGATAGAATTTATTAATCTCGCAGTAATAAAACTATAATAACTTTTTCTTTTTTTTTTTTTTTTTACAAAAATTCTCTCAAAATTGTCCATTCTTAATATTCTCTCTAACGCCTTCATTCAACGCCTTCCACATTTATTTCTCACGCATCATTCTCAAACACATTCTTCATCCAACCAAATGCATTCTCGTTCACGCGATAAACTCGCAATATATCTCGCACCCAAAGCTTCAATTCATAAATATTCGCTCACGATTCGCATTCTAATCATTTCTCTCACAAGTATATTTAAAAAGGAAAGAAAAAAGCAAAAAGCTATCACTTTCCACGTTTATGCCATACGCAATTATTTACAATTTTTCATCGCGTAGAATTAGAAACGCGCATCGTATGCCAGCCGAAGATGGCGGATGAGATCGAAACGAACCGGTTTACCTTTATATATCATATATCGAGGGCGCGTAATTAAAATGATCGGCCGGCCGCGTTTTATCGGGGAGTATGGCAATTGGTGCGGTTTTAATAGGAGCGGGTCGAATATCAGGGCAGGGGAGCGAGAGATTAAATCAGCTCGCGTTGCAAATTAAATTCGAATGATGCGCCGCCCGTTTATCCTGTTATAGCTCGGCTCGCGTTTCCTAATAATTGAAATTTCGGCGATCGCGTATGACGGTGAAAAGCCTGCGCGATAGCCCGTGCATTTGGGGAGGGCGCGTGAAATTGGGAGCGTGAACGGGCCTTATTCGGTTAATTCCAATTGGAACGAGTGGAGGGAACGATCCACACTTGCGGTTGCCCGAAACGTTAAGTACCGATTGGGTGGCGGTGCTATTGATTGGATGGTGACATCGTTGGTTACCTTGGATCCTGTTCGAGGACCGCGTTGTCAGCTCGTTTCCTCGGGAAACACGAGAAACCTCGCGATTGTCGGGATATTCGGTCACGTCTGTGTCCATACACGGGGACAGGCGGATGACGAAATTTTGGTAGCTCGAAATTCGAGGATTTTGCGATTTCGAGGTGAGTACAGGTGTTCGAAATTTTTTGAAGTGAAAAATGTTTGATTATGAGATTTTGTTTTTTTTTTTTTTTTTTCAGGAGAGGCGAGTATTTATCAGAATTTCGTTGTTGGTTAGATGTAAGAAAGGACGTATACGTAAAAATGTTACAAATTTTTCGTATCGTAATCCGATACCACCGTTCCGGAAAATTCTGATTCCTGAACGTAATTCGATAAAATGAGAAATTGATAACATTATTCATTATTGGCGAATGAAAGCGTTATTGTGGATTAAATTGGTACAACGAATTTATTTATTCGAGTTTCGTCATCATCGTTCCGCTATTGTTCCATCGAGACGTATTACGAAATTGCCTCTGTTGGTGGAAATCTTGTATTAACGAAACGTATCGTAATTACACAACGAATTCGTTTTGTATGCAACGGGGCAACAATGAAGATTTATCGTATTCGTTTCGCAAAACGCGGTACAGTCCCGGCTGAAAGTAACGAGGGGTTGTTCAACTCGGAGCTACGTTTTATTACAACAATTTATTTCTTACGCTCGTCGCAGTTTTCCGAACTTCAGAAAATCTTCAACCGTAGTGTACGCACATAATCCTTTATATTCGATTTGAAACTTTTTTCGTCAAAGACAGGCTGGTGGATAAAACGCCACGCAAAGGGTGAATCGTTATACCGTTTACCAATTATTTATTTATTATCTCTGGAGTTAAAAGTAAAACGTTCTTTTTTTTTTTTGCCAATATAAAATCTAACACCTGTACAATTCGATTACCTGTTTAATTAAATCATTCTCGTTCGACATTTATTTTACAGATGTCGACGCCAATTTTCCTTCGTCCATCGACAGAATCGTAATTAAACAATTTTCCGGAACGATAAAATTCCACGCTGACCTATTCGAATCTTGGAAAACGATTTCGAACTTTTGCCCGGCATTGTATCGGCGAAATCGATTGTCCATGGAGGCGGATGGAAATTTCCATGGGGAGGGAGAGAAAAAAAAAAAAAAAAAAAAAGAAAAAAAGAAAAATCGGTGACATTGCAAAATTGTAACGCGCCCGCGTTCGTTCGCTCGTATCGATGTTAATCCCGATCGATGCGTTAAATGGCGAAAAATTCAGAGCGATAACGAAAAAGTATGGCGAGCAGCGTGTCGAGGCAACACGGTTTTCTCCACCGCGAGAACGTCAATAGCAAGTGTTGACCGAGTCGTGGAACGTTTCCACGCCGATACGAGCGAGTCGATCGCTGCTGTGCTCGCCCGATATTTCCCCAGTGGTGCAACGCTGGCTGCCCGAAGAGGCGACCCATTCACGAGTCGAACGCGTGTACGGGGAACGAAAGTATCGCGAGGGCTCTTCCTCGATCGAATTTAAACGCGATAACAAAGTGCAATCGAGTCGAGGAAAGTGGCTCTGAATGAAGCCAAACGGTCGGCTAATTGAACACCCGATAGTTTCTTCCCCCGCACTATTTACAATGGAAATATTTGGATTGTGAATTCTCCGTGTTGATCGATGATTAATTCTCCGACAGTACGTTTGGAAATTGTGGAATAATAGAGAGAGAGAGAGAGAGAGAGAGAGAGAGAGAGAGAGAGAGAGAATGTAGAAGCCTGAAACGTTTATATTGCTATATTTAGAGTACTTTCTTGGTTGGCCGAAGGGGAAATTCTGTCTCATCTCGTTCGAATTAAAATTTATACCAACTTTAATTGGAAATAAATTGGAAATATGTAAGGAGAATGTCGATTCGATGGTAAAAAAAGAAAAACAAAAATTGGAAAGTCTATTTTAAAGGAGATTTTAAGATCGATCGATAAGATCGAAAGATGATAATTGGCCATCTTCTATGTCATTCCATCCTGGCATCCCGAACGATCAATTTCGGCCGCGCCGAACGTTCCCGACGAATCTACGCGCTTCGATTTCGCGAAAAATCCGAACAATTATTGGCGTTCACGGTGCGGAATTCCCCGACGTTTCAATCCTCAGCCGACACGTTCGAATCGCGATAATAGAAAATCATTTCCAAGTTTCACTCCCCTCCCCTCCTTCCCTCCCCCCTCCCCCACGCGTAATCCCCGCAAAATTCCCTTTTGGCCGGGGAAATCTTATCATCGACGTCATTCTCGTAACCACCCCCTGTGGGGGGTATGTGCCAGAGAAACAAAGACCAACGGAAAATAAACCGTCTCCGGTCTCCCCGGAGAAATTACACAAAGTGGCCATCCCTTATTCGAAAGTACATATTTCCATCCAGAGGAAGATAATAAACTCGAATCGAAGATTTCTTCTGCCTTCTTCTGCCAACTTTCCTCGCGCGAACGAACGAACGGGTTGCGCGAGTTATGCAATTACTCGTGCACGAACTCGAACTCGGCCTCCCCCCCCCCCCCCGCCTCTCTCTCGAAGAAAAATTCCAGGCCAGTCCTGGAAAAATATCGAAACTCGCGGACGAGTACGGCCGAGTTCATTTACCTGCGGCGTACTCGTGGTTTCGAGTTTGTTGCCACGAAACGAGGATAATCCTCTGGCGCATCGCTAGGGGATCAAAGTGCACGCGTTAAATTGGTGGTGGCGTGACGAAAGACGAGAGAGGATCCGGGGGGGGGGAGGGAGGGAGGGAGGAGGCGAGGCGAATTCCCTGCCAAACCGCTTTGAATACCCGGGGCCACGGGCCGTGTGCATTCGAACGCGTCAACGCAACATTCCAGAGACCTCGCCTCGGCTAACAAGGACGGACACTTCGACCCATTGACGTCACGCTGCGTTTCTGATCGCTGCGTCACGTTCCATCCACACGCGTTTACCGTGTTACGCGAAATACCGCGCTACGCAGGTTACGCAGATTCGATTTTTCTTTTTTTTTAATCGCTCTTTTCGTTTCAGAGATTTTAATTTCGAGCAATTTGGATAATTAACAACGTACTACTGATTTTTCGTGCGGTAATTTCTGGATGGAATATTTACCACGGGATACAATATCGTTGAAAATGAACGAAAGTGAAGAAAGCATTCGATTTTTTTCTAATCGAAGTTGAAAGTCGTATTTTTTTGTTTCAGAGTTTTCGAATTTCGAAGAATTTGGATAATTAACTACTGATTTCGTGTGGTAGTAACATTTTTCTTTGGTAATTTCTGGATAGAATATTTACTACGGGATACAATATCGTTGAAAATGAACGAAAGTGTAAAAGAAAGCCTGTGCGAAGAAAGCATTTGTTTTTTTTCTAATCGTTGATCGCTTTTTTCGTTTTTAAGAGCAATTTTTAATTTCGAGCAATTTGAATAATTAACAACGTACTACTGATTTCGTGCGGTAGCATTTTTGTTTAGTAATTTTTGGATAGAATATTTTTCTGTTCTATTCACTAACGGGATACAATATCGTTGAAAACGAACGAAAGTGTAAAGGAAAGGTTGTGCGAAGAAAGCATTTTTAAATTGCGCGTCGAGCACAATTTGAATTTTTTTACTTAAAAAATGATTCTCAAAAACCACGTACACGTATATTTGTTCTCGCGAACGTAGATAAAAGTTAAATGGAAAAAAGAGATTTTTTTTTTTCTTTCTTTTTTAGAAATATTCCTCTTGAATTAAATATTTATTTTCGTGTGATGGAGAGGCTACAAGCGATAATACGACACGAAACGATTTGGAATTTGAATGAGGCGATGTTTAAATCACGTATGAAGCTCGAGGGAAGGAGAGAAACGGAGTAGTCTTTATGAAAATATCCAAGAATGTGGAAGAGATTTTGCAATGACTCAACAGAGATATGCAGGCGCATAAGAAAAGAGAATGATTTATTAGAATGTCATTTAAAAAATAAAAGAGAAGAAAATAAAAGAACGTAGATACTTCTTGGAGTTGACTTTTCTCAGCCTTCTTAATGATCATTAGAGTGAGACAAGTGCAATGACACACTCGCTGGTTTATTACGCAAGGAACGGTGTCACGTTTGAAACGTCTTCTCGATGGGACAATGCAAAAACGAGATCATTTCCGACGCGTTTATCTACGTACGTATATCTACAATGTTTCTTTACAAAGTTATTAACGTTATTAATTTATTGTAGATCGAACATTGTGTTATCATTTTTTCAATTTATATTTACTTGTGTTATTTGTTTAAATATTGAAGTTATAAAAGGGAATTTCAAGGATTTTTTTAGGAGAGGAAGGGGAAGAGGTTTAGAATGTTTGAAAAATGAAATGAATTATTTGTGACTGTAAATTAATTGAGAGTTATTTATGACTGTTTCAGATATGAATGTTGAATATATTTTGTAACGAGTTTGTATGTTATTATCACAATGCGCATATTATACACGAAAAATATTTTTAAAAAAATCTTGTACCATAATGGAAGTGGAATCTGAACAATCCAAAGTTACGTAAACATAAAATATCGTTATTAAAATATCGTGTGTTACAAAACAAACAAAAAATCTTTTTGTTTGAAAAAAAAAAAAAAGAACTTGCAACTACAAATTCGTTCCATTTTTCGTATCAAAAATGTAAAATAATTAACAATATTCATTATTAATATTCGTATTATTATTATTATTATTATATAACATATAATAATAATATTTACTATTAAATTAAATTACTGTCTATACGTTTAAAACTAATTATATTTAATAGAAAAAATCGTAAAAAATACAATAATAAAATCGGACAATTTTATTTCCGTTTTCTCTTCGAAACCTTGCTGGCGACTTCCGAGTAGATTTTCTTCACTTCTGGAAACGGTTCGTGAATAGACTTCATTTTAGGTTGTGGAAAACCTACGCGAACAAACGGATCGTTACCAATAATAAAAATAATAATAATTCGAGATTTGCACGCGATAAACGATCAGAAGAAAAGATAAGATCGAATAAAGAAACACAGAATGATCCAAAGGTAAAAACGGATAATGAAATTTCTTTACGAGAGATCGGTTGATTTCGAACGAGATGATTAACCTCGTTCCATCCCTCCCCATAAATTCTCTCTATACTTATTATACCCCCATGCTTTATATATAATTAAACAGAAATTTCACAAGTGGATCAAATTTTAATAATTCCACGTCGAGCGTGGAACGTTCTCTTCTCTCGGTGACCAAAAACCGAGTATTATAAGAATATAATATTACTCGTGTTCGTGTATGGAGAGTGAAGAACGTTTCATTTTTCGATTTTGCGCGAGAAAAAAAAAAGGAAAAAAAAAAAAAAAACTGGATGTTGATGAAAATAAAGGAGAACGCGAGAAACGTGGAAAGTAATTACCTTCTTTGGAGTAATATTTCAATGGCGAAAAATATTGGAATGGTTTGAGAAGCGGAGCTACGGTTTTGCAAAAGGGCGGGAATGAAGGCGGAAAAATATATATGTCTCGTTCGTTAGAAATGGGAAAATTAGCTCTTTAATCAGGTGTATGAAAACCGATGGATGGCACGAAAGAAGAAATCACCGATCTCAAAGGAACAAAGACTATCAATTCCCTGGACGGGACGAAGGAGAAGCGAATAAAGTCCCGGTTGAAAAGCGAGGGGAATTGTTCGGTGGTGGCCTTTCGCGTGGTGAAAAGCTTCAATGAAAGGTAAACAATTAAACTCGGCATCGAGCTGTGGAACGTGACGATGTCACAATCCACGGTGAATTAACCATGTAAGTAAACGCAATTAAACGGCTGTAAACACGGGACTCGAACTGCACCGTCGCCGCTAAGCCGATCTCTCTGAATTTGTGTACCCTCTTCTCTTCTATTTCCTTTTTCTTCTTCCTTCCATCTCTTTCCCCCCCCCCCCCTTTTTCGTCGTTCGTTCGTTCGTTTCACTTATTTTCATCCCTCCATTTAATCTTTGTCCTTCCTTCCCTCTCCTCTCCCCTCCTCCCCCCCTTCCCACCTTTATCTCGTTAACGGTCTCTGACCGACGACCAATTATATCGGTGCTCACGCGCACGCCGACAGAATATTATTAACCGATCGAATGCAACAACCAGAAAAAATGGTACTCGTTGTAAACGATTGCCCACTCCTGGCTGATTGCGGAGAATTCGATTTCGTACGTGCAACAACCGTACCGATACAATTCCAAGTGTTTGAGTGGTTGTTGGTGAGTAATAAACCAGATACTTTTGCTTTCGAGTGGGACAATCGAATTGGGGGGAAGTTCGAACGGTCGAAATTTCGATTCCATTCACGGAGATGAATTCTTTTTACGTAGTATTCTTTTTGTGTCTGGCGAGATACAATTTTTGATGAAGATACGAAAAGTATAATTACGAAAAAAAAAAAAAAGGTTAAACAAAGATTGCTGCATAAGGAAATTTCTTCTATACGGGGATAAATAAATTTTTCGTTGCATTAAAAATCGTTAGCCTCGTTTAACGGAATTGGCCAACTCACCTTTTATTAAAATCTTCATCTTCCTGTCGTTTTCTTCTAACTCGCGCCCATACAATGTCGGTGTCTTCTCGAATAAATAACGAAACGGGGCGGCAGGATCATCGTTATAAATATCTTTTAAAATAGACATTGCGCACTAAAACGCAAATTTCACATTTTTTTTATCGATAATCGATAATCGTTCAATTTATGGTATAGAATGTCTCGTTACAAAATTTTATCGCTATAAACCTGCAATATCTCGATATCGGACAACACGAAAAACGTCGACAAACTCCTCTTTGTAGATTCACTTTCGTATTCATATATTTCATTATCGCTCGTGTAAGTTTTCTCGAAATCGAGTTTACTCGTCTGTTTCGTATATTGATTGTCATCAATCTTGTTCAACAAATCATGGAGGATAATTTCATCTACCACCACATACAGGCTACGTAAAGGGAATTTCACTAAAAATTAATATCGATACTGTCAAAAATGTTCACAGAGTCATCTTCGTTTCATTCAACAACCACCAATCGAAACACCGCGATCCTGATCCTTCTAAGAAAGAATTTCACTAAATTTTTATTAACACCGCGTTTAATAAGTTTCTAATCGAACGAAGATGCTCGAATCCAACAAGTTGATTGAACATCAACTGTGTTTACTGTGGATCGTATATCAATTCGAGGCCTCCTTTATAGCTGAGAAAGTTGTATATGCGAATGTAGGTTCGGCTCGCGATCCGGCAATAAACTCTGAACGGTAGCTCGTCGCAGGTCGTGGTCAGCTGTTCGAAAACGCGTCACGTTAAAGGAGAAAATTTTATAAAACGTTTACCTTCCTCCGATTCGATTCATTTTCATTGAATTTTCTCAGTGACGAAACGCAAGACGAATCGTGATAAATTACGGTAAAAAAAAAAAAAAAAAAAAAAAAAGAAGTGATTGATCGAATTCAATTCATTTCTTCTCCATATAAATATATATTAAACACGGTACGAGTCGATTATTGATCTTGTAATACGGTTAAATGTCAAATTTATTGCGTTAAATTCGAATATCGATTATCAGGGGAACGGTTGAATGGTGGAAAAAGAAGTAAAAGAAAAGAGAGAGATTTTTTATCCACAATCGCGGAAGCTTTTGCATTGTGTATCGATGTACACGAATATTCCTTGTTATCTTTTTTTTTTTTTCTTCTTTTTTTTTAATACTTTTATACGTTCACTCGGGCGTAACGTCGAGATAAATCGTTGCCAGATCGGAAATTTTCCATTTATGAAACGGTTAGAAGGTATAATGAAAACGGCTCGCTACCGCGATTAATATTAAGTGGATTAAACATTGAATGCGCATTAAATTAAATTGCCTTCGATCAGTCGTGGATGTGAAATAATTCACGCCGCAGGAAATACCTTCGAAAACGGCCGTGTCGATAATATTCACGAACGGTTTATATTCAAAAATATAAATGAAGATATCTTTCTCCCATTTTTTGGGACCGTCGTTCATTTGAAATTCTATTACTTTACTTTATCGGACGAAGATAACAATTCGTCCGCCTAAATTTGACGCTTTGTCGTTTCCATAATTGGAAGAAAAAAGAAGAAAATTTTCTAATGAAATTCATTAAATTTAAAAAAAAAAAATAATACGAAATATCATTATACAGAATCGAAGGTTCGAAGTATCGAAGGTATTTCAATCGGAAATTAGAAGGTAGGAAATAGTGAGATACGTCATTGAAAAGATCGTGGATGGATGGGAACTCTTCGTTTCTCAAGGTTATGCTGGATTTTTGTATGGTTAAACTGGGATTTCGCACGATGGTCACGTCAAGTTCGACAAGGCGACGTATCACCATTGTATCATTCTTGAGATTTTATTTCTTTTAAAAAAAAGAAAAGTTTAAATATACATTGTTGTATAAAAAAATTTTTTTAAAAAACTTTTTACTCCATAATAAAAGATTAAAAATTGAATAAGAACGAAGTGAAATTGCATGCCTCGAGATTCGAGAACAGATATCGATTTGAATAACTCGAACGAATACATATATATATATATATAAATCGACGAATGTCACGAATAAAATCATTTTATCAAGAGGGTATTTCTCGTTTGTTCCCCCTTTTGTTGGTCGGTCCTCGTGGATTTTCGCAATTTGTATTCGTTCGTAATTTCATTGATGGGGGTAGACGAAAAATCGAAATCTCAACACGAGGAAAATACTCCGACTAAACGAAGGCCCATTGATTCCGCGTTACGATTTCGAAAAGGGTCGCGACAATGCCACATAACTCATGCCCTTTTTTCCCATCTTTTTCACGACCGTATATATTCCATCATTGATGACCATACACAACCGTTCTGGATAGGATTCGAACGTTTTATAGAACGGGCAACACGTCCCCTCCGGGATAATCCGATCTTTTGATAAATCATCCTTCCTTCGAATCTTTTTCGAAAGAAGCTCGTCCTCCTCCCTTATCCATGTTGCCTTCCAATCCAAAGAATCCAACGTTGCACAAGGATTTCTCGAATCTGGTCGCGAATAATGCGAACTAATTCTCTTGCTTTTTAACCCTTTCGTTATGGACCATTTCTCCGCCGCATGTGCACAGTGCTCGAAAAAGATCGTCAGCGATCGCGCTAAAATTGATGATAAAAACAAGATATGCTACCTTTCCAAAAAAAAATAATCGATGCGCGATAACTCGAATCGCTCGTCGTACGATACGCGGCATCTTATGCAGAACAATTATAGTCGCCGTAGTATTTTATTGGCATCTTATGGAGACCGATTATAGTCATTCGTAGTATTTCATTAGTATCTTATGCAGAGCGACTATAGTCGCTTATGATACCTCAGTGGCATCTTATGTAGAACGATTATAGTTATTCGTAGTAGCTCAGTGGCATTTTATGCATAGCGACTATAATCACCCATAGCTCAGTGGCATTTTATGCAGAACGACTATAGTCGATCGTAGTATTTCAGTGAAATCTTATGCAGAGCGACTATAGTCGCCTATGGTATCTCAGTGGCATCTTATGCAGAATGATTATAGTTATTCGTACTAGCTCAGTGGCATTTTATGCAGAGCGACTATAGTCGCCTATGATATCTCAGTGGCATCTTATGCAGAATGATTATAGTTATTCGTAGTAGCTCAGTGACATTTTATGCAGAACGACGTATCGATCGTAGTATTTCAGTGGAATCTTATGCAGAGCGACTATAGTCGCCTATGGTATCTCAGTGGCATCTTATGCAGAACGATTATAGTTATTCGTACTAGCTCAGTGGCATTTTACGCATAGCGACTATAATCACCCATAGCTCAGTGGCATTTTATGCAGAACGACTATAGTCGATCGTAGTATTTCAGTGGAATCTTATGCAGAGCGACTATAGTCGCCTGTGGTATCTCAGTGGCATCTTATGCAGAATGATTATAGTTATTCGTAGTAGCTCAGTGACATTTTATGCAGAATGACGTATCGATCGTAGTATTTCAGTGGAATCTTATGCAGAGCGACTATAGTCGCCTATGGTATCTCAGTGGCATCTTATGCAGAATGATTATAGTTATTCGTAGTAGCTCAGTGGCATTTTATGCATAGCGACTATAATCACCCATAGCTCAGTGGCATTTTATGCAGAACAACTATAATCACCCATAGCTCAGTGGCATTTTATGCAGAACGACTATAATCGATCGTAATATTTCAGTGGAATCTTATGCAGAGCGATTATAGTCGCCTATGATACGATTATAGTTATTCGTAGTATCTCACTAGCATCTTATACAGAGGGACTGTAGTCGCCTATAACACCTCAGTGGCATCTTATACAGAGGGACTATAATCGCCCGCAGTATCTCAGTGGCATCTTGTGCAAAGCGACTATAATTGGCCGTAATAGCGAAAGGGTTAATCGAAATTTAAGATAGGAATTAGAAGCGTTGGAAAATCCCTTAATTGCGCCGTACGTATCTGTTTCTCGCGTTCGAACGAGTTTTCGTACTTAACCAACTGGCTGGAAAACGGTGACTAACGGGATATTTTTGCATACGCGTGTGTCCGTTGGCTGGGAAGAAACACGATTACGTAAACGTTGGAAACTGGGAAATTCAATTTAAAGAATTCCTTAAGTAAGTCTCGAAACGGCGGTTCATTTCGATGTTGTTCCGTTGCCCTACTTATAGAATCGGGCGGACGACGAAAACCGGGGGAACAATTCGATATCGCGAGTTCTTTTGACTTTATCTTATTACTCGGAGGATAGCCGAGCGTATACTGGCTCGAATTCTTATCTCCTCTTCCAAGTTTATGGAACTTGTGAGAAGCGTTATTAAAAAATGAAACTTTATCGAGTCAAGATAAATCCTATCTCCAGCGTAAGAATTTTCCTCTCTCTCTCTCTCTAAATTTTACGAGATAAATTCGAAATATAATACATTTATAAATAACCGAATCGTAAATATCAGGAAGATTCTTTTAAAATTTTCGAAAGAAAAGATCCATAGATATCGAGAGAAGTTTCCAAAAACTTTTTCATAAAAGGGTTAATACCGAAAGTAACTCTCTTCGTCCACAAAAAAAAAAAAAAAGAAAAAGATCGTCTTAATTTCAAGTTTCGTCATTTCCATAAACCCTTGATCGCCGCTCGACGAATTGATCCGCCACCTGAACTCAAGGGTACGGAAGTTCTAGACTCTCGAATGAATATCCCGAACGAGGGCCGCCCTCGATGACCCCCTTTTTCGATCCCATACATATTCGAGTGGTGTCCTCGCGGCTTGATCCACCGAAACCGTGGTTTTTGTCATGGAAATATTCCCTCCCGATTTTCCAACTCCCCGGATAAACACGCGTCCTCAACCGTGCGGAATACGGAAAGAGAGAAGCAATGCCTCCTCGTCGCCGGAACTAACGCCGGAAATCGAAGCTCGATCTCTTAACGTCGGTAACATTTAATCGAGGTGATCACGGGAGTGCGTAAACCGGTTGGTAAATAATTGTCGAGGCTGAAGATCGTTCCCCTCGGGCTGAGGAGGGGGACGAACGCTATCAGCAGGCGAATGCCTTGTTGCTTCCTGTTCCCGTGGAAATTGAAAATTAAAACGAGGCAGAGAGTTCGAAGATGGCTCGAGAAAGATTCCCCTCCCCCCTGTTCCTAGGGAAAATTACTCGGGAGATGAGATATCTAATATAATTCCTTTCTTTACGAGATGAATCGAATTCATTCGTTCATTGTGGAAATTGTAATTGTAATTTCAATCCAGAGATATAATCTTTTGCCCATGATTTCTTTATTTTTAAGAAGACTGTTAAAAAGTAATATTTAGCGATACGCGTTCGCGATAATTGATGAAAAAGAAGTTTTTGTGGCTACTTGTTAGCCGGATCGAGGTTTTCAATTTTTTTTTTTTTTTTGACAGAAAACTTGCTAGAAGAGAAGAAAATCGTTTGGAAAGGGGGATAAACAGTTTCGTTTTCCCTTGGCCTTGAAGGGTACAAATTAACCGAGCTGGTTAAAAAGGAAGAATGAGCATCGAGGATGCTTTTTCTTCGTTCAATTAAATTGTAAATTATACCTGGCGAACAAACGTTTTATTCCAGTTTTATTTTTACGCATTTCCTCTTGCAAAAGAATTCCAATTTTCTCTCGAACAAACGGTGAAACATATTCGTTCCAGTTTTCGTTGCTAATTTTTTTCAGAATGCGTTTCCAGACTCAACGAACCGTGAAAAAAATCTTTCCACCCGGGAGAAGATCTTGCTTTCGTATGCTTCTATCGCAAACAAACGCAAATAATATTGCGATATTATTTTTTATATTCTCATCATTTTCGATAAAATTATTGCAAAAATATATTTCATATGACCAGAACAGTCACGATTTACACATTGTGTTTTACAATTTATCGTTTTCGTTCCCATTTATGTCGCGTAGTATTCGCATTTATATTTTTATCGGTGAATTTGACAATATAATCGAGCAGTAACGTGACATCTATATAATTGCTTTGAGAAAATTTTTAATACAAAATTTCTAAAGACTTCTACACTCGTATCGTCTCTCGTGCCGTTTTTGTCTCGTTAAATTGACCAACAAATTGCACGGAAAACCATTTTTCAATGGATTTGCAAAATATTTAAACCGATATTTACTCCATCGTACAATAATATCGATCCGGCGTGCTCTCGTTATTTGAAAACTTCTCAACAATTTTCCGATTCGCGAAAAATCGATGGCGTGGCGTGAAAATAAAATTCTTGAAAACGATGTTCAACCATTCTGCAGAAATTATCGAACGCGTCCATAATTCGATAACACAATCATCTTTCTCACAATTTTCATCAGGAAAATTTCACCCTCGTTAAAAATATGGTTTTTGCGAATTACTTTCCTTCTTTTCGTTCTTTCTCTTTATTCGTCGAAATTTTGTGTCCAAAAGAGCGCGTAAAACTTCAATAAACTTCAACATATTTCTCGAAGCTTTAAGGATAAATGGATTCTTAGGAATTCTGTTAAATTTATCTCGTCAAACACTTGAAAGAATCGTGAAAATTGGCGGAGAAACGGGCTCGAGTAGTCCTTTGTACGAAAAGAAATATTTTTCTCGACAACGGGTGCCGATGCACAGCAGTTGAACGTGCTCGTCACTTCCACTCTACAAGAGCCTTAATTACTCCCGCTGCAAATATTTGCATTTCAAGTGGCTTTCGCTTGCCTGCATAATGTTTGACACAGTTGCAGCGACGGAGATGGGTCCTGTCTGCTCGAGAATGCCTCCAAGTGGCACGAGTGGCCACTTTGTAACCGCGTCACGCACGTGGTCGCCGAAAAAAAAAAAAAAAAAAAAAAGGTGTACAACGTAACAACGTCGAAATTTTATCGAAGCGAGACGAAATTTTTTTCGCCGCGGGGGAAAAAAGTAAATCTCATCACAGATTTCCACTCAACACCGCGACTCTTCGTATAATCCTAGATGGACCGTTTCGTTACCAATTTTGTCCCTGAAATGTTTTCAATTTTCATGATATGACTTCTCTCAAAGCTGTTCGAGCCAGCATGAAATCCCTTCGAATAATTTCGAATCGAGAGAAACGAATTTCGCTTTTGACGAGTTCCGATGGTATAAAGTACCATCGAAACGGCATTTCAACTTCTTAGAGATTTCCATAGAGACGTATATTCGTTTCCAAGAGTGGCGTTCACGTTCCCCCGTGAAACTGGAGCATCGGCTCGGTCGTCGACTGCGATTAAACTTGCAAACTTTGCCCCATCCTCCTTGTTATCAGTCGCAACGAGTCGTTGAAACGGATCTTTGTCTTTTCGCACACTCGTGCGTCCAAGTATTTTATGATTCTCCGATAATGGGTATATCTCGAGCGAAACTAGGGCGAAATTCGGAAAACAGGCGTTATCAGTATCACCTGTTCCATTTGTAATGACCGTGTATCTGTCTATCGATCCGCGTTTCGCGATAAAACGCACTTGGTGTGGATCCATCATTCGCAACGTGTCCAAATCAATGTTGGAATTAATTTTGAATTAATTTGTTGGAATCGTACGTATATCTTCCGTAATGGCGTAAATCGATCAGAAAGCTTGGATCGAGGAAACATCAGGAAATTTGTTTGAAGCATCAAGATCGACGAATAATTTAAAACGAAACTTCGAGTTGATGCCCCGGTTCGTCGCATTGTTCCATTCGGGGGAATCGAAAGGGGCACATTTTCTGCGGCCAGAGATGAAAACTTTGTCGAGGACATGTCACGTCGAGTAAGTATCGCCGCAACAACTTTTGAAAAAAAATTTATTCCGCGCTTGGAAAGGGTTTTTTTTATATATATACGGCGAGCTTTCACGAGCAATTTCCCCGTGGGTGAGCGAATAACTGCGTATATCCCATAGGTGTGGGCTCTAACGTTGTTTTAACGACGGCAGAGCTACGCGGATCCCCAACGATGGGAAACAAGATTTTCGTTCGATGATATAAAAATGAAATTGTATGGAAAATTGGCGATATTTCTTTTGCAATCCTTCTTTTTTTATATTTGAACGAAAGGTCAATTAAATTACAATTCTTTCAAAAGTGTTGCGTTTTTTAATCACGTTTCAAAGTAATGCGGTAACTTTTAGTGCGAAATACATCGGGAAAAATTGTAAAATTTTGGGGCGGAGGGGGGAAAGATGTTCGAACGATAGCAGAATGTGCAACCTTTAAAACGCGCTTTGTTTCATTTTAATATCTCAATTGGTTGCCGAGATATAACGTTTTAAACATAACGCGTTAAAGTTACGAACGAAAGGGGACTCCGTGGCCTACTTTTTTTCCTGTTCATGCGTACGTCTTTCCAGGAATCTCGAAAAAAAACTGCTTACTCGCGTCTGTCACTGACCAGCGCACGTGGCGCCAAGTTGAGATAGGTGAGAGCGGGCCTAAGGAGCGAGAGGACCGAGTGTGCGATAGGGACGGCGACAGGAAAAATTAGGTTTATCTTCGAACGACGATATCTCGGAAACGGGAAGTCGAATCGAGATCAAACAAAAAGAGTTTTAAAGAGGAAGAATTCGCGTTTCCGACGATCTTAATTTGATCGATAAAAAGTGGCTAGATTCGAAGTTACAGTGGTTTGAAGTTTTGGTAATTTTAATAGGATTTTTGTCGCGGTGTTTAAGAATGGTATGATGGTTTTTATGGTTCTTTTACGAATAATTTTGCTCGAAATAATGATATTTGGCGCAATGAATGGTGTTTTAGAAATAATTATTTCTCGAAATAATATTAGAGAATTTTTTGAATTTCTAAGCAGACAATAAGCGATTCCGATAGGAAATCTAAACTTTTCCCGTACAATTCGAAGGACGAAACGACAGTTTGATACGACAGATGGAGCTAAGGGAAGCGATCCTTGTATCACTTGTAGTTGTCATTTAATATCACATTCGTGACAAGACGGAAGATAGAATTTCATTCTCAAAGCAATCATAAGTAGCAGAAAATAAATTTGCAAAGAAATAATCTCAGACGAGAACTTTGCTAATAAAATGATAAAAATAAGTTCAGATGGGAAAGACGGAACAGAAAGATACGATTTTATTAACCATATCATTCAGTCATATAATTTTGTTAGAATTAGCATCCGCTCTCTCTCGTCGATTTATTTCGTCTGGAAACTTTTCCTATCTCTGTCTAGCATATTTCACTGAATAATTTCTAGATTTATGAGTCAAATTTCCTTTTAAAAAAGACACTCGTAAAATAAACCCTAAGTCATTTGGAAAATAAGTTGGGCACGTATCGAGATGTAAAGTTCAATATTTTGAGAAATTTTTCAATTTTATCTCTAAAATTCTCTTTTAAATAAATTACGTTGAGGAAATGGTTATACATCAAAAAATTTTATACGAGAATTTTCGTATGTTCAATTTTACATAATAATCTTTTCTTCTCTGCTAGGTTTTTTTTATCAACCAAGCTAACTATCATCTAGATAGAGTTTTGAAAACAAACAAAGAGCAAAGTATAACAGCGGATCATCTGTTGCACGCGAAGGATTAATTTCTAGTGGCGACAACAAGATCTTGTTTGCAATTTCTTGCCCCTCGGGTATTAGTTCGACGAAATCTTCAGGTCTGAAATTTCGCTCCGGCTTAATTCGCGTACATACACGAACACAGGTATATCTATGACACGCGGGCCTTGTGACTCCAGGGAATCTCAACTTCTGTTATTTCCTTATCTATACATACATAAATCCTCCGGAACTAACAATACAACAAATTTATATAGTAAAATGTTTCCCCCGTTAACAATACTCCTTTACTTTTTCCATCTAATAATATTCCCCTCCTCCGTGACAAATATCCTGTCACAGAAGATGTAAATTTTCAAAAAAAAAAAGAAAAAAAAAGAAAAAGAAAAATACTTCGATCAACTAAACAAATTTTTTTGTCCAAAATTCAAACGACAAAATTATAAAATTTCGATCAATAGGGCATCAATAGAAGGCAAAACGCGAAGAATTTAAATTGAAAAATATTCAATTTAAAATTCCTCCCCTTTCGTGTCAACAAAGTTTCCATCCTCTAAATTATTCCGAATGTTTCGCAACAATATATCGGGCCGATATAAAAGCGCTGATGAAACGACGCAAGTTTGTCAGCATGGAAAGTGAGGAATCCCAAGTATCAAAATTTAATAACCAACCTCCCCCTTGAGATCCTCTGAGCGGAAGCTCGACACCGTACCTCAACCCTTGGAGGGGTTACCCTCGTGGAACTTTCAGAATTAATCCGAGTTAACTCGGAAACGACTCTGTTTCTGCTTAGACGAACTTGAAATGCCGTCACCGCCGTGCTATCTGACCCCAAGGCTCTCCAGGATTTCCAGGCCAAGCCATCCCTCGCATCCTCCTATTTTTTTTCTTTTCTTTTCTTTCTTTTTTTTTTTTTTTAACGATCACCGTCCCGCGACTAAGTTACGCCGGACCTCGTTCAAACTTTCTTGAAAAATCGAGGCGAGTCGAAATTAATTAACAACGACAGGGACAACGATCACGCTGGAGCGCTGGGTGGCCCTTCTTTCGCTCGCGATCGAAATTTATTCGCAACTTCTCTCCCCCCTCTCCGAAGTATTTCCTCTCCGAGAAGTTGAAAGAAATTAGGGGAGAAAGTTTTAGCGGTGGTTGTAGAGGAAACAGCAGCTAATTGTAGCAGCAGCAGCAACGTAATTCGCTCGCCAAGATTTTTACTTTGATAATAAAATAAAATTGAACTCGGTGGTTGAGTTTGCCTCCCCTTTTAGCCGTGATCGAAGTTTCACAAAGCGGGAATTTTAATTTCAATATATTCATCCGTAAAGAAAGAAATTAAATGACAAAATTTCCGATTAATCTCCCTTCTCCTATAAACTTTCAAACTTCGAAGGATTTGTAATAAATGATGTTAGGAAGGGATTAGCGCGAATTCCGGATGAAGAGAAAAAAGGAAAGAAGAGAAATGAAAATTTGATGGAAGGACGACTCACCTTGACCCAGAATTTCTGTTTAAGTTTCCACGGTTATTCAATCAGCAGCTCCCCTGCCGTTCTGGACTTCCCCTTCTGTTTCCACCTTGAATCGCGTTGTCCCCAAGAGTGTTCAGCCACTTCCTGCAAAAGTCGAACGCAAATCCCTATCAATCTCCGCGACGTAAACGAGAATTCCGCGTTTTAAGTGTTAAAACCAGGGACGCGATAGTTTGCCGATGGTTTTTGAATTGAAACGCAGTCATTCAATGGTTCACCCACACTCGAGTACAATCGTTCCCCTGTTCTTTGTCTAATTAATCGCCCTTTAAAAAAAAAGGATCCTTTCGTAAAGTAGACAACTTTTATTTTCTAACATTTAATGACATGATATTTTCTCGATTTTGTTTCTTTTTTTTTTTCTAAACTACTTTCTCATTGCTCTTCGTTGTAATTCTCTCTACGTATAATATCAATGCTATTCTAAATCAAGATAGCAGCGAACAACGAATCCTTTAAAATAAATTAACGTTATTTATTCCATAAATACGATGACGTTATCACGCTTATTATCACAAATTATAATGTTTATCGGTGATTATTGCGGCGTGTTTATGTCATTATTTATTGGAGATATCATTATGATTATTTAATCCTGTACCATACAAATAGAAACGCGTGCCAAGAAGTGATTACACGGCACGATATCGGGATAACAAATTTCTCTAATTCAGTTAGGATGCAGGGAAATAAAAGAGGTATGCGCGCGCGAATGAAGTGATGCCCAATTAACACGGGCCGTGGTGGTTTCGCGCGAAACTTCCGGGCAGCGGTGTCGAGTTGCGAATAACAAACTAATAAGCCTATTAGAGCGGAGAAAACGGCGGAAACGCGGCGGTAGTGGCCGGCGCGAGTGCAAAGCTAACTCGCATAATTAAATTCTATCTTGAGGCCGAGCGACGTCGAGCGACCGCCCACGAATATTTCAACCAACGAAAATTAATCGAGCAGCATTCAATTTGACGGGGCTGACTGCAGCTTAATTGCGTGCAAATTTTCCTGCCAGGGGAGGGGAAAAAATCGTTTATTCTCGTTCATTCCCCTTCCATTATGGCTACGATATAATGCTTTCAAAAATTACTCGATCTGGTCAATTTTAAATTAAAGTTCAAATTAAAGTTTGAATAATGAATAGAATTGTGGGATGAAAATATAAAATAATTTATCACTTTCGATATTTTTTAGGAACAGTTTTCTTTAATCCGTCTTCTAACATACGAGCGAATATAAATATAAATATAGGAAAATTTTCCTTCTTATCCAAAACGTATCAAAGCTACTTTCTCTAACAAATTTATATATTTTTGATTTCAGGTAAATCTTGGAGATATGGCACGATAGTCTGTCGTATTGAAAGAAGGCAATCTCTAACAAAAATAATAATAAAAAAAAAATTGATCTTCGAAACTCTGAGTCTCTGAGTCAAGAAACAATCTCAGGATCGTTTTACCAGATATCCATTTACTGTGAGTCAGTGGAAGAGTTTAGAAGCGAGTCAGCCCCGGCAAACTACAATTTTCCAGCACGTCAACCATATCGACGAAATGATCTCGATAGGTAAGAAGAGTAACCTCCTCCGATCCTCAGTGTGCGTATTCATCTGCACACTGCGTACCTTCCTCGACCCTTCTCCTTTTCTTCCTTATCTTACCTTCTCTCTCTCTCTATCAGCATTCAGGTGATGTCACAGCGCGCGACATCGTGCATGCGTGGTTCGTGCCAGTTGGTAACCCCATTGTAATTCTTTTTTCGGCAAGAATCGGTTCTCAGGAGATTGGAAAGGTGGAAATGAGATTTCCAGGGGCAATTTGAAGCGAGTTTGTGCCGGTAAAAGGGTCGAGATGAAGGGGGTCTCGTGACGACGAAGAAGAGGAGGAGGAAGTAGACGGGGTCGAGGGTTGACTAGCGCGAGATGAGAAGACGGATACACGGGTAAGAGGGGAGGATGGGAGGGGGGGAAAAAAGGGGAAGAAAGCGCGGAATGAGCTGCTTTATTATGTCTTGGTGGAGAAAATTTATCAGTCATCTTCTCTCTTTGATCTATCCCCCCTTCCTTGTAGCTTAACGTGCTACGATTTCTTTCATGGAAAAATTAAAAGGAACGAGATATTAAGATACAATATTAAGATAGACGTGATCGTGTAGAGTTACTATAGATCGTTGCAGAAGCTGATATCGAAAGGTTTTTTTTTTTTTTTTTTTAATGTAATACGATAAATCGATTTATATATATATATCACACACGCAACGAGACGGAACTCAAGTTTGATGGAATTCGCTGTTGCCGTAGGTGTTGGGATTCCAAGAGTATGGATTGAACGTTACAGATTCAATTATAGTTACGAACACAAATTTCCACGGGATCAGGCCGGTTTACCTACCGAGTTTGTTCCATTTTCCGGATAAAGGATTACCGGGAGAAATGTGGTTGGATTATTTTAAGACGTGCAACGTTAACTCACAAGAAGTTTCCTGGCCGACTTCAAACACATTTTGGAGACTTAACAGGGCTTAAATCGTTCCAATGCCTGGGGAATAATTTACTTTGGGCCGTGAGGGTGAGTGTCTAACGAATTAGCCATTCAGCGGGATAATAATTTAATAACAATTCTCCATTGTAAAGAATTTTTTATTCGTGATTATTAGGATAAACGTTTGTTGTTTTCTGTTTGAAGATTACTCTCTCTCTCTCTCTCTCTCTTTCTTTCTTTCTCAGTTCCCCTCTCTATCTTTCTTTTTTCCGAACGAGAAGTGTCGCGTGATTTTCAAGAGGATCAGGGGAGGAGATTCCCCTGTTGTCAGCGGAAAGTTTCCGCGTCTCGCATAAATTCTGTGGGAACTATGAGAAGAAAAGAAAATGGAGGGAAAGTTGGTGAGAATTTCGCATCCGTTACCGATAAGAAGATGCCCTGGCATTATTGGACGAATCTGAACGTCCAGAAAAAATCCACCTGTATTTTCCATCGTACGTTTCAATTACTGTCAAAGTCGCTACGAAATTTCTTGGAAATATCCCTTCTTCCTGATCTCCCTTTAAATTATTTTTCCCCCAAAATGATTTTCAACCCCTTTTTCGCGCGCCTCGCTCCCTCTGATCCCTACTTATCTATAAGTTTGAAAGATTTAAATTGAAAACTTTGAAAATTAAAAATCTGGAAATCCGTCTAGAAGTTTGATAAAACTGAGAATTTCAAAGTAAAATTTCTAATTAACGATCCAAGAAAAGGAAGAATCGAGCAAAAGCTTTCAAACGAAACTCGACATCGGAGAGAGAGAAAGAGAGAGAGAGAGAGAGAAAGAGATAGTCTCACCACTTTCTACGATTTACGACTTTTCGTACGCGAAAACAAAACACGCTGGACCGCCAATCGTCGCGATTCATCGTTATTTTTTCATGCAGGCAAACCTCTCGACCCCCGTCGAGGAAACAACGGTTGAAAACGCTTTTCTAGAAGAATCGACAGCCCCCTCTCGCGATTCTTTCGTCTCCTTTGAGGCCCTTCTTCATCTTCCATTCAATATTTCCTCGACAATTCTCCTCGCTTCTCATTTTTCGCAATTTCTTCTTTGTTCTCGCGGACCGGAATGTCGATTTGTTCGCGTATTTTTAAATAGTCGAACATAACAGGTTGATTGAGCTGTTTTTAATTAACTTTGACCGATGAAATAAAGGAGGTCCGCGGTCGTTTTTATTTATACTTCCTTACAACAGGATACAACAGGGGAATTTTTCCAGAATATTAAAAACTCTTCATCATTGTCGAGATGCTTATTTTTCCCTCTCTGATATTATCAAGAAATTCGAACATTTCTCTCTCTCTCTCTCTCTCTCTCTCTCTCTCTCTCTCTCTTGTGCAAGTTTAAAAATTTCTGTTTCAAAGATAGTTCTTTAGAGAAAATTGCTTCCATCTTTTCGAGATGTTTCTTTCTTCGCATAAAATAGGGACAAAGGGAAGATCGCAAAGATGGTATATTTGACCATTGTGGAAGAATGATTCTTAATTTCTCTCGAGGGAAAAACGAATTCTGATCGTTCGATTCTTAACCGTGTTTCTTTTCTTTTCTTTTTTTTTTTTTTTTTTTTTTTTTTCATAATTGAAACTTCCAAGACTGATCCTTTCCTTTTTCCCTTCCAGCTCCCAAGAGAAACTTCTCAGTTTCAATTCGCAAGTTTCGAGATATTCCAATCAATTTCCCGAACGCGAAATTGCTAAGCGGCGAACTTTCACTGCCCCGAAAGTTTTCGTACGAGTGGCTACAGTGATTCGCGCGAAACTTTCAGACGGAGAAATTAAGCTCCTTCGGAATTACTAATTATATTTCTCTCTTGTCGTCGAGGAATCGTGTTTCAATTTTATAGCCACGATCAATCGTCTTTTGTCATTCGTTATTTCTCGATTTATTTGTACTTTCAAACTCAGATACATCTATCATCTTGCCAAACGATATATAATTGCTGATATAATTTCTGTACGTCATTATTTATTATTTAAAATTACCCTTTGTACAGTAGGGATAATAAATTTTAACAATATAAAATGCAAATGAAACGTTTAATTTAAATATTAAATACAAATTAGGAAATTACGTATTTAACATGATTGAAAATAATTTGCAAGGTAAAATTATAGAAAGAAGAATTATTAATATAATTGTATAAAGGCAGTGAAATCGAATTACCTTCCTCGTTTCAACAAGACATATGCATCCCAACAATGAAGTAACGCAGTCCGTACAATCGCAGATATAATTATGCACTGAGTGATGTAAATGATACGTTAATATCTAATTCTATCCGGTCTCCTCTCTACATTCCCTGTACAATTACAGTATTATGTAATCATTCATCTGTTCCTCGAAGATTAAATCTGGCCGTGTATTAAATTATATTTGACCTTGCTAATTTAAATCGAGCAGCGAATCGAGCCGCACTGGACACGTATACACACACCTGTGCTTGATCTATCTCTTAATTAATAAATCTATACGATAATTTTGCACTTGGCTCATCGATGATCAATTAATTAATATACGGTAGAATAAGCGGAAAAGATATCGATATCTGAAATGTAATACAACTGTTTAATTGTATTGAAATTTTTTATTAAAAGCTTCATCGATGCCAGTTGCATAATTAATTACTTATAATACACAATAGTTAAATATTGACCGTACATTATTTATAGATATTATTTTCACAGGTAAATAAATCTTTAAAGTTGATCGAAAACGCCATGATCAATTTTACATTGGAAAAAAAGGCGGAACGACGGAAATATCAAATCTTTTCTAATTTCCTAAATATTCTCATTGAAAGTTCACGAGTCAAGCGAAAGGAAACGAACTTGAATTCTAAAAAAGGAACAATCATAAAATTCATTCATCTGCAGTTTCTCACGCTTCCACATACATCTTTTTGGTAAGTAAGTATACAATAAAGATTACTCGACAAATTTTTCTAAGAATTTTAGCAGTTCTTGGAAACGACGTTATATTCCTGGAATTATCGAAATTCTTGAACGAAAGAAATTTTTTGAGAACATAAGTTAAGTTAGAAGAACGTCTGAGGAATTTTTCCTCGATAAGAATTTCGGTAGTTCTTGGAAATAACGTTAAATTCCTAGAATTTCTAAAATTCTTGAAGAAACAAAATTTTCAACCAATTTTTCGATTTTGTTTTAGGAGAACATAAGTTGGAAGAAGATTGCCCAAAACGAATTCAATCACCTGGAGAACAAGATCGACCACCAACATGATTCTCAAGCAGATTTATCAGCAGCCTTACATTGTTGCCACTCATCCCAACGAGATTCACTATCTCGAAGTTGAAAATGAAAGCACCAAACCAATTTTTACATATTATATAATATGTAATATAGTTATATAAGTATAAGTTATACTGTATAATGTTAAAATATAAGATATATGTAATGTAACTTTAATATTTAATAAATATATATTGTACATATATTTTTTATCTCCTTTTTATTTCTCACCTTATTTTCCCTTTTCTAAAAAAGCTTAAGTTTAGAAAAAGGAAGCAGAATATAGGTAAGTTAAATTTTATAATTAGTTTTAAGTAAAAAAAACAAAAAAAGGTTCCATTAGAAACCATATTTAAAGAGGTAAGTATAAAAAATTAATTAAACAAATTAAAAAATTAAAATTCCATCAATTCTTGGAAATGACGTCAAATTCCTGGAATTATCGAAAATCTTGAACGAATAAAATTTTTCGCCAAAAATTCGATTTTGTATTAGGAGAATATAACTTGATAGGAGGTCGTTTAAATTTCGGTGGGAAATTCAAATTCCTGAAATTATCGAAATTTTTCAGAGAACGAAAATTTTTGCCAATTTTTCGACTTTGTATTAGGAGAATATAACTTGATAGGAGGTCGTTTAAATTTCGGTGGGAAATTCAAATTCCTGAAATTATCGAAATTTTTCAGAGAACGAAAATTTTTGCCAATTTTTCGACTTTGTATTAGGAGAATATAACTTGATAGGAGGTCGTTTAAATTTCGGTGGGAAATTCAAATTCCTGAAATTATCGAAATTTTTCAGAGAACGAAAATTTTTGCCAATTTTTCGACTTTGTATTAGGAGAATATAACTTGATAGGAGGTCGTTTAAATTTCGGTGGGAAATTCAAATTCCTGAAATTATCGAAATTTTTCAGAGAACGAAAATTTTTGCCAATTTTTCGACTTTGTATTAGGAGAATATAACTTGATAGGAGGTCGTTTAAATTTCGGTGGGAAATTCAAATTCCTGAAATTATCGAAATTTTTCAGAGAACGAAAATTTTTGCCAATTTTTCGACTTTGTATTAGGAGAATATAACTTGATAGGAGGTCGTTTAAATTTCGGTGGGAAATTCAAATTCCTGAAATTATCGAAATTTTTCAGAGAACGAAAATTTTTGCCAATTTTTCGACTTTGTATTAGGAGAATATAACTTGATAGGAGGTCGTTTAAATTTCGGTGGGAAATTCAAATTCCTGAAATTATCGAAATTTTTCAGAGAACGAAAATTTTTGCCAATTTTTCGACTTTGTATTAGGAGAATATAACTTGATAGGAGGTCGTTTAAATTTCGGTGGGAAATTCAAATTCCTGAAATTATCGAAATTTTTCAGAGAACGAAAATTTTTGCCAATTTTTCGACTTTGTATTAGGAGAATATAACTTGATAGGAGGTCGTTTAAATTTCGGTGGGAAATTCAAATTCCTGAAATTATCGAAATTTTTCAGAGAACGAAAATTTTTGCCAATTTTTCGACTTTGTATTAGGAGAATATAACTTGATAGGAGGTCGTTTAAATTTCGGTGGGAAATTCAAATTCCTGAAATTATCGAAATTTTTCAGAGAACGAAAATTTTTGCCAATTTTTCGACTTTGTATTAGGAGAATATAACTTGATAGGAGGTCGTTTAAATTTCGGTGGGAAATTCAAATTCCTGAAATTATCGAAATTTTTCAGAGAACGAAAATTTTTGCCAATTTTTCGACTTTGTATTAGGAGAATATAACTTGATAGGAGGTCGTTTAAATTTCGGTGGGAAATTCAAATTCCTGAAATTATCGAAATTTTTCAGAGAACGAAAATTTTTGCCAATTTTTCGACTTTGTATTAGGAGAATATAACTTGATAGGAGGTCGTTTAAATTTCGGTGGGAAATTCAAATTCCTGAAATTATCGAAATTTTTCAGAGAACGAAAATTTTTGCCAATTTTTCGACTTTGTATTAGGAGAATATAACTTGATAGGAGGTCGTTTAAATTTCGGTGGGAAATTCAAATTCCTGAAATTATCGAAATTTTTCAGAGAACGAAAATTTTTGCCAATTTTTCGACTTTGTATTAGGAGAATATAACTTGATAGGAGGTCGTTTAAATTTCGGTGGGAAATTCAAATTCCTGAAATTATCGAAATTTTTCAGAGAACGAAAATTTTTGCCAATTTTTCGACTTTGTATTAGGAGAATATAACTTGATAGGAGGTCGTTTAAATTTCGGTGGGAAATTCAAATTCCTGAAATTATCGAAATTTTTCAGAGAACGAAAATTTTTGCCAATTTTTCGACTTTGTATTAGGAGAATATAACTTGATAGGAGGTCGTTTAAATTTCGGTGGGAAATTCAAATTCCTGAAATTATCGAAATTTTTCAGAGAACGAAAATTTTTGCCAATTTTTCGACTTTGTATTAGGAGAATATAACTTGATAGCAGGTCGTTTAAATTTCGGTGGGAAATTCAAATTCCTGAAATTATCGAAATTTTTCAGAGAACGAAAATTTTTGCCAATTTTTCGACTTTGTATTAGGAGAATATAACTTGATAGGAGGTCGTTTAAATTTCGGTGGGAAATTCAAATTCCTGAAATTATCGAAATTTTTCAGAGAACGAAAATTTTTGCCAATTTTTCGACTTTGTATTAGGAGAATATAACTTGATAGGAGGTCGTTTAAATTTCGGTGGGAAATTCAAATTCCTGAAATTATCGAAATTTTTCAGAGAACGAAAATTTTTGCCAATTTTTCGACTTTGTATTAGGAGAATATAACTTGATAGGAGGTCGTTTAAATTTCGGTGGGAAATTCAAATTCCTGAAATTATCGAAATTTTTCAGAGAACGAAAATTTTTGCCAATTTTTCGACTTTGTATTAGGAGAATATAACTTGATAGGAGGTCGTTTAAATTTCGGTGGGAAATTCAAATTCCTGAAATTATCGAAATTTTTCAGAGAACGAAAATTTTTGCCAATTTTTCGACTTTGTATTAGGAGAATATAACTTGATAGGAGGTCGTTTAAATTTCGGTGGGAAATTCAAATTCCTGAAATTATCGAAATTTTTCAGAGAACGAAAATTTTTGCCAATTTTTCGACTTTGTATTAGGAGAATATAACTTGATAGGAGGTCGTTTAAATTTCGGTGGGAAATTCAAATTCCTGAAATTATCGAAATTTTTCAGAGAACGAAAATTTTTGCCAATTTTTCGACTTTGTATTAGGAGAATATAACTTGATAGGAGGTCGTTTAAATTTCGGTGGGAAATTCAAATTCCTGAAATTATCGAAATTTTTCAGAGAACGAAAATTTTTGCCAATTTTTCGACTTTGTATTAGGAGAATATAACTTGATAGGAGGTCGTTTAAATTTCGGTGGGAAATTCAAATTCCTGAAATTATCGAAATTTTTCAGAGAACGAAAATTTTTGCCAATTTTTCGACTTTGTATTAGGAGAATATAACTTGATAGGAGGTCGTTTAAATTTCGGTGGGAAATTCAAATTCCTGAAATTATCGAAATTTTTCAGAGAACGAAAATTTTTGCCAATTTTTCGACTTTGTATTAGGAGAATATAACTTGATAGGAGGTCGTTTAAATTTCGGTGGGAAATTCAAATTCCTGAAATTATCGAAATTTTTCAGAGAACGAAAATTTTTGCCAATTTTTCGACTTTGTATTAGGAGAATATAACTTGATAGGAGGTCGTTTAAATTTCGGTGGGAAATTCAAATTCCTGAAATTATCGAAATTTTTCAGAGAACGAAAATTTTTGCCAATTTTTCGACTTTGTATTAGGAGAATATAACTTGATAGGAGGTCGTTTAAATTTCGGTGGGAAATTCAAATTCCTGAAATTATCGAAATTTTTCAGAGAACGAAAATTTTTGCCAATTTTTCGACTTTGTATTAGGAGAATATAACTTGATAGGAGGTCGTTTAAATTTCGGTGGGAAATTCAAATTCCTGAAATTATCGAAATTTTTCAGAGAACGAAAATTTTTGCCAATTTTTCGACTTTGTATTAGGAGAATATAACTTGATAGGAGGTCGTTTAAATTTCGGTGGGAAATTCAAATTCCTGAAATTATCGAAATTTTTCAGAGAACGAAAATTTTTGCCAATTTTTCGACTTTGTATTAGGAGAATATAACTTGATAGGAGGTCGTTTAAATTTCGGTGGGAAATTCAAATTCCTGAAATTATCGAAATTTTTCAGAGAACGAAAATTTTTGCCAATTTTTCGACTTTGTATTAGGAGAATATAACTTGATAGGAGGTCGTTTAAATTTCGGTGGGAAATTCAAATTCCTGAAATTATCGAAATTTTTCAGAGAACGAAAATTTTTGCCAATTTTTCGACTTTGTATTAGGAGAATATAACTTGATAGGAGGTCGTTTAAATTTCGGTGGGAAATTCAAATTCCTGAAATTATCGAAATTTTTCAGAGAACGAAAATTTTTGCCAATTTTTCGACTTTGTATTAGGAGAATATAACTTGATAGGAGGTCGTTTAAATTTCGGTGGGAAATTCAAATTCCTGAAATTATCGAAATTTTTCAGAGAACGAAAATTTTTGCCAATTTTTCGACTTTGTATTAGGAGAATATAACTTGATAGGAGGTCGTTTAAATTTCGGTGGGAAATTCAAATTCCTGAAATTATCGAAATTTTTCAGAGAACGAAAATTTTTGCCAATTTTTCGACTTTGTATTAGGAGAATATAACTTGATAGGAGGTCGTTTAAATTTCGGTGGGAAATTCAAATTCCTGAAATTATCGAAATTTTTCAGAGAACGAAAATTTTTGCCAATTTTTCGACTTTGTATTAGGAGAATATAACTTGATAGGAGGCCGCTCGAGAAATTTTTTCAAGTATTTCTGCAGTTCTTGGAAATGATGTCATATTTCTGGAGTTTCTGAAATTCGAAAGTTGTACAAGTTTTGGGATTGGGGAAACAAATAAAAAATTCGGTATTTTTTACAAAAAAAATGTATTTATTCACGTTATTTTATGTTACATTTACATTTTTGATGTTTTAACATATTTTCATATTTCAATTTTTAAAATTATCGAAATTCTTGAGTGAATTGTATGAAGGAAGAATTTTGCCCATTTTTTCGACTTTTTTTGTATGTATCCCTTGTATTAGGAGAATGCATGTTGACAGGAGCTCCCTCTAGAATTTTTTCCACGAATTTCGGCCGTTCTTGGAAGTGACGTCAAATTCTTGAAATTTCTGAAATTCAAAAAATTGATTTATATACTTATAAATAATTATCTTTATTTATTATGATATTTACTTACCTTTTATTGCTGTTATTTTTTGTGATATTAAATCTTTTTCAACCATTATGCACCAGACATTATTTATTTTTTTTTTTTTACTACAATTATATAAATTTTTTTGAATTTGTGAATGTTGTAAGTTGATAGGAACTTTTGCAAGAATTTCGGAAGTTCTTGATGTCAAACGATGTCAAATTCTTGAAATTATCGAAACTCTTGAGCGAACGAAAATTTTATCCAATTTTTCGATTTTGTATTAGGAGAACATAAATTGATAGGAGATCGTTCGAGAACTCTTTCCAATTTTGGCAGTTCTTGGAATTGTTATATTCCTGAAATTTTTAAAATCCATGGAAATGGAGAGGAATAATAGTAGAATAATATTTATACAAAAATTTACATATTTCTTTTTATTTTTTGTAATAATTGTATATGTATTTGCAATAATATATTTATTATTTATTATTTTAAATAGAATCAAAGTATAAATTATGTTACAATGTTATATTAAATCAATTGTATTATGATAATAAATATTTAATTTTAATAAATTAAGTAGATGTTTTTTATTAACAAAGATTTCCTATCCTACCCTAATCCCTGCAGACTTTGGATAAGTATTAAACATTCTTAAAATTATTATTTGGTAAGTATAATATCGTAATTTTGCGATTTACCAAACTGTTGACCTAATCAAACAGTTATAGTTAGTTAATTAGTTAGTTATTTGCCGAGAAAATAATTTGAAACAATCGTAATTAAAATAATAATGTATGTATGTAATTTATCAAGCACTTAATGCAAAAACAAATATAAATTATTTTTCAAGAAAGTGGATAAGATAAAACATTCAATGTACTACTGGTATTTCTCTTTTTCTTTTAGCAATTAGTCCATATAGATCACTTACTTATTAAACTAATGGAGCGATCGTGATATACGATTCGAAATTTTAACTGCATTCGATTTTAAATAAATAATTGACAATAAAATATCGATTCCATTCTCTTTCGATTCTTTTTCTCATATCACGGAAAAAGGGACGGAATCTTTAATAAAATCCTCTTCCCCCGTTTCTACGTTTTTGCTTCCCCACGAAGCAGGGAATTACAGGACTGGAATGAATGATGGAGGCCAAACGAAGAGTAGATTAGACGAAGTCAGTAAAAGCGATCTAGGTTGCCAGCTGACAAGCTGGCAATGACTGATTGGCGCAGGTTGCCACTATCCACGACGCGTCGTTCCTCTTTGTCACGGTCATTGTTCGCGGACTAATTAGATTCTCCTTAGAGATTAATCGCGAAATTCGCTTAGCTCCGATAGATTCAACCGAGGAAGCCTCGAACCACCGCCGATTATTATTGTCTATCGGAATAATCAGTCCAAAGTTCCGACAAGCGGAATGTAATTAACAAGAACCGCTAAATCACGGCCGAATTCAAACTGTGTCTGACAATGAATCCTCGTTAGGCTTTCTGTTATGCTAATGATACGCATCTTGGAGAGATCTCGATCTCTCGGAAATCGTTCGATTCCACGAAACCGATTCCAGAAATTTCATCGAGTAGGGAACGATATCCGCGAGAGATAAATTTTTTAAAAATCTTTAGACAGGATATTATTTAAAAATATTCTTAAATTCTTAGGAAACGGATAAATAAATAGATCCAGACAGACGTAACGTCTGAGATCTGTGACGGACGGAATCATGCGACGAAATGACAGACTGACTCGAATATCCGTAGATTGCTTCGATAAACTCGATTTCGTCGCCACGGTGTTCCTCGGAGACGTTAATGAATCGCGGGAACAGAAGCTTTCCTTCTAATCTCGTCTAGGGTCTTGAACCGACGTGTATTTGCATTAGTATACGGCTTCACGCGACGACAAATCGTGCACACATTCTCGAAATATCGATCTCCCTCCTCCCGTCACTCGAGCCACGGGGAGGGGAAAACGTGAAATATAAAAATCGGCCAAACACGATTCACCCCGTGAAATCTTTTCAACCTAAATTCCACTTCAATCCTGCACTTTCTCTGCCAATCGAAAATAACGAAGCAATTCGTTCGACAAAGCGAAAACTCTCCTTTCTTTCTCTCTTTGTTCCCGTTGTCTTTTTTCTCTCTCTTCTTACAAAAGCGGCTCTTTGTACGTTCGAAATAAAAAAAAAAAAAAAAAAAAGAAGAGGAGGGAAAATAAAGGGAGGGAGGAAAAGATAAAGAATATAAAGAGAGACGAATTGATCGATAATTAATCGAACGGAAGTGGCAGAAGAATCCGCGAGAGCGAAGACACAATCGACGTTGCTTTTGCTCGATCGACAAGAAAAAGTTGGCAGAGCCGACGCAGACCGTTTCGAACGATAAAAGCTTCCGGGTGAACAGCGAAGGGACACTTCACCCAGTGTCTTTCAACACTTCCGCCACATGTGTCCGACAACTTTGCACTCGGTTTCGCACTTTTACTCCCTCCTTCCTCTCTTCCTTCCTTCCTTCCTCCTCCATTTCGCGCGCGCCTCTTAAACTTTCGCCGCTTCGATTCGCTGTAATCGACCACCCTTTATCATCCCTCGACACACGCGCGATCGATGGTTGTGTGGACGGCCATCGTAAAAATCGTCTGGAATTTCGTCTCTCGATTCTTCCACCTCGATCTCCCGATCCCCCAAAACCAATCCAACGATTTAACACACGCGAGGTCAACGCCACTCTCTCGTTCTGTTACCACGTTCTTCCATTCCCGATCAAAGATTTATCTATACCCGTGTTTGATGGTGGAGCAATAATAAATTCGTGGACACGTAGAGGGCGTTAAAGGGAATCGTGATGTCGAGGTGAATTTAATGGGAAGGTGTGGGATCGAGTGAAACTAGATGTTATTGGAAAGGTTGATCCTTGAGGATTTGTAGTGAATAATTATTTAGGTTTTGACGCGAGGAGGAGATTTCGTAATGGACGTGGAAAGCTCCTCGAGCTCGAGGACTTGAGTGGAACTTACTACTACTACTACTACTACTGGAGAATGTGGAGTTCGGAGTAGGGGTGGATTCCAAGTTGAATTCATTTTTATTTTCGCGAAATTGAGGGGGAAAAAGTGACATCCATCTCTCTCTCTCTCTCTCTCTCTTTATATCCCTGACCAATTACGTATTTTTTACATCAAAGATTAAAGAATCGTGAGCTCGAAGTGGAGAGTATAGATCGACGAAGGAAATACCAGTAGTAACTCTGTCCATTGAAACTGTTTCAATTAATCATCGCTGCACGGATTGACAAAGTGCTCTCGGTCACTGGCACGAAGCACTGTTGAAAAATTCGGGGGGAAAAAGAAAAAAAAAGGAAAAAAGTGTGGTACACCTCGATTTCGTCGTATCAATTCGAATATGCACGAGCAAACGTTCGATAAGATAATTCTGTAATTATATTTACCTAAATTGAATTCATTTGGATGAAAAGGATAAATACGTAAAGATTATTATTACAAATAAAACGTGTTTCACAGTCCGTGAAAATCCGGCGTTTAATCCGATGGAAATCGTGTTCGTTCCACGTTGGCGAAATGGCGTCGTTAATAATTCCTCACTGTCTCTTTTCTGCCCTTTCGTAGCTGATAGCGTGACACGCAAAAGCCTGTTCAACGTAAGGGCTCCCAATTAACCACGGCGATTAATCATTTTATCTCGCTTCTGAATTGTCCCGCTTTTCCCCGTCTTTTCGCTCGTTCGCGCCACGCCACGCTGAAATAAACGAACCGTTAATTGATTCCTAATGCGTGCCAAACTTGAGGGGGGAATACTCGCGTGATGGATCGCGAGTTGATCCTTTTTTTCCACTCGCGCATTTAACTCCACCACTCGTCGATTACTACCCCCTTTTTTTTTTCCCCCCTTCCCTGTTTTCGTATACGTATTCGTTTTGTAAAAGAGGTCTGGTCAACTCTCTCTCGAATATCGATCTGAATATCCACTTAATATTCTCGTAGGGGTGCGATCGATCGGCTGAATTTTCTTTATCATCGTTTTTTAATAAAATATAATATAATTCCAAGGATTTAAGTAGAGATCACAATTATCGCGCACCGTCGCGGAAAGATACGCGATTTCAAATGTCATTGAGTTGGAAATTATAATCGATAATTTTGTCCTCGTAATAATCCCACGAGCAAATGGGTTAATTGGAGAAAATAAATTTAGGTTTATACATACGTGTGATTATTATTATATCACGTTATATAATTTTTT
Source organism: Apis florea (assembly GCF_048593485.1). Taxonomy (NCBI): domain Eukaryota; kingdom Metazoa; phylum Arthropoda; class Insecta; order Hymenoptera; family Apidae; genus Apis; species Apis florea. The sequence continues at coordinate 1,811,047 of NW_028256789.1, forward strand.
AATATTAATCGTCTCAAAGGGCTCTCCATTCGAACCTCATCGAATCCATCAATCTTCCCTCCGCCCCTCCCTTATATCGATACGTAATGTGGAACTCATTCGTAGACTGCATTCACGCTGCACATTCGGTCCCTCCTCGATTCGATTAAGTGGACGTGGAAGCTCGTATCGAGGAGTGGAAAAAGGAAACGTAGGGGAAGCGAGAAGCGCGACGAAAAATTTATTCCAGCTAAATCGAGGGTCGTCCAACGTTAAACGAGAGATCGGGTTCACGGCCGATCAAATTTCCAACCGGCTAGCGTAAACCGTGGAAATTTTTATCAAGTTTAACGCCACTGTGGAGAGAGAGAGAGAGAGAGAGAGGAGGAGGAGGAGGAGAAGAGTGGAATAAACGTTGAAAAAAGACGAGGCAGGAGAGATGAAGGGTGTAAAACGACGCTTGCTTCAATAACAAGCGAAAGCAAGCGTGAAGAGGAGTGGTGCCGCGAAATTTTACGCGAAAATTCACCGTAAGCCTTAAGTTCAAGTATTACGTGTTGGCGCAGGATATAAAATGTCGTTTCCTCGGATGAAATTTCTCCTCGAAACATGGCACATTTAATCGATACAGTTTTCACAACCCGATTTTACATATTTTTCCCGGGGACAAAATTTAATGGGTGATATTAATCCATCAATATTTCAATTTCATCGTGCATTTTATACCAGCCAGCGTATATGATACCACGATAAGAGAAATTTCCTCTGAAAAAATGATCCTTTGAGAAAAAAAAGAAAAAAAAAAGATATTAATCGCGTATCTGAAAAACTTACCCTATATATTCCTTGGATCTAAAAATTATTAGGAAGAAAAATGATTCGAATCGCATTCGATTCTTTTAACGTTAACCTCGAATTGAATCGATGGAAAAAGGTATCGGAAAGTCAGAAAGTCGTAAAATCGCATCGATAGGAGGGGGGAAAAACTGGGTGAACCCTGGAGAAATCGATCCCAGCTTCCGTTCCATCGATCACAGGAACGGATGGGTAATAATATTATCCGTAATTACCATTTCGTAAATATTCTCGTAAAAGGGATCCAGGATATCCAGCGACTTTGCATTTTCACCGCGAAACAGTAGAACAACACCCGTTCGGTGTCAGTTTCCCTGCCCCTTGTCGTCGAAACAAGCGAAACCACCATTTCCTTCGTATTCGTATTCGCTCTCTCCTCCTGCCAATATCGCTTTCGGTTTTTGAATTTTTTTTATCATTCCCCGTACGCGCGTTTCAAGAGATAAAAGTTTCTCTAGAAATCTCAACCACGCGTTCTTCTATTTTTCCATCCAAAACTAGATCTTCCACGTCCTATTGAATTATTCCATTCGAAATTTATTGGGATCGAATAGAGTCGCTGTAAGGGGCGAGATTCTCTTTACTTATTATAATTAGGCGATAAATAAGAGGTAGATGTTAAGTTAATCGGGCAAGTTTGGCGAGTTTAAGCTTGGCCGTGAATCTCGGGGAAAAAAATATTCTCCACGGTGGAGAAGGTCGAGGAGCCGGGAGGAAACAGGGAGCCGAAATGGTACCCTCTTAAGTTTAAACAGTCGTTCAATCTCTCCGCCACTTCGCTGAATATTTATCAAGGGTTCGCCTTGAACAATCTAATCCCTTCCTCCTCCCCCACGTTCCCCAATATCTATCCCTGGACAGAGAATGGCGCCCGTTTAATTACTTTCTTCGGTACAACGAGAAGGGACTATTGCGAGGAACTTCCTCTTCTTGACTTTTATCGCGCGAAAGAAATTGCGCGAAAAAGCCAAAAGGCTCGAATAAATTTGCATTGTCATAATTAAAAGGGAGGGGTGGTGGAAGGAGGAAAGATAGCGAACGTTCGGCGAAACAAGCGTTGCAAAAGTTTAGAGTTTGCCACTCCTCTTCCCTTCCCTTCGCCCCCTTTCTTTCGTTCGCGTGCAACGAGGATTAATTATAATTTCGCGTTTCGAGACATTCGAGGAAACGAACACGGCATTAACAAAATCAGAAACGAAAAATGATTAAAATTAAACGGAATTCCCATTCAATCTTAATCTCTTCTATTAATTTTTATCCCTTTCTTGCGCGCCGCAGTATCTATTTCTCGTTCTCCTCTTCTTTTTTTTTTTTTATCTTCGTGCATTTCCCATCCACCGTTCTATCAATCCAACAACACGAAGAAAAACACGTCATCCCTTTTCTTTGTTCCCGTTCATCCCTCCTCCATCCACTCCCCTTCTCCTTCCTCTCCCATTTTCCACGAACGTTTCCTCCATCCATTTTCGAGACCGCACTCGTCGCAATTGCACTTTTTACTCCACCATAAATATTTCTCGATGGTAATCGATCCTCGTAACGATCATCTTCCCGTTACGATATATTTGTAAAAAATACACACTCTTACATTGACGAAACGTGGAAAGGAGGAAAATTGAGTTTGCTCTCACCCCCTCTCCCTTCCACAAAATTTTCCAAAACAATTAACAACATTGTAAATGTAACGTACGTGAAATCATTTCACATTATCGAGCAATAGGTGATCTAATTTGTATTATCGAGCGTTAATTCATTACGAAAAATTGAGAAAATTACATGGCTCAGATTAGCGGGATTAGATTAATTCGTACAAGCGTCGGAACGAATTGGTAGCGGTAACGTATCTGCGAGGCGTGGATCACATTTGTCAATGGACGACATCCCACGTTATGCGAAGGATCGTCGTTAAATTTGATATCGGGGGACAGCGAAAATTTCCCCAGAATGTCCATTGCCATTGCTCCTCCCAGATAAAATGCAGTTAAGGTAAGTGCATGCATATAAGTCTTCCGGTGCAAATTCGCCGCTAAATTGCGCACCCGATATTTATAGGCAAATTATGCGGACACAGCCGCTGCCCCGATAACAGCCGGCCCCCACACACTTGCGAATCCGTTCCTACTGTCGTTTCACTCGAGGCCTTTTGTCCGCCCGATTTATCGATACGTTGGAAGGGCGGTGCAATTTTCTCTTCGAACCAAATTTTCCCCCTTGAACGAATGATTTCTTAATCTCTCCGCATTTGTTTCATTAATTAATTGATTGATTGATTAATGCTACGATATTTTGGGAATCGAAAAATAATAGAAAATTTCACGGGAAATTTGTCGCGAAGAATTAATCAAAATATATTTATACTTTATCTATTTTTTATAACCGCTTTCAAATTCTTCGATGGTGGAAATTCACGGGAGATCATGAATCTTCGAACAATTGTTTTATTAGCCAATAAAAAGAAATTCGCGAAGGGACTCGATTTGTCCAAAGAGTATCCGTGACGTCGAACTGAAGAAGAGTATCCTCCCCGGCGACTGGGGAAATTTATAAAATTTGCGTTCCTTCTTTTTTTGTTCTTTTTTTTTTGCCTCTTCACGAGCAATTTGTCGTTCGATCGCCGTGGATACAGTTAAGCTTACATAGGCGGTCTGAGAAACTACCCAGAAGAATCCTCTAAACGCGGAACACATGAAGAATCGGGAAGAAAGGGGGTGGAAAATTTTCTCGCGTTCCATTTCGAAGCTACAGTTACAAGGAGAAGTGGGGGGAGGGGAGGGGAGGGGGGGGGAGGGAAACGAGGATTCGACTAGGTGTCGCGTCTATAAAAGTTGTAATATCGAGGAAAAATGCCACGAATGGTGGCTCCATTTCCCGCGAATAAAATACCCGTGGCACGGCGTTAAACCCACTACCAGCCATCGAGACAATTCCTACAATTCCCCTCGCGCTCACTCGATACCGTTCTCCCTGGAAAAAGTCAAACGACGCCGAGTTTCCATTTTCTAAATTCCCGCCCCGTTCGACGGTACAACGTCGTTTCCACCGGCCGGCAAAGAAACTCGATTCCCTTCTTAGAATCGAGACACCCATTTCGAAACTGCATAAACGTTGTTCCTTCTCACGGTGCACCGCGACGAATGGGTCCAATCGAGAGAAAAGTCTTTGGAGGGAGAGAGAGAGAGGGAAAAAAAAACAAACGAACGAACGATGGAGAAGGTTGAATTGGAACTTTGGAACCGTACCAGATACAGATTTCGAAATGTTGCCTTTTATCGTAAGGAAAGCGTTTGAGGAAAAAACGCTCGGGAGAGAAATATATATTGAGGGATATATAGATGGGAAAAAAGGAACGAGAAAGTTGCATTGGAAAACGGTATCGTGTTTCCGGCGTATAAACGTTGTTTCTGTACGGTGCGCAGTAACGAGTATGGTCCGATCGGGAGGAAAATCCTTGAGAAAGATCGGGGAAAAGCCCCTCTCCCCCGTGGAACACGAAGGAATATCGCGGGAAAAACAAACAAAGGATCGAGAAAGCTTAAGCGACTTTGGAATCGTATCGGTATTTTAAGTTCGAAATCGAGTTTTCCTTGAGATTTTTTTCCAACTCGATGAATTTCGAAAGCTCGCTCGATGTTCCACCGCGCGTATTATTTGTATTATGCATGATGCACACGAGGAACAAGCTCTTTCTCGAGCTTGATTCTCGAGGTTTCATTTTTCGATCGCAGGTGGTATACCATTGTCGCAAGTTTCACATGGTGAAATATTGTTATGCATTGTAGATCGGATAGGGAAAAATTTAAATTCACAGGATTTATTATGACGCGCACGATCGAATAAAATAATTGACATCGCGATTGATGTATGACGAGTATTATTGCCAAACGATGAATGAGTTTTTTTTTTCTTTTTTTAAGGATAAATTTATATCAATGAAATAATTTTTTTTTATCTTACCCGTGATGATAATCGATCTCGTGTTACAAAAATTTCTGTTCGCTGTTCAATTTTTCTATCTACCTGTGCTCAACGTCAACATAATTACCGCTCGATTTGCACAGCGCCCTGTACTCGTATATACTTTCCTTTTGCTCGATAACCATTCTCAGATTGTTTGCGAAACAAGCATTGTAACCAAGAAGGACTGCAACTCGTGCTTGAACAAATATGCATATGTGTTTCGCGTTTGAAAAATCGTGTATATTCCCTTTTCCATCTTGGAAAAATTGCGCGCACACATACATACATATGTATAATCAAAACGAATCGTTATTTCTGAATGCATTAAATTTTCCATTCACGATCCACTTCGATCCACCAACTCAAGAAACTTTCCTTCTTTTTTATACCTTTCTCCTCTTCTACCTTCTCTTTTATTTTTCTCCTCCTCTTCCTTCGCATTTTCTCGCCTCCGAGACGCCTTTAATGGCTTTACTTTGGAAATATATCCGCCATCGAGTCATCGTCGGATGAATTTCAAGTAATCTGTTACTCTCGCGACTGGACACCAAAAGGAGGAGGAAAAGGAGAGAGAAAGGGGGCGATGGAAAAAGAGAAGGAGAAGAGATAGTTCTTCTGTTCTAACTGCGACTTCTTTTCTTTACGGATACTCTCATGGAAAAGTGTTCCATCAGTGGTGAGAAAAGTGGCGAGGGATCGTATTTATTAACGGGTTGAAAAGGTATAATGGAGAGTAAATTACGCAACGGTGTACGGAGGGGAGGATTTATGGAACACTGTCGAAAAGTTGGTAATAAAGGTACAAAACGAGAGGAAAATGTAATGGTATTTTCCCGTCGAATTTAATTTTGAAGATCCCTATTCAATTATTCAAATACAAAAATATGAATATCCTATGGTACAACTTTTCGATTCGAATTTTCTATTTCCTTTACTCGAGATAACATTACTGTGAAAATTCTCTCTTTAAAATTTTAAATTTTATACTCTACGCGTACAATTTCAAATTACAAAGGATCCCTCTCTCCTTTTTTAAAATTAAATCTCAAAAAATTTAACAATCATAAAGCGACCTTTATAAAACGTAAACGCATGTAGAAAATTAAAGAAATCGAGCCATCTCGGCTGTCGAGAGAATCGAGAGATCGGATGAATTTCGCTCGGAATTCCAGTGCGGGAGCAGTTAGCGGCGCGTTTTCGAGATCGTTTCGATAAGAGGAGAGGGGGAGTGGGTGGCGATCGGCGGAGGAGATACGCGAAGCAGAGGCTAATCCGGGAGGCTGATACGTGGAACAAACAGGCTCACTCGGATTAATATCAGTGACACGAAATTTCCCGGCCACCGGCGGAATTCAAGACACTTGAAGAACGGTTCCGGCACACCGCTCGTTTCAATTACTCGCATAAAGTGTGTTTTGACAAGTTTCCAACTTTGTTTCAACCTAGTTCTCGCCCGGCACAATCGTCCGATCCGCCATTGTGTAACGGCCGCGTGAAATCGCCAATAACGAATATTCCCGTTTCGAGAACATCGCGAGATATTAATAAAATTTTTTTCAACGTTGATGGCTCATATCGCGATACTTCTCTGAACAAAGGTCGAATGATACGCGGTTGGTATTTCGCGGATGGAGATAAAATTTGACGAATGTTTCGAAAATCGCGATTTAAAATTATTAAATCGAATTCTTCTGTGTCAATTTTTTTTTTTTTTTTTTTGTTTTTTCCGAAGAACGAATCGTTTCAGAGACCATGTATCCTTGTTGAAAGAAGGAGAGAAGAGAGAGAGAGAGAGAGAGGCGTTATTTTCGCGTTAGAGACACCGATTCGATGCGAAAAGATCGGTGAAGCGAATAATTCAACATTCCTTCTCCGATAGAAGAGGATAGGGCACTCGGAATTTCTTAATTAAATGCGCGCAGTTAAATGCAAATCACGAGAAAAGTGCTCGGACACTCGTGTACGATGGAAAGTAGTCGCTTTAATAAAAGTGAAAACGTCCCCCTTGAGGGAGTATCCTCCTCTCGTCGTACAAAAAGGAAAAAAAAAAAAACAAATATCAAGCATTTTCCATTACGGTACGAAATGAAATAAAAATAGAAGGAGATTAAAACAACAACGTTCTTATTAAAAAAAAAAAAAAGAAAACGAAAATTATCGTTCGTTTTTCACGATATATCATCGAAAGAACGTTCGTTCGTTTCTCTCTCTCAAACACTTACTTACTCGAAGGTTGAGAGAGTTGTGAAAAGGGTCGACAGGCGCGGAAAACAAATCGATCGAGGAAAACCTGTCCCCTCTCGATACGTCTTGAAAACGATCACAGTTTTAAACTTATCGGGTATTTGAATCGAATCATTACGATACGCTCGTTGCAAAAACTTGACGACAAACTCTTACGCGTTTCAAAGAAATATCCTCGCGGACGTAAAATATTTCCACCGCGTTGCATTCGTTCCGCCTTCTCCATCCAATTAAAAATACCTTTAGGGACGAACAACAATCGTGATGTTGGAATGAATAGGGAATGGATGGATAGAAGGGAGAATTGTGCGAAATCGCGATTCGATTGGCGCCAGTTCCCCTTAATGAGGGGGACCAATTCGAGAAAAGAGAGAGAGAGAGTATCAGTCGACCACAAAAACTACTGCTCGTTACGTTCTCAAGGAGGGAACTTTCTCTTTTTCTTTGACATCCTTCTGCAATCAGACGACGAGAAGAAACCCGGTCAAGCCTCAATCTAGCTGATGATCGAGGGTTCCGTGGATTTACTTCATTATATTCTCAGGGGATATCAAAGTGATTTGCAGCGCGTAGAAGATGGAAGAAAGGAGCGAGGTAGCTGCTGGTTTCGATCGACATCGGTTATACAATCTCGTGGAAACATCTCCTCCTTTTGATAATGGAAAATATTAGATACTGCCATTAATTGCGCTAATATGCATATTGCAGCAATTTTGCAGCGAGGGAACGGCATCGAACCGTGCAACTTACCGTACACAGCGTGCGAAATTTTCGATATAATTTCGAGATTAAACTCGCGTCGCTTGCTAACAATGCAATGCGATTTAAAGATACGCGAATAATTTTAGAATTGTAATTTGTGAATAAAAGTTTCAGATATAAAAACAAAATCGTAAAAAAAGCGACTTCCATTCCCTTCGACCAATTACGACCAATTGCAATTTTTCCAACAATTTCTTTACGAGTCCGTCCAGTTTAATTAATCCTTCTTTTCAAAAAAAAAAAAAAAAGAAAAACTCGAGTTGTTTGTTCCAATTTTAAAGAAATCATTCCATTTCGAAGAATATTTATCTTCAATACTTTTCCCGGCAACGTTGTATCTGAGGAGCTCTCCTGTTTAAATTCTACCTTATTTTATCTTCATTCTCTTTCTGTCAAAGACATTCATAAGGAATTACTACTAGCGAACCGTGTCGAAAACCAACGATGCTTCGAAAAACCGAAATGAAAGATAGATGATCAACCTTCTAGTACTTTTTGCCTCCATGTTATATCAGATATCACCCGGCCGCAAATTTCACCCACTTTGTTAAATACGGATGAGTCGCGATTCGCGGCAACCGAGGATTACCCTCCCCTCCGACCTAATATAGAAACGGTGCACGTCGAACGGCCGCGAATTCAGCCACGATAATGACGAACGTGCCCGTGTGTCGGCGTTATTATTTGTCACCAAGTAATTGCCTGCGGCCATTCTTGTTTCGAAGCTTACCGCATCCGCGCAGGAAATCAATTTCTGTCCACCGCAATTGGCGGAATGTTTTGAAGGGGAGGGGGAGGGAGGTAGAACGTAGCCAAGCGGCGCGACAAATTCGACCGCTTCGCGATCGAGTTCCCAGAATCGCTCGATGCCATCTTCGATTAAATCGACCGTTGATCGCCTTCGTTTCGAATAAACTCTATCGAGTCACAGATACGTCGTTCTACGTTGCGTACGTTGTGATATCATCACAACGATAGAATCGAGTAAATGGATTAACCTTTTCGCTACTACAGGCGACTACAGTCGCTCCGCATAAGATGTCACGTATCGTATGATATGACGAGTATGACGATTGGAGTTGTTGCACATCGAGTATCTTTCTCTGGAAATGTAGCAATTTTTTTCCAAAACAACCATCTTTCTCGAGCACCGTGCATCCTTTTGGCGTGGCGGAAAAGTCGTCCGTGGCGAAAGGGTTAAATCTTGGGTAGAGAAACTTTTTATTACGCTTGTGATCCTAAATTTAACGGAATATGAAATCATCGGTATTAAGAGGGTATGATCTTTTTTTTCTCTTCATCTCGAATAGAAGAAATGGGAGGTTAGAAAGGACAAGGGTAAAGCGTTTCTGGGAAAGGCGAGCCGTTGGATTTGCAAGTCAGAAACGCAGAAGCAACACCGGGTCGCGAGTAGAGAGCAGGACTTTACATAACTAAGCCCGGCCGATGGATTTACTTCGAGCTTATTCACCCCCTCTTGATCTTCCTCCATGATGGCCGTATATATTCGCGGCACGTACGTGGGGAACACAGAAAAGGAAAAGAGGGAAGAGGGGAGAAGCCTCGGGTCGTTCGGCTTGATCCGGATCTCTCGAGGATACCTCAAAGTCGGACAGAATCGAATCTACTCTCGCCACTGTGACACCTTTTCCCCTATTTGCTCCTCTCTTTTTTCTTTTTTTTTTTCCCTCTCTCCTCTCATCCATTTTCTTCCCTTTCCCTTTGTCTCTTCATCGAGAGAGAGAGAGAGAGAGAGCGAAAGAGAGACACGCATGATCGATTCCGTCGATACACAGCATCCGATCCGAATCGTACATCGTCGATATCTACTTCTTTTTCGTCCCTTCCTTTCTTCCTAAGAGTGAAGACGTCTTATCTCGAGAGTGTAATTGATCCGAGCATTACGAGACGAGACTGTTCACTCGAACGGCTGAATTTCAAATGGATGACGAGGAGGAGGAGGAGGAGAAGGAAAAGGAGGAGAAACAATGGAAAGGAGAGTGGAATCGATTTCTTTGCTTGGTGAATGAAGATTACCCAAGGCAAGGGGGGGTATTCGGATCGGTGTGCCAGATGTATGCGGCCCTCTGTCTTTGTGTTTCGCGTTAAAGTGCCGAGTAAGTTAGAAACTGTCTTTAGATTTGAATTAAATTTAGAGGATTGGACGTATTCATCTCTTAGCGGAAAATGTAATCTGGTTAATTAAACGCGGCTGTTGTCTGAGTCGATGTATTATTCTCCGAGAATCTACTCCCCGATTGTTCCCTAGTAACTGAATATACGAGAGGAAGAGAGGCCTAGCTTTGGAATCGTATATAATTTAGGAACGACAATTCTGTATGCAATAATTAATAATCCTGTATCGAGAAAGTGAAATTTTTACTCGACGATTTCCAGAAAAGAAGAAAATTGAAAAATTCACTCCCTCGTCCGTAAAGTTGTTAATTCTGAACGTCCAAGAGCACGCTCCAAGTGAATCGAGCTTCCTAGCAGCGATTATGCGATCCCCAAGGACGGTTCGTTGCGTCTCTACCCTGCATCCTTAACGATTTTCTGTCGGACCACGTGCGTCGGGCGTGGCTCAAGAATAGTTCGGTCGTTGGTATTTGAATTTATCGACAAATATCGAGAGCTACTTTGCCGACTGACAATGGTTTATCGCGGGTTCGTGTCCAAGAGACTCGTGTCCTCGAATCATACGAGCGCGTCACATTTTCAGCGCGTTAATTTTGCTGAAACCATACGATCCAGATTTTCTTTACTACTCTTTCTTATTCCCAGTTTTCCTCTTCTCCGATAAAAAAGTTTTCAAGGAAGGAAATTAATCAGCTTTTTCGAAACCGTTCTACAATGTATATCTCGGTTCGTTGCGATTATCATCATCTTATTATCATTTGAAATTATATTACATCAAAGTATTCGAGTATTATTACGCTGCTACACTTTTTTCCCCCCATTCAGGCATTGTTGAAAATGATATCGATATACGTACAAAGTAAAGTTTCGTTAATTGCATCGCCATTAATACGATTCTACGTTTAATTCTCTCACCAATTAGTCTGGATTAAGAAGGCTTTGCCATTTCTTTTCGTCCTATTCTCTAACGATACAATAAAACTCCATTAATCTGGCCTCCCGTTAATCCAAATTCCCGTTTAATTCGGTCGGTTTCACATTTACTCTGCATCAACGAACCCTCCTCTTACTCCATCCATTATTACGATTCCCTCCTAAATTTCTCTCTCTATCTTTTTTTTTTTAAAATTCCATCATCCAAGTTAAAATTGCATTATCAAATATTTACGTTAAAACTATTTCCATCATCGATGAACCACCGGCCGAGTGTTTGACCTCTTCAACCCCTCCGGCTTCCCCTCCGATTAATCGGCAAGAAGGGAGGAGGAGAAGGAGGAGGAAAAGAACAACGGAGGCCTAAAAAACTTCCGGGAAAGGCAATTCGCCACGGCAACCATCGCCAACTCCGACGCAAATATTCCCGTTGAGAAACTTTTCCCGCGGCCAAACACTTCTTCCTCGCGCGCGCGAGGGTTGAATACCGGATGCGCAACTTTCACCACATTTCTTCCTGGCTGATGCCGCGGCCTGGGGAGGAATAAGGTCAGCCAAGAAGGGATAAGGACAGGGATAAAGCGAACTTTCGTTGGATTGTCGAAAGCCTTGAGCGAAAAACCTCGCAGCCATCGAATCCATCCGGTTTATCCGTCAGCCATCGTGGTTGAATTAAAATTCTGCCGCCGGTATACGGCCAGCGAGGGAAGGGGGAGAAGGGGGAAGGGGGGAGCAAGAGAAAGAAAGAACTCGGCTTTAAAATGGCTTTTAGATTCCCGTGTTCTACCCTCCCCCCCCCCTCCCCCCTCGCGTTCCTCCATTTTTCCCTCTGTATTTTCCTTGCTTCACGTGCCTCGCGAATACAATACGCGAAAGCGCACTCCGCGTGTTCAAGATACACGGTGCTAAAATTTTTCCACGCCATGCATGTGAATGCGCGCACATATGAACTCGGATTCCGCTCTTAATTTATATTACCTTGAATTCCATCCTCCGTTCCTCACTATCCCATTCTCGATCTGCAACATCTTTGTATATTATTTTCTCTCTCTCTCTCTCTCTCTCTTTTTTCTCTTTTTTTCTCTGAATAGAAGAAGAACGAAAAAAAAAAAAAAAGAATATTACGCGATTCGCGCGATCCTCCAATTTCGGTAAAAGCTGAATCATTCTTTTCGTTCGAATTTACGTTCGAACGGTTTCAACGGGTCTAATTAGAAATTCTAATTAGTCGGGAAAATTGCTCTGCTCTGGTAAACGAAAATAAAAAGAAAGAAAAGAAAGAAAGGGAGAGAGAGAAAAGGAGGAGGAGGCGATACGGATTAGGAAGGGAGTGAAAATATAAAAATGCAAGGGGGATCTTTTTATCGCGGAAATAACACGGAGGTGATGTTATCGAAGAAAAATAGAAAATTTAATCGTATCGTTGGCTCGAACAGTCGGAGGGAGAGGAAGAAGGAAAGAAAGAGAGAGGGGGAGAGAGAGAGAGAGAGAGAGAGAAGATAGGAAATTTTGAATGGAAACTTTTTTTTTTTTTCCTTCTCTTCCTTCAAAGCATAAAATGTGAATTATCCTTCGGTCCAGAAGATTGCACTTTGCATGCGAGAATCTCGCGCTCGTTGCACGATAAACGTGACGCAGCAATATGGAACAACCGCATTTCCTCTCCTTCTTTTTATTTCCCGCCTCACCGACGCCACCAGACGGCGCATTGACGAAAGTGTGTGCCCTGAAACGAAAGCCAAATTCGATAACAGTTGTTCTTTTTCTCTTTCTCTCTCTCTCTCTCTCCTCTCTCCCTTTCCTCTTTCCTCCTTTCATATTTCCTCGTCGTTCTTCTTTAACAGAGGGGATGATGTCTAACCGTAATGTACCAAGTTGATAAGATTTTTATTTTTTCGGCTCCTCGAATCAACGCCTCGTCCTCGTCCAAGTTATCGAATCTTCGAAGGATATTACGGCACAGAGATTCGAAGTTTAAGCGGCCTCTTTCAAAGCGTGTTCGAGAAGAGGAAAAAATCCCCGACGACGACGAGGCTCGCGGAAGAAGCATCAATATCCTCTTACGGATACGGCATACATCTTTAATATCCTTCCTTTTAGAGTCCTCGGAATATTCCCTGCTAGGATTTCTGCAATTCTTATTCGAGAAAGAGATATATTATACTTCCGTGGAACGGATCGAACGGGTATCCAAGGTTTCGTCCATCCATAAAGAAAAATTACGATTTCACGAACTTTATTCGCGAAATGCGAATAACGATACATCGTTTATTATCTTTATCGCGTCCATGTTTCGTTGTCAAAAAATAGCTTTGTCACTTTTTTTATATCGGTAGCTTAAAACTTTTATTTCTTCCTCTCCCTTCTCTGTTGGGGAAATTAGAGGAATAAAACGGGACCGCAACGGGAAGGGAAGGGGATCCGTCGAGGCGGAAAAATAAAAATAAAAAAAAAAAAAAAAAAAGGGAAAAGAAATCCTGACGAATCGATTCGTGGGAGGGGAAAAAACGAGTGGACGACAGCGCGAGTAGAGCGGAAAAGGCGAAGAAAAAGGTAGACCGCTAAAGGAAATGAATGACTCGATGCTGATAAAATTGACCCGCAACCATTGCGGATAGAGCGAGAGCAATAAAGATTTGCAATGGAAATAGCGGCACCGCGATTTCTCAGTCGGCGGTTCGTTATCAGTTATGATATTTGATACCCCGCAGTGGTGCAATCACGCCAGCGAAATATTAACCTTTGCATTCCCCTATTGCGTTCCTTCTTTCTTCTCTTTGGATGCCGCCATATCGTCCAATTCTACTGCACTGATACGCACCAACGCTCTTTCCTCTTTATTTTCCCGATCCTTCGTCGTCAGCTCTTTTCTCGCCTCTCGCCGAGAAGCTTTCGTTCGAGAGAATGAATAAATATATCCTACAACTCTCCAAATTCGATATATTTACATCTGGCGTATTATTACAGAGTATTAGCATTTCTCGGAAACCTAGCTTCTCCCTAGACCAAAACAAAAGTTGATATTATTAAGTTTAACATCCTCTCCGAATGATAATCCAAATTCGATACATTTCCATTTACACAATTTGATACACAAAGTATTAGGATTTCTTGGAAACGATCTGGATCGAAACAAACGTGAAAGTTGATATTAATCCTATTTACGTTACACGAATACGAATATAGGGATAAACCGAAATGAACAAAGAACAAAAGGAAAGAAATACATACCTCGTCCTGTCCGTAATTATCGAAATTATTTGTAACGCGATAAATAATCTCTGTGTTGATTAATTCTATCTTATTACCCGCATTGACACCGTGCGCGCAGCGGGATAATAACTCGAGAATGAATACATTTTAAAAACGCATAATCGTTCTATCTGAAAAAAAAGAAGAAGAAAAAATGAACAGGGCTTTCCCGGTAGAAGGAGGAAAAGAGCCGAAATTTCGCTCGACAAACGAACACACACACGGGGAAGATGCATAAACGACCTGGCACAATACAGGAGGGAACGCGGAGATCCACGTAACCCAGATGCACGAGCAAACAGACGGTGGAAGAAGGGTATGGAAACGAGGAGAGTGCACAGGGTGGAAAGGTGCCTCGTTAAATTTTTAAAAATACTCGAAACGCTGATGAGACACGCGGGCATTTAAATAATCGCTGGAAACACGGGGATGAAATAACGAAAGAACACGCTCCCTCCCCCCTAAACCCATCCCGAGACAACCGAAACAAGACAAGTTTCCGCGTGTTTGAGCCCGCGCGAAACTTTCCAGTCGCCTTTCCGGAGAGCTTCTTTAAAGGGCTTCTCTCTCTCTCTCTCTTCCTCTCCCTTCCTCTCCCTTCCTCTCTTTCTCTCTCTCTATCTTTCTCTCTCTTTCTCCCCTCGGAGAGTATTCGTTTTCTTTCGCCTCTTTGTCGGCCCTCTCGACGCGCACCAAGGGAGGGAGAAAGTGAGCGTGAAAATGCAAAAGAGCGCTCGAGAATGGTAAACGGTCCGAATGCTATAAAAGGACATAATTTTCAGCACGGTTGAAAAAGAAGGAAGAAGAGGGAGGGGGAGGAGATATGCGAGAAGAGGGATTCTATAAGAAAGGAATGGAACGGTCGTAGAACATTACACGCGAGCCGTGTAATATGTACGTGTCTTCGTCCAGCGGGGAAAACGTTAAAACGAGATGACACCGCTCTCGCTTTCTGTCTCAATTTTCGTCAACACGTGGGATGTTGTACGAACTCGCTTCGTAAATTGTAAATTATTGATACGATCCAGAGTAGTCCCGTTCGTTTAAAATTTTCTTCTCAACGTCAATTTGCGTCACGGACAAGAGAGCAACATCAATTAAATTATCTCGATGTGTTTGTATACGTGCACCACGTGCATTATGCTCGATCACGTGAACGAGGATGGATATCAAAGTGAAGGAGAATGAACGAAATGAAGTTAGACAAGACGCGAGGAAGGTTGGAAAACAGGAGAGGATTTATCGAAGAGCCGGAATATATCCTCTCTCTCTCTTTCTCTCTCTCGTTCTTCCCGTTCAACCCTCTCTCGTTGTCTTTATAAAAGCGACAAGGCAGATATCGAACGAGAAAATACGTAATCGAAAATCTTACACGCGAGGAAAATAATTCTAGTAGATCTCATTTTTATCAGGTCTGGTTAAAACCTTGAGTCTTGTTTTTTTTATCTTGAAGCAAGGATCGAACGAAACTGACTGCTCTTGAAGGATTTGAAGCAACTCGCTTCGAGCGCTCACTCGAGACGCCCGATTTGTGAATTATCCAGAAGTCTAACGAAGAAATAATAGGCGCTTCGAGCCTACGAATCGAAACGTTCGCCATTAGAATCTATTTTACCACCCTGAAATACGAAATACGAACACGTAATCCCTTTGACTCCTTTTTTCCCTCGCCGATCAAGAATATCGAAAGCTACATGTTCGCGTATACCGTATTCGAATTTAAATTAATTATCCACACTTGAAATCTTATTTATATACAGGGTGTGTAACGCAGGGCGAGTGTGATATCGGGCGAGAAGATTTTTATTTAACGTCCGTCAGGCATCGATTTTCCAGCCGGTGCAAGGGAACAACGGCGCTGGAACCCTGGCAAATCGTGTGTGACGAGCGTACACACGGTTTGCCCGGTATTTGCGACCTACACACAATGAAGCATTTAGACACGAGACGAAATAGACTGCGCACGATCTAACCAAGTGACTCGTGGGAGGTGAATGTCGCAAATGGACCGAAGAGATGCCATGGCACCTCCTCTGAGTAACGATTCTGGCATCTGCTTTATGCCAACCAGAGTTAATTCATGGCCCTTGCGTTCCGTCCAGATGCGTTGCGTTGAACAGGAACAACAGGAGAATCGATCCTGATGGAGAATCCACTGGAAGCCGTGTTTCGGCTCGGCTCTCGCTTCTTCATCTTATATTTAAAGATTTGCGCCATCGAGCAAGGGAAGGGTTTATTTATCGACGAAACGAGATCTAGGAGCCGTGTCTTAAATATAAAAAGAAGGAGAGAAAATTTCGCGAGATCTTTCCTTACCAACCAGTTCCAAGAAAGTAACGTAACCCTTTTACATTGTTTCAAATGGCCGTCTGGTTTTATCCCACCTATGGGGCAAGTCTCACCGGTTTTCGAGACTTTGGAAAAATTTTATTTCTCCCTGGTTGGAATTGTTTAAAGACTCGTCTAAAAGACTTTTTTCGAAACTCTTCCTATCCCTGTTCTTTCGAAGTTGTATCATAAAAATTAGACTTTGTCTAATTGAAATAAATGTCTAGTTTCCTTCGAAAAAAAAAAAATCTCGTTCGAGCGTATAAAAATAGGATCAACGAACGATAAACGAAGATTCATGGAAGGGGTTATCCCACCAAGTCGTAGAAGCGAAGCGAAGATGTTATTTAAAAAAGGAAGAAGATTCTAGGTCGACATGCAACGTGGAGAAACGATTCTACACGGGGTGCCGGTGGCGTTGCTGGCTGTTTCTAACCGTAATGACGGTAGGTTGCCACAGTTTGCCTCGCCGTACTGCATTGCCCGTAGCGTTGCGCTTTGTTCCATCCATGTTATGTCCGAAACCTTATGCATTGTTCCATTACGTGTCCGACGTGCAACGCTCGCCTATACTACCGGATTCCGTTTCAATTTCGTCAAGGCGAAAACCCACCGTGACTGTTTGACGAATTAATCGAGGAAAATTTCAGACGTTCCAAGGGTCCAAACATCCAAGACAAATGTTTCCTCGAATAAAATCCTTCCGTTATTGAAAAAAAAAAAAAATGATAATTCACAACGTGGAATATTTTTGGACATAAAAATTCCATGTTGTTAATATAACAATTCCGTGCAGTTGAGAAATAATGGAACGTGTTCCGACATCAATACATCCCGAATTTCCCCGCTTTTATTTTGAAACTGTCCGCTAACTAATTTCCCGAAACAAAGGACAAAACTTTCGAGTCTGTCAAACAGTGCTGGAAAATTTAGCTCTCGTGACAACGCCTATGAAAGGGAATATTCGACGAGGTGCTAGTGGTAGTGGCGAAACGAAAAAAAAAAAAAAAAAAAAAAAACGAAATCGCGCACCACGTTCGAAAATGTATCGACGCGGAAACCGATGGTTAAAAATAATGGGAGAAGGGATTTGCATATTTTACGTCCGATTTCGAAATCGAGTTACACAGCCGCGCGTTACACATTTCCGTATCGACCGAGAAAAAATTGATCTCTCGTAAACGGATGAACGTCAACTTGTTCAAGATAGCGAAGAAGCGAAATAATGAATTCGCACCGATTCGACCGGGTTGAAATTGATTTCTTTATTTCTTTCTTTTTTCTTTCTCTCCCCTCCTCCGCGTTGTGATTCAAAAAAACAGAGGTCGACTCGAGAGCAAATAACCCTGAAAAATCCGATAGCTGGCGGCCAGGGAAAATAGACGAACGCGCACCACCACGAGAAGAAAACTGCGACAGTGCAAAATCTATTTATGTATAACCGATACTTCGGCCGAACGATTACTCGCGCGTCGTGCGATTGATGCAAGATGAAGCGCGTCCACGCTTGAAAAATGTTTGAACCGGAGAAGGGGAAGAGGAAATATCGTTTTCGACAAGCGTGGCGCGATCGAATGTCAAAGGATCGTCTCGAAATGACACCGTGGCGAGGATAAATCAGCCCTCTTCCCCTCTTTTCTCTCTTTGAGACTCTCGTTGAGAAAACGTTGCGAATTCACTTTCTCGTTCGGTTCAATAATGCATGAACGAAGGGTAACGTTCGATTCATCGTTCGATGGTAAAATCGTTTAATTAATTCCACGTTCTTCGAAGGTGATTCCCTCAACCTTCTATTTCCATTATCCCTTCCCTTTCCTGTCTTTTGGATCACTACGTCGAAAAGAGTTTACTTTACAGAGGCTGGTTCAAATCAGGAATCTCTGGAATTATATATATATATATATTTCGTTGAAACTGGAATTAAGATCGGAAGAGAAAGAATTCCGTGGCGCGCAAGATCGAGGGAAGAATTTTCGGGACACGCAGGATCGAACAAAAGAACGGTTCTTTCGCTCTTTGCACCCAGCAGCGCTCGTGACGGTAAAACTTAATTACCTCGTTAAAAAAAGGTAACGTATACAGAGATTCCTTAGTGAGACGTGTACCGAGCTTTTTCCACAACTCGGTGGACATCTTAGAGAAAATCCTTAATGGTCGAAACCATTGTCCTCCCGTGGCCGAGATTAAACAGTTTCAAAAGGAATCGGAGTGTAAATCGAATAAAAAGCTCGACGTGCTCGATGTCCGGTAAATGCACAATCTCGTTGATTTAATTTTTATCAAATTCATCGGAAAGGTAAAATAATATTCGATTTTACTTTTTCTTCCTCCTCCTACTCGCAAAGCTTTATACGCGTGTGAATCGAAGCCACTGCGTGAATTATATTTCTACGTGCGAATATACACTTTCGACTGTTATCCGCGAGCATTTTCGCGAGCACGCGTCAACGGTCGCAAAATACCGGGAGATTTCGCAAATCACACACGCGTGAGCTTTCGTCGGGTGTTTGCACGAGCTCTCGCGTCAACTTTCGCCATGAACTTTTGCACACTAAATCCAGTGCACGCTTGTTTGCTCGGCGCGCTTTCGCAACGTCCACGTACCATCCCGCGCATGATTTTCGCTTTTTCGTTTTCCATCCCAGTTCCCATTCTCCGCAAATGATGCGCAACATTCCGAGTTATTCGTGACCGAGCTTTCGCCACCATTTTAACGTGACTCGAATGAGATAAATCTCGAAGCAGCGAGTTCTGCTCTCAGACGAACACGGTAAAATCTCGATTGGTCCGGATTAATCAAGCGACACGAGACGAACATTTGACGAGAAAAATGAAACGTGTGAAAATTTCTCCGCACGAATGCTAATAAACGTGAATGAAAGTCGATTTCCATGAGAAGGGAGCTAACGTTATGGGGGCTCTATTATTCGAAATCGTGTATTACATGGGATGAAATTCCAAGCAGATCCGTCAAATCGAGTTCTCGAGGGAATTAAACGAAAAAGTTCTTCGATTCCCCCTTAATTAAAATTGGATCAACCCCTGCCGAATTCAACGTTAATTCGTTCCGACGAAGGAATCGAATTCATCCCACCAAGAAAGATCCGCTTTTATTCGTCGAGAGGGAATCGTGTCTTTCGTTTAAGAGGCGCGAGGAAAGTGAGAATTGTTTACGAACAAAGACAAGTCAATTGATTGAACAGCGACGCCAGTCGAGAAAGTCTCTAAACAAACCGGACCGCTAGGATAGTGTCAGATCTGAACAAAGACGCACGCCGGATGCGGCAAGTTAACCAGGACAACCTGTTCCCGATCTGCTCGCAATTCCAAGCTGTTTGTACGCGGCTTCGTCCAACTTCACCGCGGAAATCTCTCTCGAGCTTCTTTCAGTATATTTTTCCACGCTCGATCGTTCTATATATCGCATTTTCGAAATAACGCAATATTCTCGATAACGTAAATACTTCGATCAGTCGCCGTAAAATTATCATTCTTCTCGTTCATTATTTTCCCATTTGTTCGCTATTACGAACATCGATTGCGCATTTTTTGGGGCAAATTAGATCGTTGGAAATGAGATAGCGCGATTTAGAAGGTATAATAATTTCCAGTTTCATAAAGCGGGTATAGCGATCGGATGAATTGAACGGAAAACCGTGCGCAAATTAATACGAAAATATTATCGCAGCTTTTATCATTCGAATAATATTGCTCGAACATATTCCAAGTTTTCTTCCAAAATTCGAAAAATTCTCTCCACGAGCGAAAAAAATATCGGAAATGAAATCCTCGCGATACGATTTTTCCCTCAAAATTTCCTCTTATAAAACGCTTGACCGCCGGATTTCCGCCGGCCAAGAATTAGTATCGTTACATGCCGTAACGCAGGCTGACCCAGAAACGAAACGTTAATTCCAAATTTAATGGAACCAGATGCTCTCTGGCCGCTGTTTACCCCGGTTATTTATTAGCCGCCATTATCTAGAAATTACTACGGTGCCTACGTCATCCGAGGCCCAAATTGCGAACGGTTCGAGAAAGTAAACACTGATATAAAGGATGGCCTAGCGGCGCCGGGACAATTTCCTTCGTGCCCTTTCAATCACCAAGGCGCAGCTTAATGGCCGGCTCCCGTTCGTGTATACGCCTATTCACATAACCGAACCAACAACACCTCCACCTCCACCCTTTCCCTCCGACACTTCGAATCCCTCGTCCATCTACGTGTAAACGCGTCTATACATACACGATCCGATGTTTGTATGTACGTCACGGCGACACCGGGACGAGACAAAATGAAATTTCAGTCGGACGATGAATGTTCACAGCCCTGTTTCCGGGGCCCAGCCAATTTGCATGGAGGATTTAATTGAAAAATGCGACAACCCGGCCCGAGATTAAGCCCCCGTGGAAAACCGTGGAAAAATTCCTCGCCTATCCTCGCCTCGAGTCGCGAAATTGAGCCGTTTCCCCCGTCGAGATAAATTTATGCGGGAGGGGAGAGGAAATTCCTCGGGGAATCTTTGATCTCTCGATACATTGGAGAGGATTCTCTCTCTATGCTCTGTGTTCGACCTTCCTCGCGTGCTTCACGTCCTTTTTTCTAACTCGATCGATTAAAGGAGAATCATTTGCGGAGGATGTTTGAGAAGAGAGAGAGAGAGAGAGATGGGTGGTCGCAAACATTCGATTCGACGTTGGGAAATAAAGCGTAGAATTTTCCCGGGACGAGCCGCAGTGGAATCTTAATGACTCGTGGAATCCCGACACAGTCGGAAGAATTTAATATCGGCCGAGATCGCTAAACATCCTACACATCGCAGGGAATATCAACCGGCCTCCCTCCAGATCGATCGACGAAGGCAGAGTCGAGTCCGCTCCAAAAGAGAGAAAGAGACATTATCCTAACTCGCGACCGACTATATTTCTCGTTTACCTTAAAAACACAATTTTTCTCTTTCTTGTCCCTCGACGATGACACAAGGAAGAAGGAGGCGATTAATCGTGTCGAATAATATGCTGGTTGGCCGAAATCCACTTCCACGGATCGATTCGAATTCTTCTCTCGATAATGAAACTTGCACTTTCCAGTTACACCGATCCAGAAACGAGGTACCATAGATGGCGGAAAGTGCATTTAAGCAATATCAACGTCTCGCGGTTGGAGACTCTTCTTGTTTCGAAGAGAGAAACGAAAGATCTTAAAAGGATTAACGCGCATCGAGGAAATCATATTTGGACGAAGTCCTCTTCTTCTTTGATCGACAAATTAATATTCGTGAAGCGGGCGAAGAGGTGGGATCGGACGTTTTCTTCCTTTTTCATTTTCCCGCCAGCACTTTCGCGGATGAACTCGATTCGCTGCGCAGATTCACCAATTCGTCTCTCGCTCCCTTGCAGGGAAGAGGAGGGAGGGAGATTTGCAAGCGGGAGATAGTTGGTGCCGAGGGTTCGAGGGACAAGAAAGAGAAAAATTGTGCTTTTAAGGTAAACGAGAAATATAGTCGGTCGCGAGTCAGGACACTGTCTCTTTCTCTCTTTTTATCTTACAAGATAGAAGACTTCCTTTCTTTTCTCTCGTTTTTAAATTTCTTCTTAATCGTTCCGTAATTGCGCCATCTTTGTGATCAATGTTAATAAGTGTTAATTGAAAAACGTAGTATATCTCGAAGGAAGATATATCAACGATATTTTTAAGAGAAACAGTTTCGCTTTTCGCTTTTTGAGTAATTTACAATGGAAGTGAAGTAGAAGGGAACTTGTACGAACGATACGTCTCTTGTGCGTATATTATTTAGAAAGTTTGGAATCTTTGAATATGGCAATTGATCAAAGATTGCATTGTTTGATTACAGAGATAACGTTCACGAAGAATCCGGCCACGATCTGCTGGAAGGTGTGTTGACTGATTCGCTCCAGAACGATCAAGAAAGGAAGAAAGAACAGGTTGAAATCAAAAATTTCGATAAAAATAATATTTGTAATCACTGTTTGTATCTGTAATAAAATTAAAGAATAAAGAGTGTAATACATAAATAGAAACATTTTTCCTTGCCACTACTATCTACTACGTTTTCCTTGCACGTGCTCCTTCTTATTTATGCATCCCTTTGTTGATTACATCGAAAGTATATCTCGAACGCGCGAGAATTCAAAGATTTGTATCCGTTTGTCGGGCGAGAAAAATTAACTAACTAAAGGAAAAGAAGTGGAAAAGAAGAATGATATTTCTCGAGATCGAGGCGAAGTATTTTACTCGAATGTCGACGAAGCTAAAATTTCAAACGTCTCTCTCAAGCTATATAGAAAACTCGCTCGAAATCGAGTGACAAGCGTGGAGAGAGAGAGAAAAAAAATCTTAAGAGAG
Source organism: Apis florea (assembly GCF_048593485.1). Taxonomy (NCBI): domain Eukaryota; kingdom Metazoa; phylum Arthropoda; class Insecta; order Hymenoptera; family Apidae; genus Apis; species Apis florea. The sequence goes on from NW_028256789.1 coordinate 1,833,860, forward strand.
GCAAAAGAGGGATCTGATGATCTCGCGGTTGCTCGTTCAGTAGAGACGACTGTCTCCCTCGATATTCTTCCACTTCTCCATCCATTCCCCATTCCCCTTCGCTTCCATCACTCACTCTCTCTCTCTCTCTCTCTCTCTCTCTCTCTCTCGTCTTTTATATACTTTTACACAAAGTCGCAAAGTTGTCGCGCCTTTACAATAACAGAGATAAAAATTTTTTACGCGTCGACACTTTTCACTCGCCTCGATTAACAATTATCTCTCGCTTCGAATATTCGTTCGTTTAGACGACGGATGAAACAATCGCGAACCTACGATGAACCTGCGAAAATCTGGTGGAAATTCTCGCAAATACCAGAGGCCACTCCATCTGTTGATTTCCATTGGAATTTTAATTTCAAGGATAACAGCGTGCCAGGTTTTTCAAAAGAATTATGAAAATCGTTGAAAAAACATTCTCGCTTCTATCGTAGAACGAGAATCGCGCTTTTACTGTAAGGGGGGCATTACAGGCAAGTGATTGTCGCGTAGAAAATTTTTGTGTCGTTTGAAAAAAAGAAATAAGGAAAGAAAATCGAAGTGATAAAAGTTTCCATCGCGAATGGAGTATGTTCCCTTCTTACAAACTTTTATACGTAACTTCGGACGGGACAAAATGGTGGCAAAAAGATTGATCAAGAGAAGAGGAAAAAGGTTAATCACGCGAGTGAACGAAGATGAACGAAGGCGAACGACGAAAGAGATTGGCGTGAGGCTTAGCTTTATAAATTTCTGTCGTGTTTTAATCCCTCTGTAAGCCGTCCAGTTGTGTCAGAGCTTTCGCTAAATTAAGGGATTTCCGTACAATTTCAAAGCGTGCACCCTTACAATCTATATATATATATACACACACACACACACACACACACATATACGTACTCTCGCAATATTCTCAAGTCTCGATACGCCTACTACTCCTCTACTCCTGTATATCGCGATATTCGACTCGATCGTTTGTAAACTGATTTTCGGATATAATAATGGATGATGGCCCTCTAAAGATGCTTTTAACCTAATTTTCTAGAAATTGTTCGTTTGCCAGATCGTTGTGCCTATTTATACGATAAATAGTGACTAATACAACCACGCGTAAGTTAATTAATTCGTGGCGTGGTTGGAGAGAAATATTCGAAGGGTAAATAACAAGAGCGTGGATGGAGGAAGTTTTACAAAAATTCTTAATGAAGCAACATTGCGAAAAGCAGCGATCCAGTAACGAATCGTGAAACCTGTTATAAGTTATAAGTTGAAAAGTTGTCTGGAAAAAGAAAAAAAAAAGAAGACTTACGAAACAAAAATCATATTTTTAAATTTATTTCAACAAACACAAGAACGGAGACGGATTATTAATTATCCAGAACTTGGAAATTTGTTTATTCCAAAAAGCTTGTTAATTTTTTTCGCTTCGATACCGAAAAAGAAACACATTTCGCGCGACGAAAAAGCTTTTATTTCTCATTTAATGCTCGAATCTTACGGGCCCACGCACGCATCGCGGCAAATTTATTTTAATCCTCGGATTATTGATAACGAAGTTTGCCCAATTTATGTCCACGAATACAGCGCGATTAAACGAATGTGACAAAATGTTTGTCACGCGTGCCGAGCAGAAATTGATATTGCTATAAAAAAAAAAAAAAAAATAAAATAAAAAATACAAAAAAAAAAAACTAGAAAACACGACGACGAGTTACACACGATACTCCGCCATTCTGCTTCCTGTCGAGCAATAAAATCAATCGAAAATTCCGGCGACTCGAGCCAAATTCTATCTTTCGTTTTTTCCATCGATACGTGGGACAATGGGACAAAAGAAAGAACGACATTTTCGTCAGGAAAAAAAAAAAAAAAAAAAAGATCGAGTCTCCGTTCGATGCCGAATCTCGCCATTTAAAAAAAAAAAAAAAAACTGATGAAAAATTGGAATACACTTCGAAATATACGCGATAAAACAATGGGGAGGGGCTATTCATTGTCGAGGATGAAAAATTCTTCTGGAATACACGCCGCAAGCGTGTATTCCAGACACATATCTAATCCTCGTCGGTATCACAGCGACGTCTTAACCCGGACAGAAAAAGACTAACCGGCGAACTTCAACCGGATGAAAGTTTAAACGAGCGCGACCCAATTCCAGAGGCGTTCTTGCTGGCCGTTTCAACCCCCGTGCACGAATAACAACGAGTTTCGCCATTAAGCTCTCGACACCGGGTACAAACGATGATCGCCCGGAGGGTTGTTTCGCCGCCAGTAAAAAAAAAAAAAAGAAAAATAAACTACGGGGAAGACACGGCAATAAGACGGGCAGGGGAATGGAGAGAAGGGGGGAGGGGAATGGAGAGAGGAGGAAAAGTTGAACAAGTTCCAAAGGGCAAAAAGTAACGGGATCTTCGGTATCTTTCGAAGACGATAACCGGATACCTGGCAACCGGTTCAATCCAAAGAATATCTAAAAGAGGGAGGATGGAACGAGAGTTTGTAAAATTATTCCTTCCGCCAAATGAATTCTGTAATGAATTTCTGAACGAAACAAGTTCGTTCGAAGAATACGATATGCAGGAAATTTCGGGCGAAATTTTATAATGTTGAAAAGTGAAACAGACAAGATTCATTATTCATTTACTTACGATCCGAGAGGCACGAGAGGAAAGTTTCGAAACAGGACGCGTAAGTTTTTCGAAATGCGGGGGAAGAAAAGAAAAGAAAAAAAGAAGAGAAAAGAAAAAAAGGGAAGAGGAGCCAGGTTAAACAGCGGAAGAAAAGGGAGAGGAAGAAAGGATGGAAAGTGTACTTCGCATTCCCGGAGCGTGCCTCTCTAAACTAAAAGGAGGTAAACACGCGCTCTTGTGCTTAGTAGAGCAAAAGCAGCATTCTACAGTACGGGTTTAATGCTTCCGCAAGCTGTGCGTAGTGAGGGAGAAATGGAAAACCCGCGTAAACTTACGCTCATCCCTTTTGTTTCTCTCCTCCTCTTTTTTCCTTTCTCCTTCTTACGAGTTTAACCCTTTACTCCATCCCCCTAATATCCTCTTTGCCCGTTCTTCCCCGCATCTCCTCGATCGGCTTTCTTCCTCCTATCCTCCTCTTTCAAGATCGTCCAAAACTCTCATCGTCGATCAAGCGGCGCAATAAGTGCAATCTACTTTCTCCAAAATATTCCCTATTTAAGCCACTGTCTCTCTCTCTCTCTTTCTCTCTCCCTCTCTCTCTGTCCTTTTCCACGTATTTCCATCAACCTTTCTTCTTTCATAATACAAGCAACGAGTTCGCGCGAAATTACATTCCTCCCCCAATCTCGCTAATACCTTTATCGCTCACCTTTATCGTCCGTTTGCACTCCACCTTCCTTCCCTCTTCCCCTTTTCTCTCCTCATCCAATTGCCAACAGTCGAAACACACACCCCCGCCATTAGAGTGAATCACGGATCCAACGAGGATCAAAGGATCACCACCGACGATTTCTCCTATTCTTTCCAATGGTTTTCGCGGGGAATAAGAAAGCGAAGAATTTCCAAAAGTAACGAGCGATCTCTTCTCCCGTATTTGTAACTGCGCTCCAACGAACACGGAGTAATTTCTTTCGAGCGCCAACGTTGATCGCACCACCCTCCCCTCCATCTATTGCCCGTTCCCTAAATGCACCCCGTTAAATGTACCCTCGAAACTGGCCTTTTTGGGCGACCCTTTTCCTCTTCCTTCCCTTTTTCTCTTTCGACCACTCCCTTCCCCACTCTCTCTCTCTTCACTTCGACCAGTGTGGTTTAATTACGACACTTTAATTACGCTACGACCGTGAACCCGACTCTCTACCCGTTTGCGGCCGGCCGGTGTAAAATTGGTATCTCTTCCTGATATACCGTTGGCAAGGATGCTTAGCCTCGATCTTCCAAGTGGTCGTTGGCTAATGCAAAGGAGGGAGAGGAGAAGCTTTCAAGGGAAAAGACATCGTGGAGCATCGCGGACGGTCCGTTTGATGTTGTAATTGCCGTGTCGCGGATTTTACTTAAGTCTGATAATTGGCCACTGGTCGGCCTTTCTTTGAAGAGTAGCGGGTGCCACGAGTGCCGCGTTTTGAACCACTTCTTAAAACGCGAAAACTCCCGAATACCGAGGAGGAGGGGGAGGAGGAGTGGGGTGGGGAAAGGAGTGGGAGGAGGGGGGCAGAAGCATCCTTTAGAATTGTCTATTTCGCGTCCGAAGTGGGTGAAAGCCTCGTCGAGAGGGTTATAATTTTTAGCGAGCGAGGCTGCCAATTATCAAGTTTTCTTTCTTCCCTGCTAAAAGAGAGAGAGAGAGAAAAAAAGAAAGAAAAAAATTAAGCAATCTCGAGCGTAAACGTTACGTTTCGAAATTTCGCGAAACACGATACATCCAAGCAAAATCACCAAGCGAGAAAATAAGTCGAAAAATATGAACGGTCAAGGATGTTTAAGAAACAAACGAGGGAGCGAAAGAGAAAGATTAAATTGAATCGCGAAAATAAAGCTTTCAGAGACGATATGCAATATATATATATATCTTTGAATTCATCTATACACGCATACACGCGCGAGCGCATTCACCGCGTGCCGCTTTTCTTATCCGTAATAACATCGCTCGAGAAAAGACACTTTGCTTTCCAACATTCAATTTCATCTCGCATACCTAGTGCTTCCTCGCCAATTACCGCCAACCTCTCAGGTTTTCCTATTATTTTTTTTTTCTTCTTCTTCGACGACGACGACGAGGAGAGCTTCGCCCTCCACAACTTTGGCCGACCGAAATGATATTTTCACGGCGGGGGAGGGGAGGAAAGGATTGGCTCGAGGGATTTTCGTAGCGTAAAAATCGTGTCTCTCTCTCTCTCTCGCGCGCGGGATGAATCAGACGCGATATCGAGTCTGATTTCATCGAGTATTGCCGATCTCCGCCGATCTCCATGGAGGGTAAATGAACCGATAACGAATAACCGGTAATTACGTAACGTAATTGAAGCGACCGAAGAGCATCAATTAATTTGACCCCTTGGCTGCTTTCTAGAGCGATGTTAAACGAGGGTGCTCCAACACCACGCTCGATGCTAATGAGTTATTCGAAACGACCGCGCGAACGCATGTGGTAACGAGGGTTTCTCCCCTCCTCCCTCGATTAACGTCTATGGAAATTCTCCAAGTTTCCTCATTAAAGAGGCTCGCGTCTTTTTATCGAGGGAAAACTAATGGGTATCGATGATCCTGTTTCCGGGAGAGAATTTATTTACCCGGGGCAAGAACTAGGCCCCATTTTTTCTCCTACGAGTGCAAAAAAGATCCTAAATCGGATCTTGAAAATATCTTGAAAAGCAAAAAGAATGGTGAAATGAAAATTATTATTCACTGCCGTTTGTTAGAAATTCCAACTGTACTAAAGTCTATGGAAAAATTAAGTTCTTCCTATCTTTATTAATTCAAGCTACGACTTTTTTCAAAGTATCCAATGGGACGAGTATCTGAGAACTCGAAATACACGAAGTCTCCATCCGTATAATGAAATCCGTGAGAGGATAATCTGTGGCCCGTTCAAATGATAAACACGTAAACACGTAACTTATTCGAACGGAGAGTTAATGTTGGCGCCAGTATATGCGCGCTATTAATTGCATAACGCAATTTCGAACAGGTAGCCGTGGGGCGGACGAAAATGATTCTATATTGAAATCTATTGTTGCTCGTTTACGTTTCAACATTGCCCAACAAGGGGTCAGTTTCCCTTTTCCCCGAATATTTACCCAAAATTAATTACACCATCGTTATTATGCCCGTGGATAATAATGGAATAATCCGATTTTTCGTGTAAAGGGAACAAGCTCTTCTCAGTCTCTCTCTCTCTATACTTGCAAAGTCTCCTCGAAATTCTTCCTCGCTGTGATGCACTCTGTGCTTCGCATAGTTGCATTCTCTTTAGCATTCCTCTCCCCTCGAATATCCCTTCGAAAATATGCATACCTTCGTGTCTGCGCGAAAATCTACACGCGTCGAACGATATATTTTCCAAAGGAAACGAGCGACTTTTATTTTCGCCCCCTCCCCTCGAGGAAATAAAAAGAAAAGGAAGACAAAGACACAGGTGATTCGATTTGGAGAAACGATTGGGAGAGACGATTTCGAAAATAATTAGGGGGGGGGATGGCCGAGCGAATTTATTATTACGAGCGAGTCATCCATGCGATTTCCACGATTCCAACGTCGAAGGTGGGCCACGTCGGGTTCGAATTTTCGTCCGACTTATTTGCGAAACGTTAGCGCGGTGGAAAGCTCGGTAAACGACGTCGGCGTACATCTTGTTGCGCTCCTGATTGCGGGCGTACGCTTCAAATAGGGCGGAAAGAGGCTTCTGCCATCTTCGCTTCACGAGCAATTTCATTTCCACCCGTGGAAAATGTATGCAAATCATCCCTCTCGCCAAGCGTGGCGAAAGAGCCAAGGCCCGTGATAACGAATTCGCGGGATTATCCGATTTCCTTGGGACAAGAAGCTGCTAACACGGCACGGCTCGCGTCGGTTCAAAGTCGCGAAAAGCGACGACTCGTCGTCCACTTTCCAAAACCGATGGATCGAGCGATGGTCGGATATCGGAGTGGAACAATCATCGGCTAATTTTGCATGTTTTTCGCTCCAAAGCAGGAGGATCTCGAGCCATCGTTATTCTGACGAGGGGTCGAAGATTAAGCGAGAGTATCTGGAAACGGACCTTCCGCCCGCGAGTGAAAGATGAATCTGGACAAATATCCCCTCTGGATTGAGATGAATTGCGTTTGTATTGAGAACAAGATCGGCTGTGAATTCCTTATCTCTATCCTCGAGATTTGATAAATCGTAGAAGAACTCGCGATTCTTTTTTAATGCGAAAAGTTAAAGATCGCGGGGGAGAAGGAGGGTAAAACAATCGTTTTAAACGGATAAAATATTTTTACAGAGAAATATCGAAGAGAAGATTCGAAGGTTGAAAGGGAGCTTCTTAAAGAGAAATTATTCTTGATTAATTAGTTTCATGAATTTTTGTTCTCTTCCTTCGTTCTTTTCTTTTGCGAAAATAATGTAAAATGTCGCTCTTCTTTTCCCGAATTGAAAACTCTTCGAAAACGAAACGATCGCAATAACAGCAGCAATCGAATATTTAAAAAAGTGGCTATCCCTTTTTTTTTTTGTTTTTTTAATCACTTAATCGTTTGACGCCTCGTAAATTTTCACAGAAATCCCACTCTCGAGCCCGGCCGTATCCTTTTATTTAGGTCGTATTTAAAGCAAATCGCGGGGGCGCTCGAAGATCAGGATCATACACCGTAGTGACGTAAACCGTAGTAGGTATGCTTCTGACAGGTATGGAAATACAGGCGATGGCCTGCAAATTGCTTCTTCCACTTTAAAACCGGCCGTTTTGCGCTTGATGCTGGTGACGTTCGACCATCTGGTGCGGTTCCCGAACGCTGTGCCCGCGACCTTTCGATTTTTAATCGCAAACAGCCATTACCGAACTATTACACCGAGACCTCCCCTCCTCCCTTCCGATCCGATTATCCTATCCCTATTATTCAACGAGAATATTTAAAAAAGAATCCAATCGTTTCTAAAAACTTCTAAAAAATTAAATTTCACGCGTGTCTTTAAACCCCTTTCCACCTTCAATTTTCCACCTATTTAAGGCTTAAAGTTTCTCGACGTCCCGTTCCCGAGGTATAAATTTCGAGGGGAAACGATCGTTCCTCGATCGTGGAAAGAGTTAGATCTATCGAGAAACGCGTGACGTGAACTACGTATCAGTCGGAATAAATAAATAAATAAGCGAGAGGAGAGAGATCGTAGCATTAAAACGGATGTTCCTTGATGGGGATGGAATAAGAAAAGATACAGCCCCTCTCTCTCTCTCTCTCTCTCTCTCTCTCCATCACGGAGAGAATTTCTCCGGAGGAAACGTAACGTGGAAAAATCTCGGAATAAGTCAAACTATCACTCATGAATTTTATTTTCCACGCCAAACGGTCACGGTGTCACTCCACTTCCCTCCCGTGCTCCCTCGCTCTTATATATCCCTTTCTCCAAGAGAATCGCATTTGCATAACATAAATGCACGCCTCGAAGGGAACGAGAGAGCAAAGAACGTGGAGGGAGGGATCGCGAGGAGGGGTCGGACAAAACGGACAGCAAGCGAGAGGCTTCTGCACGGTAAATCTTTGGATACGTTTCTCTCGTCTCCGACTAGTATTTTGCATTCTGTCTCTTATTCCACCGTTCTTTTTCTTCCCCCCCCCCCCTTTTTCTTCACAACTGTCGCATACTTTCAGCCTCGCGAGCGAGCGCTCGAATCTCACTCGAGGCTTGAGTTTTACGCCGCCGACGAATTATTTTTCCCCGACTCCACGACTTTCGCCTTCTAGTTAAGCCGAGAGTATTGAAACCGTATATCTTTTTATCCCTTTTCTTCTTCTTCTTCTTCTTCTTCTTCTTCTTTTTTCTGAAGCTTAGCGACACTTTATGATATCGAGAGTGGAAAATACGATGAGAACAATTTTCTTCCCGTCGAGTAATCCCTGGTAATGCTAGTTTGTGTCTTATCGAGCGTTTCAAAATACGCGCGACACGATTTATGTGGCTGGAAACCGGAATATGGAAAAATATTTAAATATTGTCGTATATATTAGAGATCGTGGAATCGAATTTCATAAATTTTGAAGAACGAGGGAATAATTGTAATTAATGTAAAAAAAAAAAAAAAAAAAAAAAAGAAAAATCACTTTTTTATCCACGTTTCAATGATAATCGAGGGAAAGATAATTTGGAAATCAATTCAAAATCGCCTATGAAAAAAAAAAAGAATAATATATTTTTTTAATTTAAGCGCGAAAATCGTATCCGAAAATTTTTCACCAGAAATGGACAGCGAACGAAATATTCTTCGCGGTTCGTATAAAATGCATTAAATTTGTATCGTACCGCTTTATTTCAATTCGGGGGAATAAAAATGGTTGTAATTTTGTGGTAACGAGATCGGAATCGTTCGACTGTAATATCGGCCCGAAAAATTTTTGACCCGACGTATCAATCGTTCGCGAATCATTTCTAAAAAACTGATGAACGTACTCGAGAAAAATTGGTACGTATCGTATTACCATTTACGCGAGAGACTAATCGTAGAAAAAAAAAAAAAAAAAAAAGAAGAAAAGAAGGAATGACGAGTTAAGCGGTTGGAAAATCGCAATGGAAAAGCTCTTTAAACGGGCTTCTAAAGTTGAAATTATCTACGAGACTCTTTGGCCGCTCGAAAAACGACGAACAATGTTATTATTATCGCTACTCTTTTCGAGAAAGGGAGAGAGAGAGAGAGAGAGAGAGAGAGAGAGAGAGAGAGAGAGAGAGAGAGAGAGAGAAGTGAAAACGAAAAAAGGAGAAACAGAAGATAGCAAATACGTTTAAAAATTTGCCTGCGAAATTGCTCGAGATTTCTTATCCCTGCCGCAAAGATTTTTTTTAACGATACCTTTCACAGATGAAATCACGGATCACCACCTTTTATCGTTCATTCGTGTCACGCATAAAACAGAAGTATTAAAAAATTATCCGGGATCGTGACTCATCGGTGAAACGTGACGTAATTTGCAAAAAAAACATTACGATCCGCGGCAAGGGATTGTTTTCTGAATTTTAATTCTCCCCCTCCCCCAATGTATTATTAATACATGGTATCGCGATAAAGACCGATTTAACAGACCGATTTTTTATTTCGCTTACGCGACTGGAAAACGCGGAAAGGATAGGAACGAACGGAACAAAAATTTGATTTGATAAAAAGCGGTGATAAAAAGTGGAAAATAAAGAAAAGGGAAAGAGTCGGTCTTTGTAACGGCTACATCCTGGATATTTAAAAAATTCAATTTTTCGCGATAAGAACGAATTATGAATCGGAGAGGGTTCGTTATATGAAATGTCATTTTCAACGCGGAAACTCTCTCTTTCACCCTTTCCCTTCCACATTATAATAAAAGCACGAGCGGGCATGTGGCGTGCACATGTTCATTAAAATTCAAACGTGCAATAATAAAGTATCTTAATTAAACAAAACAGACGTCATAAAATATATTTATTCGCGCTCTGACCGTGGATAATCCTCGGCTAATTGAATAGAAAGTTTACGTATAAAGTATTGAACGTAAAATATAGCCGAAAGGAAGAAGAAAACTTATTTACAGTTACGGATTTCGTTTCAAACGACGAAACGTAGAAAAACGAAGAGAAAAACCTTTAAAAACCTTTACGATAAGAATATTCTTGATCGATGTTTTCAGATTAATTTTCTTCTTCCATGGATTTATCGATCTCACGGGGAGATCTCTGGAATAATTATCGCGCAGAGTGTACTTATCATCTCGAATGATACACCGCTTAATTTCGGTGATCCGTCTTGCAGATTCGATAAACATTCCTGAAATCTATCGCTGTTTCGGTTGAGACGTGTTCATTTGCAAACCTCCTTCATCAAACAGCTCCGACCTTAATGCCGATTGATCACCACTTCTTGTTCACCACGTCACGCTTCCTCTGTCGGGCGCAAACTTCGAAAAGTTCAAGGTACATAGATCCCGTAGACCGTAAGACAGGAGAGATAGTTGAACGCGGTATAACTCAGGAACAATTTCCACCAGGCGACAACCAAGCCGAACTCCACTTTTCGATTCGACCCTCGTACGGACCGTTCATTAGATCTTTCGTGTACGTTTTACGTAGGGGCAGGAGGAGGATGACGGGATTACGTAAAACTCGGTGGAAACACTTTCTACTTACAAGTCAGACTATGAAAAAAAGGGGGAGGGGAGGAAAGACGAACCTGTTTAACCAGAGATCGTTAACAACGTTAACGATAACCAATTGATGGAATTCCATCGATCGATGGAATTTATTGAACGATTTATTGAATAAAGAATATTATAAATGATAACGAATGAAGGGTAATCGGAAGGACGAGCGTGAAACGAAGGATCATTCGTTACGAGAGAAGGAGAGGAGAACTCCATTTTCTTATTCCGTTATTCTCGTTTATACAAAAGTAATATAACTTCCTCCTAACGACTTTTATTTCCACGGTCCGAGGTCAGTCTCAGTTACGGCGCTCCAAGAACCCCCTTATGAAAGAAATCGTCGTTTGCAAAAATTTTTATACCCCCCTTTTAGGTAACGGCCCCTTTTTCGCCTATCTATCCGTCTCTAGTGTACGAACAAAGGAACCGAAGAAAGAAGATTGTCGAAAAAAAGGAAAAGTTTCGTGATTTTGACTTCTCCTTTCGATCGAACGATCTTCGAAAATCGATATATATATATATATATCACTCGGCCAATGATCACAACACCACTCACAATGAATAGCAGATACATGCTCATGGTGAAACGATTATTGGCAAGGGGAAAATTTACACGGCCAAACCGTTAGTTTCAAGTGGATGAACATCGCCAGTCAAAATGACGCCACTGTTCTCCGTTATACATTCTCAGTTATAAACGAGCTATACGACCTGGAACTAACACGACCGCAAATTTGTTGGAACGTGCAAGTCGACGATTCCTGGACGACTTCGTGTTTAGGAATCAAGCGTGCAATTAATAATAAACCCGGCCAGATCTTCCCTCCCTTCCTTTGTTCCTCCTCCTCCGCTTAATCCACGAAATCTCGGATAAAGAGGAGTTGTAACGAAGCAACAACTGAAAAAGTGACAAGTTATCGAAGGTTGTATTATATATATCGCAGGGGAAGGAACGCACGAGACTTCGATGTTACATGCTCGGGAATAATTAGGGGAAACACGTTTCACAACGTGTATTGGAGAGAGGAGAGAGAGAGAGAGAGAGTTTGACCCAGCTAGGGGATCGTTCATTAGTCGTGGGGTTGCACGTGGCCGCGAACTTGCAGAAATTACAATGACTTTTATGGCTTGCTGCCGACCAAAATTTCTCGCATCAATTTCGAACGTTCCCAGCTGTGTTTGGCCAACAAACGTAGTTTCGACGCTGCGAAAGAGATGGGATCCGCTATTCTGCGGAAATTGTAAAGAGCCCCCTCCCCTCCTCTCCCCTCCGCTCCCCTGTCTGTATCGCGATACAAGGAATTATACTACGGTTCTCAACGTGAAAAGGGATTCACGCGAGCGAGAGAGAAGATCGTAACTATAATTTTACATATAGTGTGGCGTATCGCGTCTCGTTATTACGATTATTATATAGATAATTTAATTATTTTCAACCGGTGGAAAGATATGTAATTTTAATCGCGTTATCCAAGTAGACGATCAACCATCTATCTAAGAATAGAACAGGTTATTCAATTTTGTTCGACGTTTGTAATTTAATCAATGGATTACATGCGAGGAAGGGGAGGGGGGGAAGGGGGCGCGGGGGATAGAGTATTGATCACATTGTACGAGATGATAGAAACGAGGGAAGAAGAACTCGGTTTTACATCTACCATCCTTGCCTACGCGAGGAAAACAAACAGGTTTTCGCGAACCGGAGTGTTTTTTGCGACGTGCTTGAACATTGTTTATTACCGTTCCTATTACCGTATCTTTCGGCTCGGAATACTGATAACTTGCTTTTTCCATAAATATCTATTTACGTAAATTTCAGTCGTATATTTAGCACGTATATATATATATATAGTATGGAAGTATAAAAATTTCTTTTTACGTTTTACGTATGAATGATAAGACGGTGATAAAAAAAAGAGAATGTTGTTTGAAAAGGAAAATATATACGTGTATCTCGAGGAGATATTAATTTTGAAAATTACACTTATAGATAATTTATAGACAAGTTATTTATACGACGGGAAATAATGGAATACGTAAAAAAAAAGAATAATAAAATAAAAGAAAAATAAAAGAGGGAAATCTATGGTTATCTACGCGATTCATTCATCGGTAACGTGTCGCTGCGGATAAGCCACGGCGCGTCCTTGGTTACATCTCGAGAATCGGGTATCGATTGCTTCTCTCGCACGCCGATGAAAAACGAGGGAAAGGAAAGAAAACACAGTGGAGCCCGTGTGCTCCCTGTGTCCAAGCAAGACAAACATGTTGCCACCAACTTTCCTTCAACCTTCTTTCCTTCCTTCCTTCCTTCCTTCCTGTATACTCTGTATACTACACACGGATCTTACACGATTCCCTCTTTTACGACTCCCTTCGACTCTAACGTTGGAACACGACGTTGCCAAAACAGCAACCCCATGTTCCAATCCCATTCGAATTCATCCCTGATCACCGTTCATCCCACATCCCTTCCCTAGTTCCCTTCCCAATATTCCAAAGTTTCGCGTTATTCTATTCCATTCGCCATCCCAAGCGTTCGAAAAGAGTGGCGCAGAAAATATGAAGAAAGAAAAAAAGAAGAACTCGATCGCTCGACTCACCGTTCCGCAGAGATCCGCGTAACGAAGGGGTTGTTGAAGGATCCGTCCAACGACGATTGTTGACGATTGCAGGTCAAAGCACCGGTCTGAGAATCAGCTGATCGATGAATGACAATCTGCGATGATCCTCTCTACACTCCCTGGCGGAGGCGATTCCCCACCGAACACGAAACCCTCGCCGAACGAAGGTGCGCGGACGACTGACTGCCGCGGCCGTCACGGTGGGGTGTAGCTGTGCGCTGATTCTCCACGGCTTCCCCACTTCCAGCCCCGTTCTCAATCCCTCCTTGTCGCGCCACTCCAACCTCTTCCCTTCCTCTTCTTCTCTCCCCGATCTCGCCCGCTTTTTCACCCGCGATACCCGCGTCCAATCGCCCTCTCCCTCTCTCCCTTTTTTCTTCACCCTTTCGTCTTCATTCTTCGTCTTGTCTTCTCACCGACGACGTCGACGACCGTTTCTTCCTTCTCGCTTTTTCCCCCTTTTCCATCGACCTTCTCCGCTTTTTTCTTAATTTATCGCGACATTTTTTTGTCGATGGCGGACGTTTTTTCTCCCTCTGAATTACGAATCGTGATTATCGACCCTCCCTTTGTCTTTTTTCTCAACGGTCCAACTATATTTGATTTCGGATTCTCCGTACCATTTTCTTCCCTCCCAGAAAACCAATCTCCCTTACAGGTTTTTCTTTTGGCTACAGAGAGTTTATCCCAAACCCTCTAACTCTCTCTACCCTCCTGTCTTCCATCTCCTTCTTCACGTTTATTACCCCCTTCCTCCACAATTTTCTCCACGATTTTCCTCTCTCTCTCTCCCTATATTTTTCCTCCACCGAAGTCTCTCTTCTCCATCCAAACGCCACCCTTCCCTCACCTCTATCGAGGCGAAGGATCATCTCTCTCTCTCTCTCTCTCTATCGTCCTTAAGTTATCCCTTTTCCTCGTTTTGCCCACGCATCTCTCGTCTCTGTTGCATCACACACACACACACACACATACATTCACACTCGATATTACACTCCAGACTCCTCCCTTCTTCAACCGAGGAACACTACGCCTCATTTTCTCGGCCCTCGGCTTGCGAACAAAGACGCAAATGCCAACTCGTTCGTCCACGAGGTTTTGGGGACGAAACGAAGACGGAAAAATAGGAAAGAAGATACAGATGTAATCGAGCTATCGGAGGGAGAGAGAGAGAGAGGGAGAGAGAGGCAGGGTGCAAATAAGAACGAAGAGGAAAGAAGAGGAAGGGATGCGCCCCAAGGTGGAAGAACACCGGCGATTTATTGGATCTTAGAGATCAGCGATCGCCTATATACCCGGGGAAAAGTTGGTTCGGTAGAATTCGAGACGAGATACTTGGATCGTTTTCCGTCTTGGTAAAAAGACGAAGACGTGGGAAGACGAAAAAGAGGTAGCGAGCGCGGGCTTTGAAAGGAGGAGGAAAAGCACAATGAGAAATCAACTGTTTCCGTTTGTCGAGATTGATTCCGAGCTTGGTTTCAACCAAGTTCAATCAAGTTTGAACTTCTTAGATATGAACTTCGAATCCATTGAATTTTGATTTTTAAGAAACAATCAATCCTCTTTTTTTCTAATTTTTTTCAATATCGCATCGGAATTAAGCTCAATTCTATTATACATGGAAATGTATGTAGGAAGGAATATCGATCCATTCAGGATAACCGATTCGACACATTCGTTTTGAATAAAGCAAAAGAGAAGATTGTAAAAAAAAATTGTAAAATAAAGAACCTAAGAACCTAAATAAAATCGCATAAATATTCGAAAGTAAAACTGTCACGCGAAGAAATCATCAATCGAAGGAGTAATAACATTTCGCGACGCATTACGTCAAAATGGAATCGAAACGGCCTTCGATTCGGCTTCGAATGATATCTTCGAATAAGATTCTCCGTAAATTGGACCAAGTAAAAATTTGGCCATCTGAAATCGACCCATACCAATCCCTTCGATCAACAAATCCCCTCTCCCCTCCCCTATATACTCGCGACACGCGAGCCTACACGCAACTGCTTTCCAACTTTCAATTTGGCCAGAAAATAATTTACACTTTGGAGCGGGGGACTCCGCGGGGAAATTTATCGCGAATATGCATGCGCCATTTATGAATATGAATACGGGGCAAATTATTATGCATCGCGAACGAAGAAAGTTCACGGGTGGGAGTTGCCGCGTGTCGGCTAAGAGAACCAGAGATACGGAAAGAGAGAGAGAGAGAGAGAGAGAGAGAGAGAGAGAGAAAAGAGGATCCCTTCGCATCCACACACGCTTCGACGACACTTTCCTCCACGACGCTTGTACCATCTCGAAAACTTTCTCCAAAAGTGCGTTGAACCGACGTGTCTCTACACGTACGCCTCCCTTGGATCGATCCTTTTCGTCCCTCGAGATATCACGCTCGGGGCAAACCGATGCCGTTGTTTCTTCCCGCGCGTATGAAGATCACGTAGATCGTAACGAAGGGGAGGGAGTCGAATGCCATAACTTTGGGGGTCGAGTCGTGACAGGCGCAATGATTTAGCGTGCGGCACAACCGAGGAGCCGTGCTCGGCCACCGTGACGCGCGACCGGAAGGAATGTCCAGCCGGAAATATCGGGCGAGCTTGGACGCGGTGGATGGGACGGAACGAGGGAGGGGGAGGATTCGCCTTGTTTCAACCGCGATGTGTTTCGGGCTGTGACGGGGAACGCGACGGTGGCGAGCCCGTTTAATAAACGAAACGAAGGTTGATCGTGCGCCAAAGATGGTCGCGAAGATGGAATATTTTAATTTCTGGGTCACGCTGGGTCACGCTGCGACCAGCTGTGATTTAGCGCGAAATGGGGGATTACCCAGTGGAGAGTTCGTATTTGAGATACGAATTGTTGGATAAACTTGGAAAGAGAAAATCTGATTGTTACGTTCCCTCTTTTGGGACACGCAAGTTTGCGGAATATCTTCCTTCTTCTCTTTTCTTTTTTCGAAATTTTCGCTCGATCGAATTTCGAACGCGAGTTCATTTCGTCGTCAAATTTCTCACTTCATTCGTTTCATCGACTCTCTCCTAATTGCAATTCGTTCCTGTTAACTGGATCTTCGCGCGAATGCGCGATGAAATATTGGAAGTAAACTTGACGAGAATGGAAACACGTGGCGTTAAATGGCAACGCGATATAACGCGATCGTTGTAAAATGTATTAATCGGCGCTCGATCTGTATAATTTCAACCGGGATTATTGCCGGGATTATTCACCATCTCCCTCTGCGCCGCAGATATTTAAGGCGAATAATCGTGTTTCACGGTGCAACAACAGCCCCGTCCAAAATTGAATATCTCCCCCGAAAAAACGACTTTTTCATTCTTCACGGAACGGGATGAATATTTCCTTCCCTCGAATCGACTAAAGGGATAAAGGTGTGCGTGTACATATTTGCCCGGGAAATTTAGGCTGAATAATTGGGCGCGGGATAAAAAAAAAAAGGAAAGAAAGAAAAAAAAAGTAGATCAGCTGAGAGAGGATGGGGGCCACGTTCAACCAACGTTCAAAAATAGAGCGGTCCACTATCTTGGCCCACTCATCTCGCCGGTTTCGTGTCACTGTCCTCGTGATTTATTCATACCCGTATCCATCGCCTTGCCCCGCTCCGTTCTGTGACGTCACGTTGACCCTTAAACCTCTGACGACCACGCTCGATCCGAGATTCGCAATTTCCTTCCCGCGCGACCAGAGAATTCGCGCCGCAATTTAATACGGACCTTTATCAAAGTTTCAACGATATCCAGCTCAATGCTGGAAACAAAAAAAAAAAAGAAAAAAAATAGAACGGGCATATCGTTCGAGGAAATGGAATTCTTTTTTTTTTTTTTTTTTTTTCCTTTAAATTTACTTTCTCCTCGAAATAATTTTTAAGAGGCAGGATAACACCGTTCGTTTCGAAGGTACGAATTTATTATTATTTTTTCATTTATCCATTCTTTTTTTCCTTTTTTCGATACGAAAGAGAATGACGCGTGCCAAAATGTATCCAATATTTCCATCTCGCTCTATCCCTCCCACGAAACCGTATTTTATTCGTAGCTACGAATAAACTTTATTTCCCGTATCTCATCTATTGAATTTCGTTGTAACAATTTGTTAATAATAATAAAATCCAAATTTCACGTATATTTCACGTATATGGAAATACATATTTGAATGAAAAATTCAAAATCGGGGCCGATCAAAGTGCGATACATTATGCAAATCTGTGCAGGAACGCGTGACGATGTTTCATTCGGCCGATCATCGGATTCGCGGGATACGCGGTAAAACGGTAGCAATCAACGGTGCGGAGCGTGCCCATCCGGTGGCATTAATTTATCTGCAATTAGAGGGAAATTTCAAGTCGAAAGGGGGAGGGGGTGGTTGCCACCGAAATAAAAGCGCCGTAAGCGCAACGCTCCGTATGGGCACAATGGCTCCGTAATGAAACGATCCTCCTTCCTTCCTCTGTGTCTATCCTATGGTCTATCGACGGGAGGAGAGGGGAGAGAAAGAAAGGAAAAAAATATTTTCGCTGCCTGGGTAAGTATTTCGTTGCCAAGTCTGGCCAACGAAATACCATTCCCCTGTTTTTCCTTCTCCCCCCGTGTGTTTTATCCGACCGATATTGATTATACAGGTGCTGGTTTGCGTTTCCCTCGTCTTCACGACAACGTGTCGTTTTTTTCAATACGTGTTCGTGACGAATGTCCGTTTTCGAACGGTGTGCGGAGATGGATCGCGACGCTCGAAGCAATATCGCGGGAATCCAGAGACGTTAGATTTATGGGCCGTGCTCCCAACACGGTTTTTAGAAAAATTCTTTTTCGTCCCGGCCGACAAATATCGAGCAAACGTCGAGTATGGAACCGAAACCATCATTTCACCGATGGATGCAAGTTTCGCGGCAACTTTTCGGGGATGGATCCATCGTGCGTGGGGTCCAATATTTCTGCCCGTTTAATTGAACCGTACCGTCAGCCCGCAATGCAAATTTCGCCCAAGTTGGACGAGAAAGTAATGAAGTCGCAAATTATATGCGGAACAACGTGAAAGTTGGGCTAACTGGAATTAGGCGAGCTTCTCGTTTGCTCGTCGAACGGGACGAGTTCCGTCTCTTCTTCTCTCGTTCTCTCTCTTTTCACTCCCTTTCTTCGTTGAAAATTAATTATTCGATTGGAGGGATATGCAAAAAAGAAAGGAAAAAAGAAAACTCGCACTCCCCATTTATAATTCCATCCTCGTTCGCCGACGATTCATCGCCGAGTGAATTATATCGACGGGCAAAATGTTTCTATACGCCGAATGTTTATATACTCCGCGATTACGAAAATGAATACAAAGTCGTCGATTAATCGTTTCGTTCGTGTTTATAAATGATTTGCGATGTCTCGAACGGGAGAGTAATAACAAACGAACGAATTCTATACAAATTCAATACGTACGAAAGGAACGAGGTCTGGAAAAAAATATCGACGAGATTTCTCGTTTCGAAAAAAAGGAAAAAAGAAAAAAAAAAGAAACCATTTGCCCGATACTCCGATGGGATGTAATAATACCGTGTGGAAAAACGCGATACAGATGGAATGTGATATTCGATGGGAATGTCTGGGAAGACGGTAAAGAGAGAGAAGAAAAATATAAAATACGTCCCTGTCAATATTGATTTATTAGGATAGGGGCAGAGTCTTTGGGAACTTCAACTTTCCTCGCGAATCAGCAAACGTCGTTCCTTGAATACCGTCAAACAATTGATGATAAATGACTGAATTGATAGCGGGCGGGGTGATCGCCCTTTTTGAAAAATTTCGAGAATGATGTCTCGCGATACTCGACCAAAACGATCGATACATCCGTATTAAAAGAAAAAAAGAAAAAAAAAAAAAAAGAAAAAACGATGGGAAAACGAATAGTTACGAATAATTTGTGACTGATGCGATTTATCGAAGGATTGGATACATCGTTCGGAAAGAAGAGAGAAAAAGAGGGAGGGAGATGAAGGAGGGGAAAAAGGAACGATCGGTTGAAAAACGAAATCGTTAAAAAAGAGAAACGAAGAAGAAAGATGGAATTTAACCTGGGAAATACCTCGATGTCCACGTTTATCGTTTCCTTAGATTGTGCACCGTGGTTTATCCACACGGCGACTTGGTCGTAAACTCACACATTGACTCGCCACATCTCCACCGGAGATGGAAGAAATCGAAGGGCGCCATGCTGTAATTTCCGCTACGTCCAGTCGTAGCCGGATTGAAAAACAAGAAAGAAAAGAATCTCTATCGGAGGGAGTAACAAATTCCAGATTGTTTCGCCCTTCGTCACCCTGATTGCTCCATTATTTCTTCGATCGTTTTCCCTTCTTCCAAGTTTCTGAGAAATTTATATTGTCGTAGAGATCAAAAAGAAAAAAAAGAAGAAAAAGCTATAAATTTTAACTCGTAATTTATTACACACCATCATTTGGAGATCATGAACGTGTCGTATCGTTGAACGTGTGTTTTTCATATTCAACGTCACGGGACGAAAAGTGTGAATGAACGAATGGGATTAAAACAACTCGAGATTAATATCACGACGACATTATTCGAAAATCGTGGAAACTTGTTTGCCATCCAGATCCAGGCCGCAATTAGATTTTCGCGTATTTTCCTTTCGTACGAGTACATTCGAGCATTCGAAACTTGCACGTGGCTGTTTCCAGCGTCACGTTGCAGCGGACTAATTAGCCTCGCATCACGCTGCCTTTGATCCCTGTAAATTGATAATGGCATCGTATCACCCCTCCCCCTTCCCCCTCCCTCCTCCTCCTTCCCCTTACCAACAGCCAGAATTCAATTCTGTCCCTTTCACCCTCGCCCCTTTTTCGCGACATCGCAACCCTTCTCTCCACTCTTTTCGAAATCAATCCCAAAGGATCTCTCTGTGCACGGTGTAACGGCCAGCAGCCCGGCCAACCAATTTTTCTATTTTCTTCGCTTTCTACCTGTGCACGAGCGAGTCACAGCCTCTTTTTCTCGCGCTCCAAGTCTCCGCCGACGGATGTCAAAGCGATTCCTCCCCCCTCCCCAAAAGAAATCACGCTTCCGGTGATTCACGCTCTCTTCATCCCTCTTTCTCTTTTCCCTTTTCTTTTCTTTTCTTTTCGTTTTTTTCTTTTCGTTTTTTTTTTCCAACCCCTTCCGGGCTCTGAAATCTAATTGACCCTCGCCCGATCAAGGATAGATGGAAGAACAAAGGGGCAACGTTCTTCCAGCGGATTTCAGCGGTTCCTATCGGTTATTATCCGGATGCGATGTATGGAGTGTGGAAACTGGATTAACCGTTCGTAGTTAGAGTAGCCTTTGAAATTGATTTTCCATTTCTTAGATAGATAGAATAGCGTTCCTTTTCAGCGTTACGACTCCATCGAGGATTGATATAATTTAATTATCCATCCTCTCGACCTTTCTTTTTTCATAAATCTGTTCCTTCCTTTTTCTTTTTTTTTTTTTTTTTGTTTTTTTCTATTACAAGTCGACAAATTTCAAATCAAAGATCGAATTCGACTTTTATCTATATTTATCTAAACACGTTCGAATTGGCAGCGATTGAAACTTCGTTCAAGAAGAATGAATTTAATTTATATATATATATATAGGAAGAGAGAGAGATTAGACGGTTAAAATCGATTAAAATCAAAAGGATGGAGAGTGGTTTACAGTGGAGGGAGGAGGGAAAAATAAAATAAAACGAAAAAGTCTCGCGTGTCTAATGAAACCTAGAGCCGGCAACATCTGGCTTACCTTTCCTCTCTAGAAAATAAATAAAAGTGACGGATGTTTTTTCCCCGTCACTTCTGCATTTCATATGCGCCCGGAAACCTCCGTTTCTTCCCACCGCTGCCTTCTCTTCCTTTTTTTTCGATCGCGTCTGACACGGCGCCGGGTCACTGAAAAAAAAAAAAAAAAAGAAAAAAGAGAAGGAAAAAAGAAAAAGGGAGGAAAGGAAGAAAGAAGAAGAATTCTTACCGCAAACGAGAACACTTGCCCGACGAGTCTCTCAGTTGCTATCACTCCTTTCGACCGAGCATGGTGAATCGAGGCATCGGGAGGACACTTAAAATAAATTTATCCGGAAATCGAGCGGCATCGACTCGGTTTGTGCGAGACTTCGATTCGGTTGAAGCCGAGCGAGCTTCGCCCCGGATTCAATCGCGCCTGAAAGTGAAGATTTTTGATTAGTCGAAATTTTCCACGAGCGATTTATTCTTTTTTATTACTTTTTTCTTAAAATTAATCCGCCTATATATAGAGTACGCCGATTACAATTTGTTCGAATATATCTTCCTTTTTTTTAGGGGATAAAAGTTCGAAAGGGAAAAGTTTTTGGGAGCAAAGTTGGGAAAGAACTTCGATGAAATTTTAGAAACGACGAGAAACGCGACAATCATTGCCAACGGAGGATTGGTTAATTCTTTCGGACGATATTACGAGCCTAATTGACACCACTTTGCGCTATGTAAAACGTCGAACATTGGAACGGATTCAACTCGACGACCAAGTTCCAAGAAGAACATCCCTCTCTTCAACCTCGCAACTAAATTCTTCCCAGAGCGTGTCGTCTATATTTCACGAGTGGCAGACACGCTCCCTCCAGAGAGGGAAGTGCGTATTCGCTTAAAAACTTTGCTTTTCAATAACTATATTCTCTCTCTTTCTCTCTCTCTTTTTTTTTATCATCTTTCTCGTCCCTCGAAAGATGATCAATCTCAAACGACTCCCTTCTAACGTGGTCGACGCGATGCGACCTAGAGTGAGAGTCTACGATCCTTTATAACGCGTAACAGCTTTATGGACACATTTCTCGTGCATAAATCAGAGAACTTTGTAAACTTTCGTTTCAAAAAAAAAAAAAAAAAAAAAAGAGTTACGAAGCTCTGAGTTATTAGACAATTTTAAATTAGGATTTTCATAATTTTTATGTTTCAATTACGATTAAATATAATAAAATCCATTGCTTCCAAATCCTCGTCTGAGAAACTAAAACTTTCAAAGCAAACTTTCCTTACCTAAAATTTTCCTTTCGAAGATCTCTTTCGAATCGTCGATGACGCTGATAAATCGAAAACGTCGAGTGATCCAGTGCAGCCAGAATAAAAGAAGAAAAAAGAAGGGAAAGGGGCTGGACTTTTCACTGTCATTCAACGAGAGTTCCGTCTATCGTTAGTGGAGCACGACTACGTCGTTGGAGTACGTCGCGAGAGTCGGAAAAAGAATAAAGGTCGTGGAACAAGAAGAAGAAGACTGGCAAGAACGCGAGAAACAGTGGCAGAGCGAGAAAAAAATAATGGGTGTCACGACGGTGCAGCCCCCTCTGCACCCTATTTTTCATTTTCCAACCCTCTGTTGGCCTGGCCGAGGCGGCGTGGAAAAGAGAAACAAGGAGGAGGGTGGTCGGTCGTCGATGGGGTGGAATGTCTCGCGCGCTTGTTTGATTTCATTCGGAAAACCAATTGATTTGTTTGCGTCCATTTCCGCCCGGGCAACACTATTTTCTATCGAACGCGAACCGTGCCGGTGAATCGTTTGGAAAACTGAACGCGCTCGTGAAATAAATTCCCAACGTTTACGCGACGGTTCTCCACGACGGGTTTCCACCGATGAACGTTTCCAATCGAAAGGAACTTCACGGATCGGGAACCCGACAACTTTGTGGTTGTCACTCGTCTTGAAAACTTCATTTCCTCGGATGGAAATGTTTGCCATAAGAAAGGAGAGGAAAGGAAAATAGAAATATCGGGATACCGGTCATAAATCGTGTAGTTTTATAATATATGGAAGAAATATTTTTGATGAAGAAAACACGAGCAAACGATTTTTGAATTTTTGCAAAATTTGCAAGTTAAAAATAATCAAAAATATTTAAGGAACAGACGAATAAAGAATACGCTTGAGACGATACAATTCGATGTTCGATTAGATTTCCCATTTCTCTCGACTTGATACGTAACGTACGTATGTAATTTGCACTTCGTTCCAACAACAAGATCAACAGGTAAATCCTATCAAACGTTATAATACGTTATAATCCTATACGTTATACGTTATAATAAAAAGAAAAGAAGGGAAAAAATTGTAATAAACAAGCACTAACTACATCGTTTACTTTGTCACTCCACCTACCTCTTCTTTTAATCCCTCATCCCCCAAATATATTTCTCCCGTTTAAAGTAAATATAAGAAATTGGCTTCGTCTCTTGCCTCTACAGTTTGCCCCCTGTTGAATGCCCCATTTCTATCCGAGGAACAGGATTAAGCACAGTTCATCTCTTTTCCCCCAGGGGATCGAAGCACGCACTCAAAGCCACGCGTTTAGAGGTGGAAAGCACCTCTGTCTGTTTCCATTCGACCCTTCATCCCTCCTCGCCTAGTTCCAAGCATCGATTCGAGCCCGGCCACCTTCACCTGTTCCCCCCTGGCGCGAAGGCAAAGCTCGAAAGGAAAGCTCGAAACGATAGGCGCATTTGGGGGTAACAACAGGGGTGGCGGCCCCGAAGGGATTAAATGGCGGGCACGCGAGCGAGCGCAACCTCGCGGAAATTCACACGCGGAACCTTAATTCGAAATCGTTTTCGGATGGCAGGAAGGCGGTGGTGGGATGCATTGGTGATTACCGTAGAATTCACACGGAATGCGTAATAAGGAAGAAATAGAGAACGGGCATTGAGATCTCGAGAACAGTGAATCACCCTCCGTTCGGGTGGAATGTTTATTTTATCGTGTGAGGGATAAGGTATACACAACGTGGTGATGAAGCAAGGAAGAAAATTTAAAGAGTGAAAATTTGGAGAATGAAATAAAATTGGAAGGATGGAAAAGTATCCGTGGAATATTTATTTCTCGTTGGCAATTTTATTTTGCAAGTTTAAACGAAAGCGAGATAGCAATAGAATGACGCAAGTCTATGTCCGTTTCATAGATATAGTTGCTATAGTTGAAATTAAAGTTATCTACGTATGAAGTTGTATTGAAGATATTTGAATGTAAAATTAAAAAAGTATCGCTTGATAACTTTCTTTTTTTATTTATTTTAATAAAACTCATTCCAATTTAATTAATCCTTGTTCATAATAATAACGTAACAAAAATTTGTGATATCTCTATCTATTTCGAATATAAATTATGAAATATAATTAAAGAAAAAATTAGTTTTATAAAGTATAAAGCGTCTGATAAACATTCGACCGAATGAAAATATGAAAATATTATGATTGACCGATTTGAGATTTTAATCAATCGAAATCGAGATGATATGAAGACGAATTAACATATAATGTACAAAATAAATCAATAAATTGGTTAAGAATTATTTAAAACGATAAACATGCAAAGATGTTGTTGGAAAGTGTGCAATTATTTATAACACAACTATAAAACTATAAAAGATTTTATTGTTTAAAAAGTTTAAAATTCCTGTAACTTTCTTATACAAATGATCTATAAAAATAATCGATAAAATTTAATATCTAAAAAATTAATCTTAAAAATTAATTGCATTGTCAAATATTGCACAATAATAAACCGATAATATTTGCGTATATATATATATTAAAATGACATTAAAAGTAAAAAAGATATACGTATAATTTTAAAAATGTACTTCGTAATCACGTAATCACTTCTAACCGTATTCCTGCTATTCTAATAAGTACATAAGTATTCATTTTTACTAAACCCATTCTTTTAAAATAGCTATGTGTGTATATATATATATATATGTGTGTGTGTGTAAAAATATTAAAAAAATTATTGTAATCAATAAGACACTTGTAAGGCACTTACGAGATAACAATATTGTACACGAAACAAGTGAACAAACATTATTAACATATCTTTCACCATATATCAATATAACAGTTGAATGATTTATATGCCATTAGGCCAAACGATTTTACAGAAATGATTAATCGTACCCTGTTATTAATCGATAATTGATTCCATTATGATACGAACTGTAAATCGAGACCTCGTGTGAAATTTCCTCCTTCAATCTTGTGCACAAATTTTTTATTATTTGTACTCGTTTTTCAACTTGTTTCGTAAAATCTTTCCACTTGCGTTCTTTGGTATATTGTCAACAAATGTCACTCCTCCTATAATCACATTAAATCGCATTTGTGTCACATTAGAAATACACGTGATAAAAATATTTAATTAACAATAGATCATAAAAAAGACAGTAGCGAATATGACAGAAGTTGTACGTATACGAATAATCTAGATATAACGTATTTAAATATAAAATAAAATATAATGTATAAAAATTAATATTCTGAAATGATTTACATTAGATTATTAGATCAAAGATCAAAATACTGCATAGAATTAGCAATAGAGCACTCGGTGAATTCAATGAACGCTAATTTATAATTGGCGTTCAGGTAATTGAATAAGTAATATTCGATGATTATAATAATTAAATAGGATTAAATTACCGGAGCAGAGATAAAAAATTATCTTTTTTATTATTTATCGTCAGATTATGGGCTTTATTTGTTCGATGTGCCGTATCATCATTATTTATCGTAATAATTCTCCGAGTCACTCGAGGCTCGTTGTTTGTAAAAATATGAAATAAATGGCAGCTACGATCGGAAAAATTATTTTACCTCTGAGTTGCTTATATTCCGACACTTTGCTTTTTACGAAATTTTTGATATCATCATCTGTCGTCTTGCTACCTTCCTTGAGAATTACGAAAGCTTTGGGTATCTCGCCGAACCTTTCGTTTGGAATACCAATCACAGCTGCCTCCACAACGTTTGGATGTCTTTTTATCAAAGCTTCCAATTCGGCTGGTGGTACCTGATGCAAAATTTCGAAGAGATGAAATTCAAATAAAAAGGAAAAAAAAAAAAAAAAAAAGAAGAAGAAAAAATCATTAAATTAATTACATTGATATTTCACGAATAAATTCTAATATTTATCAACTATACAGATTGACATAAATTGAAATATGGAACATACGTTTTACGTAACTGAATACACACGTGATTAGAATTACGTTGATACTAAATTGAATTATGAAACTGCGATTGCAAGATCAATACATAAAATTTTTGCTACAAATAATGTAAAATTAATATTTGTTAAATTCCAAGCCTGTGTATTCCAACGTTTAATAGATAATAAATAATTAAAAGCTTTCGATCGGGAGAATTCGTTCGATTAAAAAATTATTAATAATTAATAATTGACAATTGTAGTATTGGTAAAAAAAAAGATAATCATCGATCATTTAATCGGATAAAGGATGAAACGCGTCCATTTCCATTTACCTGGAATCCTTTAACTTTGATCAAATCTTTCTTTCTATCCGTGACAAAGAAATAAAACTCGTCGTCGAAATAACCAATGTCCCCAGTTTTCAGCCAACCATCGACAATCATCTCTCTCGTCGCCTCCTCGTTGTTTAAATACCCTTTCATGATATGAGGCCCCTTGACCCATATTTCTCCCTTTTGACCAGGTATAGAAATATCCTCGTTCGTTGCTGGATCGACTAGTCGTAATTCGCAGCCGGCAATGTTTTGTCCGATACTTGCCGATTTTCGACTCCACGAATCCATGCAGATAACCGGTGAAGTTTCCGTCATCCCGTATCCTTGTGAAGAGAGGAGGGAGGAAAAAAAAAAAGAAAAAAAAAAAAGAAAATAATTCTTTTTTCCTTCAATTTTTACAATTAACATTGCAACTATAGAAGAAAAAGAAAAAAATTGGAAAATTCGATCCCTCATACCTTGAGAGAATTTCAAGTCATCGCTGTTTATCTGAAATCTTTCGTAAAATCTTTCTACATCCACCTCAGGCAATGGTGTCGCCCCAGTGATAATGTGATGTACATTTTGGAAAATCTCCTTTTTAAGCGAAGGACAGATATTTACAAACGTGATTAAAGATGGTACCGCGAATAAACCTGTTATCTGCGTCGACAAAACACTTTTTTCAATATTTCTGAAGATATTTTTATTATTGAAATTGTGTGTGAAAATTTCATACTACTTCGAGCGAAAATTGCTTACTTTATGCTTCTGTAAAACGTCCACGAATATTTCCGGCGTGAACTTTGGAACAGTAATTATTTTTGAACCGCTATGAAGACGAGGCAACGCCGCGGCATTCAATCCGAAAATATGGAAGAAGGGTATAACTAGGGGTACCACCTCTTGAAAATCGGCTGGAAATAAATGATTGATCTTGTTAACTCGAGGCTCGACGTCCAATTGATTGTTTTAATTTTAACGTTTTAACTAAATTGTTATTCACCAGTTGTATTCTGCCACATTCTTTCTTGCGCCGTATGTTCTACCATCTCCATATTGCTTACTAAATTCTTGTGCGTCAACATGACACCTTTCGGCAACCCAGTCGTTCCACTGGAATATGGCAAGATGGCTAGATCATTCGAGGTCATTTGATAATGCGTTATGGGCGGTAATGTTTTACCTCGTGTGACAAGATCCTAAAAAAAAAAAAAAAAAAAGGAAAGAAAAGAAAATTAACACATAATAATACATGAGGTAAACACGCGTCAATACAAATGTTTACTCATCTCGTGTTATTATTTTTAATTCACACCTTGAACGGCACACTGCCTTCGGGAATAGATCTGGTGCCATCCTCGATAACCACGAAAGGTCCTCGCGATGCAGAAGTATTTTTCCTTGCTTCAAATACAACGTGTGCAATTTCTGCAGCTGTAATGATCGCAGTTGCCCCGCAATCCTTTATTTGTTTCTTCATTTCCTCTGTTCGAAATGAATCACCCATGTTAATTTCATGTTATTATGCATTCTATTACACTGATTAATCAAGCAATTATAAATCTTATTAAAAATATATATGTAATTATTGTGATAATTTATGTAATTAGAATTTCTTTATTTTAACGAAAAAAGAAGATTAGATTATTAAAATTATATTAATTACGTAGATAAAAGTAAAAGTAGTTTGATTTTAAAAACTTAACTTAATTTTCAGCATTGAATTTAATAATTGCTCGAATATGATTCAGTGTGCTACTTATGTAGTGTAATATGTTCTTGCAGTATTTTAATCTTCCCTTGCATTTTTGCAATAAACCAGATAATGTTATCGAAGGAACATTATATATGTGTTATTTTAAAGTATATTCAAATGTATATATTCGAACGTATATATATTTCAAATTTAAATAAGCAACATTAGATTTTTCTTAATAAATTCATATTTTTTTTACACATAATATTTATACACTAGTTACCAACGTTTATCTCAAAATAAATTTTTTGAATTTATTCCGTTACTCATTTCAATCGTATTCTGCTTTCTCAAAAAAAATTAATCATTATACAATTATAAAAATTTACAAGTAATTTAAAATATTCATTCTAACTTCTTTTTATAAATATTTATATCATTTTCTTACGTATATCTGTTGTAATGGAATCAATGTAACGGAATCTTGCAAACATTTATTCATTTCTTAATATATAAAGAAAGAAAAAAAGTTAATCTCAAAAAAATTAATCATTGTACAATTATAAAAAGCAAATAATTTAAAATATTTATAATATATTATGATATATTAAACAATTATTAAATAGTTATTCACGCATATTTCGATTTTACTCTTTACTCGTTCTTAATAATTATTACTTACCGATTGTGTAAGTGGGATTCATGGTAGTGAGAATAAGATCAGCTTCTAAGACACCGACAGCAGCTAAAATCGTTTCCGGATGATTGGGCGTTACCAGAGCCACCATGTTACCTTTCTTCAAACCCATATTCCTCAAACTTCTCGCGATATAATTACTCGTGTCCCTCGCTTCAGCGTACGTGTATTTCTTCCCGGTTATCGAACATTCCTAAAACAACCGATAATAACCAGATAGCACGTTAGAATATTATACATTAATTGCCGTAATAATTTTATTAAAAACGAGAGTTCATAATAATAATAATAATAATAATAATAATAATCGTAATAATTATATCAGATTATATTTACGCACATTTTTTCGAAAATAAAATACAGACAAAATAATTTGCATGGAAAAATTATTTGTGTCACGTATATTACCAGTGCAATGTGATTAGGGAACATCTCGACATTCTTCCATATGTGTTCATGAACGAGAGTATCGGAAGGCGTGAAATCACCATACGGCGAAGGAAAAATTTTTTTCCCATTTTCATCCTCTATGAATTTGTGTTGGGCTTGAGTGGATGCATATTTCACGAACCGGTTTACAACTTTTGTCCCACTCTCTGATATCTGGCCTAGTCTACGTGCATAACGAACGAACTGCCTCATGCTTGTCATTCTTTTTCACTTTCTTTCTTCACGTGTATGTCGAAACAGTTATCTGGGGGGAAAAAAAAAAAAGAAAGAAAGAAAGAATAAAAACCTGTAATAAAATTTTCAACAACTGTGAACGAAAATAATTTTCGAAATTCGCGAATATATGATAGGCGAAATAAATATTCAGGAATATCAGTTGACGTAGGACAATCGGCTTAAATACGAATACAGACACAAAGTTGTAAAGTGTCGAAGATAGAAATAGATCCATCGAAAATGGCGTTCCCCAGCATTTCTCCAACTTATTTTGTAAAGTCTAATGATTTAATTTACGATATAATAGAACTCTAAAAACCGGTAAGTCGAATAATCTTCGTTTAACGATGTGTTTCTTCTTTGTCAATAAATTAACCGACTTTATGAATTTTAAATTACTTTTTTATGAATTCTAGGAAATCTGGTGATTTACGATTTAATAAAAATCAGTATTTACATTTTTATCGTTAATTAAATATTTATCATGTCAATGTTTATTATCATTTTTTATATTAAATTGCATTCGATTATCACATTGTAATGTGAAAAAATCGAGTGAATGCATCATTTACAATGTAAAATAAGTAACATTTTATCAACAATGTGAATTCATTATATCGAATCAAACGACTTTTTATTCGATGTAACGAGTTGCTGGTCAACAATAAACAAGAGTTCAAAGTGCGAGTTCCATTTATCGGTATCAACATTTTGGATATCTTTTGGATAAATATACCGATTTTATTATGCTTATTATTGCTGATAAACGATAGAAGAAGAGACAATCAATTCTAACCGGAAATTGTTGAAAAATTTGTATTCAACATCGGAACTTGGACCGTGATACCAACACGATGACACGATTCTCCGACGATATAATAATCGTTTAAACGTTCTAATACATTACGTCCTCTCACGATTCTTACGAAGGCTGAAAACCGAATTAATGACTCGAGTCACGAAACAATGGAAAAAACGGAATATATATATATATATATAATTTAATAGGAAGTCGTTCGAATTTTCCCGACGATAGAACTTAACTAACTAACCAGATCCGTGTTAATTAATCTCGATAAAGCGTTGAAATTGAAAGGAGAGCAATGTTCATCGCGGGTCAAGCTTTCGACTTCTCGGCATTTGAAACGATGCGGACGTGGTACATCGGCCTTAAATAACATTCTAAGTAAGCGCTTTCTCAGAACGTTCACTTGGACGGGCGTTAGTTACACAAATGTGTGTACGATGAACGCACAACTTATTGTTTTGTTCGTTTTCCAGCTGCAACGCAGTATCGTGAATGAAGCGAAATACTGATTCTCCGGAACGTTGCCCCTATAACGAACACAAACACGAGATAAAACCTTGTTCCCGGTTAATTAATCGATAATAGAGCGCAATATTTAATTTACCGATCGTTTAATGGATAAGAAAAAAAAAAAGAAAAAGAAGAAAAATATTCGTTCAATTTTTTTCCAAGATCGTTTTCAATCAATCGAAAGGAAACCGCTCTATTTCGATCGCTTTTTCCGATCGATCGTTCTCGTTTCTCGGACGGAAAAATCTGTCGCATCCTCTCGAAAACGAAAACTCTCCTCCGCTCCTTCTCGTTCCGATTCGATTTCGAATATAAAGAAAGAAAACTGACTCGAACTCTCGTTCGAACGTTGGATTTCCATCGTTCCAGAAATCTCGAGATTTTATCTCGCGCCGCGATCCAATTTCAAAAATTCCACTTGTAAATAAGCGACGAATAAAGCCGTGAATAAAAACGTGCGAACCTTTTTCCGTATATTTTTGAACGCACTGCGCACATACGAAAACTCGATCCCGTTCAACTTCCTTCGATTATTTCGATTTCGAAACAAGCGACCACGATGAAAACACGAAAAATTACAAAATCACCGTACACAATTTGACGAACCTTCCTCGCCTAACTGTTTTCTCTGACAGACTAGTGGATTCTCCGGCAAACCACTTAACTTCTACTCGACTGATTCCCCCACCCGGTACTCTAACGAAGGAGGAGTATACAAGGTGATCGCGAAGAGTGTATCACGCTTTTCCAAGGACAGTTATTCGTATGTAAAGACGTACATAAGGACATTGTTGTTGTCTGTTGTACACGTGCACTTTCGTCTCATTCGATTAAGCCGCGACTGTCTTTGCTACGAATGGAATCATTACCATACAACATATGTAAACGTAACCGCTCTGTACACGTTATTTTATTTTGACGCGTTACCTTGATCTAACGCTATTATATTATATTATATAATATCCTGGAACAAAATTATCGACGAATAAATCGGAAAAATTAAATTTTTACGAGCATGATTTTAATTGCAATGAGTTTTTTTTTTTTTTAATTTACAACGAACAATCGGTTCTATTTGTGGAAACAATAGTTTTCGAAAATACGATAACACGATGATAATTTATAATTAACGCGAAATAATTAATTCTCGTTTCTTTCTAAAAAAAGGAAAAGAAAAATTATGTTACCCGGTATATCGTGTTATTCGTTCCTCACCGATTAAATAATTGTATCATTAAACCGATCCGATCTTACATTTCGATGTTGCATAATCGATACTTATTGGGCATCTCATAGGGCACAAGTAGGTGCACGAGTTAAAGAAAGGAAGGAATTAAGAAGGAAAAATTGCAATCGATATCGCGAACAACAGTTTCGAACGATAAAAAGGCTTATCCGAAAAGGCCGAGGCGAGAAAAGGTTTTCTCCCTTGCCATCCGACGACAAAATTCCATCCCTTCCCCGTCTTATCGTTCGTCGACAATACAACACCCTTCGTGCCTCGAATCGATCGAATCTCGCCATATTTTTATCCATGCGAATCGCCATTACGTGTAAATCGCGTTACGACTGCGAATGCGATGATGAATTAGTCGATTAATGATTATAAATATAATTATAAATTATAGATTTTTTTTTTTTTTTTTTTTATAAAACGAGACATTTGCATCGAACTACGACTCGGAACGATCGCACTCGACACGTAAACTCCATGTCGGATGGATGCGTCGGCGCGGCGTCATCGACGCCGACTCGGATCGCCACGTTCAGGCCCGTACAACTCCAAGTTCCTCCAAATTCTATCAACGCGTAACGAATTTAAAACATTCTATTATAAACATCCGTTCGACCGAATTCCAGGCGGGAATTTTTCCTCCCCATTTTTCGAAAATTCCACTCGGTCCACATGGATTAATTTTCTCATTAATCTCGTTTCCATCGCTCGTTCGACAATCTTTTTTCCGAGCACCCCGCGACGATTCATCCCTGCGTTGGTACAAGGTGACGACAACGCCATGTCGACGTTCGCCCCTATACCTGATCCTCGCCGCAACCCCCGTTACGTCCCTAGTTGACCGTGAATCGCGACCAGCACGAAACCGTTTTTATTGTTCGGGATTCTCGTGTCGGTGCGTTTATCGTTGCTACCACCGGATCACTGTCGCTAGGCGAATTTGGGCTATGAATGAAGACCCAACCCTTTCATATCGAGGTAATTAGAGAGAAGAGAAGAGAAGAGAAGAGATCGGAGAGTGTTTGTTGCATCGACGGGCGGAATGGTCATCGTCACGAGAACGAGTGCGAGACTGCGTCATTGCCGAATCAATTTTTTTTCTACCGTTCGAGATCGTGAAGGAGATTCACGCGGGGCGGTCGGGGATTTTTAATCGTCGGGGATTAAACTTTGTCGCGGACACGACGGGACGGAGCAAGTGAAATGGGTAAAACGATCAGAGTGCGTGAAAATATATTTTTCCCGCAATGCCACACGCGACGTGATCGTTTTCTATTTGCACCGATATAAATAACAATATGTATGCGCATCTATATAGATACAATACGAATAAGCGTAGTAGAGAGAAAGAGATCATCGATGTAGAGGCGATGAATAGTCAACGGTGTCGCGATAATTTAACTTTTTTTACGGGCATGCACACGTCGAGGTCCGCTCGCGAAAGACAGAAAATTAATAAGAGGGGAAATAAGAGGAGAAATGCGTTTTTCAGGTCTTGATAGTCTTACTATTATCGGTAATCCCGTGGCCAGGACCCAGCGTGTTTAAAATATCATGCCCACGCGATCGAGCGTCCGTGGTGAGGAGGATAGTGCAGAAGGTAAAGAAATAAATGTTTATCGAATGAACTCGTTTCAATCCGTACGCATAAATTTTTCACGAGAAATGATAATTATCCAATTTCGAAATAGCGTTGTTGTTGATCCCTGGTTTCAGAGATGGATGCCAATTCTGAAGAAACATCAAGTGGAATTGCCGTTGGAGTGCCCGTTCCACGAAAGTCGGGACATTTTTCGACCTCAACAAAAGGCGAAACATCAGCACAGATCGTCGCAATGGACCTGCGGCCTGTGTGGCAAATCCTTTTACGCGGAGAAACACTTGGATGCCCACTTCGATAACAGACACAAGAGTAACGTTAACACGGTAAATTTTTTTCGCCTCTTTCGATACTATTTATTATAAAAGAGCGTAGAAGCGACGAACGATCGTTCCGTTATATCTTTTCCGATGATATCGTAGTTTTAGATCTTTATAAGGATCGTCGTTTTCCACTCGACCATTCGAGAATCGATATAATCGAGTCAGCCTTCATACGAAATCATTTCGAACTTGACGATTACGTGCGTGAATTATAAGTTAAAATTGTGTGTAAACCAGGCGGAGGATGCGGTATGCCTGGCGGATTATTGCGACATCATGAGATGCGATGTGCTGGGGAACAGGGATTTCGAGAATTCTTTGGTGGACGACGAAGCTGGCCACCACAGCACCGACATACAAGTGTGGAAAGAGAACACGGAGCAACGTTCCACTTCGGTCATGTCCTGCGAGTCTAGGCCCGGTTTATCGAGGACGTATCCGGTGGAGAAAGGTTGCACCATGTCCGGAGGTGGCGCTGTCACCAACATTCAGCAATATTGCCATCGAGAAGACAGCGGCGCTCTGGAGAACCATCGTCTACCGGGTACGGCGTATCACGTGGAGATCGCTGGCCCCGACAACAAGAGCAACGCTTGCGACAACGAAGAGGACGAGGACGAAGAGGAGGACGAGGACGAGGACGACGAGGAAAATCTCGTCGAAGCGGCTTTGCCGGCCGTGGACAAGAAGCAGAGGCGCAAGGGGTTGCATCTGAGGAAGCTCAAGGCCAACTGCAAACCGGAGGAGTTGCAGAAGCTGAAATTACAATGCGAAGTTAGTTCGACTTCGTGGGACGGTTGTAAAGAAACGGTTAAAGATGATGGGGGTCTGATTCTTTATCTCGGGGAGGATTTATCTTGATCTGAAATTTTGATCGAATCGAGGAATGGAACGAGAGATAGGAATAAGGGAATACGATAAGAGAAGAGTATTTACGATAAATACCTTTTTAGGCCGGATGAATTTAATGAACGGTTGAGTTTTTTTTGTCATCCGTGGAACTCCAAGATCAGGATTTAAGTATGTAAAATTACGTAAGGTATTTGTTTGTTGTCTTTGAAAGCTTCGATCCTCGTAAAATGCTTGGTTTATTGAATGTAATCTAAAAAAAAAAATCTCTCAAGAGACAGTATGAAGAAAGTATCTTTCCTTATAGAGAATTAATTTGGGCTTAATTTTTTCACCTTGTTCATATACCGTAAAACGAAGAAATCTGTTAAGCAAAATTTCCAGACCCATGTATTTATTATTATCGCTTACTAATCTTTAACTAGTAATTAGTAGTAAACTAACAACAACAAATTGAATGGCAAATAGAAAATATTCGTGCATTTATTACGATTATCTTATTCTTGTTTGTTTCGCACTCATGTTATTTTAAAACTATTGACAGGTATTGATTCGCGATTGCATCGCTGGTCTTTTGACAAATCTTTCGGTACGAGATTTCCAAGAGATCGAAGGTATAATTATCGTTAAAATCGAAACAATTTTATCGATAAATCGAATATTTATGAATTCCATCATTTTTCTTCTCTCTCTCTCTCTCTCTCTCTCTCTGTCTCTCTTTCTTTCTAGGAGAGTTGAACCGAGCGATATGTTGGTATCTCAGCTGTGACAGATACTGGGAAGACACGAAGAGGCAACAAAGGCATACACCTTGGTACCTGTTAACCATTTTTATGGTCGTTCTATTCTCGTCGATTTACGCGTGCTACTATATTATTTGGGTGTTATTCAAGTACGTACGTACGTTTAATCAGTTTAGATAAACGTGAAATTATTTACTATCTTATCGTTACCTCTATTTACATATAGACATTAAATACTATGATACATAGATATACATACATAGTTATGTGTATAAACTCAAGAATAGAAATTATCATTAATGGCGCGGTTGTTGTCATCATAATATAATCGTGCATGATCAAAAAGGAAATATTACAGAAAGGAGTTACAAATATATTCGAGATAATTTCGTCTCCTTTTTTTTCGATATTTTATATATTGCGAAATATATATACAAGGGGATAACAATAGGAATAACTTTTCAATGGTATTGTTGAAAACTCGATATGGAAATTTATATATTGACATTGACTCAATAAATATCTTACGTAAAAGTTCAAAGATCAAAGTAATTTTTTACTTGTAATCTTTGTTTTTTTTTTTTTTTTTTTTTTTTTATATTTTAAAAATTACAGTCTCTCTTTTTCAATTAATATTATAAAAAAATAATACCTCATATCATTTACGAACAAGTAAGCCGTATTCGTTGTTTATCGCTTGTTTTAATTAACGAAACCCATGATACTGCCGTTATTAATTAAAAATTAATCCATCCACCAAAACCATTCTCTCTACTTCCAGCTCAGCAGAAGAAGACAGGCTAGACGGGAGCGGAAATTTAGATTACACGGATGGAGATATCACGGCTACGTCCTCGTCGCACGATCAGAGTGGTTCTGGCGAGAGTAGATCTAGCGGGAGAAGGAAGGGAGAGCCAGGGGATGAGAATATGCCCACATCGAACGAGGAGATGCCCGACCATTACATATACGTAACCTATCCACCCGAGCTAAAGCAGCGATTACTGGACAGGTGAGTAAACTGAGAAAAAAAAAAAAAAAAAGAAAAGATTCAAAAAATATTTAAACAGAACGACAGTCGATATCGAAATCACACGATCTTATTGATTGTAGCTGCTACAACAGAACCACTCGACTCTAGAAGAGATCGAAGAGATAGGAGAAGAAGGTTGGAGAAGAGAATCGATCGGGAACGTAAGAATAATCGCAAGATTCGACGAAGTCAGTTTCATGGCTAACACCACACTTCCTTTCTTCCCAATTTCCCCTCCTCTCCTTTAATCTTCGTGTTTTGTATTGTACCAACTATGGGAATAAATTGCAAAATGTACACGTAAAGTAAAGAATATCTTATTAACAAAATGTGTTTTCAATTCTAATTTCTCCTCATCCATAAAAACGTGACGCGCGTTAACTTTACGGATTGTGATTAGAACTCACTTGAAAATATATAATTTCAAAGATATCTTATCTCTGAATTATATAAGCACAACTTATCTCCGGAAATACAAGACGAATGAATCCAATTTTAATTAAATATTATTTCCGGATTGTATCATCTTATTGGTTTCATCTTATTGATCGATAAAAGATCGAGGGTAAAGATCATGAATTTATGTTTGTAATTTGAGAAATCACCGATGAAATTAAAATAAAATACTTTATAATATATTCAAAATAATGGAAAATAATTCGACTTGTATTCATATTTTGTTGATCGGACGATAAAATATATTGTCACGCAAGATTATCAATATTTAAAATAAATATTGTCACTTCTATATTTTTTCATTTCTTTTCTTTCTTTCTTTCTTTCTTTTTTTTTTTTTATTATAAAATTGTTTTCGAAACTGCCAATCTCGTAACCTAAATTAATTTTTTCATCGTTTCCAATTAAAATAGCAACATCATCGTTACATTGCAAAATTGGTCGAATTATAAAGTAGATATCGATATCAGACTGAAAATATTATACATAAAAATATATATATATATATTTCAGCTCGCGTAGGAACAAGCTCGAAGAAATAAGACACACGGCCAACGCTGCAACGATACAATAATACTTCCCTTTTCGATTCGATTCTCGTATATTGTTCCGAAAAGCTCAAAACTGCCCGATTCGATAAAAATCTAAAACCAATAAGTCATCTTGATGGATCCGTCGGAATCCCGCTGCGTGTCCATCACGCTCGATTGCCGAACCAGCCTGCGCACGCTCGCTCCGCTCGGCCTCTGTTGATCCTCCAACAGCCTTTGAGGTATCGGTGCCTCGGGTACCTCGTGCATCTCCACCGTCTCCCTCGCCGACAGATCCTCGTAAGACGCCGCGGCCGACGAAGGTCTACAACCCATCCAAAGAAACGAAACCGTCCATGAGAATAATTATCTCATCTTGTCGGCACGTATTAGATTTTTCTCTCTTTTTTTTTTTTTTGTTTCCTTACAACAACATTGATAAAATTCGTACTTGGTCGGAACGCAACGAAAACAGTCGGCACATGTCCAATCTTTCCCAAACAATTCCCCTTCCTCGACGGTTTGGGGCAATCGATGATGCAGAGTCTCGGGTAAACGCAGGCCAGATAATCCCCCGATCACAGACACGACGCCAAGAATTACGAGGGGCAGCACCAAGTTTTCCTTGCCCTGCGCGCAAATGACGCAAATGCTTTGAAGATTCATCTGGCCGCCGCCACACGATAAACAATATTTACGATCACTTACGAGATACGTAACAAAGGGAATGATTATGAGCCCGAGACCGCTGATGTAGGCAGAGAAACCGATCGCTACGCCGCGCAATTGCGTGGGGTAAAGTTCACCGGCGAACGGATATATAATTAGAAAGGAGGCCGATATCGCGGATTTCGATAAGAGGAATAGAATTAACGTAGTCACAACCGCATCTGTAAAAGAAGAAGAAGAAGAAGAAACGCGATGAAAGAAAAGAAAAAGAAGAAGAGGAACGATTCTGTTTCATCGCTTCATCATCGCTTTATCCGATGAAGCGATCTTTTCATTTCCCTGCTTTTATTAGAGGAACGATTCGATACCGGGTGACAAAAGAACTGTGGTGATGCACAGGATTCCAGTCACCACCATGCTCAAGCAGAGAGGCCAACGGCGACCCCATCGATCCATCACGATCCAGCAAGCCATGTAGCTCGGAATCTCGGCAAGAGACGAGAAGAAGAAGCTCAAGTGTTCCTCGTTGCCCAATGCTGGCCCATAATACGATAATCCAACGTAAACCATGTTGTTCGCGAACCTAGAAAAAAAAGGGAAAAAAAAAAAAAAAAAAAAAAAAAGGATCGAATCAGCGATAAATAAATTTTCTTTATTTCGTAAAATTTTTTTTTGAAAAAATCGTTATGCGAACGTTTAACAAAACAAAAATTACGAAATTAATAAACAAATAAATAATATTCGTAATATTACGGACGAATAATATTTTTTATACGCTTGAACTTTGATTTACCAATTTAGAGTGATCAAGCATGTCTTTAATCGCATATTCGGAGTTCTGAAGAGTGATAAAACACCGGGACCACTACGCAATCTTTCTTCTTCACTTTTGGACCGTGACATCATCATACGTTGTCGTAATTTTTGCGTGAAAGAAAGCGGCAACTCTTTTCCGTTTACTTTTGCCAATCGTTCCAAGATATCGCTCGCCTCGCTCAATCGACCTTTCGCCAACAACCATCTCGGTGACTCTGGCAAGAACCTGAAACGATCTTGCACGTTTTACAATGCGACACAGAAGACGAAAGGGGAAAATGGTAACACACCACCACTTACCACCAGTACAAGATGTACAAAAGAAATGGCGCACTCGTGACTATGGTTAACGTTCTCCAATCCCTTATCAAATACGTGACACCAGCCAGCATGCATAATCCCATTGTGTAGAAAGTGCAAGTCATCACTGTCACGAATGATCGATAATTTGGGCCAACCAGTTCCAAAGCTGTTCGCATGAAATCAAGACACAAATTAATAACATTCGTTCGCATTCCGTCGATCAATATTCGTTCCAGCATCCTCGTTGGATTCGTCTTTTTCATTTCATTTTTTTTTTTTTTTTTACTTTTACAAATGATCTTACATATGATAAAGGGAATTTGATAAATGGCTGGGATGGTCAAGCCGACGACCACCCTTGTTGCGGCCCATGTCCAGAAGCTGTTCGATATGAATGTTAAAAATCCACCGGTTATTAAAGTGGCCAGACACGTGAAGAAAGACAATCTTCTGCCAATTCTATACGACACAACAACATATGCAATGAAACGATCTGTATCCCTCAAACATCGATACGAACAATATGATTACCTGTCATTCAACGTGCCGAAAAGGTACACCCCAATTGGTCCACCTGTGTTTAAAGCGACCAATCCGATCGTTGGATAAATCGCATAATCGCATACGAGATTGAACTGTAAACATAACGATTAATCCTTTTCCCTTTGCGAGTGAGAAAATTAAAGGCAAAAAAGGAAAAAAAAAACGTACGTCGATAACGATAGAGGATTTCACTTCCGACGTCTCGTACTCCCAACCGTGATCGCATGGAACAACGGGCCACGATGAATTTGGCACGAACGAGGCTGTTGTCACGACGGAAATGTTTTCCGCCGTCCAATCGATATCGTATCGCGTGCATTGACTGTACGTTTCATTGTCGTCCTAATTACGAAACCAATTGTTACAATATTGCGAGCAAATAATAGCTTTCCAGCCAAGCGTAGACTCTTACTCTACCGATGACAAACCGTGTATCTTTTCCTGCAATGTACATTCCTAAACACTACGCTCTGCAAAAGAAAACAAGGATTCTAGCAATTATCTAATTACCTTGTATATCGTATATCTGGCAAATACAGAGGGTCGATAACAAAACGCAAGCCCTTAGCCGATTGCTTAATTCGCACACAGGGATTATTAATATTATTAGCGATTATTAGCAATTAATATCTACACTCTCGATCAAGGATCAAGCTTCGAATCGTGTAAATTCTTCATGATGAAACGTGTATCATTATGAAGATACAGGAGGTGGTATTATCAGACCGAGAATTGCACCTGAATGGTCGGAATCGCGAGTCTCCTTCTTCGAGAGACATTCAGGCTCTCCAACCCGGGTATTTTGCACCAGT
The DNA here is from genome assembly GCF_048593485.1 of Apis florea. Lineage (NCBI taxonomy): Eukaryota > Metazoa > Arthropoda > Insecta > Hymenoptera > Apidae > Apis > Apis florea. The sequence continues at coordinate 1,874,921 of NW_028256789.1, forward strand.
GGGGTGGCGTGTCGGCCATGAAGAGCTGGTTGAAGGCGCAAAAGCCGCATGGGAGACACGCCGGAAGACACACGAGCCAGAGAAGTTGTTTCTGATAACGGCCGAATTCGCCGACGATCGGTAGAAGATCGTCGAGATCGAAGCCATCCTGCGATTACACAAACTCCCCCGTCTCTTTTAATTTTTAAACGACTTCTCTAATAATCGATAGAAATCACGAGTGGCGGGCGATGACGGGCAATTTTTAAAAAGTAAATTTATATCTATTGTAATCGGGAAAATCAACAAAGTTTCATCGCGATGCGATTAGATAAAACCTTAGGAATAAGAGATTAAGAAAGAAATATTGCGCTATCGAGTAGCATTTAAAATTATTACACGTGTATTAGAAAACGTAAACTTTTCCTGTAAACACGTAATTACATTGATGAGGAAGAACTTACTTCGTTTTCCGCGCTACCAGTCGTCGTCTCGATGTTTGCCGACCCAGAGGTTCGATTCTCATCCAAATGCTCCATTTCTCGTCAACTTTGCCCACGCTTTCAGCTTACCGAAACCTCGGCCGATACCTTAGAAACGCGTTACGTGATGTGTATTAGCTTCCTTCCGATAGCAGTGCAACCGACGTGCCATTAGTTCCATTCTGCTGCGTCTTTTTCTCTCTCTCTCTCGCTCTCTCTCTCTCTCTCTCTCTCTCTCTTTCTTCTCCTCTTTCACCCTCGCGCGATCATGACACGAAGAGCAGTTTCCCTCCGAGGTCGCCACCTATCGGATAAAAGTATTTAGATACACCGCGTTCAACACCTTTCACAACAGATTTAGCGAGTTCTTATAGGACACGAACCCAAAATGATCGGATGAGTTAAGACCGAATATTATCTTTTCACTGTAGATCAATCCACTTGCTCGCTCAACATCTTTTAGAAAGTTCGTCTTCTCGACAATCGTTACTCTTCTCTTAAAGAAACTCACTTGTCGTGTGTGTTATCGTGTTGCAAAAAAAAAAAAAAAAAGAAAGAAAGAAAGAAAGAAAGAAAGAAAGAAGGAAAAATAATAGATCGAAGCTATAAAGATCTGTATAGACGCGAGATAGACGTATGGATGTAATTATACAGCGTGTAAAGAAAATTAATTCAACGAATGGTACGTATTAATATTAGATCGTATCAAGAAAAAAAAATGGCACTCGTAGAATGATCGATTGATGATTATTCCGGAATTTTGATAACGAAAACACCGATATTGTTCATCTCTCGGATATAATACATGAAAGCAAAGCGTATTCTCTTTTCTATTCTGTTGAACAGCGAATGAAAAGAACGAAACGGCGGAGTGACAAGTGGAACGCGCACTCCCGCTCTTCGCGTTTCACGCACGAAAAGAGAATCAAGAAAATACAAGCGACACGACTCCACAGCCCGCGGGGTATGCCCTTCTAATTCAATTGGGTTAAGGATACTTAAAGAAGATTAAGAACAATGCTGACACATACTGCGTGGCGGCCGCGATTCATTCTTTGCCCATACTGCGTAAGCTTTTGCCACGTTCTACATTTTTGCCTCATTACTTGTTTCATTTATGCTCTTGCACTTTAATGAATAATTTATATCCGATTATATATCCCGACAAAATGTCCGATCGGGAAATTTTTATTTTAATTATTATTGTCCTCTTACGTAACGTTTACGTAGCGTAGTAAATACCACGTTTTATCGAATTTAATTATATATTACGTATATTATAACAATCTATAATAACTTGAGATCGTCGAATCAAATAACTCCGAATATTTTCGTGTAAAAGATCATTGGCAAGTTCTATCGTACATCGCGAAATATATACGGCTTCTTTCGAATCCCAAATAATCCAATTGATGAAGTAAAGGATCGTTACACGGATAATTGTCCGAGTTTTTAACGTATGCGTTTATTGGTTCACGAATCCTGATATAATTCTTCGTGACGATTATATCAAACGGAAAAATGCACGATCGTAATGAAGAAAGAAATGAGAAAGAGAAAGTTCGAGCGACGACTGGTAATAATATAGCATCATTGCATTAGATTCAAAATGAATTTTTATTCTGGACAATCTCGTTTTGTCGGAGACAAAAAGGAAAAGAAAAAAGAAAAAAAAAAAAAAAAAGGAGAAGAAATTTCAAATGTGAAAACACATGTGGAAGCAATTCGCATTTCGATGGTCTTGCGGGATGAAACGATCTCGCTTTCTTCTCGGTACATAGTTAATTCTTTTTTTTTTTTTTCTTTTTGGTTTTTTTGGTTTAGGTATAGGAGACATACAGAACGCAATTGTGTTTTTGTGTTTTCTTTCTCTCATCGGTCTCTTTTTTTCCCTCCCTCGTTCTTTCACTCTCTTTTTCATTTTTCTCGATCTCTTTTTTTTTTCTTTTTTTCTTTTTTTCCTCTTTAGAACGATGAAAATCGCGATGCTAGTAATCGAAATGATTTCTCTCGTTCAATTAATCGTATGGCACTGTCGCTTGGCGATTCAATGAAAAATCATTTCTCGTACGCACACTGACAGAGTACGACCAGCCATATTAACGATTGGAGGAGAGGGTTGACACATACTTATAGGAATATTCACGTTCCAATAGATAAGGCGGGATACAAGAAGATATCAACGATGAAAAATATGAAAAACTAATAATGAATTTGTTTATATGACCGTTGAAACCTTGTTAACTTAATGTAACCATGGATTACTAATCTTTCGTTCTTTTTTTATATTTTTATTCTTTCCCTCTTTTCACTGCGCAATTAAATTCTCCGTTGATCTATTAACATGACCGATCATACATCTTCGAACACACTTTCCAAAAGAATCGTCCTCCAATCATTCCACGATCGCTCTAGCATTCAGATAAGCGATGTAGCCGATGTGTCACATATAATCGTTGTCATTTGAAAATCTTCACAGAACACAGGCTCCGCAAACCACACGATTGATACGAATCGAAAAGAAACGGAAAGAATACTCGTGAATATCTCGCTCTACGTAGATATGCGCACCCTCTCCTATTCTAGAATATTTTTACAACGGCAAATCATCGTTGAAATTTTTTTCGAAGAAACGGAGGAAAAAAAAAGAAAGTCTTCCTAAGCATGCACTGCTAAGATTCTTCTTTTATGCATAGTAAAATAAAGTTTTCTCGTTAGAACGTTAATCTCTACTTTGAACTTTATCTTCCCTGATAATTATATACGATAACGGACTAGTAATATTTTCTCGCTTGAACGAAGCTTTCGTTTCCCTGTGTGGAAAGTAAGATCTTCTCCTCGAACGAAAAGAAATTACTCTGTCGAGAGTATCAAAAGGCACGCTTTGCGATCGTATGAATCAAAATTCGTAGATTTTATTCGCTAAATATTTGATATACGAGAAATGTTGAATCAGTTAAATGTAGAATAGGCCAAAAAACATGATGGATTTTTCAAATTTCTGCGGCTAATTTTTTTTTTTACTTTTTGTCTTTTGTTCTTTTTTTTTTTTTTTTTTATTAGTGGCTCGGTCGATCTAAAAATCAACCTCTAGGAAATAAATTGGAGAGGGTGAGCAAATTACAAAGTGGCAGGCTAAATAGGACTTCATCCAACTCGTGTTCTCGTTTATTCGTTTTTTCTTTCTTTCTTTCTTTCTTTCTTTCTTTCTTGCTTGCTTTTGCTTCAACCCACATTTATCGCCCGAATTGTTCACATGCGTAAATTATAATGTTTGGTCCGATCGTCGATCGGCAGCATTCGACAACATCTCTCTCTCTCTCTCTCTCTCTCTCTCTTTCCACATATCGCCACAAAAAGTCAATCTCACACGCTCACTTTTTGCTTTTCTTCCTGTTCTCTCTCTCTCTCTCTCTCACTTTCTCGTTATTCACCTCTTTTTTTTTGTATTTTTTTATTTAATTTTTTTTTTTCTCTTTTAATTCTTTATTTTTTAAATCACACGGTATGCACGGTAACGGCACGCCTTGTCCCGACGCAAATTGGTCGAAAATCGCAAAAACAAAAATATGGAGAAGATACGGATCAACCGTGGCACACACACGAAGCTCTATAGATAACGCACGATCGATCGATCTTCCATGCTATATGCCATCACCGTGCAATTTCTCTGCTTTGGAACAACAACAGGTCTACACGGGTTGGCTTCGTGTTTCGCGGTTCGATTTAAAAAATATTATCGAAAATATTGTCTCGTACGTACAACGGCACCGCGGTTCGAAATATATCTCAAGAACGGAGACACTGCGCTGGGCCAAGCGTCGCTGAAATCCACTCGAAAAATAATTTATCTGCGTTATCTGCGTGGAGATTTATCTTATTTCGCATCGCCATTGTCATCGTCTTCATTGTCATTTGTGTAATACGCTTACATTTTTTTCCGCGTGTGATCTCGTTTTCTAAGTTGCGCTAAAATCTCAGCGAAACGCAAGGGGCAACGGGGATTCAGTGACAGGTTCTCCGATCTTCACAACCGCGTCACGATACAAAATTTATATTTCTTTTTTTCTTTCTCATTTCCATCCTTTGTTTCTTCTTTTATTTTTTTTCTTTATTTCTTTTTTTTTTTATTTTTTTTTTTACAAATCGACGATTCGTCCCTTCCCGAACGTGACGCCGCGATTCACGTCGAATCACGAGCCAACTCTTCTCATAATCCCTCAAACCATCATTATTATTCATAAATACTCTCTCGTCTTGTATTTTTTTTCTCTCGTTCGCTCACTCGCACTCCCTTTCTCTCTTTCTCACTTTATTTTTCATTTTTACTCGTTCTCTCGATTCATTCGTTCTTCTCGTCGACAATATTTCTCCATACGCAGATAACACTCTAACAGGGCACACTTCATCGGTAAATAGTGATTTACCTCACAGCGCACATCATCACTGATACAGCGTAATGCACACGGTTTTCATCTTTTTTTTTTTTTTTTTTTTTTTTTTTTTTCCTCTTTTTGAATAATTCTTATAATTAAATACGCTCTCACGTACGTTCCCTAGTGAAGCATCGCACGCACTCTAAGAGTCTCGACGATGAAAAGGCTAACAACTAATAGTTCGATAAGATATTATCGTGTATGAGTTTCTTACCAGGAGCGTGGCTCTAATCGTGTCTCGTTCCCTCGATCGCGTCAAGGTATATATATATAAAGGAAATCCCACTCTTTCGAAACGATCTCGTGTAACGTCGTATCCCTTCGTTACCTTTTTTTCTTCTTCTTCTTTATTTATTTATTAAATACAATAGTATACGTGTGCGCATTAGGCTAGCTCGAAACGTGGAGCAGCGAAACATTCTTCCTTTAATAAGAGACAATAGGACTAAAAAGATAATTATGCTGAACAATGGAGAGCGATATCCGCTACGCTCGAGATCGGTGATCGATCGTAGGATAGGACATGGATCACCCAGAGCCACCCTCCCTTTCGGGTAGAACATCGACCCCTCGCACACGAGAGTCTCTCCAAAAAATCACAGTCGCGTATTATAATATAATTTGCTTTCTTCGTATTCCTCATTTTCACAACTCGTTACTACCATCACGGCACGGCCGGCGTTTCGTTTCCTAGTTTCCTACCTTTTGCCCCTTTTTTTTTTTTTTCATGGGCCAATCCACCACCGATTCCCTATCTTCGCGCATATTCCGCATTCCCTTTCTTTCTTTCTCTCTCTCTCTCTCTCTCTCTCTCTCTCTCTCTCTCTCTCTTCCTTTCCTTATAATTCCTCTCAAGTCTTTTTTTTTTTTTTTGCCCTCTTGGCGGACCTGATAATGTGATTCGCAACGACCACCTCGAGGATAACCGAAAATGAACGAAATACTCGTTCGTTACGAATACCTCGTTTTTTTTTTTGTTTTTTGATAGCGCATTAAATAGACGTTTTTATTACACGTGAAAAGAATAGTCGCATGTTGATTTCATTAATGTACAGTCTGTTTCTAAAATAGGTAGCTAAATTTTTCTTTTTTTTGCTTTACACGTCGTAAGGACAAAAAGGGACGTATTGAAAAGGAGACACGCTTTCTCATCCTGAACGACCGGTAGAAGGTTTTTCGAAAATTTGACCACCCATTTAGGAGATAGCCTGTAAGGAACGGTGAACGCGATCAAACGCATTGTTTGCGAATCAGAATAACAGGCGAGCGATCGAGTTCTTTATCGAGACGCGCGGAAAGTCGCGCACCGCCGTCCTCTCCGTCGTGGTTCCTCTCTCTTTCTCTCTTCCTCACATTCCCCCTTTCATATCCACATCCTTTCTCTCTCTCTCGTTCTTCCATTCTTCTCTCGCTCTTTTTTTCTTGCGTCCTCTCTCTTTCTCTCTACTCTCTCTGCTACGTGGAATGTAAAAGAAAAACAGGATACACTTTGCGCCTCGGCATTTTACATGTTTCTTCTTTGGACACTCGGAATAAACCGTTTTCGTTTTGTTTTTTTTCCTTTTTTTTCCCCCATTTTTTCCCTTTTTTTTTTTGTTTTTTTTTTTTTTTTTGCTTTTTTTTTTTTTTGAACTCATCGAGATATCGGCTTTGGTAGATCGATGACAGCATCCCGTCATCACAAAAACTGTAAGGCAAAGCTGTATTTTTTTTTTAATTTTTTTTTTTCGTAGGAGGAGAAATTGTCGCGATTGGAAGACACCGTGTTTCGTTTGCGAGAATTTCGTTCTGCTTCGAAATCGAAAGGATCCAACGCGAGATAAAACAATGTACGGGAGGAGAAATTTGCATTAGTAATATATATTTGTCTGTGTTTGTATGTGTGTGTGTGTGTGTGTGTACGACTGTGTATCGCAAAGAGATCAAGGTTTAGGCTCCAGTCTACGTAACGAGCGGCTCGCCGAAACGATTTTTTTTATCCCTACCCCCATTTCTTTTCTCTTCTTCTCTTTCGTTACTTTTTTCATCCCTTTCTTTTTTATTATTATTTTTTTTTTTTTTTTAAAGCTAGATAAACGTTTCTCTTCCTTATACGCTAAGTTTGGCAATATCGTTCGCAACAGTAAAAAAATTATATACGTATATATATTTATTTTTATATCCAGACGTGGAGCAGACACATTGGTTTCCTTCGATATGTAAAATCGTAAAAAAGATAATCAATTTAATAAAAAGTCTCTTAGATTACAATCGTTTCTCGTCAATTCCCTATTTGTCCTTTCGCGTTTCTTCTTCTCACGCCAATCTTGTTTCCCTTTTTTTTCCTCTCTCTCTCTCTCTCTCTCTCTCTTCTTTCTTCTCTTTCTTTATTTTTCATTTTTACTCGAATGTTTTTTTGTATTTGTTTCGTTTATGTGTTTGTTCCGTCGAAACACGTTTACCCCGTTCCACGCGGTTTTCCCTCGATGAAGAGGTATCATCATCCCCCAGCCTAGATTACAATTCGAATCTCGCTGCGATCATCGTTTTAATAATCCTCTTTCTCTCCCTCCCTTTCTCTCCCTCTCTCACTCCCCCATTCTCACACTCTTTCTCTCTCTCTCTCTCTCTCTCTTTCTTTCTCTGCTCGCTATCTCGTGTCTCTGTACGTAAAGCTTTGCGTAAACGAGGCATTCAAGGAAAATGTGTGTTAGTTTAAGAATGAAATCGCTATAAAATATATCCGAACATCACGAAAGAACGGTCACAGTGTGCTTCCGCTGGCAAAAGTATTTGGAATGCATGGCACTAGACAGCCACGTTTCGACCACGTGACGTAACTTCGTATTATATTATTAGAGCGCCCGACCGTCCGCTTAATTCTTCGCCTAATATCTCACTAAATATCGCGTTCGTGCACAAACAGGGGCGAAACTATGGAAATTCGCGAGGTTGTGAATTCGTTCGCGGGGAAGTTCGTTCGAGAAAATAAGAAAGATATCTGTGTCGTGGAAAGATACCGAGACATTCCCACGCCACGTCTCGGTCATTTCGAGATTCGAAATGTTCGTGTAAAAATAGGAAAAATATAATATTGTAGATAAGAAAAGAAATACAAATATTTCAAGAAGCTGTGTGTAATCCTTGCGCGACCAGGCATATGAAATATTCCCAGTCCAATGTCCAAAGTTCTTGAACAAATTTATCTATCTATTCATGTACGTTTGATTTTATCATCTTGGAGCAGCTTACGAAAGTAACTCTGATAAATATTACGTTGGGTTCGTATCAATCACTTTCTTTCGAAATTCAATTACTAACTTAATATTTACGCGATCACCGTGTTTCATATTATTTTCCAATAGTTATTACGGAATAACGTGCGAATAGAAACGAGCAATCGCTATCGATATATATATATATATTCTTTTTTTCTTTTTCATCGACTTCTATAACAATGCAAGGCCAGGAAGACGAATCTGTTCGACAAACGAACATCCACACGAAACGAGCTCCCGATATCATCGAACCTATCCAATATTAAGGAAGAAACGAACGATCTTATTACATGAACGCCTGAACAAGACGTATGCAGCATTGTTTCAATATTAATGGCAGTGCAAAAGGACTCTCGTCCTATATCCCATTAGAGAGCCGCGAAAGATTCGAATTAACGATGATCGCATAAAATTATTTTCACGCACAGGATTACATTTGTAATTTATATGCGAATAATTGTATAATGATATATTTTGGGACTGGATCGTGTATAGTTTCTTTTTCTTTTCATTTCTTTTTACTCGAACGTTCAGGCCGGACGAGGACTTCGGTACAACTCAATAACTTATGCCAGCAAAATATTAATTTTAATGAATCAACAGCAACAGACATTCACATACGGGGGAAAAAGTAACATACGCATCATCATCATCATCATCATCATCATTATCATCATCATCATCATCATTATTATCATTATCATCATCATCATCATCATCATCATCATCATCATCATCATCATACTACAACTAGTCATATAGATTCTCGCGCAGCACGATCGGACCAGAGGTCTCACTAGTATTTCGAATCTTTCGAACCTTTTTTTTTTTTCTTCAGAGAATCATTCTACATCCGTGACACTCTTCACACGCATTCATTCTTCTTTACCACTTTCTCTCGCCCTCTTTTTCTTGTTAAGCTTTACTACCACTCACTTCGCTCCATCAAAGTAGCAACCAGCACTCTGACGACCATTTATTTCGCTTATTAACTTCAAGTTACCCCAAAAAACAGTCATTCGATGATGCTTCGATTGCTTCAAACGAGTGATGGTGTGATCGTTCAGCAAGGAATCGGAAACAGATCGCGGGCTTCGTTGGCAAAGCTACAGGAGGACAAAAAAAGCTAGGAGCTTTACAACGAGTTACGCATAATTGAACTTTCTCGACGAGACGATGTGTGTATAATCGCTCATTCAATAGTGAAGTTTTATTTTATACTTACACACAGACTCTCTGCGATCTAACACGCATACAAATTAATAAATCATTCTTACGTTCAATTATTAGAATACATACTTTCACAGCTTTGCAGTCTCTCTCTCTCTCTCGTTTGGTTTCCCTGCGTGTTCTCACTTCTTTTGTTCTTTCGCAATCACACACGCTCTCTCTCTCTCTCTCTCTCTCTCTCTCTCTCTCTCTCTCTCACTGGCCACGAACATCGTCCATCGAAGTCGTCCTTTCCTCAGGTTCAACTTCTCAATCACGCGGGTAGAAGCCCCAGGCTCGTTATCAGGCATACTTGCATCACCGGAACATTTCGGCAGACTTCGGCCTTGGCTCATTCATCGGCAACATCCACTTGCACTCCTCATCATCCGTTGTCGGCAGACATCCGGCAGACAGGTATTTATTTTCTCGATCATTTGGGGTTGTGCTCAACGTGTCGGTACTCGAATACCGTCGCCAGAGCAGGGACACGTGCAGATTCATCACCCCATCATCGTCATCGCTTCGAAACTCACGCACATCCATCAACTCGCATCCGCACCATCCAATCTTGTTGTCTTTGTATTGTGTTCGATAGCTCTCTAGTCAAATCAAATTGCACGACAGTACAACCGTGGGGTGATCTGTAAACAATAAAAGCGAGCCAAATATCAATAACCGTCGCTCACTGCTCGGCATGTATGCGCATATTTTTTTAATTTTAATTTTTTTTATTTTAATTTCAAAATTTTTTTCTTTCCTTTTTGTTTTTAAACAAATTTTTAATACTTTAAATGGGATTCTCTGTGTTGAATGAACACGTGTCTATACACGGATCGGGATCACGACACAAATGGGATTATAATGTAATAACGACAAAACGAAATTGTGTGTGTGTAGGAAAAGTTATAATTCTTTTTTTTTTTTTTTAAAGAAAATAAAATATAATAATCGTGACTAGAACGTTTAAACAGACTTTTTTTTTTCCTTTTAAAAAGAAAGAATTATAGCTTGTTCCAATTTCCAGAATCAGACTGTTATAGTGTTGTTCACGAATCTTCATCGCCATCCATTTATGTTGCACGTTTACTTCTTTAATTACTATATACACTCCTCTTTCTTGTTTCTTTGTACTTCCTAACTGTATATCATTAAAATCGTTCGTCGAGAAGTTAATCTTTCTTAATACGTAAATATTACAGAGAAACAGCTTAGGGTGGTAGCATCAAAAATGGAAAAAAGATGCAGTAGTAAAGAATGAGAATAATAAATAACAGTGAATTAATATGGATAATAGGTGATCAAATATACACGCATCACACATAATCCACACTAAAATAATCGATATTATAAAAAAAGAAAAAAAAAAAAGGCAGGGAGGGGAAAATAAGACCATTGATGCAACAAAAAGAATTACTCACCAACTAGATGTGGAATTAGCAACATTCTTGAGCTTTCGAATCTCTTTAGTTGCCCAGTTGGCCAGAGTTTTGGTCTTATCAATGCGTGATCGTCTAGCTTTAGTTAAGAGCTCTGTAAGCGGTTCAGTCTCAACCATTGGCAAAAGTTTTACTCCGAAAACAGTGACCAAATCACCAAGCAATCCCACCGAGGCTGAAATGTTGCCTTCGGAATGTTCACGGTCTTGAGCTATTGATGTAATAAACTGAATGATAAAGGGTACGTGTGGCTCCACCAAAGCAATCGCAGCGTCTGAACAAGGATTTGTTTCGTCACCACGTAGTCCTTGCACTATACCAGTGTAAGCCTCAAGAACACCTTCGCGTAATTCATTTAAATAATCGATCATATCATAGTCGCTTCTATCCACGTTCGCTTGGGAAGCCTGAGCCAGCGTTTGAAGTACCACATCCAAGTATTTCTTGAATTCTGGACCAATACTAAGAGCAACATCACCGAAAACAGAAAAGATTTGAGGTTTCACAGAACGATTAACCGAATCGTTGCTAAGATTTTCTAGCAACAGGGTCATAATCTCGTCGCAGTAAGGTAACATCTTGCTCTTCAAGGCGCGGCAGATATCACCAGTCAAACCTACCGCAGCGCAACAAACTTGATACTCTGCATAATTTTTTAAACCAAGACAAAGATAGGGTTTGAACGCATCCATGTACTTCAAGAAACGCTCTCCCAACACTTCGACCAGAGTCGATACAGCCATGAGAGCATCTTCCTGTACACCCTCGGCTTTGCAAGAATTCGAATTGAACATGGACAATAACGCTGTCATTATTACATCAGAGATATGAGGAGCATCTTCTGGTGTAACTTTACGGAGTACGGATTGTAAAGTTGCACATAACAACGATTGCAAATCGTTGTACTGAGCACGATCCGAATGGCTCTGGATATGTGTCTCCATTTGCAGTACCTGCTGCAATCTTTCCAGAATTACCATCGTCGTCTTCTGCACGGTTATATAACAATCGCGCGGAGAGTTTTTCACCATATCCATTAGCGCTTCGTATGCAGCTGACCTTAAGTTAGCTTGAGCTCCATCCGGACGATCTGTTGTTTCCAATAATCTCTGAATAATAAAATCAAAGTATTGAGACATGCAATAAGTTTCTGGATTTTGCCCTTCTAAACTTTCAGCAGCCTCGTAACTAGCCTCTGCAAGACCCGTAAATGCCCAACAAACGTTTGCTGCAACACGAGGTTCCGCCTTCAAACCATTTATCAAAGCTTCTAACAATGGTTTCAGGTATGTCTCACTAATCGCCGCTTCTGGTATGATCTCACAAATTCGACCAAACGTCCATGCAGCTGTATCCCTTACCGCGACACTGCTATCATACATTAGTTCGATAAGTGTTGGCATTGCTTGCTCTACCAAAGGTTTCAAAGTGGCATGATCGACGCCTCCGAGAATCGAACCAAAAGCCATCAAAGCAGCATCTCTATACCTCCAATCTGGACTTTTGATACTATCTTTGATGAATGGCAAAACGAATGGAACAATAGCATCTTCGCAACAAGATGATAGTAACATTAAACATACTCCGGCTGCTTTTGAAGGATTCCAATCGTCTTCATCATCGAATTCTTCTTGTTTAGTGAGTTTCTTCATCAAAACAGGTACCAAGTATTGCAAAGCACCCTTTGCATAATGCCTCGATACTTTGACCGGCGGTCGACCACCATCGGAGGCTTCACCTTCTTCCATGGCTAAATCTACTTCCTCATCAGATACATTTGACCAAAACTCAATTCCTTGCAGTGCAACTTCATCAATATCTGATTTCATAGCTTCTAAAGTAATCGGAAAAAGTGCTGGAGCCATGTAAGGTTCCATATATTGATAATATAACGACATAATCTTCACAAGACACTGTAATGCTGCTACTTTAACTTGTGTGTTTAAAGATTGCGTCGCCTCGCATACCACTTCCATAATGAAGTTTCGTTCTGTCTGTATATAACATAAGGAATAAAAATAAATAACGTATTCTTATTAACAAATTATTTATATCCTATTTATATCCTATTTATATCCTATTATTATTACAATTATACTAACCTCTATCTCAAAATTTCCTTTGGTAAATTCTAATGAATTGTAGAGTGCACTTGTAGCTGCAAGACGAACATAATGCGAAGTACTAGATCCTTTCATACCATGAATAATAGCTGTGAGAATTTCATTAGACTGAGGTACCAAAACATCGCTTTCTATATCTTGACAAATATAACCAATGGCTTCTAGTGTTGCTTCTTTTAACATTTCTGTACTGTTTGGATTTACAACATTATTAACTAACAGCTGAATAACATTGGTCCATTCACGAACAGGTAATTCAGCAACTGCTACATATGCAACACACTGTGGTGCAGAACCTGGCCTATTGTTCTCTGTTCCAAGTGCCCCAAAAATCTAACGACAAATACGTATGAAATAAATATTTTTGCACTATTGGAGGAAAAATTAAAAAATTGGAAACTAGAAATATTTAGAAATAAATATTACAAATAAACGAAAAAATTTTTCTTACATTTTTCTTAATATATTCTCTTGTTTCTACAGGAATCGCAAGCCAACGTTGTTGATATTGATATTTTAGGTCTGGATCTTTGGATGTAAGTTGATTTTTAAGCTGAAGACCTGCTGCCATACGAGCAACAGGGCTTGCAGCAGCAGTAACAAGCACGCTGCTAAGTCTTTGCAAAAATTCATGCTAAAAAGAAAATAATGATTTTCTTTATAACCTCGTATATATTTTTAATTTAGAAACATTTGTCACTAGGAAAAAAAAAAAAAAAAAAAAAAAAAGAAAAAAAAATAACTTACAAGATTAGCCCTTGCTGCTTGCTCTAGAAAATTCTGAGCTGCCTCCAATTCATTTTTGTCTAAAATTGTAAGTAAAAATGCATTTAATCAATATCATATTTTCTATATATTATCTCATTAATATCGTGTTAAAAAAAAAAAAAAATGGAAATTAATAATAGAGGTTAGAAAAGCAAGATGCACAAGAGTAAGTACTCGTTGTGCCAACCGACAACGGGGACGTGCAGTACGAGTAACCGTCACATGGGACAATACTTTTCCGGCCATGAACAAAGCCCCTAGCAACAGCCAAGCGGAACACAATACGACGTATTTTCGTAAAAACAACAGATTCCGATCAAATACTTAAACATTACGGCCAAAAAATTCGAAATGAATCGATGAAACCGTTAATTAACAATGATACTAGATGCTCCATGAATACACGAAAAGAAGTACGAAAAGGACGCGCACGCAATAGGACTTTACTTTTTCAGCCAGGTCGTGGAAATGATAAGAAGCATTCGAAAAAAAGAAAGAATGCTTCACAAAACAAGAGACATAGCAAGGTCAAGGGATCGAAATCAATGAAAAAGAATAGTCGAGATTTTATGATGTCGCCAACAACTCAAAAACCGATTAATCAAAACGACTTACCTGATGAGACTGTTCTCTCTAGAACCTGGATAAGTTGCACCGTCGTTGGATCCATTTGCATGATTACGGCTTCTTTCAACTATCGATTTCCGTTGGAAAATGTAACTTTTTATGCCTCAATAGGAAATGTCTCGTAGTCGCGACCGGCGGACAGCCACATGTAGCCACCACCGAATCAACTAGCTCAACGACGTACCCCCTTCTACCCACTTCCTGCTAGTACTCGATTTCTGCTTCCTTCCACAACGTGCGGCGTAGTAATATCAACTCCTTTTGATATTCTCGCGCCTACGTATACACGTATTTCTTGACCATTAATATGCTCGACGTACGATTTGTACCGATCGGTTACTTCCTTTAGACCCCGCCGTGAATTTCACAAATGTTGTAAAACTACTGTCACGAGTGTCACGTTTCCCGAAGTGATCGTCGTGTCTCTGCGAGCGCGGACTATTTTCTTTGTGCGCCGTGCGAAATTTGTTTCACGCATGCGTACATGGATAACCAGCGCCATCTGCGCGCGCTGCCAGCGCTCTCACGCAAGCGTGCTGAATGTAACCGTTATGCCGGTTAATTTTGAAATCATACACATTGAAACTAGCAGTCTGCTAGATAAATTACATTTTTATTTTAATAGATATAATTTCGTAATAAATGTAATAAAAATATTTTATTAAGAGAAAAAAATTTTTTTAAATATACCTTCTTTAAAAGATAAAAAAATATAGAAAATTATATAAACGTAATTTTTTTCACATTATATAATTTGATA